>NC_084643.1:28145609-28889359 GCF_019802595.1 Syngnathoides biaculeatus | reverse complement strand
TCTCAAACAGCACTAAGCTAATCCCCTGAGCTGCCAATCTTACTCTTAAAAGTGAAGTGCGGCGTTAGCCTAGTTCCGTACAAAGAGGAACGTGTTTTACCGACTGTGTTGTGTAACTTGTAATTTTGTAAAATGTAATTCATGTATGGGTAGACAGTTATCACGGACATACAGAAATTTAGCCGCAGTCACATGTGACGCAATTATATAATTCACATTTACAGGAGTATTTTAAGATGTTATGCCAAGAATTACTCAAACAAAGCCACTACAAAGCCCAAGATATCTTATGATTCTTGAAACCTGCCTGGGCGATAGCAACTCTTTTTCTTTACTTCCCATGGGAATATATTATAAGGATGTATGATTAGTTTCAAATGTGAACGGGGAAATCAAGTGGCATCACGTAACGGACTGTGTTCAACTTTGGCAGTTTCACTTTACATAACAGGTTCCCATCTGAAATAAATGAATCACTGCATCAATTATGGCAATGCTTACTTGAATCGATTTTTATCAAATATTAATATGAAATATTTATAAATACCATATTTATATTCCCTTCCCCTGGGAGTGCTTATTTCAGTTAGCCTTGTGAAACGCCACTACAAAGTGCGCCCTTTTCTTCCCCTCTGCTGCAACCTCTTCGCCCTCCTCCCACCATCGCCTTTAGCTTCCAAGCTGACACTACACAGCTCTTTCATCCCAAAGGTTTCAAAGGTTCTCTTCTCCTTGAATACAAAACACTGCCGCCTCCTGAACTTTTGATGGTCGCTGAAAAGCAAAAGAAAGTCAGAAATGCCTCTCTATAAAGACATCACAGGCAAGGTTCAGGTGTAGTTCACCTGATACCTATCCATATTCAATAGGGTAGTGGTGAGCCCTGAAACCCACTAGGTACCTTTTTGCTGCCTATATAGGTACTCAGGGAAGACCTTTTGAATAGAGAAATCCTGTTTAAAGTCCATGGACACCTGGAAGAGGTTTGCAGAGACGGTTTGCACTGGACAGTCCACCAAATGCTTGGTGAAGTTGAATTAAATAACATTGCTTGTCTCCTTTCATTACTAATGTGAGCATCTCAGAGATTGAGGGATAGTACTAACATACGGTAGATGTACTGCATGTCCATTTGTCAATGAGAAGCAAACGTTCCAACGGGAAGATAGTGTTCAAGAGTCAGCCATTGATTACAGTGTACTTTTATCAGCCATAATGACACTCTAGCACTGCCAGAGAAAGGCACCCTATTGTCTTCAAGATAGAAAACATACAGTTTAGCGGGTCCATATGCCACGCTAATTGTTTATTGACTGTTCACAACAAAGAGGAAGATAATTAGGGTCATTAAGTAGTGTAACTAAGCAGACACAAGTTGTCAATTCCAGATCCCACCAGGCTCGTTCACTCGATTGTAACAAGCTGTGTCGGATAACCAGGGCTTTTTTTCCATGGGAAAACAGCTGGAGAAGCATGGAAATACTTCTTTTCTGTTTTTATTATTCCTCTGCCTCATCCGTTCCTCTTCTCTATTCCTCTGTTTATTTTTCCAACTACAGTGGAGGTCAAAGATTTTGCTGTTGTTGTAATGGTGTGTCCTCTGTCGTTTGAATGTTGACAAAGTCAAAAGGTCTTGCACAGAGAGATTCTTGGTTAGCTTTGAAGGAGACCACTCAGGACCTGGATGAACACAGGTGGAGGGAAATCTTACCGGAAGTTTAAATACTACTACTTGAGTCTTAACAATTTAATGAGATTTACTCAGACCTCGAGGCTGCTATAGATTCAGGGTATAAAACAGTCACACTTTCAACTTTAAGTGGCCCTTACTTGTGCCCTCTCAGCTGTTTATGTAACAATACACATGCATTCTTGACAGTTAGGTTACTTTTTTTCCCCCAAATTGGAGGCAAAAGTATCTTGAATATCTTGAGCCTTGGATGACATTGTGTACTAAGTTTTATATGATCCCTGCAGTCCCAGGACATTGTGGGCTGATGCCTTGACAACCTTCACTTATTCTGTGATCATGAAAAAAAAAACAAGAACAGTGATGTTGAATCTTGCTTACTTCATGCCTCTCTTCTTTCAATTTTAATAAGTTTTATTCCAACATTTCAGCAACGCATACAAATATATGTTTTATATATTTATTGCACGACTAAAGGGGTAGCTGATTTTCACTTCCCAGAAATGCTCCCAGACCTAACTTTCAGAAACAAAAAAGCAAAATCGAGTGTGTTTGCGGTTTCACTAGAGGAATTTGTATTAAGCAGGTGTCGAAGAGGTGTTGAAAGGGTCCGAGGCGGGCAGGCCTTTTGCAAGGACGCCCATGGGGTCTTGAGCCTCTGCAGCATGTGGGCAAAAACCATCACTTACTCCCAGATGTGTTCGGGTCAACACAGCAGCTATGCTAAGCCTCCCCAGAGACATTCAAACACACAGCTGTGGATAACATTAGGGCACATGGTATGATCCACAACCAGTGGCAAGAGGCAAAAGGGTAAATTCAACAGATTCAATAGTACGTATTATGCTTCATGAGAACTGCATGTCAGATGAATTAGCTTCAGGGACTACCTTACCTCCATTTCTGGTGAGCAATCCAACATTTACACCCACCTATTTCCTTGACTTATGTGTAAAAGAGAGCTGTGTTTCAGCTTCTCCCTGGAGAGCTAGTTTACTTTAAAGTTATATATCAGTGTCTTTAGAAGTGCAAATTGATATACAGAAGAAAATACAGCAGTCTTTAAAGGTTGTACACAAATCTGAATTTGAGGTAAGTGATTAAAACTGATTAAAAGCATTCAAATCCAAAAATAAAAAAATTTGAAAATTAAAGGTACCGTTAAAACATCTTCTAGTGCAAAAAATAGTGCTGAAAAGTGGAAGTACTCTAAAACAGTGATTCCCAAACAGTGTGCTGGGATACATTCGTGTGCCGTTAGCGCTCTTCAGGTGTGCCGTGGGAAGTTTTCCAATTGTATGTAATTTCTAAAAAAAACATTTATTCCAAGAAATAATGTATATTTATTCATCTATTTATGCCAGTGAGGCACAATGACAGACAAAACAAAAAAATCCTCTACTACTAGATGGCAGAAAGTACATACAGGAATTAATTGATCCATTTTTGGTGACATTTACTTTTGTTGGTGTGCCGTGGGATTTTTCAATTTTAAAATATGTGCTTCGGCTCTATAAAGGTTGGAAATCACTGCTCTAAAACACAGGAGAAAAAAAAAAAATCTAGATTTGAAAACACTCACATTTGGGCGTAATGTCACCTCTGTTGACAATATATTACTTTTTTTTGCAGCATAATATCTAACTACGACTAATATTGCAGAAAACAATATCGTTTGAACAAGAACAGTCCACAGCTCAACAATTTACCCAAAAGATTTTTCTTTTTCATTGGCTTTTTTAATCGCCTATACAAAAGAAGTGATGTGGATTAAGTGGATTTATATATTCAAAGCAGTCAGAACAGAGATGTTGTGACTTATCAAAGATAATAGATCATTTTTGTAATTTGAAATTTTCCTCATTATTTTATTTTGTAAATTCATATGACAGTTAAAACTGATAAGAAACTGGACTGATACTTTTTAGTTCAGCCAAGCACCTTCTCATAGAAGTCAGCAATTAAAGTTCATGAAAATAGCAATTTATTAAATTCTGGTAGACACATAGATAACTTTTCTTTTGACACTTGCATGGTTGGTAACAGGGTGATAGTTTGACCAACATTATCTTTATTGCCATTATTTTCTATGGGAAAAAAAAAATGAAATCCGGACAAAATCAGCGGCCGAACTGCATCCTGGAATGTGTTGTGTTTAACCTTAGAGGTTCCAGTCAAAAAAAAAAACTATAGATGGACATCAGTGACTGTTTTTTTACTTCCTGCTCAGGACAAAGTGTTTTAAAAAGACATTTGCTGCTATCTGCACCCCGCACGCTTTGCTTCATCCATTGGTTGTGTTTGCATAACAGCAAACACCAATCAATGGAAGTGGGGCCCTTTGACAGGAATTGTCAGTGGTGGCAGGGGCCACAAGACTAGAGCTCCTGTGTCAAAAGTGCTTATTTTGGGAGCCACTCAGACATGGCTGGCCCAAAAGACCGGGCCAAGGGGTTACACTAGCTAACAACATGAAATGTCACCCTGATCCGACTTTTCCAAGGAGCCAATGTAAAGAGGCTTGGATTACATGGTAGCTCATATGTATATTTCACTCTTTGACTTTATTTTGGTTATGTGAACTGTAGAAGCACCTCAGTATGATCCACTTTAGTACACCACTGAAAACTAACTCAATAATACATGTCTGCATTACCAGACATTACCTACATGTTTGAGGACTTTTTGTTCGATATGTTGTATAAAACAAGTTTGAAACATTAGAGTGATTTCTGGTTTCAGGTAGCAGCATTATTAATGCAACCACGAAATGTTTTTTTTTTTTTTTAAATTAAAAAGATTTTCATGATGCTGAGCACATTTTTGAAAGGATCATTTTTATTCAAGAAAATACGACGTCGACATATTAGGGCAGACTTGTGTTTCGGTAAGGCAGCTGGCAAATGTTTACGTTGACTAAAAGTGTGTCTCCATGCTCAGTTTCATCCCCTTTCTAATTCTTTAATAATGCTGCTCATTTAAAAGTTGGCCTTTTCATCCATTATGGATCAATACCATATTTGATTTTGTTTGTTCTGTGCCAAGTGTCAATGTGCACAAGTCAAAGGGAAGCAGCCCTTTGTTTCATCCTGTTAATAAACACTAAAACGTTTAATATTTCATCTTCTCCAACACAGACCCTCGGAGATGTCTTTGTGTTTAACACCCTGTGTCTAAGAACCTCAGAACACTTCCTCTCTCTCTCTTTCTAACCCCTCCAATATTTTGGGTTTGTGTGTCTGCACGGGATTGTGTTCTGTAACTTATTTAACAAGGGTTCACTCTCTTGGAAGCACTTCTACCCGCAGGACCGACCAAAGCTTTGACTTGACTTTGTGTACATGGATTAATAAATTAACCATTCTGTCACAATCTGAAGTAAAACGTTTTAAGTATTAACAAAAGCCAATGTATAATTTCATTCATCATGTTTCAAGCAGAGCTATGACAATTTTTGTTGTTGTTGCTGTTTTTCTATGGCAGATTATAGAGCAAATCTCTTTCTAAGTAGTAATGGTTGTTACTGAGTGACTTAATAGTTCATGTGACAATGGAAAAAAAAATCAAATTTTGTGAAGCCGTTTTGTTTTTAAGAACATAGGAATATAGTGCTAATAAAACAAGAATAAGGTAATCATATTTATATTACTTATCTACAGTTATCAGCGTAGGTAAGTAATGCAGTCATTTAGTACCAGGGCCTTAAGTACTTCCCTAACTTAATCCACCTCTTAATAATACCATTATTACATAACAATTATACAAACCATCAATACTTTACAAAAACAACAGCACACAGCTGTAGTGAAGTACAATACAAAAACTAGATCTGGTACATCAACACGATCACCACCATGAATTGCTTGATGTGATTGTGTAAATCGCAAATTTAACTTTCACTGGAATCGGTCAATCGGAATCAGTCAATCATCAAACATAAGTATGTTTAAAATTGTTTTCTATAAAGAGGCTCTCAACAGATGTCCCTGTTTTGGTTCTAAATACATTGTTTTAAGATAAGTGCTGTAAACATGCAAAGATTTATACTCAAGCACTGAATCGTTGAGATACAGTGTATTTTTAAACATCTTTTTGACTGTTGAGTTTTTGTGGGTGGGCTTGAAACAGTGTATACTTCACAGTACAAATTCCCTCCCCTACTATATAAGTAAAAGTGATATCATTTTGTTTGGCTATGTTGCTCAGTTGTGAGTTCGCCATGCTTAGCGTCCATTTACCACTCCAGCATTCAGTTAGCAAGCTAACATTAGCTACACCCTGAAAATGTGTCTTCGCTGGATGCCTCAATTCACAGGACAGCGTTGTGATGTTTTATTTTTAAGATCCCAAAAAAATTAGGACATAAAAATGGGAGGGGTTGCCTTTTTAAAGATCCACGCAGATGGCGCTCTGAACATCACCACCATCAGCCAACTCTGCAGGGTGCATTTCAACCGCGGATAGTTTTGTAAACTTTCTTTTGTCATGGGTGTTGTCAGTCCCTTTCCTTGTACACACTTGTTCCTTGTCTGTCCAAATTACACCATGCATTTAAACCTCGTGTCTCATTCTGTCTGGTTACTAGTTTGTTGTACCGTGTCGTCACGTTCCAGCATTCTTTGTTTTTTATGTCACTGACTCATAGTTACCCTTGACTGTTTAGATTATTGACCTTGTCTTTTGCCTCACATTTTTGTATACTGTTGCCTTTTTGGACCGCCTGCCTGTGTACCGACCTCTGACTATGATTGAAATTCTGTTCTTGAACTGTCCCTTGCATTGGAGTTTCCCTTGTTCTGCCCTTGACAGCTGACTATCTAACTACTTAGGGTTCTCTCCTACCAAGCCACTGTTGTCAGTCCCGTCTTCCACTGTGACAATGTATATAAATTGATTTGTGTTGACTTATTTTTATGATTATAATCCACAATAACCTTTCAGTTTTGAAGTTGAGCCTCCTAATGTGATTTTACGTCGTATAAGCTCACCCCACATTATGTTTGATTCCTTTTGCCGCATCCATTCGACACGCTCACAGCATCTGTGAGCTGAGAAGTGGCAACCATTATGCAAGTTTTGAAACCTGATTATGTATATGCAGCGATTTTATTTTATTCCTTTAAATTTGGTAGGCTTGTTAATGTTACTATTCTCTGTGGTGTGTGAAATTTACATGCAATATTTTGGGTCTTCTTAGTTCCACTTTAAATAAATATTGTATCATATAAATTTGATTGTTTGATTTTTCAACGGAATGTCCCAATGGACTGTTTGGTTTAAGTTAATGTGGGAATTCATTTTAGAAGACAACCTTTTTCTCTACAAAAAAAACATTCTTGTAATAACAAAATGATTCGGTATTTCGACCTTATTCATGGACCGTTCCAATTTTGATCTTGTATTGCGACTTGTTTGCTTGAATTATTGTTTTTTTTTTTTGTGGCTGGAATTCATTTCAGTTATAAATGTGCATCGAGTATTTCAAGTAACATCTGTTATCCTAATATAAAAGGCAAACTTATTGGCAAAAAGTAATTCATGAGGACGGTGAAAAGACAGAAGAAGAAACATACAATTATCGAAAGCAATGTGGTTGGTTCTAGCTGTGAGTGTGAGAACGTTGCTCCCTACATGAACACTCAGTATGCTCTCACAGCTCCACCGCCATATGTCTCAGCTGAGACAAAAGTGCCTCATTGGGGCTTTTTCTTCCCCCCCTCTTCCCTCTCCTTCTCCTTCTCACAGTGTTTTCCTCCCCTCACACACATTGCCCCTGGTCGCTGAGCTAACCCAATTAACAGGAAGCCAATGGCTCCCTCAGGTCAGATAAAAACACTGCCTCCCAACACACACACACACAACACACACACACACACACACACACACACACACCACACACCACACACACCACACACACACACACCACACACACCACACTACTCACAGTGCTCTCTGCTGCCCCTGCTGACCTCTCAGAATCGTAAGAAGAAAACAGCTGCTCACCATCCACTTATGTACATCAATATGAACAATGACAACAATGGTGTCAGTGGCATTTAGCAGGCCTTATGTTTGATGCTCAGGGATGACTATAATACCAACACCTTTTTTTTTTTTAACAAAGCAAATATAACTTTTTCAGTGTCTGTAAAAAAAATAAAGTCAAGGGTGACTGTGAAACCCATATTTAAAAAAAATACAATTTATATTAGAAACATTAATGTTAAATGTACCTTATCTGAATTTGACAAAAGATTTCCTGAAACAGATGCATTTATGTCAACAGAAATTTCTGGATCAAACAATTATCATATGCAAGATGTTTTCTGGGGGGACATCAGGACAGGGGTGTTAAATATTGAATAAGAAATTAACCTAAATAAATGTGTAAAAACATCCATTTCTCCCTCCCTCTCTTCCTATCTGTGGTCAGGTCGTGGGTGACCATATAAGGGTGTTCGATACCCTATTATCCCGAATTAGCCCCCACAAGATTACCCAGGAGACATGGTTGAAAGCCTACTGCAAGACCATAAAATACAGAGACTGGTTGGGCGAACTCCCATGCAACTTGAGGAGCCTGCCAAAAATGGAGAGTTGTTCCACTGTTCCACGGCCAAGACAAAAATCACATTGCTCCTCCTGAATCTGAGATTCGACTTCTTCATAGAACCTCCTCTCCAGCACCCCTTAATAGACCTTAGCAGAGAGGCTGAGGAGAGTGCTACCCCTGTAGTTTCAACATAACCCTCCAGTCCCCATTCTTGAAAAGAGGGACCACCACCCAGTCTCCCACTGTCCCCAATTTCCATGTGATGTTGCAGAGGTGTTGATAGCCCCAAAGACATCGAAAGCCTTTAGGGAACTTTGTACGAATCTTCTTCGCCTCTAGAGTCTTCCCAATGAGGAGCTTTTTAACCACTGCAGTGACCTCAACCCAAGAGATATGAGATCCCACCTCAGAGATCCCACTCTGCTTCCTTGTGGGAAGGCATGTCGGTAGAATTTCGGAGATCTTTGAACTATTATCCCCACAGACTCACAATGTCCCAAATCAAGGTCAGCATATTGTGAAGTGCTATTTGGTAGATAGGCAGAAAGAACAGGCATCTCTCATACATTAGGTAAGCAATGTCATGCATGTGGGCGTAGATACACAATGCTTTATGTTTCTCTGATCATTTTGTATCATACACAGGGCGCACATTAAAAGAGATCCCTGGGTTAGGGTCCAAATTACGAATATGAGCCAAATTTCAAATTTAAAAAAAAAACAAAACAAAACAAGGCATATTCTCCCCCCCCCCCAGCCGAACATTCATGTATATGCATCAGGTACAGTCTCACACCACACCCCAAGACTCTAAAGTCACTCAAGGAATATGTGACCAGTAGATGGTGACCCTGAGATGGAGCTAGCCAGAAAGAGAGTGAGAGAGCACAGAGGCCACAAAAACAGGATGACTTGTGGAGCCACAGACACATCCATCAAGCCCTGACCCATCCTCCCGACCCCGCATCACTCTCCCTGTCTAACATACACACACATGCGCACACATGCATTTCCAACCGGGCTGTCTCAATTAACCCATGCTTAATCTTGGACCTCCCGTAGCAACTTCTAAAAGGGATCCGGGTAGAACAGGAGATGTTATCTGCCAGAAAGATTACAGTGCGACAGGCAGATCAAAGAGGGCCGGACTTTGGGCCCAAACGATTAGCGGTAATTAAATAAAGTATGTCTGTTTAAACTTCATTAGCAGCTGGGCGTTTGCTCCACCAGAGTGAGCACAACTCAACCGTCCTTAATTAAAAGATAATCCACGGGATCGCCCCTAATCTCCTTCCAAAATATGCTTGCTTCTGCCCCCTCCCCCCCACGCAACACACAGGCAGGTTTTAGTCCATGGCTACTGGAAAGACAGACCGGTGGGTGAAGGTGAGCATGAAAGCTGCCAAAAGACTGAATAGCGGCAGCCAGGCAAGTGGGTGACTCTCCTCTGCCTCTCTCCTACACCCCCCCGACCTAAAGAGGAGTGGTGGGGGGCGGGGCAGGGGGAGTAAAAACTGCCCCCGATAACATCAATTTAGCATGCCATTATCTCCAATGCTGGAAAACTACACTCCGGCAAAGTCTGACATAAATCTTGGAGAGCTGGGGGGACATTGAATATGCATGAGCTGAAACAGATATGACACTGCTGGCACATTAATATTCTTGTCACTGGAGGTTTTCAAACTTTCAAGTCGATGACTTGAGCGAATCCAGTCTGGAGTTTCCATAAAACAGGGGCAAAAGACTATTATACATAATTAAAGAGTGACAAGCTTCTGAACTCGAAGGGTGAAAAAAAATAATAAAAAAATTAAAAAACAAAAAGAAAGGGAATCAAATAAAGATTTTTTTTTGGTAGATTCCATAGAATTTACATGAATCAACAGTTTGGATAAGTGTTAAAACGTTTGCATTCAATACATTCTTAATGTAAGTGAGTTTTTGAATATTTAGGACCAGGGAGCACGTGCAACACCAAATACAATGCAATTTAAGTACCTTGTAAAAAGAAGGTCTTTTGAATTCAATTTGATCATGTACATCAGTTGCACAAAATGTGCGAAACTAACACAACTTACCTTTTGAAAAAAAAAATAAAATAAATTTACATCAGTTTCCAATGGATGAATGATGTGCAACCAAATATGAGGTACTTTTTTCCTCAGTGCGAGAACCTGGGAACAGATTAGCTATTCTAAAACCAAACAAATTTACAATATTGTTAAATTAACAAAGTCACTAAGTTCTATTTAGGCACAAGAAGCCAAAAGAGAGTGAGAGAAAGCGGCTTTTGATGTCAGCAAATAGGTGATTATTAATCTATAAATGGTGTATTTAAAACCATACAATATTTATTTATAAAGAAGATATAGTATATTTAATAATCCCCACATATCATTGGTAGGCGGGTTAGTGCTTTTGCTTTGATCGTCAGGTCACCGATGGGGTAGTGGGACACACGCCTGACTTTGTTACAGACAGCACGAGATCAATTCCCGCTCAGTGATGGTGTCGATATGTGCTGCACGACTGAATGGCGACCAGTTCAAGGTGTAGTCCAAATTTCACTCAATATTAGCCGTGATAGCGTCTGGCACTCCCGTGACCATTGTGAGGGTAGATGGCTTGGAAAATGGACATGGACTTTGATCGCCATTGGTTTATTTGCTAGTTATGTAGTTATACAATACACAAAAACTGCATAATTTCTAAAAAACATGTTGAGTGATGCCAAGGGAGATAATATAAGTTGCTGTGCATTCATAAACTAAAATAACACCTCTTCTTTGTTGGAATGGAAATTGACTTGTTCTCCCCTGCTCCAAAATCCACTCCATTATTATAACAATCTCCACAAACAAAGTAACCTGCTAACTTAACATAGACATCAAATAGATCAAAATAGATCAAAGAAATGTGCTGCTTGTTTTGTGTTATTTGAGTTAGGTTCCCTCCTGCCACAATATAAATATGGCATTGTCCTTTAATCTTACGTCATCCTCTGTGCTGTTGCGTTATTGAGTGAGGGCTTTTATGTTTATGTGTGTTTTGTTTTCAGAGAGATTTTATGTTACACCAGACATTAACTGGTTGTTAAATGAATAAGATTGTCTGGGGCTCCAAAGCCATTTAATGACATCAATTACTGCTTGCCACTAAGTGGTTGGACAAATCCATCCATCCATCCATCCATCCATCCATCCATCCATCCATCCAATTTGAATACCGCTTTTCTTCATTGGGGTCATAGGTGTGCTGGAGTCTATCCCACTCACAGAACAGTAATATGGTGCCCAAGTTCTTTTTTTTTTTTATTGATTTGAAAGACAACTGATTAAACTTACAAGTTGTCTTGATTTTTTTTTTTTTTTTGCTTTGAATTCTGAGCAGTGGCACAGTGGATCAGCTGGTAAAACGTTGGCCTCAGAGTTCTGCGGTCCCGGGTTCAATCCCGGCCCCACCTGTGTGGAGTTTGCATGTTCTTCCCGTGCCTGCGTGGGTTTTCTCCGGGCACTCCGGTTTCCTCCCACATCCCAAAAACATGCGACATTAATTGGACACTCTAAATTGTGCCTAGGTGTGATTGTGAGTGCAGCAGTTTGTCTCCATGTGCCCTCCGATTGGCTGGCAATCAGTTCAAGGTGTACCCTGCCTCCTGCCCGTTGATAGCTGGGATAGGTTCAAGCACTACCCACAACCCTCGTGAGGGTAAGAAAAAAAAAATGAATGGATGGATGAATTTGAGCTTCCAGTGCTGTATGGTTGCTGTGATGGAATTCAACTCAACTCAAATGGCAGGAAGCAGTTTCTCAGATTGTGAAAAAAGAAGCTCCAAGCGGTTTCGTCACTCCCAGCTGAAGTTTACGATTAAATGAAACACACAAAGACAATTACATGTTTGGGTTTGAAAACCATTTAACTTTGCATCAAGAAAGTCAGTTTAGGTTACTGCTAAAAATAATGCAAAACAACATAGAATAGCTACATAATAGCCTTTGTGTTGTATAAATAAAGCTTTAAGTACTGGGCATTTGAACACAAATGATGGAGTATCAGACAGAGAAGGCTTGCCCCCCAGTTGCTATCGTGACACACATACTGCACATGGTATAAGTGCTATGTATCATCTTTCTTGAATTTGCTGTTTTTCCATGGAGTAGGTTAAGGGGCACTGGATGCAGATGTTTTGAGGGCATGTGAATGTACCCAGTGTGGTATTGTGGATTTATTTATTTATTTATTTTTACTAAGACTGAACTCAACCCACTTTATGTAATTAAAGGTCATGTTGGAATCGTGGAATTTTTTTCTTAATGTTAAAGACAGAAGAGGATTAGTTGTTTCAGTTATCTGTTTATATTTACATGTCTCAAGTTCAGGACCCAAAGCAAACCAAAACAAAAATATTGCTTTTCAGTTTCCCTTGCTCATTCAAAAATGAGTCAACAATTTCCCTTCTACGCTCTCCTGAAGCTCTGCAAAAATGCAATACGCAACCCCATCAAAACACAAACAGAAGGATATACTGTAAACAAAACAGATGCCCCACACTGTAGTTGTCACAGATGAACTTTACCTTACCTACAGTATTCAAAACTCTTTGTCAAACATATCAAGACTATCTACCATATCACAAGTCTCACCCCATTGCTTCTGGGTCAACCACACTGTATACAAATGATCCAGTTGATTCTGTGGACCGATTAGGCAAGTGTTAGATTTGAGACAGATTTCTCTGACTTTAGAAGTGAGGAGATTGATAAGGAAACAAATTCTCCCTTGTTGTTCTCTGTGTTGCTGCCAAGGAAAGAACACAGTCTGTCTTAAATTGAGACACAGCAAGCATAAAATTACTATGGGGAAACATATTATGTGATGCTGGTCATATTCATTACCTCATCAAAAAAAATATTGTTTTTGTTTTATTATTGCAAGGGCTCAAGTTATTTTATTACAGTTAATGAAAAAATGCTACTTGAAACATTGCCTGTACAGTAATAGAAATTGTTTGGAAATGTTCAATATAGAATTGAAAGGATGCCATTATGATTGCGACCACGGCGCTGTTTATTCCTATTTCGATTATATATTCATCCACCCATACATTTTCAAGACTACATACCCTAGATCTTAACCCAGCTAACTTTAGACAAGAGGCAGAGCACACCCTGGACTGGTCTTGAGCCAACTTCAGGGCCCATTTTATACACTACATTGTATTCCAAAGTCAAGAGTTTGCAATTCACAGGTAAGTCATTCTCTAGTAATAAATCCAATCACCACTTAACATTGGGGCCCTCAGCCTTGCAGAGTCTTGCTGCAGGTCAAATACACTTTTCTTGGTGGAAAAATAATAATAATACAGGTGTTCAAGAAAAAAGGTTTCCTGAAAAAAAAATCCCTGTCTTACATGGATATACAGTATCAACCTGGCTCTTTCAGTATTAAACAGAAACTATGCATGTGAGTAAAGTTGATGTTGAGACTCTGCTTACTTGAGTGCATCCTGCTGCATACCACTGTGGCTAGCTGACCAATCATATAAAAAAAAGGCGGCTTAATATGTGCCATTTGGTTGATCCTGTTATGCAAAATTGAATCCAAACCAATGGCCTGCCGTATGAAAAGCAAAGACATAAATGGGCTGCACATCAATTATGGGATATATCCAACATGCACAGTGCATAAATACAATGCTGAGTAGTCTTTATACAGTAACAAATTAGCCTAAAAGGTGGTGATCAATCACAATGCATGCTGTAGTGAAGCATTGGAGGAGGAATATAATGTATAAGGCAATGAGGTACAATTGTAATATACACCACTAGCAATTGATTTACAAAAGATCTCTCTACTTCTTGTGCTATTAAACAATAAATAACATGCGACGGCGAAGGCAAACACATTCCAACAATGATACTGCCATCATAGCTGACAGAGGCTCAGTGTGACAGAATTACATCTGTCACGTTCACGTCTTCAGAGAAAAATGATTGTGACCTGCGATCGTCCGCCAGCAGCGTTACGACAGCGATAACAACAAAGATGAGGTTACCATGGTCACTGGAGAGGTGTTGGCTGGAGAAGGAGATGAGAATGTGCGGAGGCGAGGGAGTTGTTGAGATACTACGTCACCATTGTTAACAGACATATTTCTAGAATTGATCCAGTCCACATAACAAAGCCGTGAGCAGACACACGGCCCGACCTTGACCATCTCGAAAGTAGACCCGCGATAAATAAATACAAACTTGTCCCTTTGACAAGAGCAATCTGTAAGCCCCGTTCCTCTGTGTGCCCCCATCGGTTCCTCCCATCACCTCACTTCACACGACATTGTTTGTGAGGAGTATCGCCACACCTTAAGGTTATTCATCATTCACAGCAATATATCTAGTCTGCCCCCATCTTCTCTTTCTTATTTATTTATTTTTACAACAAATTCATTTTGCCCTTGACAGGACTCAGCCTGTGTTGTAATACCGGACACCCTGCGTGGGGCCACTTCAATGACACGAGGAGATGGACGTTTAAAACCTGCCTGGACAAAGCTTTAGCCAGATCACCCAGTATGTTATAAAGTGAGGCAATAGTAGAGGTGAGACGGAATGGAGTCAAGAGGTGTCCAAGGACACCTCAGCCCTGTCACACGTTTTATACCCGCTATGCCGATATCACTGTTTTCCTTGTGTAGGTGTTATTTATCAGCAAAGCCCCTGGGCTAGGTTCTTCGGCCAGGACTCGAAACACAAGGAGATACCCAGCCTCTTTCCCGGCTGATGCCACAATGCATTTCCCCCCACTTGTTACCTTAATTTGGCGAGGAAGCTGTATACTTTCGGTGTCAGCAAGCACGATGAATGGGCAAATGTCATGCAGTTATAATGGCGTGGAGAAATTGTCAAGCATCTTGTATCAGACATGGCAGCTGCACCTCAAGATAATAGATTTATTTCAGGAGTGCCCGAGTTCAATACGACAATATTGCTTTTTCTTTCACACATCCCATTCACACCAGAATGTCATTTCACATTCATGCACACATTGAGGGTAGGTTTTAGGGTAACATGCTATTGTGACACACATACTGCACATGGTATAAGTGCTATGTATCATCTTTCTTGAATTTGCTGTTTTTCCATGGAGTAGGCTAAGGGGTACTGGATGCAGATGTTTTGAGGGCAAGAGACTGAAATAAAGATTGAAGGCCTCTTTATACTCACACATTCATTGACCGCACTGACATCACTGCACCTAACTCACGTGTATTTTGCTTATATACTCGAGCGAAACCCATGTGCACAACTTTGCAAATGTGCTACAGTTCTTCTCCAAGTCAGAAGTGTCACTAGAGCTGGTATAGACTAAGATGCCATAGGGTGGAGTTTCCCCAGCACAATTTGGTCATTTCCGGTGACCTTTTTTTTACTTTAATTTCCGTAACAAGGGACTAACCAAGAACAACGGTGACCATAGAACAATGTCTGCTTGAACAACTGGACCTACATCAACAAAGTTGATGTTTAATTATGCTTGCAAAATCAATAAAGAGGGCGGCGGTGTAAATTGTATTTGGAGCGGGATTACGTCATCACAGCGTGTGATTAAAACGGCCCACTCACAAGAGATGAGGTATGCGGCTTTAACCGAATGTGCGGCAAGGTACACAGAAGTGCTAAACAGTGCAGGTCACGTGATGCAAAAGGGGGGTCGTCGACTGTGGGAGAATAAAGAGGCCTAAACAGATTAAATTGCCGGGTGCGGTTGTGGAAGGTGTGGGTTGGGTGGCCATGAGCAATCAAATGATCAATATCTGAATGGTAAATCTTTTTGAGAAATTGGATTTCGATCGATTTAAAATTCCAATCAATAAGATTTTGTGGTACGTCTTGGGGTAAAAAAGAACATCTCATTCGGTAGCCTTATTAACTGAAAGTAGATGGAACCAGAAAGAAAATATTTTGTAATGTGCCATTTGGATGAAATAAAGTCTACTATAACTGTTGCAATATGGTATAGCACAGATTGGTGAATGATAGTTAAGCAGATTTTTTTTTTTGTCAGCAAACTCCTTTCACAGATTAGTAAAAGATAGAAATGCTAAGATTTGAGTTAGGCTGTTCTTCCATTCTAGTTGTTCTTTGTTTTGACAAGGTAGTAAATGTTTAAGATTAACAACTGAAATGTAACAATTGAATACATTTTACTTATTAATTTTGTGAAAACATGCTTTTCTTCCCATACCTAGGTGGTTATTGTCACAATTTCTTTTCGGGTTCTATGATCTAAATTATGCTACACGTAAGAGAAATGAATACAAATTCAGAGACATCAGGTTAGGCAACACAGTCGCAGTCTTTCTACGCCCTAGAGAAATGTCTCTCTCGTGGACAACAAGATGCATGAGACGATGGACTGTTTGCCACTCACCTATACTTTACATGAACATATGCTCCCATCAAGAATTACCAGAGCAGAGCATATCTTCTCTGGTACATGTGCATGTAGACAGTAGACAGCAATTAGGCAAACTGACAGCCCTGCTGCATAATAATCCAGGCATTTGCTAAAGTAGGTGAGGGGAGTAAGAATGCACATGTGTAACATTTCATTTAAATGTGATCCAATCTGGAGAAAGACACATTTGACTCCTCATCCTTAATCTGTAACCAACTTTTTTGTCCCGCATTTTACTGGCTATAATAATCTCATGATTTCATTGCAAAGCTCATTGAAAAATATTGGAATACTATCCACATTTATGTTTTTATTTCTTCCTGAAATAGTTCAACTAGGAAAGCCTCATGGAGATTAAGAATCTCCTTTACCAGAGTATCTGGGTCGAGGACAAAGTACTAGACATGGTACACAGCTTCTTGATGATAATTTTGGCCTTCGACTAAACAACCCACACACTATTTCAATCAAATTTTTCCATGCCATGATAAAGTGCTGTTCATCAAGTGTATGAGCCGGAATCACATTTTTCTTATTGCATCAAACAAGGACAAAACAACGGATGCACTGCTATTGCTTGCAATTGACACACACGGATAAAATGCCCAGCATTATTGTGAAGGCCCGGTGGATGCAATCCAATCTTTTTAAAATGTTCAGAATAATTAGTTTGGTTGCACTTCCTGATAGAAGTACATGCCAGGAATTCTGGACCGCCTACTCAGACATTTCATACTAGCTAACAATGATATTTGTCATGTCCCTGGCCTGAAAAATGGGAATTGTAGGGAATCTGGAAAGTTATTTATACGTGCCAGCCCAAGAAATTTTAGACATCTCATTTAGTGACAACAGAGCTAGAGACATACTAAATTGTAGGTCCAAAAGAAACCCACACTAATTGCGCTTGCCTCTAGGGAAAAGCCAGTCCAATATGGGACCCTATGGCAGAATGGGGTACTAGCAAGCCTGCACTGAATGCTAACAAGCAAGAAGATGCCTCTAAGGCCGCAAAGGGCTTCACAGGGGGCCACAATGCAGCTGACACAGAACCAAGAAAATGAGCAAGACAAAAGTCCATTCAGGGCTTGGCACCAACTAAAGGCTTGCTTGCCCATCCCCCCAGATGCAGAAAAAAAAAAGAATGCAAAAAAGCAGAAAGAAATTGAGTGAGTAGTGAAATGAATGGAAGAAAACCAGGCCGAATTGGTCTCCATTGCGTCCATCAAATGGATGTCTGACAGCTGGCCTTAATGAGTGCTGTGTTCTTTAGATTTTGCTGTGGGGGTCTATCTCAAAAGCATCATAGGCACTAAAGGATCCCTCACATTCTTATTTATTTATTTATTTATTTATTTATTTATTAAAGAAACCACAAACATAGATTTCACGGAATTATTGGTTTTAAACCACAAACACCATTAAGTACTCCAAAATATGCTGTTGTTGAAAGGGGTTATGTGTGTGGTGTGCATACTATACTGGAGTTCTGAATTTGGTTCTAAGGTACACACAAAGAACACTTTTGCAACCTAACTGGACTTATAAAGCAAATCCAGACCAAACAAACAAACAAACAAAAAAAACAACAGGCAACAAAGCACTTATTCAACACCTATTACCACAATGGTGTCCCACAGAGAAAATGATGATGCTCCTTTCAAAAGATGTGTGACATTTTTCTCTTCATGATCAATCCTTTTCCTTGTTCCTTATCTCCTTCAGACTCAAAAGCAACGCCATTGTTTTCATAGTCTGTTAACATGTTTAATCTTTTTAATAATATGAGAAAACATGTTTGAGTTCCAGCAAGAAGAACTCAATACATTTGATGATGATCTGGATAATGGTGTGAAAATGTCACCATCTTGTCCAAACTCATTCTTTTTGTTCCCCAGTCTACCTTTTGGACCTCAGTCCCACAGGTTCCACACACATTATCATCGTTCTCTCTTTATGGAAACTGCTTCCCTCCACAGGACCCCTTTAACAACACTTAAGAAGATACAACGAAAAATGACATGAAAACCCACACTAAATGACTGCAGTGAGAATTTGGGACACACACGGGGAGCACATCATCCACTAATTACCACATTTTAAAGGATTTCTCCCATATTCTTTTTTTAACCCCTTCTTCATTTCCCCTTTTCACGCTCCCATTTTGTTTAGCAAATAGCTTTCCCTAATCCTCATTGAATCAATTTTCAGCGTCAAAATGAATAAATTAACTTGCTTTATTTTGGAATAAACCCCTAATACAGGAATGGTTGGTAATTAATTTCTTGTAATTGCCCACCGGGATTGGTGTCACTAAGATCCCTTCCACGTTGGTACATTTACATAAATATGCTACTATACTGAAGTGTAGGGATGTGATTTGGGAAGCAGTCTTGAAAAGGTAAGTAAGTTTTGTGGAAGAGGTTTTTATCATTGGTCTGTATAAAGGTGGAGGATTATTTATTCCGCTGTTTTAAGTGTAATATCAAGAACATTCAGCAAAAAATTCCAACTTGGCGTTTTCAAAGAAATAAGAGGTGCCAAACCAAATTTTCTTCAACAACAGGCTTTGTTGTATTGCACATGGTCAAAGACTTGAATGATATTAGTCAGTCCATGTAAAATAATGTCACTTACCTGGCTCCACAACAAAGCATATGAGGGGAACACTCCATTGTCACCCAACTCAACACGAGTCTTAAGTTTTCAACTCTAAATCTTGAGACATACCATTAGCAACCATCTCTCAGGCTGATTCAAGTCTCCTCCATCAGGTTCAATGCGTGTCCTCAATTTAGAGGGAGGAAACATCTCAGTTGCGATGCTGGGCAAGATGGCAGAATGCTGCCTGCTAAGTGTGTCAACCCCAGCTGAAGTTGGGGCACAACGGGAGCATTTCTATTCCCCTCCTCCACTTTTTTCTTCCACTCCCCCTCTTCTTTTCTCTCCATCACTCCTTCTCCAACATCACACATGAAATGAGGGCATGCCCCCAGTGAACAGTGAGCAGCCGTTAGTGGGCCTGGAAGGGCTTGACTTAAAAAGAGATTCTTATCAACTGCAGTAACACAACAAGAGCTGCAGTAAGCTACAAATTTCCATTGGTACACTTAACTTTTCAGTTAAAGATGAGGCAATAATAACCATGGTGAGACATGAAAGTAGTTATGGTGCTTGACCAACCATCAGACAGACCCTTTCCAGGTGCCAGTCACTCTTGAAAAGGGTAAGATGCTACAAGTAAATGAACATTCAAGATTAGTGTTTTTGATGTCAACAACATGTTGACTTCTTCATTTCGCCATCTGTTCAGGGTCATAAAGAAAGCAGACTTTGGGCCTGGACTGGTCAGAGGGCAGATATAGAGACAGCCAATCCTTCATAATGACGTTCCCAAATTCACTGAGTTACTCTGAAAATGACCAAACACTGGCTGCAGAGAAGTCAGCTGAGTGAACCACAACTCAGACAGTGACCTATGTTTAATGGTATTCTTAGACCCTTGATTGATCACCAGTTGATTAGAGAATGACAACAAAGAGCTCATTAATTTGGGGTTGATCTTATGGCATGTCCTATGGCATAGCTACGTGGCTAGCTACATTACTACGAATGGCTATACAAAAAGTTTCCTTTGAGAGACATGGAAACACAAAGCATTGACAGGGAGGTTGAGAAAGATATCCGAGGTTGCCCTAGTGTATTTCATCTGTTATATCATCTGGCTCTGATTGTTTTATTTTTAGTGAAACAAGGTAAACCCAAATGTCCACACACTTTGTCACATCTCACTAGGTTAGGTGATTTATTCTGCCTTTGTAGTATCCTGTTATATTTTCTTATCTTGGATCTAAATTAATGTGCAAGATGATTTTGTTGCTAAATGTGCTTGTTTGCGTTTTGAAGCAGACTATTCTCTAAAAGGATCTCACACAAAATTACATTGAACAGCTGCATAGTTCAGTCCAAAAGGAAGAAATATACACCAAATGTAAGATTTTTTTAATAGTTTTCAATTAACCTAACATGCACATTTTTTTGGCATGTGGGAAGAAATCGCAATAGCCAAAGACTGGAGCATGCAAGACTGGGGTGAACATGCAAATGAAACTGAATTAGTGAGGTTGATGACACTGCAATGTCAACATGTAAACTATAGTTTGTGTGCTGTTGGGAATTACAGTACTACAAACACAGGTGGTGAAAACATTCTTCCTGATTGTGTATCATCAGAAAAAAGATGCCAAGATTGATGTGAAGATTACTTATGTCAGACTACTGTGGTTTAACTCTCCTTTCAAACACCTAAATAGAGACACTCCATCAGGATGAGGGTTTGAAGTTGAGAAATAAAGTGAGGTCCAAAGTGAATCAATACCCTGGTTGTAGATGGGTGGCCACCTGCCAAAGAAACTGGCACATCCAATGTTTCTTAGAGTGGACATCAAGGATGAGTAGTGAGTCATTTAAAGCAGTGGACCCCTCATTGTAAATGTCCTCTAACTCTAACCTCTAATGTTGTGTGTCTGTGTCTTTTCTGCAAAGTATACTGTAGTAACAGTAAACCAACCCAAATTAAAATAATAATAAACATTTTCTTGCTTGATCAAACCCAACCCCAAACCACACAAGGATGTTTTCTCCAGTTACAAAATCAGAGATTAGTTACACAATCCAGTAAAGTATCAAGTGTCTCATGTTTAGACAATCATTAATATGTCCTAGGAATGACCTCAGAACAATCCTGGGAACCCTCCAAAAAGTCTGAGACAAATAAATCCAGAATGGCAGAAATGGAGATAAGGATGCAGAGAAAGATAGCAAAAACAGCAGCGTGAGCTCTCCAAAGTCAAGCTAGAGCGTTGTGGTAGGGCAATGTCATGGCTGCATGTCCGAGAGTGCTTCAGCCTTTTGCTCTCTGGGCATTTTAACACACCATAAATCAATATTCCTCCCCAGCCTTGCATTACGTGAATGATCTATTTTATTTACACTACAGAAGAAAACACACATGCTTCTTATAAATCATCTTCCACCTTTAATAATGAGTCAGCTTCCACTCATTCATCACCACTTCCAAAGTCTTGCCTGCTGTGAAACATGGAGGGAGGAAAACAAACAGTATTTGCTTACAAGGAAACTGTTTGAAAAGGGGTATGTAAAGGTGCTTCAGAGGCATTTGTCCTATTTTTAAAGGTATTCGAGAGCAATAGTGTCAAGTGTTGGAGCACAGACGTCTTAGCCCTGGGGATATGAGCTATTAAGTTTGTCACTCTTGGAGAATAACCCAGCAAGACGACACGAAAACTTTTCTGCTCTTTGACATGTTTATACAAGTTAGCTTGAGCACCATTAGTCATTCACACTGAAGTCTTCTCTAATGATCGAGCATGAGCAGAACCACAGCCCCATGACATGCGTGTCACTGAAATCTGCTACATTTTCCAATGTGGCTGTATTACTGTCAAAGCTCATCAAAATGAGCCATTCAAAATCCAAAACCTTTCCCCGCCCTCTTCATCCACTGAAAAAATTCTGTTTGCTAAACGATAGCTGCTTTTCTGTCCCCGTACTTAAACTAGATATTGCTTGGCTATTAGAACTGAAGAAGGATTGGGCGGACATTTTTAGAGTGACTCCTCGTATTTGAAATGAATTAGAAAGCAATCCGTCTTAACAACAGTCTCAAAAAGTGGTACTTTAATATGTCTTTGGAATTATTCCAAACAGACAAGAAAGGCTAAGGAAGCTGTTGAACACATCTCCTATGTGGGAAATATAATGTGACACTGAGATAATAAGCGGTGGTAGACAACTGTAACAAAATGCTTCGATGAGACCATAAAGGCTTGTGAGCAGCTGAAGAACTACAGAGTACATAGTGGAGGTTGCAGCAGCAGGATTAAAGAAGTTTAAAGATTGTTGGCATGAAACAACTTGTTGAATGAGCAGCCCTTGATTTTAACCACAATAAGATCAATGAAAAATACACAGGCTACTGACAGGCCCGGTGCTCATTATAAGCCAAAATATGTGTCAGAAAGGTTCTACGACTGGTGTCCCAAAAGATGTATTTCAAATCCAAACTAGAGGTTTTCCTACTTTCCAAGTAATTCTACCAGAGTGTAACAAACTTTCTCCTTGGCCACGCTTTCAGGCACATCTGTATTCTTCCAGGATGCCCAGCACCTCTGTTGTCAGGGTCTCCATGTCAACCCCAATGATGATCCCCTTGAGCTTGGCAATAAGGAAAGAATCCCATAGAGACAGGTTGGATGAGTGGGGAGGTTGCCAGGAACTTTTGGATCCTCAAGACATCGTGGGAAGGTGCATTCTCACGTCTTCTACCTTCTTCACATTGAACGAAGCAAATGTCGTTGAAACTTTGTAGGTCTGCTTGTACTGGCCTAATGAGGGGAAACCCTGTAGTTTTAGTTTGAAATGTAAATCTTTGTATGACCAAAGTCCTAGTAAATTTCTGACACACCTCTAGCAGTGAAAACCCAGGTAAAAACTTGAAAAAGGTCAAAGCAGTAGTAGCCAGAGGGACTAGCGAGGATAGTATAAATCTGTGATGCGATGCAGCGTGATTAACTAAAAGTTGCTCATTGTCAATTTGTCCATACAAAACAAACAAACAAACAAACAAACAAAAAAAACTACAGTAGGGATATTGTTACCTTAGGATTGGATTCCATTTAAGCTGCCAACAATAAGGCCGCGTCTGTGTTTAATGACCCAAGAAAAGTGTCAATACAAAGTAGAGATATAATTTTTAAAAGTGTAATAGCTTTCATTAAGTGAGTGAAAAAGCCGTAGGAAAAAATAGATTTAATGCTTGGTGCCGCTAAAGAGGTTAACTGCTTTGTATAGTTATAAGCAAATGCTGCTCCTCCCATTAAAAATGGTGGCCTGCTTTATTGTCTCGCTTTAGTGAATTGTTGCAGCCTGGCAGCAGCTATATAGTATCAATAAACATTATTTTATGAACCAACATATAATCACTGGCATGTTTATGATTACATGTTTTAGTTTCTTCATTTAAAAAACACAAAATATAGGTTTGAAAAGAAAAATAAAATATATTTGGATATGGATGCCTTACAATACACTGTTAATTACATTGTTAAGGTAAAAAACATAAAAAAATGAATTCTTCTACCAAACTCAAGTAAAGCATACTGTATAAAGATAAAGTATTGACATCAGTTTAACAAATAAATGCAATTCTCTCTTTAACATTTATATTTTCACCCCCTTTATGAATATATATGCAAAAGCCTTTAATCCTATTAATAATATTCTCTTGTCCATGTTAAACTTATTTCTTCCCTTATCTCTACCCCGCCTACTTGTTCTTCTCAGGGTTCTCCCTCTCTCCAACTCAATATCTCTCTGTCTCTTGAGTGCCCCCTGTGAAGAGTTGCCCCTTCTAACAGTTGCCAGGACTTCTGATTGATATATATATATATATATATGTATATATATATATATATATATATATATATATATATATATACACACACACACGCACGCACAGTGGACATGGCTGACCAGCCAAATCATCCTCATTTTGCATTTGGTATTAAAAGTATGCATCCTGTGAATTTTTCAAATTGACTGTGCTACAGGCAAGTTCATTAAATATGTATTCAGTTTAAAATAATACCATTTCAACTAACCTTCAGTCCCATCAATGTCACGTTTGAATTTTGCAATTCCATTATGAAATGTTGTGACGACTACACAAAAAAAAATGTGATGCGGTGGAGTTCTGCTTCACTGGAAACTACAAGTGCAATACGTGCTTGAGCACTATTACCTTGAAAGGTTAATAAGTAACTTAAAAGCTCAATTTTCAAAATTGTCCTTGTGCACATAATGTAGTGTGTATGTACACTTATATCATATTTCCAGGATACCAGTCCCAAAGGGTGCACAAATGATCGGGTTCTTGTGTGAACCCCACTGAGTAGCTACATTTATTTCCATATGTCAAAGACCAAGGGATGCAACATTTTGGAGCAGTTGGATGCTTGTGTATGGGAAACATGAAGGAATAGCAAAGATTGAGAAAAGTTTATGTTGTGACTGAGGAATCAACTTTCAATAGGTCAAACTTTTTTTTTTTTAACTTGTCAGCACTGATGTAAAAGCTCTGGAGATAAAGAGTGAGGTCAGTCTTTCAATGAGCGCCCTCTCATTCTTTCATTTCTGTAGTATTTAACAAAATGAAACAATATGGGAATATTAAGTCAGACAGAAAGAGGAATTATGAAAAATACAATATATTGTATAGTATGAGCATTTACTGTATGCATACAATGTGTATAATGTTTGTGATTCATTTGTGGACAGAAAAAATATCAAGTGGCGGCATGGGGGTGCAACTGGTTACAATGTTGGCCTCAAAGTTCTGAGGAGCGGGTTTGAAATCCCAGCCAGGCCTGTGTGAAGTTTGCATGTTCTCGCTGTGCCTACATTGGTTTTCTCCTAGCACTCCAGTTTTCTCCCTCATCCCAAAAACATACATCAATTGAGGACTCTAAATAGCCCATAGGTGTGATTGCGAGTGTGAATGGTTGTTTGTTTCTATGTGTCCTGTGATTGGCTGAAAACTAGTTCTGGGTGTACCCCGCCCCCTGACTGATGAAAGCAGGGATAGACCCCAGCACTCCAGTGACCCTTTTGAGGATAAGTGGCTCAGAAAATGAATGAAAAAATAAAGTCAAGTAGGTGAAATGATCAATTTGCATGAAGATGAAAAAAAAAATTAAAAACAAACCAATATTCTGCTTTTCTAATGCAACCAAACCACATGGTGAATGCAGTTTGATCCAAAAGTAAACCTTTATACACCACCACAATGAATTTTAAAATAAAACAATCATTAAGTGAAATGTTACCCGTGAGCTCTATTTTAGAGAAGACTGTTTAAGGCTTTCTGCTCATATTCATTCAAATGCAACAAAATAAATATGAAAAACTGGTTAAATTTATAAGATATTAGAATATCTTTAGGCCTGAAATTTTGATGTACATACAGTACCTATCTCCATTTCCTGAATGGTATATGGTCTTCCATTAAAGTGAAAATGTAAATTTCAATCTCCTCGTGATAGTTTTATTTCAAATCCATTGAGGTAGTATAAAAAAGTGCTGCAATTATCCAAACATTCCTGGACTTCACAATATAGAGAACAGTTTGCTTTTGTGCATCAGTCACATCGTATTCAGCATATCGAAAAGTAACAAGAATTAGTACAGTGTCTCCATTGCACATAATTGACTCGTGATATTCATGAGAAGCGAGTCGTCATCCAACAGAAGCCACAAAGGGGGATAGAGATGCTTTACATGAAAATCTAATAGGCAATTTACATTTAAATTTCCACTGTCTCTGTTACGGGTGGATTTAAAAGAGCAAGGGCCTGCTTTTAATGCCTTCATGCTGTCTCCATACCCCCTTCTTATCTTTTCCTCCTCTACAACACCATTTTCAGCCCCCTGTATCTCCTTCAAGGCCTTTCATCCTCACCTTTAGGGGTACCTAGTTGGCCATTGATTCTCAATAGGCCCTATGGAGATTGCACAAAAGTCAACCTAGAGCCCAAACAAAGGCTATTCATTAAAATGTTTCCAGCAGTAAGCGCAAAAGTTCAAACTTGTGCACGTGCCCCTCCACCAACACTGCAGAGATCAAACCATAGGCATGCAACATGGGCAGATGTGGTCCTTTTTTCCAACAATGGGGCTGTTGAAACACTCCGAGGATCCACATCAGGCAGTCAGACAGATAGACAGACAGAGCACTCAAAGGGCTCAGGCCACTAATGAAGATGTCTGAATAATGTCCTGAGCTACTGAAATACAGTGGAACCTCGACGGTTGAGCACAATCCATTTAAAGAAGCAGGTTGATCTTGAATTGGCAATTTTCCCTCATAAATAATGGAAATGCAGTAAATATAAACGTTCCAGGGTCAAGATGTTGCTATCATAAGACCTGTACAAATGTTACAGACATTATTTAAATGACATTTTACCATTATTCATCCATATAACTCATACCAAATGAATGAAAGGTAACCAAAGTTTACAGTTAAAAAAAATTATTTTCTCTTATTTGTTAAAACTGTCAGGTTAACCTGACAGCAGTTCATTAGTGACATGATCTGTGTAAAAAAAAAAGAAAGAAAAATCCACCTTCTATTCCTTGCACCACTAATATGATTTTAACAAACCACAGTGCCTGAGGAAAAACAGTCAGAGACAGAAGGGAGGATTGACGAGGTGTTAACCACTCGCCGTGTACTCACAGGCACACTCACAGTGGGAACACCTATAGGAGCTTTGGTAAAACTATGGCAGAAGATCAAACTCTGGGGGAAAAAAAATGCCCATAGAGAATTGAGGCTACATTCAAATCTTGCTAACCATTTTAAAACTGCAAACTTCCCCCTTGATAGTCAAAGATCTAAACACTTTTCAAACTTTATTGATGAATGAAAGTAGTAGATTTTACTCAGAGCCAATACATTCATCTCACTTAAGATTCTTTGTCAATTTCATCTACCAGTACTTGTCTCCTACATATTGAAGGTATCAAATATTACATACACAGCGAAGCATGTGAATGGATTGTGCAACACTGTAGACCGACGCACGTCAGGACACTTGAGAAATGTATCATCCCCCTTTTTAACAAAAGGTGATAGTGACTTGTGCAAAAGAAAAGTTATGGAAAATAAGTTTCACTCAAGGACACAGCACCAGATGTGCGAAGACTTATGGGAGCAATCATAGGTGGCCAAGACTCTGGTGTGGGTCTTATTAAGTTCGGCTGCAACCCAGCACCTTCAACTTATTAAGCTGTCAAGAGTTGCAATGATTAAAACCAAAGAAAGGTCAGTCCCAGACCTTCGGCATTGTACAGACCCTGATATTTGCTTTTAGGCCCCCAGACCTAATGAAGACATTTTACGTGATACATGCAAGGGGAGAGGGAAAGAAATGATTCTTTTGTGGCACCTTCTTCTTTTTTTTTTTTTAAGTCTGCATATTCATCCTGGATGGCCAGTAAAAGTGTCAAATACTTCTTTTCACTTTCCTCCATACATCCTTTTCTTCTTGGTCCCATTTCTGTTCTCCCAGGCTCGTTTGAAATTAATTTAATCCACGACAAAGAAGAAGATAAATACAGCGCGATAGTATGAAAAGGAAAATCAGAACCATAGGCTAACTGCTTGCTGTTTTGCACAATCCTCCTCTCTCCATTCAGCACTTTTGCATAACATCAGCATGTGTGGGGATCAAAGGGAACGGGTTAATGGGAAAGGGGCAAGGGGATAATTACAGGGAGGAGACAGGTCGGGGAGTGGTGGGTCCAGGTAGGCCTGGCACCGCTAATATGCTTCTGTTATGCTGACAGCAAGCTTCCACTGTCTGAAGATGAGGATTAAAAAAAGAAGTGGTGGTGGTGGGGTTGAGGGGGGCGGGGGATGGGCAATCTCGAAGGGTGTATTGAGAGCTGTCATGAAGTTCCGTGGATGCTCAATGACGACCGCGGCTCACGGATTTATTCCCTTGTCATAGCTGATGATGCCATTCAGAGCGAGACAGGGCGGAGAGACAAAAAGAAACGGAGGCCCCAGGTCCAGCAGAGGGAAGGGTTCAGGGATTACAACCCCAGAGCAGAGAATCAATCACAGAGGAGTCAGGTGGGCTGATTTGGGATGCAGCATGCGGTAAGGATGAGGACACCAAAGTGATGCCATGCTTAAAATGTGCCACTCACTTACACAATTTCAATTTTCAGCCCTCATGGAGTGATTGTCTGGATATTATTGTGTCATTCTCATCTTCCAGTGTTCTTTTAACATTTTTTAGACAATATATATGCTGTCAGTGTAGCAACTAACCACATGTTCAAGATAAATGTGACCATGTCAGGGGCCATAATATTTGGAAAAACACTGGAATTTGCCATTTGCAGTCATAGCTATCCAAAACAGGTGAATACAGTATCATAGATGCCAATATTCGTTTTTATTTTTATTTTTTCACAGTTGATCCATCTTTAAATTTATAATTCTAAATGAATTTATTAATTCAAAGATAGAAATGCAATGATCTATTTTTTATATGATGTGAAGTAGTTTTGTATTTTTTTCCTTAGCATAATTCATTTGTTTAAAGCCAGAGACAGAATTGGGTAGTTTATTGTTAAATAGAACACATTTACAACTTTAAAACAAAATTAGCATAATATTTGTATTGACTACGTCACCCCCTCCCATTCAGATGTATCACATTACTATTGTAAATTAAACTGAGCCTTTGAGACATATTTGCTCTAATTTCAAGGCTGTTCAAACTGAGGCTCACAACTGCCAGTTTTCACAGAATTATACAGTATAAAATAATGTACATGAATTATTTTTTTGCACCTGGCTGATGGATATCACAGCATAATTTCCACTATAAAACACATACACAACTAGAGGCATCTGAATTTTTAGGTAAACCACAAAAGGTGTTTAATGAGCGGATTATTATGCTCCATTTGCATTATACCCTCCCCCTTCTCCCCCACAGTTTGTGTGAAATGGAGCGAGGTTTTCTGCCATTTTTTACTCAATATTCAAGTCTAGATAAGTTTTCCCATAGTCTATCAGGGTATCTGTGAGGGGCCATGGCAGGAGCTACTGAATCCCGGAGGCTAAAAGGCGCAGGACAGTTGTGCCTGTGGGCTACCATGGATGCCGGTATGTTCTGTTGGGTCCCTTTCGTACGGTCACGTTTTAATGCATTTATCACATTTTAGTACGGCCTAATAGGTTTCACAGCAACACCATGACCAAAATGTGATTGCTGTGGCCACTGGAAACATAATGGAAATGTAGCGTTGAGAAGAATTCACATGATGTATAATTTTGTGCAAGCATCAGATGGAAAAAACGCCCATGTATTCTCCAGGATGAGATCTCAGGAACTTAACATTCTTTCAAATTTTTCTGATAAAAATGTTGTAAAATAAGGCTGGGGAATGAAATTTAACCAGTTACGATGAAAATGATTTAGTCTGAAAAAGTAATAACGTCTCTCAAATGTAACGCATTTTTTCAATGAAATATCACGTGGTGTGGTTTTGAAATGTCTTCTCGCATACAGTATGAGCCAAACCTGATTTGATTTGCTGAAAGATTTGGTCACCATAATCAGGGTCAGGCTAACAAATTAAAATGCATTTTGAAGCAAAAACGACATTATCCAGGCTGTAATTAAATCCCTATGTAGTTAAGGCATAACATTTGTGAGAGAGGTCAATTTAATCCACCAATCACATTTCCAGTTCCATTAGCTAATTTAAGTGCACTATATTCATGTGTTCCGGTTCAGAAAAAGTAGTCAAATTTAATGTGTAGGTTGAAAAGTAAAACAAAACTGTATTTATTACTGTCTGTGAAGGGACTTCAAGGACATTGGAATTAAACAAAAGATACCAGCGGAGCCATAGGGCTAGAGATGAGCTTTTCTTCCAGCTACAGTAACCATGCCATAATTACCCAATGACGGTCCTGGCCTTAAATGTCTTCTTGGGACTCAAAACCCTGATTCATTCCTTTCATAAATTACAACAACACAGCCTGTTTAAATGTGTCCTTGTGTCCGAGCTGCAAACATGTCCAATAGCCGCCTGAACCCTCCCCATTGATGGTGGTTTTAGTCACATGTCAGTCAGCCTAAACTCATTACCATATGTCCTCTAAAGCAGAAACATCACTGTGTCTCAGTCGACCAAAGACTGGAGGCTACGCGAGCGCTGTCTGCATGAGAAACACCTGTTCCAACCTCTTGTCTCTCTGCCGCCCTCCATGGAATCCGTGCCCTAAATAGTCATGTTTTACCTCGGGCCCCTCTCATTGTTCTACCACTGTACCAAATAGGAACTGAATGTGGTTTTGAAAAATAACACCGATGTGAAGGAGTATGGACTATCATAATGAGAAAAATATACCAAAATGCTATCGTGAAATTTTAATCTTACAGTTTTTGTTGCTGTCAGATGAGAATGATTAATTTCCACTTTTCCACAATTTGGACTTTTTCACAATAATATTCTGTGTTCTCCAATTTTCTCAGAAATTATAGTATTTTGCCAAACAAATACCCCCTCCAAAAAAAAAAAAAAAAAAAAAACAACGGCATGTTTATAAGTACAGAAGTACCTTTAGTTACTAGTTGGTGACCCCGTGAATTTTTTTAAATATGCGGTCTTGCTTGAGTGATTTTGTTGCCTTGTGTTACAAGAAATTACTTGAGTTTATCATGTCCTTGAGACACTCCAGTGAGGTAAAAATAATAAGCATTTAAAGAACACCAGTTCACTAAAAAATAGTCCACATGCACAGCAACACATGTATTTCTGGAAAGATTAGGCAGTGTATGAGATTCAAGGTACTGGGGTGCCATGTCAAAGTAAATTGACCTTATTCGTTAAGAGTGTGACAATGTGGGCTTGTGTAACTGCTTCACTGAAACTTGAATAACTAACAGTTATAATGGTTATATGCCATTGACAGTAACTTTATTTAATTCCAGCAGTCACCAAGTAAAGATGCTGTCATTGATTTCGTTATGAATTAGCCTGACAATAGGAACCTAATGCAAAAAAAAAAGTGGAAATGATGTATATTAATTAATTGAATAATCATTATTAGCATCTTATTAATCTAAACTGAAAAAGTGCAAGTGATTGTGGTACTATGAATCTCTGGAAAATATCTGTGATTTAAAAGATATGGCACTTAGAATAGAGCTCTCCAATCCCCTGCTGGGACTAGGGTTAGGCGATATACATCACCTACAATATAATCGTGAATGTTGATTTAACGATGTGCAAGTTTACGTCATTGAGTATTGATACTGTTCTTTAAAAGAATCAAACGGGTGCATGAAAAGCTTTTGAGGAGGAAAGAATGGAGGAAATGCTTGAAAGTCCTCATTTGTCAAATCAGTGGATGATTCAATCACGTGACTCAGTGGCAAGGAAAAATCTACTCTCACTCAACATAGCAGGTCGAGCAACCTTTTTAGGAGTTCAGCAGCTTAACTTGTGGTTGAACTGAAACAATGGACCATAAAGGCATGCATGAAAACTTTATGTTGGCCAACAGAAAAATGACAGTCCACCCATGGACATGCTGACTTCCTAAATGTGACCAGGTTAAAACAAAACGAAGAGAATGTACGACGCTGGTATGATTGTATTTTCGATGGAGAGTTATACATTTGGGATAAATATGTTTCTGTCATAGAAATGCATTTGTCTATTTGTGCATCTAGTATGTCCCTGCCATGGACACCAAGAAGGTGGAATACATGAGGAAAATAGCGTCACCATTTGTGAAAATGCAATGTAAATCAACTACATATGGATCTATATATCTGGTGCTGAATCAGTTTTAAATATCCGTGGCTTGTGGCATTGGTTGATGAAATACATTGGTTTAAAAAAAATGATCTGACATCCATCTTTTCGTGGAATAGCTCATTCAAAAAGTTGACGATAGTTTTAATTGATTTGCAAAGTATGCTGACAGTATGCTGACTGTGACTACTCCAAGATTTCTGCATAAAGAAAAAAAAGCTTAAACAGCCTACAGCCATCCCAATGGAGGCAGAAAGTGAATAACACTGTACTACTAAGATTGAAGTGAGCATCACATCTGTACTCCAGGCTAGAATTGTGTTTGGCTCTACTCCTGTGTCACAACACCTCCCCTCTACTAGGAAAAAAAAAGGGTTTATCAGTCTATCTTTGCGATCAGTTACATGCTCATTATGTTGGATCCATCAACATTGTGAAAAGCTTGAACACTCTCCTTTCCCCCCTCTAATAGCTCCCAGGATACACTCAACTGCAGTTGAAAGCTCCAGTTACCTGAAACAAATTGCCTCAAGAAATCTGAACCGCTGCTAGTCTGCAAATGTAAAGAGAGAGAGATATACACAAGCTTCAAAACATTAAAAGGCTCAATACTCCTGAGTTATCTTTTTTTCCCCCCTTCAAATTGTCCGCCTAAAAAAGAAGAAATATACTTAGCAGTGTGTGCGCATTCACACAAGGAACTGTAGAGTTTGTGCTTTGGGCAAAACATTATGTTTCTCCCCTCCACACTCCCTCAGTATAAAAGAGCTTTGACACAGCGGTAAGATAGAGTTTCACAGTGTATTTGAGTGAATGTAACATGTTAAGATGTTACCAACATGGTTTCTATTACAGTAGAATGACACATTCACATTTTGTAGAGATAAGCATTGAGGGGGCGTTCAGAGCATAGCCCGCTGTGACATACTAAGTATTTCTGTCAACTAGGAAAAATAAAAATCAACATGGATCGGCAAGACCGGCTGTAGGATGGATGAGGGATTTGGAAATAAGTACTGAGAAAGAAAAGTCGTTTTTTGGAGTCTATATATTAGCACAAAAGGGACCAGGAATTGACTAAATCCCATGTTGGATTCCCAAGGCAACAAGACACATGCAGATCACCCTGTTATGCCCACTGAAGGATTATTTTTGTCTTCCATTGTTTCTCACGTGAACCCTGCAGGCTCGGTTTGCATAAACTGTAGGAGAGCTTCTGACCAAACTACTGCTGACAGAAATAATGTCACATCAGGTTTCTTGACAACACTGAAATGACCACAAACGTTTTAGATCCTGACCACATTATTTCTCTGTCAGTATTTATTTAGAAAGATAAATGAAAATACATACAGTGGTTCTTTGACTTATAAGTGACCCATCTTACACGTTTTTCAAGGTGAGATGTTGCTTGGCCATTAACTTGACAATCAGCAACAGCTGGACAGATAGTTAACATTTATTAAAAAATGAGGTCAAGTGCTGCTTATTGTAAATTCCGTTTGAAGTTCACTGTCAAATTAAATATGTAACAGAGAATTACATGCAATGTATTTAACTAAACCTCATAATTTTTTTCTGATGAAAATCTACTAGCTCTATGCAACAATGTGAAATGCCAAAGGTGGGCCAACAAACTTGCATCAATAACACTGAAAGCGAAGAATATTTAAATTGTAATAGTGCAGCAACATATGTAGACAGGCAATATACCCAGATGTAAATATTCTTTAGCCTCTGCAAAAAGGCACCATTATTACTGCAGCTTGCTAAATAATTGTGATCTACGTTAGGTATATATTTTGTATCTGTTTTATTGCCAACTGGTGACACATCAGAAGGAGCATGCACAAACACATGATGCAAAAACGGTTTCATTATTTACATTCTATTAAATTACATCATTATTGTGTTTTTAATCAAGTACAACAGTTTGTACAGTGTTTTATGGGGGGAGGGGTTACAAGAAATTATTGGCATATCTATTAAAATGGTGATGTCAGAGCCTCATCAAATAAACACCACTGTACCAATTAAATGATTGTGAAGCTGTTTTCTTTTTAATAGGAATGTATATGATTTCACATTGAACTGTCAGCACAGTTGTGTGTGAGTGAGTGGAGAGGAGAATCTAGGGACTTTGTACGGCAACCTTATATTTTCTCAACACTTTTTTCCATCTGAACTCAGATTATGTCATTCACGTTGCCTGAATTTACTCACGACTAGCACACTGAAATGTCGAGCTGCTCGCAATCACCCGGGAGCCAAATCAGCTTTGAACTGGTCAGGGCAGACTTATCACGCGATAGCCAGTCCCTGGCAGGCCTCGTGCAGACCGTTGGCAGGTGAGACCTGCATTACAGCTTGCATAATTCCCCAGATGGGTGTGATGAGTTCACAGCAGCTACAGCAGGAACTAAATTGCAGGGATTGCTGACATATAATCGTTTTAGAGGGTTGAGTGTGTGCGTGTATATATTTAAGTGAGCATAGATACGGAAAGAGCAGTGGCGGACTCAGTACAGTTCCCACACATACGTGAATCATGTATTGCGTATGCATGCTCTTGCACATCGAAGTTAATTTTGAGGAATTTACACCAGCATATACTCAGATGCATGTGTGCACACAATAGATAGACAAAGGTGAGAAAGACAGAATAAGGTCAAACGGAATGGCAATAATTGCTGAGGTGTCCGAGTGCGGCTCTCTTCCGAGGTTCGTCTCTTTAAAGAGGCTGAAACAGCAGGAGAGGGCTTTGCTGCTGGGATCAGGGACCTCCCCAATTAGGATGAGTCATCTACCACACACTGGCAGGGGCTTACACATATGCACACCTTGGCCCTCACATTGAGAGACAGTCCTGTGTTATCTAGACAGCAGCCTAGAATCTAACAATAAGGAAGGAAAGTCAGGAGCTCTGCCCTATTTCAAGGGCTGAATTCTTCGGAAGACCTACACGGTCTGTGAAGGGGATACCTTTAAAAAGCACCTACTTGGAGGGGGCTTGTCTTCAGGTGGTAGTGTGGTTGGTCGTATTAATTGAAGATTTCATCCGCCGGAGTCCCAACATGTCAAAGTATCAGAAAGAGACAATATGAGAATGCTTTGAAAAAAAGTGCCATACCAACAAAACCTTGTGGAGTATTCTTAAAGAATATGGGACATTCAGTGGTTTACGTAACATTTGTACCCTTACCCTAACCTTGGTATATGGCTACATTTAGCATATCTAACATCACCATGACACACACACACATTAGTATAATAAGATGTGCAAACAATCTTGGCTACCCCCAAAGAATAGTACCCATTAAGGGTTGAATCATTTCATATCTTTCTAGTCAACTATTTGAAGAGTGTGTTGCTTTGTTGTTGAGATATTTTCGCTGCTGAGTGATTCTTAAATCCTCTGTAAATGGTCAAATGGAAGACAAGATGCCTAAAACATGTTACCTATTTAAGTTCAAATTGTGTTTGTAGAGTAGTGAAGTCGACTGATCGACAAGTCAACAAATCAATTTAAGCCCCGAGAGCCGTGCATCCTCCAAAACACAAGGAGCAAAGGCTGCATTTGAAGGAAACCTTTTTATTGGGACATTTTTGGGCAGTGAGGCAGCTCTTTTAGCTTTGTTTTACTGGTCTAAGAACACAATTTGACTGCAGATGATCACTCTCGGCTGGACCCTGGACTCAAAAACCTATACTTGTGTGATATGTTCGTGAAATATAGTTTTGTTGGATTTAGTTTTATGGTCATATATTATGTCACAAATGAATCAACTTGCATAAAGATCAAACAAAGAACAAAAGGTGTTGACAGTAGCTACGGTCTATATTGTCTACACTTTAAAAGTATTGACAAAGAGGCACGACTATGGAAGTAAACATGTGCCACCAGGATTTGAATTCAAAATGCCACAGAAAATTTTATGTTGTAAAATTCACCATCTGAAATTCAACTGGATACAATTCAGTGTTAAGAAGGCAGGGTTACTTCAGGTCAGAAGCCAACACCCAGCCAATCCAGTTATGCTTTCTTAGTCATGTGATGTCACATACTGAGAAAGGGTAAATGGATTGGATGGGGTTTGGGTTCTGACGTGAAGTAACCCTGCCTTCTTAACACTGTATTTAGATGGTGACTTTCAGACAGCGAATTGCAGCCAGTTGAATCTCAGGAGACTGAAAATATTGCATTTCAATTTTAAAGGTTGAATTTTTTTATATGGTGAATTTGTTAACATTGAAAAGTTAAACTGATATAGAGCTATTGAAATGTGATCACTTTGAAATAATGTGAATTTTGCAACATAAAATTTTCAGTGGTAATTTTAATTCAAATCCTTGTGGCACATATTAACTTCATAAACTATAGTGGACAAGAGAATATTGGAGAATGAAAGAAGCAAAAACAAAAAAAATCTAACAAAATATTGCTCAAAGTGGCCTGGTCTTGGTTTAGCATCCATAATTCATGCAAGTTAATCCACATAAAAACCAAACCAATGCATGTCTGCATCCATACACAGTATGCCCTGCCATATTATTTCTTATATATTGCACAAACATAGCCAATATACAGTATACACATAACTCACAATAACATAACTTTCATTTAAAATTTAAATCAATATTATTTTAGTGCCATTATCAGATGCTTTTCTCTCATCTTTCCTTATGTCCTCATAAGGGGAGAAAAGATTTGGAAAAACATGAAAATAGCTGAATATGGCATAGCACTGTCCTGAAAGAGATGAATGATACAGAAAAAAAACAAGAGGAGATATAAATCAAGATAGATGAAGTCTTTTTTGTATGTGTCCGAAAATGTAATACATCACCGATGAAGCAATTCAGTGCATCAAAGCTTGTAGGAAACACTTCACACTCCATCCCCTCGCCTTCGATTTGGCCTCTCCACCGCCTAATGCCCCGTGTCACACCAGACTTTGAGTGTGTGAGTCTTGTTTTGAACTGCTGTCACAATGCGTCCCACATTGAATAAACATATTCGCTGTGGCATATTGTTAGGCCTCGGGCAGTCCTGGAGACGAGGAAGTCCCTTTTAGTATTTAACCACTATTTTCACATCAAATGCCACCCGCTTCTTCCGTCTACTAACTTGCACACGCACACCGTCATGGCGCACACACCTGATCCTGACAATCACCGTGCCACAACTGATCTGCACTCAGTTGAGGTCACGGTGGAATGACAGCTGTCCGACATTCCGCTATTACCACTTCCCCCCCAGAACAGCAGGGAATTAAAGACAAACAAACTTGAGGCCGATGGAAGAGGTGAAATTGTAATTGTGTGTGTAGGTGTGTGCATGTGTGTGCTAAAGTGTATGTAGGGGCTTGGCCATCATTCTCTTGTGTTTGAAGGGAGTAATAAGGGCACAACTCTGCAATTTTCTGATTTCTTTCCATGTTCTACTTATCTAGCTAGCAATGACCCTTTGGTAAAGATATTGTACCTAGTGCAAAAAATTGTGTCGGCAACTTGCAAAATGTGCAGATTCACACCAGAACAAAAGTTCTTAATCATGTCAATAGGTTTGAACCAACTAACACTGAGTACATGTGCAGAGGTCACATGAACAAAGCCCAACAAGGAAAATCAATGTACAATCTCGACCAAAATCTGACACGGTGTAAAATGTAGCAATGTTTTGGCATCTTCACTGCCTGGTCCAAAAGTAGCTAAGGTTAGGTCGCCATTTTGGACACAGCAACTCTTTCTCTCCAGCTCCAGACGAATTGATAAGAAAATGCAAAGAAAACCTTTTTCAACACATATTTTAACCTCTGTTTTTTCCTGAAAAAGCTCTTTAAAAATGCAGATGTACAGAGGCTGATTAGAAAATGATTAAACAGTTGATATGTAAAGTTATTGGGTAAAGAGTGCAGACCTGTGTAGTCACTCAGGCTGTGTTGTCAACAAAGCGAAGTTAGCAAACACCGGTAATGGTAAGGAGCTGCTGCTTAAATGTTTATTTTCCTCTGAGAGAAGGGGAGAAACACAAAATAAAACATTGTTCAATAACAACGGTAAAGGGTTTTCTTCATCTTAGAGCAGTAATTATGCCCAATACTTGTTTTATCCAGCTGTGATCTGGATTCATGATAACATCCACTCAGGGCGATTAAGAGACTTGGTACTCGTCTCCTAATGGGAGGAAAAGTGAGTTCATCACCTTGTTTCTGAACCATCTTACTGTCCAAAAACATATTTTGAAATCTGCAGATATTAGAATGTGTGCCACCGCGTCAAGCAGTCATGTCAGTTGTCCAAATTTTGAAATCTTCTAATTCAACTGATATTTAAACTAAAAGGGCATTACACGGCCCCATCGTCCACTGCATGACGATCTTTTAATTTCTAACTCATTGCTGATAGCAAAGCCTCTCTGTAGTTTACATGTTACATATGCCTCGTTAATTAAGCAGCACATGCCCAGTGCTACTGGTGGCTTTTAACCCCTCAAGGTGGTTATATTGGTCTGTGCCACCCTCAAGTCCCTGCGAAAAAAGGTCATTAAATTTGTATAACCCCCTTGAGCCAGGCTTAGGACTCTGTTGGCCTTCAAGAAGACAGGCACAATAACATTTGTATATTTTTCCCATTTTGACAAATTGTGTAACAATTAATCCATCGTTTATTGTGTTTAATCTACATTGAGTCATATAAAAGTGACAAAGTGCAAGTGCACAATGTACAATTTTGATTCCTCTTTGTATGATTGGCTTGTATGGTAGTTAGTTAGCAGTATTACAATAAAATTCCCATGCAGTTTAATGGACATGACAGGGTGAGAAAGGATCCACACAATTTTGATGATGATTCAAATAAAAGCTCACATTTTCACCTAGAGCTAATTTGCCTTGAGGGCCATGTGGGATAGCAACCATACCGATGGAGCATATGGAGATACAGTACACCTATGGGACTGGCATCCATCCATCCATCCATCCATCCATCCATCCATCCATCCATCCATCCATCCATCCATCATCCATCCATCCATCCATCCATCCATCTCTGAGCCGTTTATCCACACAAGTGTCACAGGAGTGCTGGAGCCTATCTCAGCTATTTATGGGCAGGAGGCAGGGTACACCCTGAACTGGTTCCTAGCCAATGCCAGGGCACATTTGACCGAACATCCATTCCCACTCACATTCACATCTATGGGCAAGTTAGAATCTTTAGTTAACATACCCTGAATGGTTTTGACATGTGGGAGGAAATTGGAGAGCCACACAGCACAGGGCGGGGCCGGGCCAGGATTCGAACTTAGGTCCCCGGAACTGTGAGGCAGACACTCTCAACTGTTGTCTACTGTTCAACATCTGGAATATTTTTCGTCAATTAGATTAACGATGTTATCAAGTTGTGTTCTAGTACAGTAGGGTGAAAGTTCCAAGTTGTACCAGTCCTGGGTGTATGCCACCTTCCGCCCGAATCTCGCTGGGTTGGGCGGCAGCACACCCGCATCCCTAATGACGATCAGCGACATGGAAAATTGACGCATGAATTCCAAGTTGTTTAATTTGGAATTCAATCAATGTTTATGAAAACTACACCTCTTAAGTAAAACAAAACTTCTGAGTCCAAACCATCTCCACCACATCGTCTAATAACATAATTGCCCAAGTCACATTTGAACATTTTCAGAAAAAAAGAAAAATGATGACAAATTCAAGAAACAAGAAGAGTCCATTTGCCTCGTGTTAACCTTAGCAGATGAGCTGGATAACTAAGATTGTACTTGGCCAAAAATAAAAATAAGCATTTTTGAAATTTTGACAGCAATTTAAAAATGATGAGTAATTAAGCTTAAAATGTCTCAAACATGATCAAAGTCGTGTTGTGTTATTCTTCTTAAAAAAAGTATTATTATTAAAAGTAAAGAACAAATGAAGTCAATCTTCACAGTTCCATGGTTCATCTTACTACAACAACATAAAGTCAGTGTTGTCTTTAACACACATCTTTATGTCCAAAAAAGTGAGCGAGATGCACACATGAAGACATAGAGGAAGCGACAATAAAATGAGGCTTGTCGGAACAAGACGAGGGCAGTAAAGTCAAGCTAAAAGCTCCATTATCAAGTGCTGTCTGTTTGAACTGTTTTCAGTTTCCATGCATGCAACACGTTAAAGAACTACGCTAATCGTCCAGGCAGGGCGAGTCCGGATGGTGTTTTTAAAACCAAACTAGTGTCAGGCTTCATTTCCTCCTCCACTGCCACTTAACAAAGGGGCATTTTGAAGGAGTACAGGAGGCCATGATGACAGTATGTCCCTAGAGCGTTTCCACCATGTTTGAAAACACATGGTAATGCTTTCTCTCAAATACATAAAAGGATAAAGAGAATACTACTAGTCCAAAGGGAAACAGAGCTGCTTTGGCACAGTGTTAATTTTTACAGCTTCTTCCTTCTTTATTTGAAACAGCATTAACCTTGAAGCCGCCAGACTTCTTTTGAAGTGGTCTCTGCCTTGCATGAGCATATCCAGTGTGAGGTCAGTCTGTCTGTCATTGAGCGCTATTAATGAATAGTGGCTTTCAGTTTTGAGCATTTTGAACATAAATATGGGTGAATATATCATTTAAGCATTTAAGAAAAGACAAATGGAACTCTTGTTGCTAGAACTGTAAAAATGCAATTACGTTTTGATTCATCTTGACTGAAACTGCAACAGATAGGTAGGAGGCTGAGAGATCTTGAGGCACTCTAATGTAGTAGACGTCAAAATGGGTAACAGTTATCCAAGTTTTGACATTAAAGACTTTAAAAAGGTGGCAGGTAGATTGACTGAAGACTTTAAATTACCTGTAGGTGTGAATGTGAATGGTTGTTTATATGTGCCTTCCAAATGGCTGGTGACTGGTTCAGGGTGTACCCCACCTCTCACCTGAAGACTGCTGACATAGTCTCCAGAACAGTCACGATCCTTGTGAGGATTGGTGGTATTGAAAGCGGTTGGATATTGAGAAAATATACAGTATATACGGGTGGAACCGTGGTTCAGCTGGAAAGTGTTGGCCTCACAGTTCTGAGGTCCAGGGTTCGAACCCTGCCCCGCCTGTGTGGCGTTTGGATGTTCTCCCCGTGCCTGCGTGGGTTTTCTCCGGGCACTCCGGTTTCCTCCCACATCCCCAAAATATGCAACATTAATTGGAGACTCTAAATTGCCCCTAGGTGTATTTGTGAGTGTGGCTGTTTGGCTGGCAACCAGTTTCAGGGTATACCCCGCCTCCTGCTCGTTGACAGTTGGGATAAGCTCCAGCACTCCCGCAACCCTTGTGAGGACAAGCAGCTAAGAAATGTATAAGTATATATATATATATATATATATATATATATATATGTATATATATATATATATATATATATGCATACACAATACAAGGCAAATACAGGCACCATAAAAAATTAAGAACACAATATACTGTACCAACAAGAACTGGAGGGGAAAGCTAGTATGGGGAGTTAAATCAATCACCCCCCCCACCTACCTTCCAACACGCAAACAATTGATTGGGGGGCATTACTGAATGTTCAAAGTGTGCATGTAACAACTGGTCCTTGCCAATTAAAGGTGTTTTTCCATACCTCCATCCCAGGACACTAAAATCTTTTTTTTTCCTTTAAGAAATGAATAATGTGAAGGTCAAAAATCCAAGGCAAATCAATGGAGGCACAACTCCCGCCCGCATTACCCTCTCGCATGTCTGCTCTGATTCTTGTTGGCTTGACCCCTGCTCTCGACCTCTAACCCTTGACCCTGAGACATCTGACCAGTCACCACTCTGGGGGAACTAAATTAATAGAAGCTCTGCTCGTTAATTGCATGAGGGGCCAGCTAAGAGATTCATCACCTCAGTCATTGCCATTGCTTTACTTTGACTCACCCGGCCTCCCGCCCACCTCTTCTGGTTTCCCAGAGGCCATTTGGGGGCAAGCCCAGCTGTGGTTTTCCTATAACCCTTCTTGTGTTTGCTGGGTAATTATTCAGCATCAGCCCTTATTAATCAAGTCGATGCCCTTACATTTTAAATGGAAATTGCTGGGATTAATACAAGCATTCATTTTGTCTACGGAATCTTGATGGCTTTAGTCCACTAATCGAATTGGCATAAAGAGGCTACGGCAGTGGGAGGGGCTTGATTGAATTATAGGATAAGCATTAGAATGTGTCCAACAGCAGGGACCTTAGCCTAACACATACAGTATATGCAGTAATAGTCTGAATTTACAAATACTTAACTTTGATTGACAGTCAAGTGGTCTTAATGTGTAGAACCAAATATTTCTGACTCTCACGTAACCAATTGTGGTAACTACAATATTAGAAAATACAATTGCATATGCAACAACAACCACGATATTTGATGCGGCTTTTCTGTTGGATATCATTACAGTATATTGTATTGTGCAAGTGGTCATCATGTTGCAGCTGGTCAGAGTATAGACAAAGTAATTAAGGAAATAATCAACATGCAACAGCTGCTGTTCTACCTTCTCATAGAAAATAGTATCCAGTACACATATGGCACAAATGATTGTATGTTCTCCTACAGCATGAGTTCAAGTGTACAATCGGTCCGACACCTACACACCACAAGGCATTACCATATTTATATGTCCACTCATGGAATAAATAAATGGCATCCCTGTTATTATATTTCCACTCACTGTCTGTTTCGTTAGTTTTGTTGCAGCTTTCAGGTCAGCCGAGAACACCAAGAGATGGAGCATGATGCCAATTATCTACAGGTACATGGCATCCAAAAACAACACGTACAGTATTGCCCCTACACAAGTCCATGGAAACACACTTGCCTATAAGAACTAGCACAAATGTGCATTTTACAATATGATGATGTGCTGAGGGGAAACCATGGTTGACAATCATTAAAAGCATATAATATTTGGTTTGCACTGCTGTAAACAAACAATACTGTTCCATAAGGACAAGGCTATTTTATCAACAGTACACGGTGGTACCTTGAAACTCAAATGTTCCCGAATAATATGCTCAATAGTCAAACATTTTGTGGAGTTTTAAGAAATAATTAGTCGTGATGTCATCCAACACAAATCAAGTAACAGGATGTTAACATCTCAAAGATCCTGTGCAAAGTGTCCAAAACACTTTTTTTTCCTATTCCAGCATTACAGTTGTATTTTTCGTCACCATAGTCAAGAGACGATTGCCACTTGTCATTGATGACCAGGAAAAGTGTTTTGGGCTAGGGTTAGGGTTAATTTAATTAAATTAGCTTCTATTTCCTGCTTTGTCTATATTCATGTTGGCTCGATCTGACCTGCCAACGATGACCTTGAACTCATCTGTTTGGTACAGTTTGTAACCAAAGCTAATTAGTAAAGTAAGAAAATTGTGTATTTATCGTCAGAAAAGTTAATTATTAATCAGAAAAGATTTTTGAATGCCATAATATCGAGTTTTTCCTGAACTTTATTGAGCCAAGACACCCATTTCACATTAGACAATCTCACACCACACCACCAAACACAATGTCGCAAACAATATGGATACTAAAATAATGACCTCAGACTACTCTCAAATTTACCCACGCAGTATAAAATATCGGCCTGTTTAATTGAACAGGAAGCTGATATACTCGCAGGATGCTAAGATTTTTGTTGAATACATAGAATGGTAACAGGTGGAAATGCAGTTTTCTTGTACTTGCTGGAAGTGGATAAATGAAGATAGTCATTAGCAATATACAGTTAATTTTAAAAAACTGCAAAAAAGTAATCATGGATCAATAATTCAAAAATATAATAAAGTGGTTAATAGGAATGGTACTTTTATAGTTCCAGAACACTTTTTTTTCAGTTGTGCTTTTCAATGTTTTCAATTTATGACTTTATTTCATCTAAGTATTTTTTGGGTCACTTGTTGTGATTCACTCACCTGCCATCTGTGGTGGCAATTAGAGACAGTGTGAATGCAAACGGGAATAGATTGTACAGTATGTGTCCTGAGATTGGCTGGAAACTACTCTATGTTCTAGTCTTCCTTTACTCATTTGGGGAAAAGCTTCTGCATCCTTCAACCGTGAACTGGATAAACAAAAAATGAAGAAACATCTAAAATTCAAAGATGTATCCCTAAATAGCTTTTCACCCTAGCATACACAAATACCATGAAGTTGGGGCAAAATATGTATATTTTTTGAGAGCAACATTCTGGTTGTTAGAAAAAAATAAAATGAAAAATACGAGTGTGTTACTCATTACTCAATTTTTAACAGTTGGTTAATAAAAAACTACATTTGGTTATGTTATGTAAAACCCATATCTAAGTGTAATACAAGAAATGAGTTTTTCCTCACCTATTTGCCATTCCACCTTTCCATCATTTTATGTTCAGCGCATTTCCACACCCTGGAACCCAGACTGACAGCGATTAGACGGTGAAGGCAATCAGATGTTGTATTCGGCTGCAGTTTGTTTGTGTAAAGGGCCTTGCTCTCGCTCGCCCTCTGTTCTGCCTCTTTCTCACCTTCTTCCGTGAGAGATGGCACTATAGCAACAATCTCGCATGGCGATCATCCCCCGTGGAGGTGTTCCAACATGTCATTCGTCTGTCATTTGTTTATCAACTGACAACAGCTCTATGTCTCCCCGCTGCATTTGTGTTGGTGCGTGCCCGTGTGTGCATGCGCGAAATGAGGAAAATGCACATTGTTGAAGATTTCTTCCCCCTTTTACCGCCCTGCAGCATCTCTTCTATGGGTATCATCTCCTCCATTTGATATGGCAGTGACATTTTTTGACAGCATGTAGATAGATAAGATTTGTAGCGCCTGTGAGCCATCTAGGGATTAGAAATACACTCTTTTTTTTTTGGCAGACGCTCTCTAGATAGCTTTTTGTTGGCAATGTGAGATTCAAGCAAAACAGTTCTTGTGATTGTGATCTATGTACTGCTCCTTTGCATTGCATTGACTGTGACACCACAAAAGACATGCATCATCCATGCTGAAAAAACACATCTTTCCAATTAGAAAGATAGGAGAGAAGAATGTTCATACTGTACATGTAGAGTATTTTCATACATTAGTAAGTGTATTTTCATACATTACTAAGTGCATTACAAACTCGCGCATCCTTAAAAGTACCAACTGTAAATCAATGAGAGAAAAAGTCTCCCCTTACCGCAACAGCAGGGCATTGTAGTGGATATAATTTCAACTCACTATTTGGGAAGAAGAGGCATATTTGTACATTTCCTCCCTTTCTTTGTTTTTTTCTTTCTTTCTTCTTGTTTCATTTCATCTTACACTAGTTTAAGTTTTAAAATGTGTTGAACAAATGTAAAAAAAAAATTAACAAATGTAAACATAGAGTATATAGAGCAGATCCTTTGGTTGCAGGCAGATGCAAGTGGATTTCTTTTCCTGCTGAATTTAGAGCTCCATCACAAGGGATGAATCCACTGTGAAAACTAGAGCAAAATAAACTAATTAGCATAACGAAAATAAAGAATTTGAAATAAATCCATACAAAACTTACGAGTAAACAAAAACTTTGCTCTCTCTGTGCACATGTCAAAAAGGGGAACACTGTTTATCTTCCTTTCCATCTCCATCCTATTTCTCTCTTTCAAACAACACTGTCATCCCGTGTTTCAGTAATGTTTATTTCACTCTTTCGGCCTCTTCTTCTCCCCGCTGGTAAACTGCACACATCCTCACTCCAACGCCCTCTTCAGTGACGGTGTTGACTAAACACCCCAAAGCAAAGAAAATAATGCACACAAATTCAATGTGGCAGTTGCACTCTATAATGTACTTTTTGAAACCCCAATAGCACCATCTATATTAAGGATTTTTATTCAACTTTCAATTATTTACATTTGTGAGACAAGTAAGCATATGAAACTGTAAAATGCATTAAGTTGTTATGTTGCAGTCACTCATGGCATAGTGTTACATTTGTACATTCGCCTGATTTAGGTGCAGACAGCACAATCAGTGGCGGTGCGAATGGTTGTCCATGTCTATATGTGCCCAGCGACTGGCTGACGACCAGTTCAGGGTGGAGTCTGCCTTTTGCCGCAAGTTAGCTGTGACAGGCTCTAGCACCATGTGACGCTGAAAAGGATAAGCAGTATCGATGGATGTCTTTACTTTAAAACATTTCAAGATTGGTGGCTTTTATGACAGTGAAATGTGTTAAATGTTTGACATTATTTCCTACGCAACAATTGATTTAAAGTCTGAACAAATCAGAGGTCGACCATTGTATTGGTACTGATTGTGTCCACCCAAAGCGATTCTACTATTCAGAATTTTTTAATTGCAAATTCCTGCTCCTTTCAAAACCATTTGACAAAAGCAAACAATTTCAATGCACCGCAATCACCACATTATGATTCAGTTTCACAGGGCTATCAACTTAGGGACATTTTCGGACATGGAGGCCAAAAAGAGAACATTCACTAACGTCCAAGCTAATTGAGACAGAATTATACAAACTGACCTTTTGAAACATTTCACATCTGTCAACCCCTTTCCTTTAATCCAAATATACAGAGGGGCAAGTAGTGTTGTCTTGGCCCTGGATCCAAGTTCCTTCTATTCATAGAGTACAGGGCAATGAACTGTTATCTCGAAGCCTCTGTCAAATCACTCATGTCCAATTTGTTTAGATGGCGGCCCAGAAAAGAGTTTGTGGGAGCTCACTATCACAGTGAGGGATGCGAAGTCAAGACTCAGAGTGCTGCTTATCAGCTGCGTTTGGCCCTCTGATGCTGCTGATGTACAACCGGTACCAATGTGGCAATTGAATATAAAGCATTACATTTCAACAGCTGGAGTAAAGTAGTATGTCATTTCCCCAACACAGTGCACAAAAGAGTCCAGGGATGAAAAAAAAAACCAAACACGTACATGTAACTCATCTTCTATTGGCCTTGCTTTTGACGCTTTTGGCTGTGGGATAGCTCAGGGTTGCCACAAAAAAAAAAGTATTTTCTTTAAAAATATGAAACATATGAAACCAAAAGTTGTAATCGTCCCAACTGTGGCCCCAATTGTGTGTCCTTGATTTTGTGACAAAACATTCACTATTTCATTCGAAAATCTATAATTGGTGAACAGACAATTATTGAATGGGAAAGGCAGCCAAGCACACAAACACAAAAATGAAAACACTCGCAAGAGCGTGGAGGAGCCACTAACACTCAACTAAATGTGATGAATGGCTAACTCGTGCACAACAACTGCAGCTCCTGACACATTTCCTGAAAGCCACACATACTACCGGGAAATGTACTACTGTGTGTGTGTGCACATTTATTGATACTATATCCGCATTTCCACTTATTCCAATTAGGAAACTTTATCTGATATATGAGTAAATTGAGTCACGGAACAAAAACGTGTTGGTCAAGGTACCCCTGTGTTTATGACTGTAGAATTACAACTTCATTTTTGTAAAATTACACACTTGACTTGAAGGGGTGAGTTGACCTCATATAATGTGAAAGTGCTCTCATTTTCAAAAATGATGATAATCTTTGTAACAGCTCTCAAGTGTTTCCAAAATTCCAACATCACTTGGCCTGACTCATGTTGGTATTCATATCAATATTGTCTGACGTGCATAAAACGACAGATGCCCTAGAATAATAATAATGGAAAAAAACCTCCTCAAAGAGTTTTGATTAAACTCAAGGACATTCTGTACATCTTTTGAACAGAAAGGCATTCATCAAATTTGATATCGACCCTTCCTGCTGACCTACTGACGGTAGGGTGGTAAAAAAAAAAAAGAAAGAAAAAAAAACACAGGCTGAGCTAACACAGATATAGGCAGCTTATGTGAGAGGTTATACCAATCAGAGTGTTACCAACAGTGGATTAATTCAAAACTAAAGGGATTACAGTGGAGCAGTTTACACAGATAAACACTGGGTCATAGGTAGAGGACTTGATTTTTCACATGAATTACCTCCTTGGTTGTTGTACACCGTGTCGGTTAAAGAAAGCAAAAGCGCCTGGCCCCTCATGTGCTGTGTTTGGAATGTAACCAGATATCAGCCCTTGATAGCTTCTGGTAGCACTCTATAATATAATAAAAAAGATAACTGAAATTCTAAATGTAGACATTGTTTACATTTCCCAAAGTCAAACATCTGTTACAGTGACAGGAGAAGGGTCACTCTAAGGAGGATTCCAGAAACGATGGGAAAAGCACTTGGCCCTATTACCAACTTTAATCTCCCACCTAAAAGCTTCCATGATGTGTAAACAAATCCCAAAGAGTCAGCTAAGTCTTTCCTCCTTCCCGACATCAGCGGCTCGCCCACCCAGCCCGCGCGTCCAGCCGGCAGGACCGGACGATAACTGAGGAGGTCAAAGTTTAAGAGGATCGTTGGAGATGGAAATGATGAGAATTGAAAAAGTCCACAAACAAATTAGCTAAAGAGTGGAGAAGAAAACAAGGCTGCTTAGTTCTGGAGGTGGCGTGTTAACTGGCAGTCTAAACAGACAGCCTCGGTTGAACCAAAGATGACTCATATCTGTACTCACCTTATCTAATAGAAACATAGCTTCTATTATTCAAACAAGTGTGTTATTCAAGGCTGCCTTTTAGAGGGAGATTTTGTCACAGCTGAAGAGGACAAGGTGTGACCTTAATTGTGATACGCTTGTGTGTTTTCTAACAAAGCACATTTTCCAGCATCAAGTGTTACGTGACCCTCTTCAAAGCCGCTCTGAAAAAAATCATTCACCCAAATAACTGGGCCAGAAAGAAATGTCCCAAAAAAAAAAAAAAAAAAATATATATATATATATATAGATATGTTGGGTGGAATGAAAATGATCATATATATATAGCACAAGACATGAAGTCAAAGAGCTCCATCTGGGTACTTTCTTTATATGAAAAGGTATCCTCTCACCATACGGGCAAGAACTACCGAGGTGAAGCAACTGCGAGCCGATTACAAAGAATAGATTGATTGAAAAAGATTATGTAACTATACTGTTAAATAGGAAAATAAAGTTCAATCAAACTCAATATTATGTCCCTTACCTTATTTTGTAAACTGTATGTTTTAGCGCCTTATAATACATTGTGTTAAATCCAGAAATAGACCCCTTAATTGAGACTGCGCTTGATCATTGGTGTGCTTTATGGTGTGGAAAATACGGTAAATGTCTTTTTCGGAGTCACTGATTGGATCGGCAAATTATAACAAAACCAATCATCACATAATGCAAAATATCGGCCAATGCTGATAAGGCCTATCAGACCAGTGTAATGTCAAGTAATCAGGGTACCTAAAGCATATTGTACGCTAGGATTCAAATAGTGGTGATGATGGTGAAGTGATATATTCTGTTCTGGTGTGCTAAATTACAACCCAATTATGTTGCATTTAAAGTCACACATCATAGCATCCATCAAAACATAACAATCAACACTTGAAAGGCAGTCTTTTATGATAGAGCTGTTGAATAGGATCTCATTAGATTGTACAAGTGGACCTAATGAAGTGGCTGATAAAATCATGACACCATTAGTACATTGCTGGGTTATTTCCCCAGCGTATTTGTCATTATAAACATCATGCTCTAATATCGTCAGTATGCAATTGTTGATATGAAGTTACAAAATGACGCCATTACTCAGAGGCTCCCCTTTTTGTGTAAAACTGTGAGCCGCATGCGTTTAGGTCGATCCCTGATTTAACCAGCCCCACATGTGATGCAGAGAATGGGTCTTTTCCCCCCCATCACTCCTGCTGGGACCTATACGCCTCCCGGTTCGTATGGACTTCAGTTTCATGCTCAAAGGGAAGTAGAAAATGGCAACAGGAAAAAAAAGTAAGTGAAAGAAAATAAACATAGAACATAGGATAATAACGCAGAACAATTTAAACCATATGTTTCTCTTGCAAGGAAACAACAGCAGCCGGGAACTGAAAATAAGACGGGGAATATGTCGACTCCTGTGAGAAATTGAACACATTCACAACATATGCTGAGTCTTCGAGAAATCATGATCCAATCCCAGTGGTCCATTGCAGGTCAACAGTGCTAAAAATAGTGGAGGGGAAAAAAAAACAACAGAATGTTCTTGTTTTGAAATGGTCAGCAACTTTATATCCACCCAAAGGAACTAGTTACACTTGGAACCCAAAGTAAAGGCTTGGCTGTGTTTCATTAAAAGATGTGTACAAGGCAAACTCCGACACAAAGTACTGGTATAAATCTCGAGATCAGCAACTATTGATAGGGCCTTGGCTACTGATTTGCTAACATGTGTGCATATCCATTTCCCTGACAGAGACTTATTGCAGACGACTGGGGAGGTAATAGAAGTGTCTTTAAGAGGCTGGACGTCATTTATTAGATGCGGAAGGTAGGTTACACCTGCGGTGTGTTCCATTAGTTCAAATATCATTGCTCCTCTCCTCAAGTACATCCTACTCTCTGCAGTGACTAATGGCAATATTGGAGAAGAGGTCAAATATCTCCTACTTTAATAAAACGCGGGTATTGGATATACATTTTTAGCCCAAGTAGGCACAATGGAAGATACCATGTCGCGCTCTATCCATAATGAATGTAAGTTCTCCACTTAAAAGTCGGTGCAGTGCTAAAATGTATGATGTATGGTTACTTGATTGGTGCAGTTACAGGAATAAAATTACTACCTATTTCATCTTCATGACTGCTAAATTCTCTCGCCGCTAATAAATCACTCAATGACTTTGTTTCAATACATCGCACACAACAAAATTTCATCCAGCAATATTATATACAAATTTGACAATACATAAAACAATAATGCTCTATTACCTTGGAACTAAGTAAAGTTCCTTGTGGCTGTCCAAGTAAGAATTCAACTAAAGTTCTGCAGGTGAAAAACAAAGAAGAAGAAATGAAGACTATAGACTGGAAAACAGATCAAATAAACGGGAATCTTGGGACAAAGTGTGTTTGAACTTAGACGTTCTACTGTCTAGGAAAAGTGGTCTTCACAAAGTTAAGGGACTATATTCAGGGGTGGACATTAGCAATGTGCAGGTGTGTAAGTGTAAGGAAAATCAAAGTGCAACAGATTCAAAGATATCACTGTGCATTTGCATACCAAACAGTTTGCATTTTCTTTCTTTTTTTTGTCTGAACAGAGGTAGACTGCGGTGGACTGCTGTCATTCACACATAACTTAATCAAATGACAAATACTTACTGAATAGCAGATACATTACTACATCGTTAAAGCCCCTCTAAATAAAACTTAGTTTCCCCCAAAGGACTTCCTTTGCCCTGGTCGCCGATTTAATTTTAAAAATGTTACCATTCACCAAATGAGCAAGTACACGGTCCAAAAGTAAAATTTTTTACGTTTGTGAATTTTTAATCAAGAATCTTGATAGCATGAGGGCTACAGTTGGAATTGTACTATAGTTGTTAGAGTACCCAGAAGACTCAATAAATGGAGTGATGCTATCACCAAGTTGGCAAGACTGATGAATACTCTTGTTCACTTGCATTGATGATACGTGCACAGCAAAATAAAAGCAGAACATACTTTGCATTTTATTTTGACGTCATAAAGGCTGCAGGGCCAGCAAGGGATTGTGAATGGGCCGGATATGGCCAACGGGCCGTACTTTGCCCTAATGCACTGTAAGGCTTTAAGTTCATCCATGAAGTCGGTGGGTCAGGAAACAAAATGAGCACCTACTGTAACAAGGTGTTCCTTTGAGACCCAGACCAGAATTGTTATACACACCCCTTACTATATTTTAAGTGGCCTTTAGGCAGGTAGCAGACTGCATACAATGAAGTGTGATTTATTTTATTTTTTTTCAGCTTTCTTGAACACTTCATACAGGCAATTCATGACCCTCAAATGTAAGTTTCAGTTGGTACTTGTATACCAAAAAAGGAGGATAAATGTACAGAACAAAAGCTAAACTTGACTTTCACCATTAAATGAGTTATGTTATTGGTTGGGATATGCTCTGTAGAATCCAAATGAAGGGAATAAAAATCACAATGTACTTTCATTCAAATCTTCATTCTCCCAGATTCCAAAATTTATGCTGATCTGTACCCAGTCCTGATTTCCATCCACTTTCATCACAATCATCCCTCTCCCCTTTCCTCTTGTCTTTCATTATTTCCTCAAAGTTTGTAACCGAGAGGAAAGCAGCAGCACTGCAGTCTTGCAGAGCACCCCGGGGAACTTATTATCCAGAGAGAACGAACAGTACAATGTATTCCGCATTCTGTCTACCTGTTGACTTGTTTTCCATTGATGTGCAAGGCAGGTGTCAATATCGGGGGGGAAGAAAGGAGGCAAGAGATCATTATCGACAAGAATTTGGTGTTGGTGCAACATGTGACAATGCAATTGAGACTCTCGCTACAGTGCTGTGTCTTGGGTTTAACTGTTGACAAATACAAGATTCTTTGTGCAAGGCAAGTGTCAATATCAGAGACACAAAAGGAGGCAAGAGATCATTATCGACAAGAATTCCTGTGTGGTGCAACATTTGACAATACAATTGAGACCCTATGCCGTGCTGTGTTTTGAGTTTAAATGTTGACAAATGTGAATCTTTTAAGATACTGAAGATAAAAGATATCTGTGAGCATTACAAACGATACGCAGCACTCCGTAGACACAGCAGCAATGTTGTCGAATGTCGAAAACGTAAGTCATCACTTTGTATGGAGAATGAGGATGCAGTATAGATAAGATATTAATAACCACTGAGGAGAGCAAAACTAAATATATCTTGAACTTTCCGAAGTGGTCAACATTCCATTATGTATATCACACCCCATTCTAATCACTGAAGCTAATTAATAATAATAGGATCACTGCAGCACAAGAGAAGAACAACCAGGTTAGTCATTAACCTTGAAACTCTCAGTTTCAAGGTTGTTTTGTTACAATTTATATCAACAATTGTGTGTGATGAAAATTTCTTTTCAACAAGATGATAGTAAGCAGGCTGGTCTTATTATGCAAAATGAGCTACTGTAATTACAAGTAATACCCAGCTTTAACGAGAAAGGCACCGTCAAAGAATAAGCACAATGTCTACTATGGAGCAGCCTCCAATTGTTTATGACACCGGCTCATAAACATGACAGTCACAAGGCTAGGCTTGTTGCCCCAAAATGATCAAATTACAAGTAATTAACACGGTATATTCAATCCTGCTTAAACATAAGGGAACGTCTGGGAGGAGTCATTTCCCCAGTAAGTAAACTGGCTCTAATCAATATAGCAGTGGCCTCTTGGTAACAAACACCTCATATTGTTACACTTAAAGTCAGGTTGGGCCAAATAAAGAGTACACGCACACACACACACACACACATGTCTGATAATACGGTAAAAGAATGAAGTGTAAAATGTTACGTAAAACGTTAAAGCAAATTCAATGAAGGTGAATTCTTGAAAAACTAATCCAGCATTTTCCAGAGTATAAAATGAGGCGGTTTTTAATTCCGGTCCATTTTTTAAACAAACAAATGTACAAAGCCAAATGGCCGTTCTACGACCATTTCCTTCTTAAATAATCACTGTCTTTCTGCTTTTGTGGCAGGGGGTTAACCAAGGTCAGATTAGGGACAAGGTCAACCTGCTGTCTTTTGAAATGTGTAAGGAAGTCTGGAGCCAATGTCAGTCGAAAGCATACCCCTCAATATGGACAGGAAAAAAAACGTGTACGTGTACATGCTGATACTGTGTCGAAAGTGAGGATGTGGATGGTGTGATATTGCTTCAGATATTGTTAAAACATACTCTTCTCCTTTACAATGGCAATATTATCAAAAAATGTACTGCAACCGAATTCTTTTTAAGCTATTTAGCGAAGTGCAACGGTCCCTCTGAAGATGAATGGTCTTTGCCTCTGGGCCTTTTTATGGTGTCTGTGTCCTGGGGGCTACAAAAGCTCTAGGGGTAGGATAGTGGGTTGGTGTGGTGTTGATGAGGCTGCTGTTGACTGCTGAGGGAGAACCTGGTTCCCCTGGTGAGTGGTGGACTGCGTGATCCTACCTCAATCCCTCACCAACCAATTTTAGCCAATATTTGTTTTTGGTCAAATCTAAAATGATTTAGTCAATATATTATTATTTGTAAAAACAACTGCTTTGTTTTAATTTGTGGACTATAGTGTTGGAGTGGCAGGAGTGGAGACAGTATGAAATTGTGTATCCCCAAAAATGCTCACCTTTCAGACATTCTCTGTTCTTGTTTTTTTTTTTTTTTTTTTAATGGCTCACCATCACCATTGGGACCTAAATTTGGTCTTGGGACCAATTGATTAGATTACTGAATGTCAGAATAAAATGCCATAAAAGTATTCTATTGACGGTCAAATGGGCAGTCACAATACCTTGACAACGCTCAAAAATAAGATTCAATACACTGCATCTATAGATGCGTTTTATGCTCAATATTCACATTCAGTTACTGATGGTGTATCGTTTTGATCACCTAATTTTGCACCCATGGTGACTCCAGTGTCCATTCAGGGTTTGGCGTGTATATGAGTATGATAAATTCTCAATCTGTGATGGACTTGTCGATCACTGCAAGTGTAATCTGCCCAAAGCCAGGGGTGATCACCACCACATTGGACAGGTTAAGCAGTATACAAAATGCATGGATGGACATTCTTGGACTTAAACTGAATTTTCTGTCCTTCAGGTATGCATAGGTAATAAAAAAAATAACTTTAAAATGCATGGCTGTCAATGTATTTAGCAGCAGTAATTTTGAAATAAAGATTTGGATATTGCAAACGGCAGTCATGTACAGTATAAACTGCAAAATGCAACTGTAGTGTAATTTAGTGAGTGCTGGTCACAATTCACATATTATTTAGTGCCATTAATTCTCAGATGCAGTAAACCACTTCTTTCAGCTGCGAAAAACAAAACAAAACATCAGCTAAATCAAGCGAGCAGGATTATGTATTATATCTATCTGCAGTACATACAGTAAGAAAAATAGGCCAAAAGAAGATGACACGTGGCAGGAGGGGAAGGTAAGGCTGATTGATCCCTTCTCCTTACCTTTCTAGAATGACTGTTTTCCTCTGCAGGAAGACGGCGCTCTGTCTTGTTCAAACCCCTCACTTGCATAAATGCCTTTGAAAGACTGGGAAAGAATATGTGCAAAGAATGTGACGCAAACTACGAATACACGAGTTCACAGATTGCACACAAACCACACACGTCTGTTTGTAGATGCGTTTCAATGGAGAATAGAGATACAGCTTTAAAACAGCGTCTCTTTCAGACAGTACTTTCTACTTTTTTAAAAATAGGAAAAATATGCAAAACGAGAGGAGAAACTAAATTAAGTTTCAGTCCAAGGTCAGTGTGTAGCTCTCTGAACAAAAGTCATAGCTCCCCCCAAAATAATATCTATCAACTTGAGGAGAAGGCGCCCTTGTCCCGACCCCTGTGGGGTTGCTGGAAAGATGGTTTCCTGTAAAAAGTTTATCTGACTGTGGAAGATTAATGAGGGAGTTTTCATTGGCTGCTCTAAAGATGACTCGCAGTATTTAGAGATGATAAGATCAGAATATTTATCGGGCCTCTTCTTCAGGTCATTTGCTATGTTAATTTTATGAGCTTGATGTTGCCTTTGTTTAGTGGTTATGTGTTATTCCTCTCCAAGCCTGGAGCAAGGAGAAGAAAGAGGGATTTGTATACTTAGCATGCAGTGTCTTCAAATTAGTCACCCGTGCATAATTATTTTTGTTGTGCAAGGGGATTCGGTGGAAAAACTCATTCTACTTGCTCTGTGTGAAGATTTAATTCCATTATTTTTCAATCTGATCAGCTTCTTGTTTCCACACCTTGCTTTTTGTGTGGGGGGATAATGCATTGTTAGAGGCAAATGTTGTCCGTTACTGATTTCTCACGGAAAACAAGATTTTTTTTTTTCTTTTTTTAAAGTTAGAGATGAAAATAGGCAGACTAACTATATCAGCACTGCCATTCATTCTTTTTGTAGGCCAATGCACACCTTGTGATCTTTTCAGTATACGACGTGCAACTGCGATAGAAATTGACATCAAAAGAAACTTACAGTTCATGATCAATTATGAATCAATCATTATTTATTCAGAATAATTTATATAAGCACAAGAGAGCAGTGCTACTTAATCTAGCAGTGGTGACAGAAATAAAAATGAGATTGTACTTAAGTTAGAACTCTTTCATTTTTGATGTCAGAAAATACGACCTAAAATGTGTTTTACATTTAAAAAAACTTAAGGTCAAGACAAACAAATATTTTAATAACACTATAAATCATCACTTTAACATATTGTAGAGCATTAAGAGTGATGACTCGATTGTCACTGTCACAAGCTCATTAAGTGATTTTTACTTTTACTGTCTAATGTTAAAAATTTGTAACTACTAGCAACCAATGAAAACCTGTTTTATAATGTCGTGCTTTTAACGAGAATCTACATTGCCTGCCAAAAAAATGTTTACGTCTGAAGCTTCAGACTACACTCATTCATTCATTTTGCTTTGAAGTAATGACTGACACATTTACTTTCTTTCAATTAAGTGCCAAAAATATCGGATTATGAATGGAATCCATTGAGGAAATGATTGCTAAAACAGTGTGCTTAAATTAAGAGGGTATCCTCATTTCTACTAAATAAGTATCCCTACGTCTCACAGTCTTATTTACACATTTACGCTTTGAGGTGTTGTTCAACCCATGGCGGGTATTGGTATTAGCTAAAGTTCGTCAACTTAATGCTAACACATAGTGTAATGCAAGTGATGTTACAGTAATTATAAACTTCTAAACACCTGTTATTACAACACACAGATCAGCATCATTTACAACAAAATACAATTCATCAATCAATTTTCTGAGCCGCTTGTCCTCACAAAGGTCGTGGGAGTGCTGGAGCCTCTCCCAGGTATGAACAAGATTGGGGTGCGGGTGGGGGGTGCAGCCTGAACTGGTTGCCACCCAATCACAGGGCACATAGAGACAAACAATACAACACTGGAAATTTGAAGACCCAAATGTTCAACTGAACCACATAGTGCTAGATTAAGATCATATATTTTCTGTGCTTGGTTGGGGATCGTTTCTTCTCTTAATTACATTGCATCTTCATCCAGTAGAGCTAAGTGCAGCCTGACAAAGTATCTTAGCACAACATGACACTACACGGATGGTGCACAACTCTAAATGCAGACTTGCCTCTATATTTTAAAAAATAATTTAAAGAAATCAATCACTTAAAAATCCAGCATAAGCAGGGGTGTAAAATACTGAATGAAGATCTTCCCTTTGATTTATTTCAGTTAGTAATTGAAACATACCTACCCGTTCAGACCGTGACATAAACAGTCTATTGAGTTATTGCTTCCCACAATTTACCATTGTTTTTTTTTCTTCTTCCATAAATTCAATATGGCATGAGGCTAACCAAATTCAACATCAAAATTCCTAAGAATCGGTTAATTAATCATGAACAATGTGCATATCCCTAAAAAAAAAATCATTTTTATTCTGTTTATTGTTAATTATTAAGACACTTGGGGAAATCTTGCCATTAATGGAGATGGATAAAGCATACTGGATATTTATAGGTTGCATTCTATTCTTTTCAGACCACTGTCAAGTTCATTAAATGACTGAAGTGAATGGATTGAAGCCCTTCAACTTGTTGGCGGACTCCTGAGATCATGAATCAAAGACAGAGGGTCTAGACATCAGGATTGGTCTAACGTCATCAGGCCAGAGCATCTTAACTGTGACCTCATTGCACAGCCCAATGAAATATCCATCGGCAGCATTTAGCCAAAGTCGAGATATGATGATGTGAAACCGAACAAAAGTGGACAACTATTAATTTGATGAATCAGGGAGGATTCCCATTTCATGACATCTGTGAGTTATTGATGTGGAATTACATGAATCTTTCAAACTGTTTTAAGTCATCCTCCCCCCTCCTCTCAATCCTCAAGCACTCACCATTAATGCCTAAATCAACAGCAGGAGCCAATTGTTAAAGCGAGGTTCTAAGTGCACGGTCCGATCGATATTGATAATGTTGGAAATGTGCAAGGAAAGAGAGTGAGAGTGGGGGAGAAAGCCACATAAATCTGGACGCGGTGAATAGGGGAGAGCAGCTGTGGTGGCCTCTGAGTTGTCCCCCCTCACCTCTTTGGAAACATCATCAGCACTAATCAGGGCCCCACTAAAGAAAATGCTCCAGCTTGATTTACACTTAGTAGCTTCTGCTGTGTAGCAGGGGGAAAAAAAGGCGGAGGGAATGAGTAAAACAGCATTGGAAAGCAAGAGGAGTGAAGAAAATTCAGAAAAAAAGATGAGTTGGAAGGTATTAATAACAACAGACCTCTAAAAGTAGGGAGCCACATTCCTTCAAGGTCAACTTCAGGTGACGCAAAAGGTTGTATAAAGGTCAAGCTGGATGCTCGTCGTGCGGGCCTCAGTGACATACAATAACACCTCCCAGTCTGCTGCAGACATGTGGGGGTCGCCCTTGCTCTCACATCAATTCGCTAGGCATGGACCAAGGCAATAAAAGAGATGGAGGGAGGACTTAGCCAGGAGAGAATGGGTGAGAGAAAAAAAAAAGAGAAAATGTACAGGCAGATTGTGAAACAGCTCGCCTTTCAACTACTAACTGCTTTTCATGTAAATGTCTAGGACTGACACTTCTTACACATCCCAGCCCCAAATCTGCTGCCTCCCCCCTCTCACAACTCCCTCGCTTTTACTCTAGTGTACTCTGTCAGCAGAAGAATAAAAGCGATGGGAACGCCGAGGCAGGGGCATGCGGAGAGACAGGAGTGAAGGAGAAGCGAGGAGGGAAAGGAAAAAAAAGATATAGGAGAAATCGGACTCTCGCCGGGGTTGGCGAAAGGTCAGCGGTGACAGGCTCTGAGGTTAAACTGCCGAGTTAAAATACTGTTCATTATCCTCTGCAGCCTCTTCCCAAATTCCCCTCTTTTGTGTCACAGTCAGTGCCCGGCATCAACGTTCCCCACCCCAGGATTTATTAGACATTGTTGAGCAGCGAGAAAGGGGACCTTTCTCAGAAATAGTCCCACTGATCCTATGGCAAGGACAATGCAGCTGGCAACACAATTATAGAGCTTGGCTTGAGTTATTTGGGTTTTAGCACTGACCCGGCACTGAGCATTTGTGTGTGTGCTCGGCTGACTTCATCTCCAAAAAGCATACTGAGAATTAACACCAAAATGATTTTCATATTTTCTGCACATTCAAAGAAACCTTATTTAATTAGCGCACATGAGGGGGAGTATCCATAACATGAATTAGGCTGAATCACATCCTCCATTACTCATGAGAGGGCAATGGGATGTGGGGGATAGAAATAGAACCAGACAAATTAAAACCACCACTAATTAGCGCTATGCAAAACATGTTGTTCGTGTATTACCTGATTTATGTGGCCTCCTGTTTATAAGGGCACAATGAGTTGGCCGTTCATCCTCAACAAAATATGCTGGAGAGTTTAAATCTCTTAATAGATTAATAAATAAATATGCTCACACTGAATTTCCCAACTATATTCGAAATGACTGACTGTAAAAATTGTAGAAAAACCTGAGCAACAATTAACCTGGAACACCTTTCATTTCAATGGGTTCAAACTGTCCATCAATTTTCATTTGCGATAAGAATGAATAATTGACTCCTAATGTTAAAAAAAAACTCTGTCATTGCTTGGAAAAAAAAAAAAAGAGGGTCAGAAGGGCACTGATGTCAGTGGTACGCTAAAGGTGACTGACTGAAGAGTTTCTCCAGACAAAACAAACCACCAAGAGGCTGCTTGCAACCCCCCACGAACTCCAAACTTTCTTCTAAATCGCTCTCCAGCAGCGCTGCCGTCTCAATCACCTCCAGGTCTGTCTGAATTGTATATTTCTATTTGAAGAGAAACATTGTTTTCATCTTTTGCCCCTCGACTCCCAAGAGGAATCACGGAAATAAGGGGGGAAAAAAGCTAAGACTTTAAATAACAAGAGAGTGCCATCAGTTCCCCTGCTAGTCAGCACATTAGCCTCGCCTGTGACGGAGCGTCTGACACCTACTAAAATGTTTCAGCTCGATGTGCGCATAAGAGCATAAATAATTCAAAATTAATCCCTGCTGAGGGGGACTATGGGAATCATAAATTATCAGAATGTAGTCCCTGGTGCAGGCACAAGATTGAAATACCCATGGTAACAATCGAGCAGAGGTGCTCATTACACCTTGTGAGAAGACAGCTTAAATTCTCAATATCAGCTTTGAACACATAAGAATGAGCCTCTCATAACACAAAGGCCAACACTGTGCACTATATTTGTTGTTATACTGCAATGTAATATGAGTACGCTTGAAGAATCAGCATCAGCTCATTTAAAAGGTTTGAAGCATAAATCACATGAAGAGGGGAAACAAAGAGAAAACATGGACACCCAAGGGGATGTTTTGTTGACATTTAAAGCAAGTTTGTGAAAAGATTAGCTCATCACTCTGCACCGACTCGAGACATGCTCATGGGGCAGTGATGAATGGCAGGCAGACAACACCGTTAATCAACTTCAGAAAAGATGGAAATATTAATACTCAGAATGAAAAGCTACACAGATTTAATACCAGGTATTTGATGCATGGAAAGTACTGTCGTGTGCAGAAGATGCTTTGTGGCTACCGCCCACGTTCACAACAGAAATTCTTGTAGTGTGACATAATTCATGACCAACAATTTGGCCCTATGATAGCCCAAGGATATCAAAAGTCGAGCAAATTAGATTTTTTGGATATCTTCCGTGTAGTGTGACATAACTCTGATAGCACACTTTGACATCTACCAATATTATATTATGACTGGCCCATTGCCCTCGTGTGTTTGCACGCCATGGTCACCATTTATTATTAGAGCACGATTGGACACAACGTATGTGCTAGCACTAACTTGTTAGGCTACATAACATTTTTCCGTATTTTAAAAAAAATGTGAGTACACTTCAACCAATCCTTGAATGCTGTCTACCAGAGACCAGTGATGAACAGCGCACATTTTGCTTTATTTTCTCCACCACGTTATTTCTCATTTGTCCCCCAACACTCACTCACATGCGCACACATAGAAACAGTACACCGGGGCAGCATATTGTTGTTGCCGCCGCCATGGTAACAAGCGCATCCCGTCAGGTAGACCGGTCACGGATTTTCTGCTTCCACCTCTCTGACAGTGTTTGATTTGACCAGATAAAGCTCAGTGATTGTAAAAGACTGGATACGGTGCTCTCGGAATATATGTCATATTTTGTTGCCACTGTCTGCCTGAGAAACGGCAAGATATTATGGCAGAAGTCTGACATTGGGCAATTAGTAAAAAACAAATTTGTCTCATAGTCTGATCCAGGACTAACATGAAAATTCAAAAGTGATCCATCCATCCATTTTCGATACTGCTTATCCGCTTCGAGGTCCCTATAAGCATGAGCCTATCCCATCATGTTCGGGCAAAAAGCAGACTACACCCTTGAATGGTTGCCACAACGGTACACACTCACAATCAGACCTTCACTGAGTGGGAAATGAAGCCACGCTGCTTAAACGGAAGTCAGGAGAGTGATCCATCACTCCATTAGTGACAAACGATAAGATAATTTATGCCAATTTGAACCCTGAAGAAAGTCATTCAAGGAAAATGTACAATCTGAATTGAGGAAAATTATTAGCCTGGTTTTATAATTAAGCAGTTTTACTTTTGGACATCACACTTCAATAAAAATTCAACCCAAAAGAGTTTGACAATCATGTCACATCATAACTGGTAACACTCATTTCATAGAGGCAAAAAAAAAAATTCCATACATTTTGGAGGGTCCTAATTATATTTCAGTAAAAGACAATTAGTTTGTAGAAAAAAAAAAATTGTCAGGTCGGGGAGTATTGTAGCAAAACGGTGTGCACTACTTGCGCACAACCAGCAGAGGCACTGTTTATTCACTCTTTAGTAATTTGTGCTCTATTGGCATAATGTCAACTGGAGGAAATTTTACAGGGCCTGCGGGGAGCATCTGAAAGGCAGTTCAGGATACTAATACTTAAAATAACAAAAAGAAACCTTTAAAAAGAGAAATAATTTAATGACAATTTGTAGCTCAAGCTAATTTAGCATTCATTTGGAATATATCCTTGGAAATGATCGGAGTCCAAACATGGTCTTAGACTGCCTGAGATTGTCAAAGAAACACCATTATAGCAGTTTAGTCTATGTACAGTATTAACAAGGCAGATGGAGCCTTTCTTCATGAATAAAAAGAGACAGTTTAGTTTGGCTGCCTATAAAATGGCAGAAAAAAAAGACAAATGTATGTGAATTTGCCAGTCAACAGAATATCAAAGCTATGGTACATGTGTCAACTCTGGCATAGCAAAACACTGTAAAAACACAAATTGATCCTCGGTAAGCAGGACTACTGTAGAGAGTGGCAGCGGTGGAGAAGGGAAGGATAAAAATATCCGATTTGAGAGTAGTTGGAAATATACATATCAAAGGAGAGACATGGAGATTTCCTTTGCCTGTGCATCCTATCAATGAAACCCCCCTCATTCTTTGAGTGAGACGAGGGGGTCTCGTACAAATTCCCAGGTAAGAGAGCCAGAAACCGACTTAGTGTGTGATGCTGTTTCTAATCCATAGGTACTATCAGAAGATTATGAGAAATAAAGTGTTGGGAAAGACATAAAGTAGGACTCAGTACACCAGCTGAGACAATACGGGTTTCACTCTTGTGTACGTACAATTAAGAAATGTATGCAGGAGGAACAATTCACGGTTGAGCTCATAAATTTACATACCATTTGTGTCAGAAAAAAATTCTTGATGGTGTCAATACTTCAAACCTAAACTATGATAGAGAGCCAGAAACTCTCTAAAGAGAGATACTGTGGTTTACAGTAGTGTATAATGTTCTGAGCGCGGGCAAAGTCGAGAATTGCTGCCGGACAACGTAATGATGCTTCACCATGACACTTTCTGGCCTTGCTGCAGCAACCGCTCTCCTCACAATCTAGATTTGTATACATTTGTTGCCTCTTTTTCAAGGTCAAGAAGATCATCAAGGGGATTTCTACAGAAGATGTTGAAAACATCAAGATGGCTTTTGATGGGAGACCTGAACCTTGGTCCTCAGAACTGTGAGGCAGATGTGCTAATCACTCGCTCACCGTGTCTCACCCTAAAAAAATATTGTTTTCAAAGGGACTTCTTTTAGTCTTTAACCATTTGTTTGCACCTGAGGCAGGCAAACAAAACTAAAAATGCCATCACCGTTTAATACTTCAAAACAGTTGACAGTTTGAACAGGTTATTTGTATTTTTATTTATTTACAACACGATGTGGAAATGAAATCTCCATTTTTATGATAGTAGTATGGCGTCCTGCTAAATTCTTAACCATGCTCCCTTTATTGCAAACTAAATTGTCCATATTGCTTGTCTATATGTGTCCTATGAATAGCTGGTAAGAAGACCAGGGTTTACCCTGCCTCTCACCCAAAGTCAATTAGGAGATGCACCCTTGAAAACCAGGATAAACAAATATCGTACTGATATTTAACATCTTAACATATTTTTTAAATGTTAAGAGAGCTATATGCAACACATGAGAAAAAAAAATATCCTATTTCCATGTACTTGACAGACCAACACAACTCACTTGACTCCACGATGAATATAGAAGAGCCCAACCATTTTCCAAAGAGTTCGGGACTAAATCACTCCTAACACACCCCACACTACAATAATCGTTCTGCATAATCTTCTACAGGCATCCAAAAATGGGGCCTTGGCTAATTTAGATCTCAAGGGAGAGAAAGTGCTCAAACTTGGCTGAGTTGTTAGTATGTGTACTTACAGCTTAAGCAGTATCTGTTTCATTATGGCCTCAATACTTCCTGAGCCAGGGAACGGAGGCGAGAAAAGTAAACGACCATATTCCTATCATCACAAAGAAAGTCATTGATTATAATACTGTATGTTTAATATCATATCTGATCTCCAGCTTTTATAGCTGTTAATTTCCTGACTTTCCACGCTCTAGGGCGCATACTGGATGTGTGGAGGGCAATTCATTCGTCACACGGCTTTATCAATTAGAGGCGGACTGCTAAATGCTTCACCTTTGGATTTTGAGTAGGAGTAGAGGATTTGTCAGGGGAACTGGAAGGTGCTTTATTGCTCCAAATTTCATCACAATAAAGGCTTATGGGTAAGGTGGCATAATCGTTGCCCTATAAATGTCTCAGTGTAAATTACATGCTTTTTGGTTGGCTAATCCCTGTAATTGATGAACTTCTATGCAGATGATTTCTTTGTATATTATTTTGCAATTTGTTTATTAATTAAGATAAGGCTCATTTTGGGAGCTGGACCAAATAAACACGATTATGTGCTCTGTGAGGTTGATGTTTCCAAAGCGGTTAGCTGGCTGAATGGCAGGCTGCTCCTGCTGCTTGCCACTGCCAGGAAATGTCTTATAGCCTTCCACTGAGAAGTTTAATTCGTTTCCCATAAAGCTAAAAATAAAAATCACCACACTTCATCGGGCAACTGAATGTAAGCATTATGAATGTTGTTGGAAAATAAGCAAAATATATACCAAAACCTGCCATCAAAAAATTAAAATACGGTCACTATAAAGACGGTATTCATTTTAATAAGGGAATGTTCTTTTTTTATTTTTAACTTTCTGAACATCCCAAAAACATGCGTTAATTGGAGACTCTAAATTGCCCTTAGGTGTGAATGCTTGTTTCTGTGTGCCTTGCAATTGGCTGGCAACCAGTTCAGGGTTAACCTGATGATAGCTGGGACTTGCTCCAGCACACCCGTGACCCTTGTGAGGATAACTGGCTCACAAAATGTATGGATGGATATACGCCATTTAGTAATTTCATTTTGACTAGTTTTAAATGAAATTCTGAACAGATATTACAATTGCTCTTTTAATCACCTAATTATTGGAACATTTATAATTTCTGAATTTGACAAACTTGGATTGTAAGACATTTTTTCTGTCTTCCAAGGGATCTCTCGGAGTTTCTTTCCTTGGATGAAACAGTTACGTATCCTTCAAGTTTATGATGCAGAGGGAACTTTGAGCCTGGGCGAGGGAGGGATGGGATAAGAGAGGGAAGGAAATAAAAAGATTTTCATAAAAAAAGTGGAATAAATAAGTGCCAGAGATACAACAATTTGGATTTACATACATTAGCCCTCTCTATCTCTCTGGGATATGTTGCACTGCTTGATGTGCAAGGCGAACTGAGAGATAAACTAAATTTGACCTATGCTCTGCAGGCTGTGCCAAACAGAGCGAAAGCCTGTAAGGATACTCAAGGAGCAGAGAAATGGTTAATGACAAGAAGTTCAGACGGGGAGATAAAATGACAAAAAAGGGCAGCCATGAGCTGACTGATGCTTTGTTGTGTTTGAAGACCAGGGACAGCCTTGTGCTAGGAAGGTCACAGGTCAGAAGTGTGTTTGTCCCTCTGTGTGTGTGTTTATCTAGGCTCGTGAAGGCACATAGACAACACTCACGAGGAAGTGTGTTTTCACAAAACTTCATTAGGACTTGTTATGAAAAATCAGGCACTATTACACATTCAACCTACAAAAGCCCAAAGCACATGTACAAATGCTCCCTGATACAAATGTGCTGCAATGTAATGCATTGTAAAAAAAAAATTGTAGTAGGAACACACTGTAAAGAACAAAATGTGAATCAGTGATAATATTAGTATTAAGTGGTATTATCACAAACATGGAATCAGACCCATTTTCGAATGATAAGTTTTGAGGAAGTTGTCACATAATCAATGCATGGCCAACATGTGCTGTCTGGTTCTGCTGCTCCAGCCTGGGCTGAGCGGGTTCCCGCACAGTCGCACAGATTAGGAGGCTCCCATCTCCGCCTCATGCTAGCTGATTGACCCTGGTAAATATAGGACCCAGGGGACGACTGGTCCTCACCAGATCGTCGCAACTCATACCCCGTACCTACATTCCCCTACTCTTAATCCTCAACCCTGGTTTACAAACCTCCGCCTATTCTCCGACCGACCCCGTAAGCCTGACTCCTCTGACACTTCTGCCTTCTTTGATCGATCTCCTGTGTACCAACTCCTGCCTGCCCACGGACCTGCTCTCTGCACCCGACATCCTGACTACCGCTGCTGCACTTGACTGTCTACCAGATACCTGACCTTGGAACGAATAAACACTTTTCCCAAAATGCCTCTGCGTCTCCAGAATCCTGCATTTGGATCCTCCTCCGTCTCGATGGGTCGTGACATGTGCTTTGGCGAGTGTGGCTCTCCTTTCCCTCATGTGAGGGCATGTCCCACAATATATACTCTATAGCCAGCCGATGATGAACTGCAATATAACAGTGAACACTGTATGACAATTATTCCTCCTTTTTTGTGTGTTTGTTTTTCAGGTTCCGGTGTATGTTTCAATTTTCAGATGTCTGGTAAGTGAGTGTTTGTGTACGAAGCTTGCTGTCTCGCACCTGCTGGGAATGTCTATCAGTGAGTTTTATAGGAGTGGTAGTGGTGGACAGGAAACACTCAGACGGTTCCAGTTTCTTACCTCCACTGTCTCGTAGCTGGATATTGCTTCGTGGTATTTCCATGAATGTTTTCCTGTTACCTTTCAGTGTGCTTACTGGTTTTGCTTGGCTTCAGGCAGCAATGAGGCAATGGGCATTTTCCACTTTATTCCTTATGCAGGCTTAAGTTTGGGTATTTGCTTTGGCGTTTCCTTTTTGCCACGTCTCTGTCCAACTGTTGGTGATATTACATTGCTAGTTATTTTCTCACTGCTTCAATGTTTTGTCATTGTTTTCTGGTTTGAATTGACATTTGATATTCACATTATTATTACTATGCATTCTACCTTGGTTGTTTCTAAATTCTGTTTTATTATATTTTTGGTGTTTAGTCTGCTTTGGGATCTGACATATGGCCATCTGCTGATCTGACATCTGCTAGTGTGGTTGTAACTCTCCTTCATGCTGGCTATACATAACACTTCAAGTACTTTACGATAAGTTTCTACTGTTTTGAAAGTCACGGGCGGTGTTTTGATCATTCAACTGAATTCCATGCATGTATCTTAGGTTCAGTTATGTGTGACCCTGAACACACTTAAAAAAAAAAAAAAATCAGCTGTAAGTATGATATAGAACGTGAAAGAGGTGATATTTCAGGAAAGAAAAGCAATTTTTTTGTATAGCACATTTCATACAGAGGATAATTCAATGTGCTTTACATGATTAAAAGCATTTAAAAACAAAGAAAAAAAACTGCATACAGTGCAAGAAATATTAAAGATGGAAATACTCTAAAAAGCATGAGAAAAAATCCTGGATTTAAAAACATTCACACTTGGGGCTGACATCGCTTCTGCTGGCAAATGATTCCATTTGTGTGCAGCATAATTGCTAAATGCTGCTTCACCAAGTTTGCTTTGGACTCTGTGTTCCGCTCTTTATCCTGAATCTGATTATCTCAAACCCCTACTGGGTTTATATTCCATTAGCTTTTTTTCATGTATTCGGGACCTAAACCATTTAGTAATTTATTGACCAGTAGCAGAAGTAACAAACAGAATCTATTCTTAAGATGGTTGGAAGTCAATGTAAGAACTTTACAATTGGAGTAATATGCTCTGACCAATTTGGTCTGGTCAGAGCCAGATCGGCATCATTCTGAATGAGCTGCAGCTGATTAATGTTCTTTTTGGGGAGTCAGAAGACCATTGCAATAGTCAAGTCTACTTCAGATAAAAGCATGGATGACCTTCTCCTGGTCTGCTTGACACAAGCAAGCCTTCACTGTGGGTATGTTCTTCAGATGATAAAAGGCAGTTTTAGTCACTGATTTGATATGACTGCTGAAAGTCAGATCGGAATTCATCGGAACACCTAGGTTTCAGACTTAGTCTTTGTTTATGAAACATAGTGAGTCCAGGTATTGACTAAAAGCAATCCTCTTTTCTTTTTTCCCCACAACAAGTTTAGTCGAGGAAAAATTTGGATCAGTCATTTATTTATCTGCTTTGGACAGCAACACAACAACTTAATAGATAGGAATGTCAGAATTAAAGTTTTGAAGAATATGACCCAAGCGTAGCATATACAGGCTGAAGAGGAGGGTTCCAAGAACTGACCCTTGCGGGACCGGATAGGTCATCGCCATTCGTTAAGATTAAGCACTTCCAGTGGTTACAAAATAACCACTTTCCTCCAGGCAGGACCGGAACCATTTAAGAACTGTTCCATCTATTTTGCTGCACATTGATTTGGAGCTCTTGACCACCATTGTGCTCCTCCACGGTGTTCTAGGTCACCTCAAGATGGTCTTAGTTTTAATAGGAGTGACTACATTAATGACATTTAAGATTTTCTAGGTGAGATTGTGCAAACATTCATCAACTCTCTCAGCATTCACAGTTTGTGGCACAGCTGTAGTCTCTATAAACTATGTGGGAATGCTCTTATTAATGTACCTTTTCTGGACAGAGGTTGTCTGAACATTTGGATGAATCTTTAATTCAAAGAATGTGCAAAGATGGTAAGAAATACCCATATAACCTTAATGTCAGTTGATAGAATTTCAAAGTCTTTAGAGATGACCAGGTCAAAGATGTGATCTTGATTGTGAGTTGGACTGTTAATACATATGAAGCGAGAGATTTGATGTGTCTAGCATAGTAGAGCATTCTTTATCTTTATTTTTTTGTCCATGTTATTGACAATATGAAGGTTAAAGTCGACCGTTGTGACAAAAAAGTTGTCGTCCATGGAAATAGCTGACAGCAGCTCGGAAAAATCCTCCATAAATTTTCTATTGTAACTTGGAAGTCTGTAAATTATTAAAACAATTTCTGGGTCACCTTTAATTGAAAAACACAGATATTCAAAAGAGCTAAACTCACCCAACACAATTTCTTTGCACTGAAATAATGACTTAAAAATAACTGCAATAACCCTGCTTTTTTTCCCCCCTCTATTCGACATTTGTTCATGAAATTAAAATCTGCTGGTGTTTCCTCATTTCGAATAGTATTACAGCTACTTTCCCCAAACCACGTTTCATTTAATAACAAAAAGTCCAATAAACAAGGATAAATAAATTAAGCAATCATGGACAGACAATGTGGATAAAACCATCCTGCGTATTCTGGGTTTTCAAGGCCAGTTAAGTTTCTTCCGAGGCCCAATAACCCGGAGTTGCCATTGAGTGTTGCTGTATTGGCAGCGTGCAAGCTTGCAGCCTGGAGCTTTCAGAGCAACACATTTACACAAGCACAAGCCTCCGCACGAAAGACCTCCTTTCAGCTTGCATTGAGGGAAGTGGGCTGGGGAGGCTCTTTGATGTGGGAACACTGAGGTCAGAGAGAACAGTCTGTGTGCAGCGCTAAATTCCATCCCCCACAAAGGTTCCTTTTTACTTTGTTATTGGCTTCAGTTTAGGAGAAAGAATTTAGCACAGTTTGAATATGTAGGAGTGCAGAATGGACCCATGAAATCTTCTGGGGTCTCACACACACACCCATATAGAATAAAGATCTCCAAACATCACACATTTATCTTCACTTTTGTTGGAGAAATGTCTTTAATATGTCTTGTACAAATGGAAGAAAATGTGGCTGACTCACCGTGCGGAGTCAATGAATTTGTCAAAAATTCATAATTCATTCAGTTGCTCTTTAGACATTTAAATGGTGCGAGAGTGAGCGAGGAGTAAATTGGAAAGAGGGGTGCGTGAAAGGGATTGGGGAGTAATCCAGCTCTTGATATTACACTCCCTCCAGAGGCCTTTTAAAGGCTCCATATCATAGTGTGCAACCCCCCCAAACTTCTTTCTACCTACTTAGCAACTCAGCAGCCTGCGCCCCTGCCCTCCTCCACGCAATTTAAGTAGATCATAATTTACAACTCATGCACGCAACTTAACTCATATTGAATGCATGCATATAAAGTCAGAAATAAATGTTTATAGATTTCTATAGTGAATTGAATATATGGATTTGAACCCCCCTCTTGTACTCTCTGATAAACGCACACACACACACACACACACACACACACACACACAGACACACACACACACACACACACACACACACTCACACATGCGCAAATATGCCCCCTTTTTCATTCCAGGGAGAATGTCAATAAAAAGGCCCGTCACTCTTCTTGACCCCTGACCTCTGAACTCTAGAGGTCTCCCACTGCCTGTGATTGAGTTGAAGGGGGGAAAAGACGATGGAGGGTTTCTTGGTGAGTGGAGGGATGATACATGGCATGCATTTGGAGCAGCCCTGAGAACAGCTCCCCCTATCAGGTCTGCAAAAAGGCTGCATCGTGGCTAAGCTCCACCTCTAGTGTTCACTGGCCACTCTAATCATTTATCTTGTCATGCTGAGACAAAAGTTAGAATTAAGTCAAATTAAAATAATAATAATAAAACAAAAAATCCATCCATGTCATAGAAATAAAGAAAATCAAGATACCAAAGCTTTACAGGAGGGAAAATTAATTATGTGTCCAAATTTCTACATTTAAATAGGCAGAGGCAATAAAAAGAAAAATGTCATTTGTCACCTGACTCGTATAATAATTAGCATCAAGTTACAGTTATATTGTCAGGAAAGTACATAAAGCGCAGTGACAGCATCTGGTCACGATTGCCTCCGAAATCAAGCATGGTGTTTCCATTCACACGGAGGCTATAGACTAGTGCCTCCTATTCTGTCTTAGCCACGCCTGAGGGGATGCTAATTACCTTCTCACTCTGCCCAACTTTCACTGGGACTCTGTCGCCACATTCAGCATGGTGTTGATAGCAGACGGAGAGGAGGGAATGAGAGCGGGAGTGGGAGGGGAAGGAGGGAGGAGCGGTGGGTGCAAATAGAAACAAACCAATAATCTTCCACACTGCCCTCCTTAAACGAAAGCCGCTCTGTCCCCGATGTAGACAAGTCATTTTGTACAAGCCATTTAAGCCCACTGGGTCTGCCTTACGTGCGGCACTGGGCTGCCTGTTTCAACGATCTTTTGCAATCAGTAACACAATGGCCCCCCTCATTTTATGCTGCTACATCATAAAAGTGCTTCTTTTGTTACATTTCCATCCCTAAAAGAGTCTTAATCCCCATCCTTTCAGGGCAGTCTATGGCAAATTCCACAGGGACATCCCATTCGCTGCAAGGGCTGGAGTGACCCACTCAGAAACCAGCATGCAGGGCTTTGAGCTTTTCTTCTGCTGCCACTCTCTGGAGAACATTAAATCGTACTTTTCATCCCCCTCACCATAGGGGGAAGCCCCTTAATGATGACAGAGAAAGAGAAATTCCTCCACTTGGTCCTATGACACCATTCTGCTGTCAAGCAGGCGTCTCGGCGGACAGAGAATCAAACATGGCTTCCTGCAGGTGGAACGCCGATGAAGGTCACGCTGGAGTCCAAAGAGAGGCGAGGATGAGGAGAAGAAAGCAAAAGAGAGCGTGAGGAAGCTTTTCAGAGGGAGCCCAGCTTTTCCTGTGCAAATTAAGTCATCCGATGGAAAGAAAAAAAAGGACTTGCAGCTTTCATTCTATCATTCCTCATGGCTTACTCAGATGTTTTTAGATGTCTCTTTAGCCCTGCTTCACTTAATGCCCATTCCCCATCTAACACCCAAAGAGATGTACAGATCCTCTCCAATTCAATATATAGCAATTGTTGAATTGTGTCAGTACATCTGATTCTTTTTGTCTCCAGGCATCTGGCTGTTAGGGCTCGTCTCCGTGCCTGCCTGCACGCCTTTTGTGAAGCCATTGCACTGAGAGGGTGGATTTAATCAGGTTGAAACCTTTGCCATCCAACCCCCTACCCTGCGTCACACTACACTCAATGAGAACATTGTACCAAAATAAATCACGTGTCAATCAAGACCTAAATATTCACCTCAGCCAACTAAGCATTCAGCTGCCTGCCACGTATACGGACACAAGCTCCAAAAACAGTCGAACCAAGGGTCCCATTACATGGGAGCCAATGGGAGCTGAGCCCCCACAAAGCGTACCTGAGCAACTAAAAACAGGAACACAATCATCCATTCCTGACTGTTATTAGTTTTACTAATGAACACTTTTTGCGTTTCCTTTTGTAAAATGGATCAATTGTACTAATGAAAAACTATCTTCACTCGTTGACAACATTAGTAGCTCTTTATTATCAAGCTGTCAATAAGTGTGCCACAACAATTTAGATTATAAAACGAGTATTTAGAATAGAATAGAATAGAATAGAATAGAATAGAATAGTTTATCACTTACAGGAGCAATGAAAGTCAGTTATATGCATAACAGTTATTGTTTAGCTCAAAATTGACAGTCTTCAAACATGACAAAGTGTTTAAAACAAAGGATATAGTATTTAATCTGTAGCACAGTGACTGAATCCTGATGGCACTTTGGTCACCTCCGTCTGCAGTAACACTTTTCTGACTTCTTCAACAATGCCATATTATGTGGCTTGCAACACCCACATCATTTTGTTTTCTTTTACGGGGGTGTGCACGCTAAAGGTTGTTGAGATCCCCACAAATCTCAAGTCATAACTGGAACCGCAATGATCTCATGCCCCTATACTTCAGAAATCACTATAGCCAAAGATGAGTGTTAAGAAAATACAAGGGTGAGGGAAAACAGAATGTGTGCTGAAGTTTAAAGACTCCAGAACCACAGTGTGTCATTACATCTGAAAAAAGGGTATTTTTTTGTTTTTTTACACAGTTCTTATAATGACAATGGTGAACTTCTTTTTCCACCTGCGTGGTTATTAATAACATGTAATTTGCTTGTCCAGATAAGATGATTTTGAGGCTGACCAAAGTAAAGCTTATTTAAATATATTGTAGTTTCATCATTTCTCCTGAAAAAACTACCTGTTGTAGCTCTAAATACAAATGTTGGGTTCAAACCTGGATAAAGTCAAATAAAACTACAGTCAAATTCGTAATACACAATGCTCATATTAGCAAGAATCGTAATCAGTAGAGCACAGAACTCCACCAAGGACATTCTAACTTAGAACACATACAAAACGGTGTGACTTAATAAATATAGGAATACTCACTTTCTATGCCTGAATGTTATCATTATAAATCATTAAAATTCATGAAGTAAACCCAAGAAAATTTGTGAAAATGGCAAAAAATGGAAGAAAATAGATCTTATTCAATGGACTGACATTTATCTTTTCAGGCCTGCATCACACTTTTGAATACACCTCAACTTCAATGAAGTTGAGTAGCAAATAAAGTTAGTTTATTTTTTTCCATTCTAGGTCAAGCCTATAATAATAATAATAGTAATAATAACAGGAATGGAAACATAACCTCCTTGGTATCATTTTCGTTATCTAAAACAAATCATTTTTCCAAACCTCAAGTTGTATACCATTGCAGGTTGTAATCTGTTGCATTGTGTTATCAGTCAGCGGCTTGAGCCCTTTTTTTTGTGACTGCCGGTCAGCCAGTTTAAAGGCTAATGCTGCTGGATTTGACCTGGTGAAGATGTCAACGATAGTTCCCAGCTTGCCACTAACATAGACAGCAGTAATCCATAAGCTTCGCGCTACAAACATTACCCGTCTGTAATGGCTTTTTGGACCTCTCGGCTTAGGACAACACAAAAGCAATGGAATGGAAATGTGTGCTTGGAGGATACAAAGATCCAGAACTACTTCTGGTTCTTTGTGGGGCTTTCTACACTGGGTTTGGAGATATTAATCATAGTCAAAGGTCATTATTGTGCTCTTTGTTTTACCCTTTTTCATAGAGAAATTAATTATATTTGTCACAGTACATGCACGTTTCTCAGGGAATGTGTACGACGTAAGGGTCGGGGAGTTGGGGTGGGGGAGGAATGCAGACGAAGCCATCAACAGCTGTAATGACATGCAAAATCGTTGTGGGGGGCAGAGGCGTTGGGTGGTATGAACCAATAATCACAACCAGCGCTGGAGCTAGAATCTGATTAAACTACTAATGACCTGCCACTCAAAAGTGAGGCAGATGTTTATAGATGCCCAGTACCAACCGCACAGCTCATCAGTCAGAGTCACAGCCTTGGCAGCCATGTCACCTACCACACCCACTCATTTAGCATCGGCATCACACGACACAGCGGCGCTATTCAGGTTAGTGATGGTGATTGTTGACACGCTTCAACCCAATAAATGAAATTAAATGGATTTGTTTTGCAATTTGTCTTTTGAAGTTAAAAAAAAGCCTTGTCTCGACCAATATGCAACGTCACTGGCAACTTTTTCAGAGCCCTTGCCGCCTTCTGTTCTTCCATTTGTGTTGTGGAAGTAGCCATTTTCTTTCGCAGACTTCCTCAGCTTTCGTCGTGACGCGTGACATTCATGACAAATTGGGTGTAGAAGTGAAGGTGATGGGCTGTGAAAGCAATGTCCCTGCCCCCACGGTACACACAATGCACATATACACAGTGGCTCACAGACACACACGCACACAGATTTCATTCGCGGGTGTCGCACGGTCATGGCCGCCACTCACGTCTGCGCAGATATGAGGCAATACATCCAAAGCACGTGAAAAAATTGAGGAAACGTATACGTGAAATTTACATACTGATTTTCTTCAACTATCATCCGAATCTTTTCAAAGTTGAATATTTTTAGGCATGTACAGCAGATGTACAGTATTCTGTGCGACTTGGTTGAAACGCCCCAAAATATTCATACTCAGAGGAAACTTCCAAAAGTATTCATACTCACAGGAAACTTCCATCCACCCATCTTCTAAACCGCTTAACCTGACTGGGGGTCACAGCTGTGCTGCTTCCCAGCTGGTTTGAGCAATAGACGGAGTCAATTCTGATATGGTCGTCAACCATTTATACGGCACATGTAGACAACCAACCATTGACAACAATATTGAAAACATGAGATAACACAAGATAAATTGAGAACAATTTACATTTTAGATTCTTCAATTAACCTAAGAAGCATGCTTTTGGAATGCGGGAGCAAGCAACAGTACCTGGAGAAAACTAACAAGAACACATGGCGAACATCTAAAAGCCACACAGTCACAAAAATCTCCATACTTTCTCATATGGGGAATGTTCCTTGACGAGTCTTCTTCTTTTCCTTTCGGCTTGACCCGTTAGGGGTCGCCATAGAATGTCATCTTTTTCCATCTAAGCCTATATTGTGCATCTTCCTCTCTAACACCCACTGTCCTCATGTCCTCCCTCACAACATCCATCAACCTTTTCTTTGGTTTTCCTCTCGCTCTTTTGCCTGGCAGCTCCATCCTTAGCACGCTTCTACCAATATACTCACTCTCTCAGCTCTGGACGTGTCCAAACCATCGAAGTTTGCTCTCTCGAACATCATCTCCAAAACATCCAACTTTGGCTGTCCCTCTAATGAGCTCATTTATAAACCTATCCAACCTGCTCACTCCTAGCGAGAACCTCAACATCTTCATTTTCGTCACTTCCAGTTCTGCTTCCTGTTGTTTCTTCAGTGCCACCCGTTCTAATGCGTACATCATGACCGGCCTCACCACTGTTTTATAAATTTTGCTTTTCATCCTAGCAGAGACTCTTGTCACGTAACACACCAGACACCTTCTGCCAGCTGTTCCAACCTGTTTGGACCCGTTTCTTCACTTCTGTCATGGTCCTACCAGTCCCAGCCCTGGCGGTGCAGGTCCCCTGCACACCTGCGCCTCATCAGGGATAATTAACCCCAGTATATATAGGACCCAGCAGACAGTCTGGCTTTGCCAGATCATTGCCATCCATGCTTCGTTCCCGCACTTTCTCGTTCCTGATCCTGCACCCCTGTGTACTGACCTCCGCCTGTCCTCCGACCAACCCCGTAAGCTGCTGCTCACTCTGACTGACTCTCCGGCTTTCGACCTTGGAACGAATAAAGATCTTCCTTTAACTGCTTCCCTGTCTACCGAGTCGTGCATTTGGGTCCGCCCTAGCGTTCTGGTTATGACAACTTCCTTACCACACTCACCATTGCTCTGCATTGTTGACCCCAAGCGTTTGAAGCCCTCCACCCTCGCTATATCTTCTCTCTGTAGCCCCACTCGCCCCTCTCCACCCCTCTCATTCACACACATATATTTTGTTTTACTGATGTTCCTCGACGAGTGACAAGCCTTTTTGAAATTGTCGTTTTTACATATGCTTCAGAAATGTTTAATAGCTTTACCCCCAGAAAGTTCTGCATATTAGACAGCTGCAATTTCTCTTTCAACTCTCTAGTGAAATTAAGCTTTACAGATACCATGTCTTTTCTTTAGGTGGTATTAGTCATGGTAAAGATAATTACACTGCACAACAGGTTAAAAAATGAGGTGTCTATACAAGCTGTGCTGCTTACTTTTTCAAATGGACATTGCACCCGCTGATTAATTGGATCCAGGGGTGCCGTAAGCGCAAGAAAACGATGATTGACTACGGACTTAGGATGGAAGGGAGCGCTGGTAGCAATCTCAACGTCCGCCATCTGGATCATCATTTAGTATAGTAACGTAAGTGCTACCTGAACCGCAATAAAAGGAAAACTTTTATCATGTAAAATTCAACATTTGAACTAAGATTTGATAAAGCTCTATTTATACCAAGGGAACATACTGCATCTGTATTTCTATTCCACCAAAACTCACAATGACCAGTAAAATGATCATGACAATTTATAAACCATAAGAAGAAGACAATTATTATGGTGAACTGTACAGCAGTTATCACACGTTACACTAATTCCCATAGAGGTATTTAAATTATATGGATGCTTGATTGCGTGATGAATTTAATAGCCGTTTTTCCTGACTACCAACCTCATCTAACAGTGATGGCCTTCAGGCCTGGAAGGTATGAAGCAGGGAGGAGAAGAAGGAGGGGAAAAAAACCCACAGTGACAGTAACAATCAGGCTTGCTCTGAGGGGAAACGGTTCATGGATATGGTGGATATTTACAGGTATAAATGCAGGGGATTGATTCATGCGGCACGCCTATGAGCTGCATTTGGGCCAGTAAAACAACTACACAAAAGTGAATCTACATGAGCCACATTTATATGCGCATGGACCAACTGTGACAACCCTCATCCTAGGTCAAATAGTTAAGCTTTGTCCTTGGCACATCTTATCCATTTTTAGCATGCATGGCTTGTCACCTAACTGTAATGTAATCCAATGCATACAATTTATTGTAAAGACTCATGCTGTAAGCACAAACATAATTCAACCTGTGTTACTGATGCCCATAACTACAGAACAATGCTATCTTATTTCCTGTCTGGCAGGTACATAAAACAAAAAAAAGCAAGGTTCACAGTTAAAAAAAAAAAAAAATCATACTGTGATACTGTTCTACTTCAGTCCTGTAGGAAGTGGTAATGTATATTAAATAGTTCAAAGGGGCAGAAGGTAAAAGTAAATGTCCGAATCGGTGCCTTTATCTGGAGCTGCAGCATATTGGATGTATTGTATTTCTTTTCCCGGGAATCATCTCCTAAATCAGGGGTCATCAACCTTGTTGAAAGTGACAGCTACTTCTCAGGTACCGATTAATCAGACAGGATACCAGTTTGATATGCACTACTGAATTATCAAAATGAGCACAAATTACCTTAAAGCACATGTGATAATTATTGACATTCATCTTCATCAAATTATGCCCAGAATTTCTGACAATAATCATCCACAATAATTTAACAAGTTAGGAAAAATTTGTCTTTGTCTTTATAAATCTCTGGAACTGTTTACATCTTGAAATGATCTGTTCTACACAATTCCTAGGTAATCACAACGACCCATGACTGGTGAAGTATTTTTAGAACAACCTGCAGGCTACTCATGCGTTCCTGGGGGGAAAATATTGCAGCAAACAGGTTATGTTAAAACATGAGGGAAGTTGACCTTGAAATGTAGGACAGTCTGAACTGAACCGAACCTGCTCCTTAACAGGTTTTGTATGCTAATCCTTGATTTCTACCAGTCTCCTCCCACCTGAAGCAAACGCATCAAATGGGGTGTCTGTTACTCTGTGATCCCATCGGTATTGGGGGACAACGAAATCTAAAATGATATGAGGTACTCATAGACTAATTTCTGATTGGATGGTAGCCAACTGCTTGTCATCATATTGTATCTTCATCTGATACTGTGGCCAATAATTATCTCACACAACTTGCTTTGTGCATTACAACATCGCACCATTTAGTTATGCTTATTGCTAATGGGAGCTTTGTGTCAATGCAGATCATATCGCATAAAAGCAACGGTTAGCCAACCAAAGGGAAAAAGTTACCCTTCCACTGAAATGCCTTTTTTGAAAGGTTGTTGAGAAAATGTCATCCCACCTCACCGGTGTGGCATATCAAGACGCTGATTAGAGAGCGTGATTATTGCACAGGTGTGCCTTAAGATGGACACAATAAGAGGCCACTCTGAAATGTGCAGTTTTATCACACAGCACAATGCTACAAATGTCACAAGTTGGAGCATGCAATTGGCATGCTGACCATGGGAATGTCCACCATAATTGTTGCCTGTGAATTGAATGTTCATTTCTCTACCGTAAGGCATAAAGGTATTTTGGAGACAATTTGGCAGTACTGTACATCCTGTCATGGTCCTGGCGGTCCAGCACTGGGATGGGCGGGTCCCAGCACACTGGCACTGATTAGGAGGCGCACACCTGCGCCTCATCCTCGTTGATTAACCCCTGTATTTAAAGGACCCAAGGGACGACTGGTCTTCGCCAGATCGTCGCAACTCATGTCCCGTTCCTGCACTCCTGTATTCTTGATTGTGAACCCTGGTGTACTGACCTCCGCCTGTCCTCCGACTGACCCCGTAAGCTTAATGTCTTTGATACTCCTTCCTTCTCTGATCGATCTCCCGTGTACCGACCCCTGCCGGACCTGCTCTCTACGCCCGACGTCCTAACTACCACTGCTCCACTTGACTGTTTACCCAATCCCCGACTTTGAAACGAATAAACACTTTTCCCAAGCTGCCTCTGCATCTCCGGAGTCCTGCATTTGCGTCCTCCTCCGTACTGATGGGTCGTGACACATCCAACTGCCCTCATGACCGCAGACCACATGTAACCACACCAGCTGAGGACCTTCATGTCCAGCTTGGTCACCTCTAAGATCGTTTGAGACCAGCCGGACAGCTGCTGCAACAACTATTTTAGAAACACATTAACTATTTAACTTAACTATTAATTTTTACATTAAATTGCATTTTAACTTCATCTACAAATGACCAGCTGTCTTTCGAAAAAAAAATAAAAATACAAAATAATACAGCAGGGCTTGAACATAAAACATTTGCTCAGACCATTTTGATGTCATTTTGGCCTCCAAATGTCATGTGAATGGAAGACATTTATAAATATATAAATATATAAATATACTTGCGCCCGCATACAAAATCTTGTTTAAGGCCACCAAAATCCCAGGGCTGGCACTTACCCCACCCCAAAGATTTTCTGGAAAGTGTTCGAATACTCTAGGTTTTCCATAAACTTGCTAACTGGCCACCCAACAGACTGACCACCTTGTACTCTTACAAGATGAGACCTGCATATTAATATTATCTGTTCTTAAAAAAAAAAAGTATATATTACATTATGAAGCTGGAAGGGACAATACAAATCTCAGCAGAGATGAAAAGACTCCAATAACTGTAATTCTACAGTAACAATACAGTTTTTAATCACATTGGCCATTATCCTTCAAACACTTCATTATTTGTTGAATATTTCCTTGGCTAATATGAACAGATGAGCAAGGCCTCCAGTGTGGCTTCTTGAAAAACATCAACGTACTACACATTACAGCTGGAGGCTCCCATTATCAAAGTAGCATCAAGCAATCGACAAGGCTTTAATAATTAGGAATGCTGTTGAGAGATTATGAAGAAGTCGGAGCCACACAATGCACAGCAGGCTCTATATTCACTTAGTACCCCTACAGGCAGCAGAGGCCCTGATGCCTTTGATCACCCAACTCCATTGTTTACTGAGGTTGTAGAGGTCCCCAAACCCCTTTATACCGGGACTAACTTCAATTATGGTGCTAAAATGCAAGCAAGAGACGAGTCATGGTGTGCTTGCATGACAGGCGAGGACGTGATTAAAATATCTAGGCAACATATAGATACAGTATATCTATACACCTTCGCATGCCAGTTTATGTTACAATGTAGGCTGGACACTAAATGTTTTTTATATATAAAAATGTTAATCTTCACTTGTGTCTTCATTAAACATAATTTGTACAAATATAAACATTGTCTTGTAGCGTTCAATTCCACAAATAAATGTGAGGTTTGAAGAAAATCAATGATTTAGATTGGCTTTAGACAAAATATATTAAAAATAAATTAAGGGATTGGTGAGCAGCATCCATTAAAAAATAATAAAGACAGTTAAACTAGTAAAATAGTCACCTCTGGAAAACGTGGATGTATTTTTCAGTTAATTTAATTTGTATGATATATTGTGGGTTCTAGTCACCTGAGACATATGTATTGCATCTTTGCCCCCAGAAAATGCAAAACAATACAGCTTGGGTTTATAGTTACAGCTGGTTAAACAACAGTCCATTTTCTGTATGTTAAATGTACTTCTGCGTCTTCTTTAAGAGAGGCGCCACAGAACTACAGGCCTGATCTGTGCATGGTGGTCATTGTGCGCACATCAGGGAAGAGGCTTTTTGTGCCTTTGTGTTCTGACAGGGTGAATGAGAGGGTGTGTTTCTCAAGCCGAGATATTTGGAAGACACCTGCTGGGCGAGGCTGCATCAGCCTGTTCTGCGGATGCATTTGACCAGTGATTTAAGTGGCTCTGATTGAAAATCATCACTCATTAAAATACTAAAACTTGGCAATGCTATCGGTGGATTTGAAATTGTGGGATTATTATTGTGGTTTCAAAGATGAATACTAAAAAACAAAAATCCCCCCCCAAAAAAACAACAACCTGCTTTCCACTTCATATCATCATGATTCTTTTTGAGCAAACATTTGTTTGTGGGGAAAAAAAGTATACTCTTTACAGAACAGACAGAAGTAAAAGTGAATATACTGTATGGTTGCACAGGCTGCTGGTGGCAAAACAAATCACATAATCTTCCAGGGTAATAAAAGCATCTCACTAGTATTGTTTTCATTAACAAGATTTCTCACCGGTTAACACTTCACTGCTCCAATCATGGCGGCCAATGTCAAACCACGTTCCCAAGTAACATGAGAATACAGTAGAGATTATTTGAGTGGGGGTCGTGGAGGTGCAAATAATGGGGTTGCTCGAGGCACGGATCGATTGACATCTGCTCAAATGTTTATTGACAAAAGGAAGCCACAATACCAAGAAGAAGAAAAAAATAAGGGGGCAAGACTGTGTCTAGAGAGCAGAAAAAAACATTATTGCTCTCATCACCTTATGATTCTCTGCAGGCAATTTCCAAGAAGCACACACTGACCTTTGCCTGCATAATTCCTGTGCAGTAAAGACATGGAGAGATGATCAGTGAGGCACATAATTACACTCTCATCGATACATGGATCTATGAGATGGGCTGCAAATACAACCTGGGGATGGAAGGACAATACACAATTCCCCTCACCCAAATACACCATAAAGTACAAGGACCCAACATGCACACACTTGCAAGAAAACACATGCCTATGTGCTATAATTAAAGCCGTGGCACATATTTCTTTCTGGATGCAAAGTCAATGTGAAATGCATGGTGGGTAATGATGATGTGAAGGTTTGATGCTGTGAACTGGATGGGGGAGCCCCATATGGCTCTCTCCGTCCGTGTCATTACCTTGTTACGCCTCTGAGTTTTATTCCAAAAAGTGAGAGACAGAGACAAAGAGAGAAAGAGAGAGAGAGAGAGAGAGAGAGAGAGAGAGAGAGAGAGAGAGACAAAGCCAGGGTGAAAAAAGGAGAGCGCTGGTATCACCCAAGACCACGGCACAACTGAAATTGTCTGGGGTCAACAGTGCAATAATTACTTTAAAATGTCAGCCAGCAATAAAATACAACAGTTCATCTAGCAGAAAGCAAATTAGCTTTGACCATGTCGTAATTACCCTTTCCTGCAGAACCATTAGAAGAGATCAAATCTTCACATTCCGTGTTTGAGGAAAGGCCATCAGAGTACACTCCACCTGACAAGGATGCTCACTTGCCATTTTACAGTGATAATTAATTGTCCTTATAATAGAATTTTTTATATTGGACTTCGAAATGGAAGAAAACGTGTAATAACCTGCCAGTTTTGTCTTAACCGTTGGCTAACATCCCACGCCTCTTGCTCTCGCATCACTTGTCACATTGTTCGAGCTAAAGAAGGATGTCATATCTACAGTGGGTTGGACTTCTGGTCCAAAATGTCAATGCAGAAATGTTCAGCAAGAATAAATATGAATTATCACTACTACTACTTATAGGACAAGCAACTTAAAATGAATGAAAATAAATTGCTCACCGCAAGAAACTAGAGCAGCTTTCTTCTGCTATATCAGACTACATGGTTTTAGCGTCAATTTTGGCTCAATTAGCTATCACTCCTGATTTCCCCAGATCGAGCCCCACATATTTTCTATGGACCAACAAAACTTCTTGTAATGTAACATAATTCATGTCCAATGATATGGCCCTATGGCAGCACGGGGGCTCAGCTGGTAACGCGTTGGCCTCGCATTTCTGAGGTCCCTGGTTCAATCTCGGACCCGCCTGTGTGGAGTTTGCATGTTTTCCCTGTGCCTGCGTGGGTTTTCTCCGGGCACTTCAGTTTCCTAACAACATTCCAAAAACATGCAACATTAATTGGACACTCTAAATTGCCCCTAGGCGTGATTGTGAGTCTGACTGTTGTCTGTCTGCGTGTGCCCTGCGATTGGCTGGCTAAAAGTTCAGGGTGTACCCCGCCTCCTGCCTGTTGACAGCTGGGATAGAATCCAGCACTACCCGCAACCCTTGTGAGGATAAGCGCCAAAGAAAATGGATGGATGGATGATTTGGCCGTACAACAGCAAAAAGAAACTTCTAGTATGTTTGATTTATTGATTTATTTGATTTATCTTCAGTGTAGTGTGATTATATCAGCGACGACTCTCCGACAGGGCACCTTGACGTCGACCAATAGAATTGCGTATTGTGGTCGGCACATTGCCTCCCTTGCTTGCTGTTGTCAAGATACTTTACACACCATTGTCAACTTTTATTCACATGTTTACCGAAGTTTTAGAGTATGATTAGACAGAATGCTGGGATGTTTACATATAACTGTTAGTGTTAGCACTAGGTTGCTAGGTTACATAACATTTTGTTGCCTGCTCATGAGTTGTATCATATTAAAAGTATGTGAACATACCTCAAGCAATCCTTGAACAAATGTGCTCTCCAAACCATCAGTGATGACCACCACACATTTTTCTTCACATTGTTCTATTCCTCCCCGACCACATGCATGCACACAATACGTTGGCATGGGGCATTGTTGTCGTTGCCATGGTAATGAGTGTATCTGGTCGCATCGACCGGCGAGAGCTTTTCTGGTTCCACCTCTCCAACAGTGTTTGATTTGACAAGATAAAGCTCAGTGATCATAAAAGATGGGATGCAGTGGTATTGGAATACGTTGCGTAGTGTTACCACTGTCTGGTCGAAATACAAGTAAGATGCGATATGATTTGAGGAGAGTAGTCTGACATAGTGTAATTGTAAAGATCAAATTTGTTTTGTAATCTCATGCAGGCATTAGCTGTAAAGCGTGAGCAGCTAGTAAAGAAAAGCACTATAATTCGCATAGAAAAATATATAATCATATAAAATGATAGAGATTAACAGTAATTGTATATCACTATAGCACATATAGTTGACAGTCTGTTTTTGGGAAAAAAAAAAGTGTAATCTATTAAGACAAAACAAGTCAGAGGTCTTTTTCAACATATTCATTTTTATTGACTTTTTGGGAGGCCTCTTTGCAATAGAGCAGTCTCAACAAGGTGCATTTATAGAACAATGTGAGAATAGAACTAAAATGGGATAAACTGGAAGTCAGATAAAGGGATCTTGCATTCTACACCGCAACACTCCAGTATCAGCATAGAGTGATTATCTATTGATCATGATTGGTGCCAATTGTAACGGAGATATTGTTGAAGGAAACAGAGTTTATCGAAGAAGTGAAGGATATCTTTGGGATCCAGGAAAGGAACTTGGAGGAACAGATGGTGGTAGACTTTTTAAAAAGGATGGAAATGGCTGAATTGAACAATTCTTCCAGAAAAGGCAGGAACATTGGGAGAACTACAAGAGCAGAGGTAGAGGCACATGGGTGAATTAAATCTTCCGGAGAAGATGTAATCGGATGGACGTTACTGATTGTAAGGTAGTGATAGGGGAAAGTGTCGCTAGACAGCATAAGATGGTAGTGTGTAAAACGACTGTGGTGGTGAGGAAGAAGCTTAAGAAGACAAAGGCAGAACAGAGACCCATGCGGTGGAAGCAAACAAAAAAAAAAACACTACAGCCAAGATGATCAGAGAGACAGGCAGAAGAGTACTTGATATATCATCTTGTAGGAAATGGGAGAAGGAGACTTGGTGGTGACAGGAAATCAGACAAGGAAAGAGGTTAGTGAAGAAAAAGTGGGATACCGAGGACAGCAAAAGGGTGGTGAGGTGTGCAATAGGTGTGACAGAGGAGTTTAAGGTGGAGGTGGGATTCCATCAGGGATCAGCGTTGAGCCCCTTCGTGTTTGCAATGAGGTTAGACTGGAATCTATCTAAAAACTAATTTATCCCACACAACTATTTAATACCCAAACTTACTTTACCTTAAAACCATACTCTTCCCATGTGATGTTTTTCACTGGAATTCATTTCATTTTATTTCACTTATCCTGCGAAGGGTCACAAGGAGCTTGAGCCTCCCACACAGCCCGAGCTATTTGATAGTCAATCACAGGACACATACAGAGACAACTTCTCATATTCAAAACCAAACTATCTCTTCGCAGAAAATTGAAAGCATGCTGATGGCATGGTAGTCAAACGCTGATGCATTACACCATCAGTAGCCCTAACGTATGACCTATTTTACATAATTATGTTAATCATTACATTCTGAATAATGTAATTCAGGTTCATGTTATTCTGGTCAATGATGGTGTTGAATTTGTATTACCCTACATTTTAAGATTTTAAAGTGAAGAGGGAGGAGTTTTCTGTGCTGCTTAGTCATCTGAATAGAAAATCGGTGCAGAATAGGACCACATACATGGGAGCACATGCAATAATAACCAATCTGAACTGGAGCTCAGGTAACAGCGCAAGTAGGTAGACTAACGCTGCCGAGCTGCTACTACTCCTAAATGTGAATCTCAGCTCAAGAGTACAGTAACCTTATCAAATTAGCTTTGGCCACAGTCTGTCAGCCAGTGATTCTGGGTTGGCAGTCTCCAGCATGATTAGTCATATTGAATTATACATTCAGAGCATGTACGCCACCTTCCACATCCCCACAACACGGTGGGAGACTCACACACATAAACACAGATATACAATAGTCTCACACACACACACACACACATGAACTCACACCATGATGAAAGAAATGAGACAAACGTATGCGTGCATATGAACCACACTGTGCTGAATAAAAAATAAAATAAAAATACACACATGCGCACACACAAATTGTGATTTTGGTACGGGGTGATGTGGATGTGCGTAAACAGGATTAAGAGAGATGGTTCCACTGTCACACAGACCTCGAGATTGAAATTCTCATGCCTCTCTGACAGCTTGGCACTAAGTCACCTAATACTTGCCTCAACATGGAACGCAGACCTCGGCAAAGATGAGGTTATCAACGGGGGTAGATGAGTGGGAGGACACGCGTCGAGTCCTATTGGGGGACCTGCTTGGTGCTTAATGCGCACTTGACTGAGGGGGCAGCAGAAGAATGGTGCAGGATAAGACAATATCTGTCATTAACTGCCACCGGAACTGCCACTTCTCCTCATGCAACAATTCTAAAAGGAGCTGGTATGATTAGAATCCTCTTCATTAAATTTATCTCCGATGACATAAACTTTTAATATGCACACACGCACAGTCTATGGGACTTCCAGGGTACGTCTTAAATAACTGCAACCTGTAATTACTGTGCCCACACTTGATTAGAATAATCTGATTGCAATTATTCAGTGAGTTTAAAATACAAGCCTCGAGCTACAGAACAATAATTCAAGGGTAGTGATTGGGAACGTGTTTCTTTTGGGCTGCAAAATGACATTTTAATTGACAGCGACTAAAAGAGGTTCCCTGCTTAGGAGTTCGCTTTCTCAATTAAAGCCCGTTTACAGAGCAAGGGAAAAGAAGTGCCGTGATGTGAAGTTAATCAGGAGACATTAAAAGACTGCTCATGAATCTGGGAACTAACACCTCATTTGGGTTAACAGAATGTTAAAGGCACACATACGTTACTGTATGCCGGGCCTCAAACGAGCGGGATAAGGAATTTTACATTATATCGACGTTGAAATCTGAAATCATTTTGTAGTCATTAGGAAGATGTGGGAGGCATGCCAATTAGTGCCCATATTCTCTTGCAACAATGCTAGATAAGCGATTGCATTTAATAGACAACTCTAAAACATCTAAAGAGGCTATGGGAAATTAATATAATAGATAATACAACATGAGGGAGAAGTAGCGCATAGCTGACACTGTGTTCATGGCCAAGTTGAGGGAGGAATAACAATTACAAAATTGATATTTGTGTATAATTTCCCCAAAACAAAATAATTTGTAGTTATGAAGGGTGTATGTGTGTAAAGCATCCATACAAGTTTAAAATGGTCTACAGGTGGAAAACCACACAGTGCATAACCTGAATGAAGTACACAGAATGACGATGGACATTAACGTTCTTTTTAAAAGGTAGTTAATCGTTGCGTATGTGAATTTCTCCAACTCATAATTGAGTGTATATTATGAGCTACCAAGAACATATTAAACAAGATTAGTCTGACTTAACCCCAATACACAGCACAATAAGAGACATGGCCTTTCTAATCGGCTTCATTGTGTTCGCACTAACTATATCACAGAGAGTTCAAAGACCACACACTGCACGTGATTGCTGAAACCATCTTTAATCAGCACCAGTGGTCTTTGTTAGATCGCGGAGGTCTGGGTCGTAATGAAAATGCCAGCTACCTCCGATAGCGGCCTAATTGGGAGATAATGAGCCAATAACATCGATGGCTAATGACACACCGAGTCGAAGTCACACCACCCTGAGGCCACACAGAGGCTCATTCGCCACTGATGGAGTGCGGACCTGCGAAGTCTGACAGAGCATGGCCATTCGCTGTACAAACAGGCTGTCATGAAGGCTTCATTAAGCTAATGAGACGAGGTGTGACGCTTATAGATGGTTTGGAACGTCGGGCGACACCTGATCGCTCTTACTGGAGCTCTGAGACAAAAAGAGAGGAGTTTTGACCTAGATTCATAATGCATTTTATCCCATATCCACACATCTGATAGAAAAACATTTTCTCACTTGTGGGAAAAAAAACAACAACAAAAAAAACACATGTAGCTATTGAATACTAGAAGTACTGTGTTTGAGCATGGATGAACACAGGTGATGACAGCTTAAGCAGAATATGAGTGTGTGGGCGTAGGCACAAGCTGGTGGGTTGAAGGGGGCTGAACTTTTGTCAGGTCTCCACAATGAGCCATCTAACCGTAAACAAGCTTGATGATGCATAATCACATTAGGAGAAGGCACCGAGCATGGAGCAGCGACCCTACTAATCCATACTGTGGTAGTTCCATAACCTGCACATAATCCTCCAGAAGGAGAGGTAGGAGGTAGGAAGAAGAAAAAAAATCAAAGAGGAGGACCATTGGAGGGTTTAGAATGGAATTAATGTATGTGGGAGCTTTAGGCCCATTAGTCAGGTGTTTGGAGTCTCTATGTTGTCTGTAGCTTGAGTAAATACGGTTTACATGTGCATTAATGTTATTTAAAAAACAGCAACAAACATGACAGCGAACACCATCAGTAAGAGAAAAGTTTTTAAACAGTCAATGGCCAATGTAAAACTTGAGTCAACTCTCCATGGCCCTGCATGTCTCATTTTGGAGCAGTCAGTTATCCAATTAAAAATACAGTAGTACCATGGGTATTTAACACATCAGTCAAAACATGATGTGATAAATAAAAACAAAGTAGGACAATTTCTGTTAAATTTAGTTCTTCAAATGTTGCATTAGTCACAGCAACGATACAAATTTATAGTTGAGACTGAGGATAGCAAGGAGACAAACCACTGCAGCTAAGAGGAGACTGTGGAGTATAATACTGCAGCGGCCAGAATCTATACAAAATTGACAGTATAAGCTCATTTGTGTGTACCCTCAAAAGTTGCAAAAGTAAATCTGATGGACCAATTTGAGCCTAGTAATCAATCAATCACTCAACAGCCTTTAAAGTAATTAAATGCTGTGCATACAACAAAATGGTGCTTCTCCACAAGGTGCAATAAAATAAAATAAAAATTGAACAACATCTTTGATAAAAACAAGAGATAAAACATCAAGGCACAGTTATTGCTATAATAAATAAATAAATAAATGCATAAAAGTTCAGTTTGATAATATTCCATTACAGTATGGTTATGTACAGTACAGTGGTTCACTTGGTCGCCCATATGGTATTGGCTTGACCATTTTTTTTTTCTTAAACCATCTATTTGCACACGCCGTTTTAAGGTGGTGGAACCGTTTGGAATAGAGTCACATAGGCAATATAGATCTAGTTAAGAGAGATGAAGTGCACAAAAATACAAAAAAGTGACATTGTGGCTCTTGTAAGTAGTCATGTGGCAATGTTGGCAGCAATTCAGTGCTGAGCATGGAAAAACGTTCACTGCAGTAGTCAATACAAGAAGAGATGGAAAAACATGGATGGACATCTTGAAATTGCAAATAGAAACTGGTCGAAAGCAAAACATTTGTTTAGTAGGAGAAACATCATCTGAACTGATGACTGGGAGAGCTCATGAATGAGATGAAATAATTAGTGGAAAAAAACTAGATTCTTCTTTTCCATTTTATTGCAGAGAAGTGTGATCATGATCATACACAGTATAGTCTTTAAAAAGCTATAAATGACATTTATAAACAAAACCAGACAGTACAACGGTACTAAATCCATGCCTCTGAAAAACTTTGTGATCCTGCGGAAAGTTGTGCAGCAGTCACACTGCGGGACATAGATGGATGGATATGATCCATGACAATACCAACATATGCTAGGAAGTTGATACTAAAAGGCTAAATGATCCAGAGAAAAACAGTAAGCTAAGAAAAATAAAATGTGATTTAAAATAACTTACACTGGCAATTTTTATGCTTGGCTTGAGCTCCTGCAGACCACTCCTCATTTGAATTTACTTCTTAAATAGTCTAGCGGATTGGACTGTTCTTAAATGAGTAGTTACAGAAACTGATGATCTTGCTCAGTTGTATACTCTGGACAACTCGTTATGATATTAAAATGACTTTTTTTCCCCCCCAATGTAATTATATTTAATTTAAAGATTTAAGGAACGTGAAATGACCTGTGAACTTTAAGAGAGTAGTTACAAAAACACCAAACATAATAATGGTGACACTCGTGCAACTTTTATCGTTGGTCTAGAACGAGGGAAGAATAGCCGCCCTGCCATATGGTCCATCATGGTGAACTTGTCCTAATATCATAACTATCATCACTTTCAAAACTTGGCTGCTCAAACTTTTTCTGCCAAATCCTGGAGAGCTGAGGGAAATTCATCATTATCAGCCACGACATCAAAAAGGGAAAGGGAGTAAGAGGAAAAAAAATATGACAGCAAAAAGTAAAGGAGGGAATGGTGGGTGGAGATGATGTGGAGAATGAGGATACGGAAAGATTGGAGCCAGACAATGAGCGATGGTGGTGTGTGCGTGATGGTGAGGAGACGATGAGGGTACAATAAGTGAGTAAGCATTAAACAAATAACTATTCCTTAAAGTAGATCCTGGGAACTTAAGACCTGCTGGATCTATGATGAGGTATACTCTACTGCAAAACCATTTCCTTTCTGACTCTCTCATAGCAGTATCACCCACCTTAGTGCATTCATTTGCTAAGATCTTTTCATTGCACGTCTCTTTGCCCATCTACAGTATACCGTGAAACAACAAAAACAAAAAACAAAAACAAAAAAACATACCCATTACATATCCTTATTTTAAAAGCATCAGCGAAGGGAGTCTCTAATTTGCTCAATCTAAGTCATTGTGTACAATGTAGTTCATAAAGTAGGTTGGTCAAAGTCATTGAGCAAAAGAATTTACACGTTAAAATGACTGCTGAAGATTACAGTCCTATGCTATGGATTTAACATTTGAAATGGCAACAAAACACTCTACAAATGCAAGTAATTATCCTTACGAGAGCATCACCTATGAAATAGTTGGTCAAAAGTGTTGTCCACTAGGAAAAAATGTCCATTACATAAAGATGCACTCAGGAGGACTTAACAGAGTGACACATTGAGGGAAAAAATAAAAAATAAAAAAAATAATTACAGATTGTATGCAGTTGTGGTAAAAACAATAACGGTAGTAGGACAAAGTTCAAGACTTGCATGATTTTTGTGGCTCATTGTACATTTCTAAATTATCTAGGTAAAAGTCAGAAGTTGAGCGGCATAAGTGGCTGTGAAATTATAATATAATAGTATGAAAAACTGGGCATATGCTTTTCAAAGAGTTCAAGGATATCTGAAAAGCAAGTTTACAGAATTGCTGAAGTAATATAAAATAAATGTAAGGAGAAGTTGGAGGTCAGGAGTTGCAAGTTTTCTAAAGATCCTTGAAGATGAACGGGTCCCTCATACCAGCATTGAAAGACCATAAATTGGAACAGTCTATACTGAATGGGAAGAAGGACTAAAAGTCAAAATAAGAGGTTAAAGTAGTATACCCAACATCAGAGAGCAAAAGTAAGAAGAATAATGTGAGATAGATCTTCGACCTATGTGGACCCCCCTGAGGCTGCAGGGCCTCTTGGTGCTCGGATTTCATTCCACACACTGAAAACATCTGGCTTTGCTAATTGGAAAATTGCTCTGAAGTGTGAATTTGAGTGAAAGCTAGTCTCTCAGTCTTTATCAACCATTGGACTGATTGGCGATTTGTCCAGGGTTTGCCACTTCCTCTTGCACAATATCAGCAGGAACGAACTCCAACTCCTTGAAGACTTTCCCTATAAATAGATATATTACAGATAATGGATGGTTGCTATAAGGTACAAGTAGAGGTACAGAGTAGGGTTGAAAGTGAATGACATTTTTTGATAGCTGACGCTAGGTGAAGGAAAGTCGACTAATTGATTACATGTTTGATACTGGCAAATTTGCTAATTGTCTTTTCAGATGGTTGTGCATAGTGATTTTGTTTTTATTATATTTGAGAACAAATATGCATATTTTGCAAGTGACCATCCAAGCAGTCTCATTTTTGTTTGAAATATTTCCCCACGCTTGGGGCACACCTGCTTTCTTTCGACGAATTTTCCGTGCTGCAAATTCCAAAACATGTACATAGACATAAAGACAGCTCAATATGCACAATTTTGACAGCAGATTACACTGAAATTGGCTATTTGACATTAAGCATCTGGATGAAATAATTCAGACCTGTGGTAGTGATGCATGGAATAGGGAAAGTTTAGAATAAAAAAAAATGTAATATTTGACTTAGCAAAGGACTCAGAAGGTCTCAGAAATCAGCAGGGAGTCTTTCAAGAACTTTGCCAAGTTTGCTCCAGTCATGCTGAACATCTTTTGCCTTGGCTGGTAAGTGACCTCCAACTTTGTGGGTGGTTCAATCAGAGGAATAAAAAAAAAAAAAAAAATATCCGAGAAAGAAAAATATGAGAAACGTCCATGATCTCTGATGCAGAATTTAAGTCAACAAAACTTGATGTCTTACACAAAATTAAATTTTAATATAGAACACAAAGTAAGGTAAAAGATAGCCTGCCCTGGTTCAAGGATTTACTGCTCACTGGGATGAGCATGAAAAGTATTGTTGTCCATCTTTTTCCTGTACTGCTTATTCTCACAAGGGTGGATGTGCTGGAATGCTATCCCAGCTGTCTTCAGGCGCACAACCTGAACAAAGTGCAAAGAGAAACAAGCAACCATTCGCACTGATATTCACACCTACGGGCAATTTAGAGTCTTCAAGCAACCTACCATGCATGTTTTAGTTTTTTTCCAATATAAACTGCACACAGGTGGGGTCAGGATTTGAACCCCATTCCTCAGAACACTTGAGTCAGATGTGCTAATTGGTGAACTACTGCGTGGCTGAAATATTGTTTTATTAGGGAAAAAAAAGATTCATTAGAGGGAAGAAATACAGTGAAAGATCTCAGCAATTGACTTAAAAACATTTGATTCATTAAATATGCAAACAATCAACACCCCAGGAAAATAAAACATTTAAATGTGACTTTACAATTTGAAATATGTGCACATCCTCTTGATGACCTAAGCATAAATCTTGGATACTCTCTCTTTTAGCTGCTGTGCATTTCATCACAGACTCCCATTAAATATACAGTAGGACGTAGCATAGCAAAGTTCAGTTTGAGGTTCACAGTACAAAAAACTCACTATAAATTCTGCAATTAAACCTGATGTTGCGTTTAACTATCCTCTGTGTCAGCAGTGTTTGGCAGGAATTTATGCCATCGTGTTTGAGCGGGCCACACTTGAGCGAGAAGAAGCTATGGCAAAACTAAAGGTGGAAGGCAACCAAGGTTGGCAAAAAGTCACACCTTAAGGCAAATGCACTGGACTCAAAGCTCGATGAAATATTCAACTTCCCCCCAAAAAGCTCAAAAGAATTCAAAAGATGAGGGACAAATCAACATCTTCCTTTTCCCTCACATTAATAAAATAAAACAAGGAAACTGAGGGAGCGAAGGAGGCAGGAGGAGAATACGAGGAATTAGGCCGCAGTTCATTTTGAGGTTGGAATTAGAGAAATTTACGTCTGGCAAACACGTACAGAGGTCAATTCCACTCTCCACCATTGTGGCAATGAGCGGGGATTGCTTTACATGGTACATCAGTCTACAGGGACCCACTATTTCCTCTTTCCCACTGTTAGCTTCACTACAACTATTTTTCTTCTGTATCAGTTTATCTTTGATCAGAAAAAAATATTGCTGTCTTGACAAGTTGTGTAAACATCCACATAATTTGAAGCAGGGGCCTTCACTTCCTGCAGTTATATGTACAGTATGATTATAATGATGATGAGGATGCTCAAAGGGGAAAAGGTAATCATGGCATCAGGAGATGGAGGCTGCTTCCCTCAAATGGACAGCAAAGAAAGGATTAGTTTGACAATACAGATCAAGCTTGGTTCGAGGTATATTAAATAAAACAAGGGACCTTGATAATTAGGGACTATTTCTCAACTCAAGTTAAATATAGAAATGTGCAGTGCAGTCTTCCCCTTCATGTACTTCAGGGAAAAACTAGACAAACTGCGTTAATCAATCTAATCCACTAACAGGTTAATTTGTCGGATTAAAAACTCTCTTTAGGTATTACCATTCAATCATCACATCTACTTCATTTCATCTATTTAAGGAGTGTGAATAATGCATAAAAAAAATACTTCAGACTCCGTTTCATGTTGCAAAATCTGACCAGATCCAATAACACTTACAGATGTTGATCACTTACACAAATATAAGGAACAAAGTCATTCTTTAATGGATTTGTGTCACCTCTTGTGTTCGGGATGAAACCCAAGACTTAAATCAGATCTGGAAGTTGTGCAGTGATAATAGCTGAATATTCATTTTGGTGCAAACGGAAGACAAACATTCCCGTCCTTAATGACATCTCCTGGGAGGAAGTCATTAACAAGAGATTGTTGCACAACAAAAACCCTGTCACTTGGAGAGGTCAGGGGAGGTTCACACTGCAAACATGAGCAAAAACCAAATGGCATCTGGGTCACTAACACTTTAAAAAGGAGAACCAAAACACTGAAGACCTGGGAAACACATTTGATCAGCTGTTGAGATAGACTTGATGAGGCAGCAATAAACCAGCCCAGAGTGCATCAGGGCCCATGATGAAAACAAATGTGCTGCTCCTGTGACTGGAACATGCATTAGTGAGTCGATCTGTGACAATATGAAAAGCCATACTGTTTGGTTTGATTTGTGACAGTGGATTTTTACAACACACGTGCACACAAAATATACATCTGGTTGCCAGTATGTTTCACATAATATACAAACTGAAATGAAAGGAAACATCAGAGTTGGTTGTCCTTTCCACCTTTTACACTTATAACAAGGATCCATCCATTCATTTTTAAAGTTGCTTATCCTTCCAAGGGTGGCATGAGTTCCTGAGGCTATCCGAGCTAACTTTTGGCAAAAGGCGGAGCACACCCTGAACTGGTCACCAGTCAGTTGCAGGACATGTGCAAGATAAGCAATTAGAGAAATTGAGGCATGATGGAGTCCATAACATGGCTGCAACTGAGCGATTCTCAACTAGTTTGGTGAAAAAGAAAAAATGGAAAGGTGACCAACATTCACATTGACATACACTATGCTACAGGATTCATCCATCCATCTATCCATTTTCTGAGCTGCTTATCCTCACAAGGGTCGCAGGAGTGGTGGAGCCTATCCCAGGATTCCGCTTCACAATACAACTGTGACTTGAAATAGGAGTTCACACCATTTAAGACATTTCCCCATACTATAAATACTTAAGTTTGCTCAGGGTTGACAAAATTTTATAAAATTCCAAAAAGCTGTTGTTGCAATTTTCGCCTTATCCCATCTGGGGGTGCCCCCAACATTTTTTTGGGGAAAGGGCCAGGAATCAAACTCAAAGTTTGCCAGAAAGGCAGCAGGATGTACCACTAGACCACCAAGTTCAAAATTCAGAAACAAGATATTACATTGTACAAGATTTGCGAGGGATTTGTTGTTCAGACAATGAGCAATGACAATTTCAATGAGCTTAAGGTCCAAGTTCTGTGCAACCACACCAATCTCAAAATTTTTTACATCGACCTTGCATTGTGCATTGTGCACAGTAAAAGATGAAAAAATAGGCTCCCATGTGATGATGAGTGTCAAACAACTACACGGCTTTGCTTTATGAAAGTCAGCAAGGTTTATGCTAACACAATGCCAAACAGCATACATATGCAAACAAATTGCACAATGTCGTTGTGTTCTATCTCATTCAGCAACAGATCTGAATACACACTGTGCACCAAAACATGTGGACAGACTTTGTGACATTATTTAAAGGTGTATTCTTTACCCTCTGGGGAAAATGACTAACAACTGGAGCTTCCTGAACAGTTGTGAGTGGTTGGTCGTGTACACCTTTACGTCTGTATTGTACTGCCCCTTGATGGCCAAAGCACACATATTACAGAGCGCCCAAAATAGGGCTGGAATGGATCAATGGTATTTGGAATGATTTCAATTGGGAAAGGGAATGTCAGATACAAGGTTCTGAGTTGCAAGCGTAGTCACGGAACAAATTGAACTCCTATGTCAAGTTATCACTGTAATATAAACTAACAATTAAGACTTAAGGGGAACTGAGAGACCTTGCCCAAACCCTCAGAGAAAAATGTAATAAATCATATTGTGAGCAACTTCTAATAAAAGTTGTACAGACACTGTAGACAACTGGGGGCATTTTCGTATTGCTTTTGCTTCCCAGGGAGCGTGGCGCCTGTGCAGGCCAACATTTTTCCACTAGATTGGGCTCATGAGCGGAGACGAAATGGGGAACACTTTACCCCAAACAATGGGATTACTCTTTTGCAGCACATATTGTACACACATACCCTGGTAGAGGTCCACACATACACACACAGGCACACATACACAGCCACTTCCCCAACTCCAGCTCTTGAAGATCTACCTGCCAGCTGCTGCCAGTCGCAAGGAAAGATGGGCTTTGTTGGTTTTGTGAAGCCCACCGACAAGACCCCCCTGGAGACTGCAGGTCTCCTGTAGCACAAGCCTCAGTCTTATTCAGTCGGCTGCACAGGCAATCTGTTTTCTATATTACCAGCCTGTATCACTGTACTATGCACTATAGAACAGCAATTGAGCAGGAAATTAAGTTAAGGGATCGGTATTTGGTGGAGGGGAACAAGCTGGCTCCCTTTCCACATACAAGGATCATTAAATATCACACCAGTTTCTGGATGAATTTCCTCATCTCTTTCACTCTCCCTTTCTCGCTCTCTGAAGTTGCCATCAACTGCCTTCTTTCATCTCTCCTTCTGTATCTTTTTTTTTTAACCTCATCATTCTCATGGACTGCATGTTTTTGCCTTGTCTTACTGGCTTGGTCGTGGGTATGGACTGAAACATCATAATGGAAGTTTGAAGAGCTTGATGCGTTTTACTCAAGTCGCTACCTCCCTTAGACACGGAGCCCTGGTAAGGGATTGAGACCATTATGAGGGAAAATAGGGGAAATTGTTCTTTTCCACTTTGTTTATTTCTTCTCCCTGGGTCTTTCCCTGCAGCTACCCCCCCACCCCCGCATTTCTCTCTCCCTCACCATTTTTATCATGCATTATTTCTCTGTGCACGCAACGAGAGGGAAGGAGCCAAGAAATCTTTGGGAACAGCAGATGCGGCAGGATCACTTTACCCTTCCCCTCAATACTTCTCGTTATGTTGTCGTCTACTTTTCAGCGTTCATTGCTAACATTCTCTCGACAGACTAAGTGGGTGCGCCAGAGCATGACGGGAAAAAGGTGTGGACTTAAGTGGTCAAATGTGAAACAGTAACTGTCTTTGCTTTGGGTACTTTCATGCTCACCCATTTATTGATTTATTTTTTAATCAACCTCTTAATCATGAACCTCATGATGAACCTCCAATAGATAATTGTTTTTTTTTCCAAATTATTTTGGCATATCCAATTACCCCAGTGAGAAAATAATGATTTCATTGCGTAAATTTGCAATGACTGGTAACTCTGTTTCATATATAAACACTTTTAAAACTTATTGGAATCATGTTTGTATGTGTGTACATGGGAATGTAAAGATTTTGTATGTAAAGAGTCTCACGTATCCTTCTGGATCCGGAACTATGTACTGGAGCCTATCCCAGCTATCTTCTAGCGAGAGGCACTGTACACCCTGAACTGGTCTGAGAAAGTTATATTAATTAAAAATCATTTACACCATCGATATGAGCTTGTATCACTCAATTGACTCATTTTGGAAAGAGAGCTAAAAATACACAACTGAAATAAGGTGGTTGCAGAACTGGGATGTGTCTGTGTTCATAAAAAAAAAAAAAAAAATCACATTCAAACCCACCTTAAACAGGACTCAGGATATACTTGCCACTATTTGAAGTGGATGACATCAACAATTAAATGTTCGCCGTTATCGTAGGCTTTCCCTGACTTCTGTTTTAGCAGAACTCTGAAGATTACGTCCCATGATTGACTTATACTTATAATTGGAACTGTTCATAATCTTATGTCCAGTTTAATTCAGGACCATATTGACAGTTAATCTATTACAGCCCTACATAGATATACCCAGATATTATGCACATACAGTATGTCCATGAGAGGCCCAGTACAGTAGAAATGACAGCTTATCATCCATCTGTTCATTTGCATAATCAATGAAGATAATGTCATAGGATTGCCACATTTTTGCAGCTTGACTTTAACATCTTTGTGAACTAGGTTTTTCCTCAGTGTTGAGCCAGAAAAGTAATGGTTCACGTAATTGTTGCTTGATTGACTTCAAATTCAATGAGCCACAGGGCTGCAATTAAGGATAACGACTCGCGCTTCAATGAAATAATATAGAAAAATAATGGAATGTTGAGAAAACAAAAACATAGCGAGTGAGTTGATTATTATTGATTAAAGTTCGAGTAAAGCTTTCATACTCAAAAGATGCAGGCGACTGCAGTGTAGCCGTGTCAGTGGAGGGCCGTCACAGAGATAAGATGGCAAAACAAGTGTAAATCCCTGCTGAAGTGGCCGTGATGGACAGACAGGCCACCATTAACAATGTGGTGGCCTATGAGTAAGGTGGCTGATGGAAAGATACCCTGGCATTTGCCGTGTTAAGAAGTGGCCCTGAAAGATTTCACACTTCCAATTTCTTTGAGTTATCGGCCATCTCCATCCTGTCGCCTGGACCGACAATCTGATTCTTGTTCACTGAGGCGCCAGGATGGATATTGACAAAGAAAGCCAAAGTGATACAGCAATCCATGATGAGATGTTAGACAAAGCCGCAATACAATTCGAGACATATACAGACCCTGTGAACAACATTTAAGAAAAAAATAAAAAACACACACACACAAAAACCTTTCCCCATTTCAAAATGTTCTTTGATTCCCCGGCACACATTTTACATGCACTGCTTGAAATCCTTTAAATGGATAGACGTAAGGGTTAATAGATGTATGATCAGAGAATTTATATCACACCTTTCAAGTGATTCATTATTTTTACACTCTGACATTTCAGGTGGCACGGTGGATCAGCTGCTAAAGCGTTGGCCTCACGATTTTGAGGACCCGGGCTCGAACCCGGCCTCACCTGTGTGGAGTTTGCATGTTCTCCCCATGACTGCATGGGTTTTCTCCTGGCACTACAGTTTCCTCCCATATCCCGAAAACATGCAACATTAATTGGCCACTCTAAATTTCCCCTAGGTGTGATAGTGTGTGTGACTGTTGTCTGTCTCCATGTGCCCTGCAATTGGCTGGCAACCAGTCCAGGGTGTACCCAGCCTCCTTCCCGTTGACAGCTGGGATAGGCTCCAGCACTCCCGTGACCCTTGTGAGGATAAGCGGATAAGAAAATGGATAGATGGATGGATGACGTTTTGTGACACTACTACATAAAAATGCTCCTTAAAAGTTTCCAGGTATATATGTGATATTTCTGTTATTTTGTAACTTAAACTAACATGCACACTTAAAATGATGATTCATGATATTAAACAGTTTTACATAATAGACAAACAAATAGGTTTTTTGTAGTAATTTATATGATTAAATTTCAAGCACTCTTCTTATTCTTTGAAAACACAACGTGCGTAACGAGATGCTGTCCAGAATCTATCGTAGCCAAAGCAGCACTGTATCCAATTTGTACTGAATCAAGTGTATGTACTGCATAGTCGAAAATATATATAAATAAATAGATAGATAAAGACATAAGTAAATAAAATGAGGACTGTGAACCGTTAAGTGCACATTTATCTTGGATTTTGCACAACACCCCGCATCTGTCGTTGGGTCCAACCTAATACAGTCGTGACAACAGAGAGTGTATCACCACTTTGTAGCTGCCATACGAGGCAAAATTGATTTGTCAAGTACTACGTGACGCGCCGATGACAGTCAGTGGTGCTATGACACAGAAATGCCTGCTTATCACATCTTTGATTGGCTCGCTGCTGCGACATATCCAAATAGAAATATCACAACAACTCCATTGCCCTTGCCATTCAGCACGTGGTGCACGAGGCTGCGCTTGCTTTGAATTATTAAAAGTGACAGATTACGGTGCAAAGCTGGATGACTCGAGGCATGATAGAGGCTGTGCTGAGCAAAACCTAACCTCGGAAATGTTTTGTAGCTTTTCCTTTCAGGTGGGTTGATGTACAACACCGTGCAAATGCCACAAAGGGCTTTGAGTTTAATAGCAGTAAATTGTAAGTTAATAGTAGGAAATGTTAACGTTGACATGAATTATGATTTCATATATTTATATTATAATATTATATTTTTATTCATTTTTTGAACAATAGAATAATAGTGCCGCATGGATAAGACACTTAAGAGAACACATCTGAATATTTTTTCTTAATTTGATTCTTATGGCACTAATACTTTTATTGCAAAACTTTCTTCGTTCTCTTATATTTCTGCTTAGTATTAACATATCTTTTTCAATACAGACAGGTCATGCTTCCTCAATTCTCCATCTATTCCCCCTCCAAGTCTATGTTTTCTTGATATAAACGTTTTTCAAACAAAGGTAAACATTTTCTGCAATTAGTGTGACATATAACCTGAACAACTAAATTGAAAAAAAAAAAAGAGAGAATGGAAGTAAATGTAAACACCTGAAAAAATGTCCTTCCACAAAGGTCCAGACACTCTTACAACTGTAGTGTGTCTATGTTCAGAATGATCCCAATTCATCGCCTTCAAAATCATATTCAACAGGAGTTAGTATACCTGGCATCACTTAGAGTGCCTCTGATTATCCCCAATTGAATTTCAGCAGTTCTAGTAGGCTTTTCCTGGCACAAGTTTTGCTTTTGAGCAGAAGCCTGAACTTTTTGGCTAACTCTGACTGCTATTTCGAACAGTTTATAATTCCTTCCACCTTGACTTAGGTCAGTTCCAGTCGAAGAAGAACACATTAGGTACCAAAAATGCCTTTTAGAATTATGGCCAGAAACCTTCAACCTTGGTTTAATCCGACCATAACACATTTCCTAAATGTATTTATCTTTTTCTTTTAAATCTGTGTGTGGGTGCATATATTTTTCCTTTGTGGGCATCCCCTAAGAATACAATAGAGGGATATCAAGTGGGATCCCATGACATAAATGTAGCGTTTCATTGCTAAAACAACCACTGGATTTGAATGATGGCTTCTGACTTTTGCACAGCAGATTAAAGCTGAGGCTGCATGTGCGAATGGGTGCATGGATCAGAGCAAGCAGGCAGGGTGTGAGACTGTGAATGTTTTGCAGGGAATGCAGGGAGGGTGAAGGGCATAGTGTCAGGGCTTGTCTGACATGTGGCCTAGTGGGCTGGCTGGCTGGCTGCTTGCAGTGTAGATGGCTGCTTGGGTGCATCCCAGCTCCATCCCAGCCTGGCAAATGTCTACTTCCCTCCCTCCCTCCCTGGAGTGACGGGCTGAGACATTAAGACAGGCGTTTTAATTAACTGTGCTACTCTTCCACCTGCTGCCCTCAATATGCTCCGGCCCAGGCAAGCTGTCTCTCACAGCACTCGTGCACATTTTCGCTTTTTGCTCCATCTCCTATTCATTTGTCTTCACTCTTTTTAAAACCATTTTTTAAATGTCCCCTTAACACTAACCTGTCTTTTTTTTCCCTGTCCCATGTGCTCAGCTTGACCCCTTTAAATGAAATTCATACCAGAATAATAAGAACGGTGATTCCACCAGACCCTGTGATAGAATTCGATAATTCCCTTTTTTTGTCTTTTAAACTCAGACAGAATGAATTCCTACACGTGTTCTAATGATCTCTCTCTCTCTCTCTCTCTCTCTCTCTCTCTCTCTCACACACACACACACACACACACACACACACACACCACACACACACACACAAACAGACACGCAAGCTCTTCGAATCTAACCGGTAATTCAGTTCTGCCTGACACTCATCAGGCTATTCATTAACCCCTGATTGGAGATGGATATTTCCATTCCCTCATGGCTGGATGGAGCTTGGCATATGACAGAATTTCAAAAGCAAATGTAATCCAATGGGCAAAGTGGTTTGAGTGTTTCTCTATACACTTATCTGTGCTCATACAAGTTTGCATTGACGTTATTTTTTGTAGGGAGCTCATTTGATGCAGTTACTCTCATCCGTCCACTCAAATCATCTACTTTGAGCACTACAAAGTGAAATCGTATTATGCTTTTAGCACAGTTAATAACAGACGGTATAAGCAACACAGCAAAATGACTAAAAGTGTTGTACTTAAAAGGATTCATGTCCCCGCTCTCCTTTTAAAAATGAAATGAAGTCATGGCGGGAGAGCTCCAACTAACAAACGACCGAGTCCTCGTACGCATCACTACAGCAGGGGTCCATAATCAACCATGCAGTTGCTGAGCATTCATCTGCTATGTAGGGAAAAGTAACTTTGAAGTCCTTTGCAGTGAGGTGAAAGAGCAGAGGTGTCCTCAGCCTTTGTGTTTCTAGAGCCTCTTTGGACTTGGGAGCGCTCTTAATGAATGATGTGAATAGATGGACGGCACAGATAAAAGCACACATCTGTAGGAGGGCCATGGCGCCCCCGAGGATTTAAGCATACTTTATGCAACATGTCAGCATATATGTTTAAGTCTATATATGGAGAAAAGGTACAGCTGTTTTAGTTTTCATGACATTGAAAGAGGTTTCTACACACTGACCTGTAAGACTCAGACTACGCCAAGATCCTGCTATCGTTTTCTTCACGGCCGAACTTTGTCGTGTGATTTGTTGTGGACAGAGAATGTTTTTCTTTGGGTTTCCACAACCATTGCAGCACCACTGAAACAACCACCCATCATCTTCCCCCCCCAAAAAAAAAAAAAAAAAAAAGACAAATGCATGGTTAAATGCACACTAGACATATTCCTCACCACAATGTGCACAAATAACATTTGTATTAATATTGGCAAGAAATGAGCGGTAATATTTAACCATAATGTATCCCACTGGGGCTCTGATTAAGAAATACAATAGGTAGAAATGCAAGATCGTAGACAACCATTATTCATCCGAATAGTCTAACCTCCAGGTACCGTAGACCAGTGGTCACCAACATCGGTAGATTTTCCAGGAATGTTGAAGTAATCATTTTCAAATTTAATCACTTGCAGAGATTTATAGAAATAAAGTTTTACACATTGATATTTATGTTTCTTACCTTGGTAAATCACATCTGATAATTGTGAGAAATTATTACCATGATCAGTATTAATACAAGGATGAATATCAGGAATTATTAATCAGGGAAGTGTAATTTCAGCAAATTTGTTACTTCAGAAGTGTCCATCCAACTGGTGGTCTTTTGAATTCATAAGTACTCAAGGACGTCTCAGTTACAACAAAGTTAGGGAGAACTGTCTAACAGAGGGGTTGTCACAGTTTCAAAGTAAAGCATTTTTGACATTTATTTTGTGATTGTATTCCTCTGAAAGAAAACTTTTTCTGTGGCAATGATGACTCAAAAGCAACTTTTGTGAAACATTTTTAATGGGTGGTGCAGATATAAGGGTTGTGTAAAATATATTCCCTTATAGGTGAAAAATGCAGTCATCCTTCAATAATGCAGAAAAATAATTCAATGTTGCCCTTGGTACTGCTCTGTGCTGCATTTGAGTCAAGACTGAATTGTCAGTGCTGCATCAGTGCAGCGTACCACAGAACTGCGTTATTCATATTTTGATTGTCTTGTTTAGCTACAACACGTACATTATTACCTTTGGAACAGCATAACATTTACCACAGTGTGTATATTAGATCTCTTTAGAATTTGCAGGAGTACCTAATGAAGTGCCTGGCGAGTGTATGTTAAAGCAAATACTCTGGTTGGGAAGGGAAACCTAGCATGGGGGGGGCGGCTGTAACTCTCTGTAGCTCATCTGGAACGCTCCCCTCCAGCACACCTCGAGGAGCATGTTGTCCTTGTTATGTTGGCCTCCGGTGATAAATTATGGATGCAACTCAAAAGCTGTAAAATTTGTTGTATCTTCTATTATCTTCATGTTAAAGGCCACAAAAGCTCTTCAGTGAAGTCAGCCATTAAGAAATGACAGGTATTGCTATCAGGCTTCTTTATAGCCTATTACCTGCAATGACAGCAGCTGCTCCTGCACCACTGTTCAGCCTATCACATTATTTGCAGCTAAAGTCAGCTACTGTGTCATTTCGCCTCATTTTCTTGACAGTGCTATCATAAATCCATTGGGCTGCAGGGGAAACTGTCGACTACCTCGATTATCTTCATAGCCTGAATGAATTCTGAAATGTATGTAACAGGCAATGACTGTTATGGATCAGGAGCCAGGGCCATATTCTCTCACTTTCTCCCGCTTCTTCCTTGACTCTCGCATGTGATGTGTCGATTGAGGGAAGGGGGGCTCTGACACTTATAATGAATAGAGTGAAATAGGTGAACTTTGGTGTGGAGAGAAAGATTAGAGATGGAAAGATTGGATGAAAATACTGGTATTTTAAATAGTTTCAATTTAATGTTGAAAGGGATGTTTTGATGAACATGGATTTCAACGGCATATAAAACAAATTTGACTCAAATACTACTGCTTCTCCTGTTCAGGGTCAGCGATGAGCTGGAGCCTATCCCAGCTGCCTTTGGGTGAGAAGCTGCGAAACAAAACCGGACTGGAAAAAGAAAAAAAATCCATGCAAACACAATGACAAGCTTACCACATGTTCCATCCAGCTGCATAACTAACTTCTATTAAGTGAAACTACAATTCTAAGTAAGAAGCATTGAATGAGTATATGGCTGGCGAGTGGCCCTTTTTTAATCAATACAACTTTTTTTTTTTTTTTTAATCAGCATATAGCACACTTCATTACTGTACCTGTCAATGCAAGACTGCAGTTGACCTTTGACACATGGTCCAAAACCTGGACAAAGTGAGGAACGATCAGATTCTCATCAGAAACGCTGCCAATTTGTTCATAATCCTTGTGCCTGTTGGGGAAAAGACATTATTAAAAACATAATTAATTACCTGAGGGTGTCATCTTCTTACCGTTTCATTGTATTTTCTAATATATACAAGAGACTTTGTGAGCATTAAAATATTGAACATCCCTCATTTTCTATAGGGTAATGAAAATAGCCAAATTAATTAAAGTGTCACAGTGAACCGCAGCCACTAGGGACTGTGGAACATATGTGCGTTCCAACTCTTTCCACGCATCTTCTTTGTGACAATAACGACAATGGCGGGGCCCTATCACAGTAGAAACACCTCACTAACTAATTAGACTCTCAGGGTGCATTCTGACAAAATAAAGAGAGAAAAGTGCTCGAAGGAAGACACGGTCTCCAGCAATTTGCATCTGCCACTTTTTACTGCATCTGTTCCAAGTGCCATTCAGAGCTCTCATTCTTCTTTTGTTGGCTAGTGTTGAGGCCCAACTATTTAAGCTCACCTCCTACCTACCCGGAGCTTTGTTCCGGCTCCTCTGCAGGCCAGTAATGAGCCAACTGCCACAAAACGGCTTAGAAATTAATGACTCATTACGTGCGGGCCCTGGACTGCTCCACAGCCTTTCCTCCTCCCCCGCTCTACCACACAAGCGTGCACGGAATCTGTCCGTCTGTTTGTCTCTCTCTCTCTCTCTCCTCTCTCTCTCTCTCTCTCTCTCTCTCTCTCTCTCTCTCCTCTCTCTCTCTCTCATCGCATACAAAAAGACTCCAACACCTCCCTATAAATTAGAGCCTATTACAAGGCTCCCATGTTAGCGGGGCAAAGTAAGAGGGTCTTCACAGCTCTAGAGTATGTGTAGGAGAGATTGGGGGAGTTGAATGTGGAGCCTTAAGGTGCTCTTTTCACACCCTCACCCTTATCCATTATGCCAGTGTGTAGAGCCCCCTCAGAGAAATGTGAAGGTCCAAAAAGACTTGGGGTTGAAAATAAGTCACGGGAGGGATTTTCGGTCACACCTTTTCCCTCCTCCTCCTCCTACTTCAGTGTCAGATTATATCATGGCTAGTCCTCCAGACGACAACATGGTCACAGTGATCCGCTTTTTCAATGTGCTGAATGAACTTAAGGTAGGTACTCAAATTAGATGTGTTTTTTTTTAATAATGGGTTTCAAATTTTATATATATTTTATATTAAATGTTATATATATATATTTTTTAAACGGATAATAAAGCAGACACCATTAACATTCATGTTTGCTTTAAATTGATGTACTGACACTGCATGTCTCTATTTTAACTTGGAATTTAAAAGAAAAAAAATTATCTGATTACACAACACTGATGATATGTAGGCGGGACCATGGCGCAGCTGAAAAGTGTTGGCCTCAAAGTTATGAGGTCCCAGGTTCAATCCCGGACCGGCCTGTGTGGAGTTTGCATGTTCTCCCAGTGGGTGTGCGGGTTTTCTCCAGGTACTCCCACTTCCCAAAAACATGCAACATTAATTGGACACTCTAAATTTGCCGTAGGTGTGATAGTGAGTGCAGCTGTTTGTCTCGACGTGCCCTGCAATTGGCCGGCAACCAGTTCAGGGTGTACCCCACCTCCTGCCCATCGACAGCTGAGATAGGCTCCAGCACTCCCCTTGACCCTTGTGAGGATAAGCGGCTAAGAAAATGGATATATGGATGATAATATGTAACAAGTTTGGCACGCACACACATTCTGGGCAGGTGGAGGAGGAGCCATATGGAGATATTTTGAGGTAAAACAGACGGCAACACATTAACCTTCTATATTTGGGGTATTACCAAGAGACAGCAACTGGTCTGAACTTTGAATATAAATGAATTTTGTTCAGTATTTTTTCATGTTTTCCACTTCTCATCGCATTACTCACCTAATTATTCATGGCAGTGTTGGTCTTTGTTCGGTGCAAAAAAATATTGTTCTACATTGCTGATATTTTGGAATATATATTTCTTTCTTTTGTCAGATATGTATCAAGTTTCCACTGAAGCAATCCTCCACTCATTGGCTTTTGAAGATACAGAGCATTTTAAGGCAATCCCTCTGAGAATGAATGGGTGAGATCACATGAGCTTGAGGTGGTTTAGAATGGCAAATCCTGCCGAAAGTGTCATTTCCAGTCGGAGACATCAATTTGGTGTGTGAAACGAGGCCCTGGGAGAATCCAATAGCCTTAGAGATTCCTGAAAAGAGCAAAGGGCCTGGGGATCAACTCCTACTCACCTGGATAAGACGAGAATTTTACAAAGCCCTCCAAATACACACACCAAAGTGAGAAAGAAGAGAAAGAAATATGATAGACAACTTATACAAAAGTGCTGAGAGAACTTAAATGGAATGGTGTGATTTTTTTTCATTTAAGAATGAGATTATTCATTTTTCACGGAGTTAAAAGTGTTTCACTGAACTATATTTATTCATGCGTAACGACTACCGGAGAATATTTATTCAGATTTTCCTTGTTCACTTTGCCTATTTGCATTGGGAACAAATACATCGAACAGCCTCTCATCAATGTTCCCCATCTGTAGTGGCACGTTGGAGCTCATAAGTATGGTTGATAGGTAGATATTAAAACACAGACGTGTGAAAGCAAAATTCTAAATTATCAAAACGATCTCTGCCGTCCAAACATTTTTGCAACAGTAAAAACACTGAATTTAAGCAGAGGTATTAACTGTAATATAAAGCCTCAATTAATTCAAGTGAGAGCAAAATGGCTGATAATTATTGAGCCAGCTCATTAGACTTGTTTTGACACTTGAAGCACTTAAATCACTACGCAGCCATATGCACTGCAAACTGCACACGTGCAGATGTTAGAGTTTATTCCCAGCATAACGAGGCGCACACCGTACAGGTTGGGTGTCACGCATTTAGATACAAAAAGGGTAACATTTTAAATTACTGCACATGTCATGGGAAATCAACATTCCAAATACTATAGATGCACACAGGCTTTAATAGAATGTATGATTAAAAAAACAAAACAAAACACTACATCATACTGTACGTAGATTAAAAAAAAAAAGTCACGCTTGCATCAAATATGTAATTGTCTGCATACAATGTTTTTCGAAGGTCTCAAGAAGCAAATAAGTAAATCAAGTCAGTTGACTATTCATTTTGCCAAAATGTTATCTATGAAACGGTTGAGTGCAAAACCAAGCCGTTTATTTTGTCTAATAACTTCCAAGGGATAAAATCCCGGGGACGGTAGTGAACGTTTAAGCTTCGCAGCGGTAAAATACAATGTGCTGTAAAATATTAATGTATGTGGTAAAATTATGCTGGCAGTAATACTCTAGATTGTGGCTGTCTGTAAAAGAAGCATATCTGTATTTATTTACAAGCAGGCCTAGTGGATGAGGGACTTTGTTTGAAGCCATGTTTATGAATATCGACTCAGGCTCCAAGGTAAGTGGCCATAAATCTAGAAGAGGATCTTTGTAAAGTTCCCTTGGAGGACATAACTTCAGGTCTAACTGCCGCCTTCCTTCACTTGACTTTTAAACATTTAGATGTAGACCAGCCAACAGCTTCTAAATTATGAAGTGTTCCCTTTAGAGTGTCGCAGTGTTAACCAATCAAAGTGGATGAACTGTAACATTTTGGGAAAATTTAAAAGGTGTGTTTGGTCCTTGATCCGTATAGTTTAAAAGTTTGGGAAATACGACTGAAATGTACACTATCTCCACTCTGAACTCTATGTTCCAAGATTTTGTCTCAGATAAAATGAGGAAATAATGGCCTAGACAGAAAAAGTTCAGGAAATAAAAGAATGCTTTGTAAAATTACTAAAAGAACAGAGCCACATTATTATTTTTGTTATAAAAATGGTCTAAAATGCTCAATCATAAGAATGTGACAAACAAAGGCTGGTACATGCAAGGATCATTCAAATGTTACGTTTTTTTTTTTTTTTTTCCCCCAAATCTGTGACAAAACCCACACATGAAGATAACATATCTGACAGCTTTTGCCATGTGGCGCGCTTGGAATCTGATCATCTCAACACACAATGACACATTTCTTCCATCGCCGATTCGGGAAGAGGCAAAATCGGCACGAAAACAGGCCGATTATCTCTGAGTATACCGGGTCTTATAGAAAATCCACATTTTCATCCCAATCTCTCTTTTTTTCTGTTCATATGCATCTGCAAGTGTGAATTATATGATGATATGACAGTGACACGTGTTCAGCAAATGTCAGATTGCATCAATTGTGTAGCGTGTATCTTACTTACTACAGGCTATGTAGGCCATCTGGAAAAGTTATTTCCTTTGGATGGACCTTTCGTAGATGCCTGATTGACACACTCTTTCACCATACCTTTGATCTCTCCATCTGTTTGTGTTCAAGGGTGTTGATAGCAGATCACAGGGGTAATGATGGGACAGTTGGTTGACTTGAAGATGCTCGTTATACTGGTCTATATGCTCTGGTTAGGTTGATCCAATACGACCCAGGAGTCCGGGATTACCTGAACACATTCCTTGAGTTTAATCCAAGGTTTTGACATCTGTCTTGTTTTTCACTTTTGATGAACATTGCACAATCATAATCAAAAGTTGTTTGTTCTTAGGCTCAATGCACCAGCGACCAAGTTAGTTATTTATACAAACATTTAAAATGGATACATTTTAGAGCTGTAATTGCAACACTATGAAACTTTGATACGATGAAACTGCAATATTTTTGCTCACGGTTATCATCAGAATCAGAATCAGAATCCGACACCTGCGCATGCTTCATGTGGAGCATCAAAACCTGATACAGGGTCACAGTTTTGTTTTGTTTTTTTCCATTGCATTACGCCAGTGGATGTGGAGTTCTCGACTACTTGATCTGGAGTGTAGAGTCCCTAACTAAATTTTTCACAATGGTCCACTTTAGTCACTCTGTATGCAGTGGGCCCAGGATAATGAACTCGTCTCCTCCTTTTTTTGCGTACATTTACATATAACTCCAATAATTCAAGTTTTCAAACATGGAGCGTAGCATGTTGAAAACATGGCTTTGGATAGGAGGGGGGCTGTTATATGTAGCACAATACTCCAATTTATAAAGTCTGTGAATAGGTAAACTTAATACTGTTGAAGAAACAAACTCCTGCTTTTAAATTAATTCTCATAACACTAGTTTCCTGACCATTCTGCTATGACTGTCACGTCCCATCGGAACGGGGATAGGACCCAAATGCAGGACTCGGACGATGCAAGGTAGTTCAAGGAGAAACATTTATTATATGCCGAGGTCGGGGATCGAGCAGGCAGTCCAGTGCAGCAGCGGTAGTTGGGACGTCGGGCGAAGAGAGCAGGTGAGCGGGCTTACAGGAGTCGGTACACAGGAGAACAATCAAAGGAGGCAGAAGTAACGAAGGTGTTGGGCTTACAAGGTTGGTCGGAGAACAGGCGAAGGTTGGTACACACAGGTTGACGATCAGGGATACGGGAGTGCTGGAACGGGACATGAAGCTCAAACGAACTGGCCCCGGCCAGTCGTCATCGGGGTCATATAAATACACAACATAATCAGGCTGCATGAGGCGCGGGTGTGCACCTCCCAATCAGAGCAACTGCGGACACCCGCACAGCCCGGGCTGGAGCAGCCGGATCATGACAGTACCCCCCCTCAAAGGCAAGGCTCCCAGATGTGCCTAAACGAAAGAAACACACAATAATTAACACAGGCAGGGGTGGGCGGAAGGGGGGTCCGGAGGAGGGCACGCCCCCCCCCCCCGAACCCTAGTCTGGTGGCCATCCAGGCCACCAAACGCAAGGCGTCCGGGTGGACAGGTCAGGAGGACGACCGCCACCTCCTCCTGGACAGGAACGTGAGAAGGTGGTGGCACCATCGCCACCTCCTGCACGGGAACATACGGACGAGCCTGTCGCTGTCGGAGCAGGAACAGGGGACGACCGCGGACCGGTCGCCGACGGAGCAGGAACAAGGGACGACCGCGGACCGGTCGCCGACAGAGCAGGAACAGGGGACGACCACGGACCGGTCGCCACTGGTACTCCAGGGCATGGACGAGAAGCGGCTGTGGAGACGTCGCCACCTCCTGGACAGCAACGTGAGGCGGCATCGGGTCGGTCCCCACTGCCACGTGAGCTTGAAGTGCATCCGTTGAAACAGCAATGTGGGCGTGCCGTGGTGGCGAATCCGTTTCCAGGGCAACGTGAACGCGAGTCGGCAGAGAGTCAGTCGAAACTGAGACGCGGGCGTGTCTCGGGAGCGGGTCAGTTACAACTGCCGCGTGAGCTCTGCTCGGAACCGCCAAAACCTCGACGTGGGACTGGCGAGGAGGCGGGTCAGTTTCCACAGCTACGTGCGCTTGGCGAGGGGGTGGGTCGGTTTCCACGGCAACGTGAACGAGTGTAGACAGAGAGTCAGTCGAAACTGACACGTGGGCGTGTCTCGCGAGCGGGTCAGTTCCAACTGCCACGTGAACCTGCGTCAGTAGCGAGTCCGTCGCAGTTGTGACGTCAGCGTAGCTCGGCTGGTCCGCCAATCCTTGCCAGACCTGGGCCATGAGAGCCGCCAATTTGGCGCTCTGCCGCTCTATCTCCGCCCGCATTTCGCGGCGGAACGCCTCGTGATTTGCCGGCTTCTCCTCCCTCTGGGCTGGAAGCTTCGCCACCAGCTGCGGGTCTGCGGGTTTCGCCATTGCCGGTGAGGAGTGGGAGGACGGTGTCTTAGTTGCCACGCAGCGGAAGGCACAAGGGAGTGCCCGGCCGGGGCGTCTCCTCTGGCCGCCACGCGGAGGTCCCGGGTAGATGGCCAAGCAGGTTCCCTCATACGGATTGGTGTACTTGGACCTACCGGGCGAAGACGCTCGGGTGCTGGAAACGCGGGGAGGTGAAACAAACTGACTGGTATGAAAGATCGGACGAGCAGATTCATAATCAGAACAATCGGAGTCGTACTCCGGCAGCCGGTCATACAAATCACGGTCCTCATATTCCGAAAAGTCAGAGTCCAGAAGAATATGAGGAGTCGGACTGGTCGTGTTCGGGACGTATTCATACCTCGCTGGCGGAGCGTAAGACACGGAAGTGGAGGAAGTCAAGGAGCCTACCCGGATCGGACAGGCTTGGTCCTCCGGCAGACGGTCTACCTTGCGTCGGTCCCGGCGACGCCGGGTCTTTCCTGCTGGGTCCTGTTGTGGCCAGTTCGTTCTGTCACGTCCCATCGGAACGGGGGTAGGACCCAAATGCAGGACTCGGATGATGCAAGGTAGTTCAAGGAGAAACGTTTCTTATATGCTGAGGTCGGGGATCGAGCAGGCAGTCCGGTTCAGCAGCGGTAGTTGGGACGTTGGGCGAAGAGAGCAGGTGAGCGGGCAGGCAGGAGTCGGTACACAGGAGAACAATCAAAGCAGGCAGAAGTAACGAAGGAGTCAGGCTTACAAGGTTGGTCGGAGAACAGGCGAAGGTCGGTACACACAGGTTGACGATCAGGGATACAAGAGTGCTGGAACGGGACATGAAGCTCAAACGAACGTCATCGGGGTCATATAAATACACAGCATAATCAGGCTGCATGAGGCGCAGGTGTGCACCTCCCAATCAGAGCAACCGCGGACACCCGCACAGCCCGGGCTGGAGCGGCCGGATTATGACAACTACTTTCTCTCCTGGGGTCTCTTAACATCTTGTAGGCTAATCCTACACCTGACACTGACTGACACTGGATATCAGTTCACACCTGCAGAACACAGGGGGGAAAAAAGTGCTAAACGAGGACATTGGGAAATGTCACAATCCACTTAAAGAGCCTTTCAGAGACACTAGAAACACCTCAAAGAGACTCTGCGTTTACTTGTAAATGTGGTAACCGTGTGATCAGGAGGTGTGATGCAATTAAGTGACATTCTGTGCCTAATTGGCCTTTATAACTGATGAATTCTGGAAGTAAGCAACTCCCGAGTTATGACTATATAGAATTAGATTGAGAACAAATAAATTGGGCGCATATGAAATGCAAAAGGAAATTTGCTATTCTGAAATCAAAATTACCTTTGATCGCATCCTCGAGCAAATGAGCGAACTTGCTGTTTGTTGATTTTACCCAACAAAGTGAGTCTGGGAGTTTAGGGGTTTATAGTTAATTTCAATGTAACTGGTGTGGGTCTGATTGTTGGTAAAGGGCGAGATCATAACTCATAAGTTTTCATAAAGTGGCCACGCATTGACTATGAACAAGTTGAGTGGTAAAAAGTAGATGGATAGCTGAAGTTTAACCAACAAAACAAGTGGTTTGCATAGTTTCCTTAAATATAGCCGCCACTGACTTCATTTTTGGTCAATTGCACAATCACAATTTGACATCATCAGAGATATACTGCATATGTTTCGAAATAATTTAAATCCCAAAGGTAAAATGTCATTGTGATGATGTGACCTAAAAAAAAAAAACAAAAAACAAAAAACAATAATAATCTGGTTTGAAAGTTCAGTCGCAATCCCATCATGGGTGTCACTTCCTGTTTTGTGACCAAAAATCAAGCAGAGCCAGTATTTACAGCTATGATGTGGCTGTTGTGTTTCCAGGAGGCTAGCTGTGCTATGCCTTTTTTATTCATTTAGCTGCAAGGCACAGTGTGATAAGACAGAACGACGACTTCCCTCATACCGAGACACATGCCAAGCCTGACATAATCCAATCGGGTCCATTTTCATCAGCTTTTGTCTTGTTGTTTTTGCTTCTCTTTTGGACTTTCCTTTGGTTCCAACGATAGCGCAAAAACCTGAAATGACACAATTCGGTCGCACTTGTATGGTGAGGAGGCTGCGATCCAAACGGCTTTTCTGCGGAAAAATCCTTGAAGACCCACACACATTTAAATCTGGCCCTGGGGGCAACAGACTCTAAACCGCTGAGATAAAAAGACATCCAGGCCAAAAGCAAAAATATATATTTTAAGGAAGGGCTTACCATGGCAACAAAAAAGCATGTCAAACTTGTGGAAAGGAGGCATTCTGACTGAGGAATAAACATAGACCAGTGTGCCCGTAGGAAAGCCTCGGAAAAGCTCTCCGCATATTAAAGGGCCCAGCCTCACACATGTATACAACTAAGGAGGAGACAATGGCAGTAATAACAGGCGAGCCGTCAGGGTTTGGAAAAGACGGTTAAACGGTCATTTGCGCAAAAGAAACAAAATGGGGCCTAATAGAGGCTGTGCCACAGGCAGAAGCCTTGCAGAGAGATGAGAAGAGCGTTCAAATTGGAGAGTCTTAATATTTCCGATTGACTGGAAATACTCAATTGCTATGTCAGTTACACACAGAACTTAGTCGTTCTCTGCCAAATAGTCTTGAAATTATGCCAAATATGTTTTCCAGTTCTCGTTTTTAATAGCAATAAAACAGATACACCCCACAGCAGCTTTAGACAATCATATTTAAAATTCACTAACAAGAACGGCAAGTCTGCTGTCTAACACTTCTCTGCCCCATTGCGCCTTCTTCACAATGATTGCTCGTAACACGCTGAATAAAGACAGATAAAAGGCAAAAGGTGGGAGTCTCATAAATAACATCGCTACAGGTCTTTTTTGCCGGGTAAGCACACGCCAAGTACGCTTACATTTACAGTTGGAAGTGTAATCAGCTTCATGTACGTACAAAGAAAAAGCATTTTTCTCATGATAGAGAACATAACAAGCTCGCATGAAGCGATTGATTGTTCTCAAATCGTAGATCTTTGTAAGAGGGCTTGTAAAGTGGAGCTAAGTCTAATTACAGTATGCCGTGACTGCATTGCTTTTGATTTTCTGTCAACATCCCTCTTAACCAGGTACCGTATTTACAAATGCATGTGGGTTGAGAGATGGATTATACACAATGTTTGCCTGTTGCAAGTCTGTTACAGTGTCTTACTATGCAAATGTTAAGAAATACCGAAGGATTGTTATGAATAGTTTCCTACAATATGGGTTTAGTTGATGCAACAACACTCAAACAAAATACAATTGTGAACGAAGGAAGCAAGTAGATGACTTTTGCAAAGCTTTTCATTTTTTTCCAAAAACACTTTTGATTTCCTGATTTTTTTCTTGTAAACAAATCAATGCAAATAGATTATCGACCTCAAGTCTTACGCTGCTTCCTGATGTAAATAAAGCTTTCCGACATCTCTGATGTATAAAATATTATTGAAAAGGTGCCTTTAAAGGTGAAGCGTGTTACATACAATTGTGATGCAATGCTATCTATTTACAATATAATATTCATTCAAACAGCACGACTTTGGAACGGGCTTACTCAACCTCCACTACGAATTTCAATGGGCTAAACATGTGACATCCAAGCATTTAGCAGTCTATGGCGGAACTCAATGTCTTTGTTGCTGTCTAGGAGAAGTCAGTCATGTGCTAAACTCTGCGGCCTGGTCACGGCCTCACTGTCCCCTCCAAGTACCCCCAATAAATTCCTATGTAATGCTCCTAAATGAGATCACTTACATTCAACCATATGTGTCATATAACACGTTGGCCTTCATTAAGAAATTGCGCTCAAGAACGTGGCGGCGGGTGATCCCTCATGGAGGAAGAAGGGCGACGAGGGGCGAGGCTGTCACACAAGTGAATGAGGCGGGTTTAACGCTTCCATTAAAATTAGTGCCCATAAGAGCATACATAAGACACAAGAGGAAGGTATCAGAACAGCCTAGCAGTTAAGGTCATTTGGAGCGACAATTTAATTGGCTTTTATCTGCAGCACTGACTGAAGCGCTCCTTTTTTTTTTTTCTACTCTGTGTGAAAATGTCTGTATTATGTATTGTCCCAAACCTAAGGTTAAGCATATCTATTGGAAGCTTCACAGTTTAGAAAAAATAAACAAAATTAAATTTAGCCTTAATTAGAGGGGCCCTGTAGCTCAGTGGTTAGAGCACTGGTTTGATAAACCAGGGGTTGTGGGTTCGTATCCCACTGGGGCCTCCACTCCCTGAGAAGGGTTGCGTCAGGAAGGGCATCCGGCGTAAAAATTGTGCCAAACATATGTGCGTTCATCTGAGATGACACGCTGTGGCGACCCCGAAAGGGACAAGCTGAAAGAAACTTACTTAGCCTTAATTCATCACTGATGCACAAAGAAAGGATGGAACCTTTTTCTTTATTTCCTTTAAAAACTGCTTGGTTCTCAGAACGTATTTTGATGAATGTTGTTTACTGCCGGTGGAGAAACTGCCTTTCCAGAAATTAAACCAATAAAAGATGGGTGATGAACTATTGAAAATCTGATCAGTTTCATTTCACTATGCAAAATACACATATATTTGGGAAAAATTTAATTAATTGACAAGTTTAGATAACTCGAGTACAATAATTTGATCATCTCTTTCAAATCATCTTAATTTGTAATTAATATTCACTCAACTATTTCCTGCAAATTAAGTGGCTTGATGTAAGAGTTTGGAATTTATCAAAATTTTAAGGCCAAATGAATGAAACATTAGACAATGTGATTGCAGGAGTTTAGAAACGAGCAATTTCCTGAGTGTTTGTGACGTATACATGGATTCTCATTAATTTACAATTGAATTTATGATATCAGTTAATAAAATTATTTCATTTTATGGGAATCAATAGGTGAACTGTACACACAGTAGCTACATGAAGAGATTACAGTACAATTATAGATTTGGCCCATTTTGGCTCTCCACTTAGAATTGTGTATGTTGCATAGTAAGACAATTTATTATGTGGGACTACAATCTATTTTTACTTAACTTTTAGTAAATCTAATGTGGTGTACTGTACTCTCGTGCTGGGACTTCGTCATGTAAACAGGTAAAATAAAATAGAAGGCAACATTCCACTATGGTTTTCTCTCTGAACCTAGGATCAGATCAAAGTATCATATTTTTCTCTTCACCTGTGATAATTCTTTGTTAATTTCAAATGTGCTCTGTACGGCTCTCTAGTTCAGAGCAAAAGGCTGCGTTCCCTCAAGGTAAATTTACTCTCTCCCAAAATAAAAAAGAGACAGGAAAATGGCAAAGCTTTATGGGGCAAGTCTAACATTCTAACATCTCTGTGTTTCATCTAAATCACTGACAACAAAATAGCCTCTAGCATGACTCTCTCGCTCGCTCTCCCTCTCTCTCTTTCTCTTCCTCCCTCAAAGTTAACTATGACATCTGGCTTGGTCTCTGAAAACCATGACAACAGACACCACGACTCCAAATCCCACAGCAGCATACAACTGTAGTGCAAAAAATGAGGTGGCGGCAGAAGGCCTGCAAATTAGGGAGAATGTGATGCAAAGAAATCAGTAATTACAACCACTTAAACAACTCCTGATAAGTGAATTCTAGAGTGTTTGCCATTTGTAAGGACGAGAATGTTTGTGCTGCTTCCTGTGCAAATCACACTCATTTTGGACCACAGTGAACATGTGTTCCAGTGTGTCGAGATGGACAGTTTGGGTGCAATTAATGATAATAATTTGGGGCATTTTAGAGTGATATGAATGATGATTATGGGGTTTCAGAGGAGATGCCCCACAGGCCCGTCAGTAGGCTCAAGGGTTAATGCCATGCTTGCCATCATCTTTACACTGTAACGTTGCATTTCGAGGACAAACCAGTGTGTCAAAACAAGAGATCCGAAACAATCTACTGTACAGCGACAGAAATGACAAACTGCAAGTTTTGTCTGGGGAAACCTCGGTTGCTTTTAGACCCTGGACTCGACCACCCATTTTCTCCAAATGGCTAGAAATTATAATCTTAATAGACATTCATGAAGATTAATTATTTCACATTTTCCCTCATATCGGTCAAGACCCCTCTCCATTCACTTTTTTTTTTATCTCGGAGACACATTTTTGTTCGGGGGATAAAAAAAAAAATGACAATGCAAGGGAAGTCATTTTTGCTTGATGTCCCTGACAGCTTAGCATGTAATTACTGTCACACCAGCACAATAGCACTACTTGAAAAAGTGCAAGGACAATCAATTTAACTTTTCAGGATGGCAACTTAAGCACAAGTACATCATTTTTTTTTAATGCCTGAGAGTGAAGGTTGTTGAACAGTTCATATTTAATAGCATCTGGCTTTTTCGAGTTTTGTCCCCTTTATCAAAATGAGTTTGGGAATGGACTGTAGAGTAGCACCCTCTTGTGGATTCTAAGTGAAATGCTACCTACGTTCAGAAGCGCAGCCTTTCTGCTATCTGCAACCGAGTGCTGCATCATTTACTCCATCTTGTCCTTCCTTCTTGTGCGAGATGCCCATTAAATTCGTTTTTTATGTTTTCACCGAGCTGGTACAATATGAGCAGCAACGTAGTCAAATATTTAGATGTTCGATTTCCGCCCCTTTAAAGAACTACCTCGCCAACTCTGGTGGGGGAGAAAAAAAAAAAAAAATCAATGCGATGAGTTCAAATCCCATTGAAAATGCTCAAACAAACAGATTCATCGGACGGCTGAGTGGTGCAGAGGTGGGAGGTGGAGGGGTGGAATAAGAAAGGGGGAGCTGATGAAAATGTATGCACAGCCATAGAGTAGCTATACATATGCATATGGGGAGAGAGGGATTACACAGAGGGATGAGCAGAGACACTGAGAGGGTTTAAAAAGAGGGTGAGCGCTTGAAACACAATGAGGCATTTATGTTTACCAACGGAGGGGGCGGGAGGAGTGAGAAGAAGGTGGAGCGGAGAGAAGAGGGGGCACGTATTTAGTACATCATTTGGTACATCACGGCAAAAATGCCTCCTGTACTAAAGAGAGTGACCTCTCGTCAGGGCCTCAGGGTGAGAGGCTGCATCGAGGAATGCGGAGTAGTTAGTGAGGCCTCATCTTCCCTTTTGGGAGCGACACTGCACCAAATAGCTTGCACAAACCAGGGCATTAATATCCCGCACAACCCCCCTGATAATACCCCATTAGGAATGTACAGCTCTGTGTATTACACACCTTGAACTAGAAACAATTGCACCCTTTCTTTCGGCCCCCTCAGCATTTGAACCGCTGCCAAGAAATGGAGGGAGCACATTTCATTATACAGTGTATTTTTTTGTGATCTGAGCAAAAAAAGAGGGGGAGTGTGCAGATACACACACACACACACACACACACACCACACACACACACACACACACACACACACACACAATAGTGAACACCACCACTGTGTTCTTAACATAATCGGTTACATTGTGACACCTACTGTACCTTAACAGCAAATGACTGTTTGCCTTTTATTCTGTTGTGTTTTGCCTCTATCGCTCCCTTCCAGCCATGTGTATCATCTATAATTACAATTCGGACTGATTCCAGCCCACCCCGCTAAACCCAGCCTACAGTCCAAAATAAAAAAAAGCCGCTTGTAGGTGCAAAAGCAAAAAGTTGACACAAGAAAGGGAGTTGGGGGGAGGGGGGGGGGGTGGATACAAACACAAGCTGTGGCTGTGGGGTAACACCATCAGCACAGCATTATTATTTTCTAAATGGGAAGCGTGTGTCATGACGCGAGTCCCTGTCCAGATATTGATTGCTCCTGTGGCTGCAACACTAACAGGAGTGGAGAAGCATTGAACTTTAAAGCAAATAGTCCTTCTCCCCCACTCAATCTCTGCTCACAAGCGATCAATACAGGTCGGCCCAGCATGGATAACACCTCTATCTTGAATAATGGCCTTCTTCCAATACGTACTGACCGAGAAGGAGACGTGGACAAGCTGTGAGGCCACTGAAGATAGATCAAATATGAGATAAAATACAAAGAACACAGCACAGGCTCACCAAATCCTATTTTAATCTCATGTGCAGTATATCTTCTAAATGATGTCACAGACAACAGCAAGTTCACAGTTTTTCATATATAAAAGATCAAATCCTCCCAGTTTCACAATTGCTGTAATACAAAGATTAGCAGTGAACAGAGAATTATTATGACCTATTATGAGCAGCTCAGGTAGCAGTAAAAACCACTGATGCTTGGACGGTCCTGCCTTTGGTCTTAAAAGTGTCTTGCATATACTTGCACGCAGGCGTAATACTTGGAGGTGGGCTGGTCATCTGTTTGATTCCCATTAGCCGTTGCGACCCTAATGTTATCCACTCCATTACTCTGCTGCAAGAATAGTGAAGGGGATGATGCTATTAGAAAAGAGGAAGGCCAAGATGTTCAGCATGGTTGGGCAGAGCTCAAGTGTGAACGGAGAGACGCCCATCGCCTATTCTGGATCACACTGGGACCTCATGGGACACCCCCGGGGATTTAGCCGGTATTCACATTGGGTCGGTTCAACACACCCGGAAACACCTTCATCGTGTAGGACACATGCAACAATTCAGAACAGAGGAAATCCAGTCATCCGGGTCGAATTTAAAAATTCATTTACTGTAAAAAGCGCCTAAAAGTCAATGGATCTGGTCACTCAACAACAAAGACTTGGTTGTCTTTTGAAGAAATGACCTTTGACCACTAAAATTAAAATTCTTATTACAACACCATTCAGAGTACATTAGCAAAATACATGTGCATGTACAGTACTGGAATTGTGAATGTTAAAATTTACTGTAATTTCTCAAGTATAATGCACATTTCCACCCCCCAAAATTGTTAAAAGCCAATAGTGTGCATAAAACAAGTGTAATCAAAAATGAAAAGTTTTCTCACATTTTATTTTGTATGCAGCCATCAAGGTTATTGAAGAGCTGTACACTCTCATTCCAATGTCGCCAGTACTGGATGTTTATGAAAATAAACTGCACTGTTTCATTCTAGCAAGCTCCCGAGATATTATGAAAAAGGTATATCCTACACTTTAAGTTAAATACGACAGGGGTACATATGACTCCATATGTACAGTTCTAATCACAAGTACGTACCCATATTATATGTATATACCCATATACATACCCATTACATACCCAGGTAGAATTTATGAAATATTTTTTTGTTGTTGTTTCAAAATGATTACTGAACAACAACCACCGTTAATTTCTAAATGGTTATGTTTTGTTTAATAATGTTTTTCTGTACCGGGTGACAGGGTAATTTGAGTCCCATGAAAATAAAATGAGTTTCGCCTGGTTCAGGTTTTCTTTAAAGATTTGTATAGATATTAGAAATTCTGCATGGATAATCAAACATAAGCACAACAGTGTGTTTACTACATAAAAGTAGTGGTATTATTTTCAAAATAAGAGCAAATAAGAATTTAGAATGTTTCAAGACTTCAGTATAATTCTTTGTTAAAAAAAAAAAAAACTAACAAAATACAGATCATATTTTGATGGGTAGAAGAGTTTTCCAGCATTGTGAGGTCAATTTTGGGGTTACATATTATACACGGGTGCACATTATTTACCGGAAATTACGAAGCATGCACACATTCTGTAACTGGAATCAAAATTAACGTAACTAAATTCCAAATTGTATCATGATCAACACTAATATGTACTGTAGCAGGTTCTGCGATGTTGGAATGTGGAAAGTCAGGGAATTGAAGAGGACCCCTGCCCAATGGGAAAGAAAATATCTCCTTTGCAGTGGTGTGTATAAAGGTATTACAGTAGGGATAAAAAAAGTGATGTGTGATTCATATTTTGCGCAACAAAGTATCAGACAGAGCAGACACTGAGTGGCTGTGACCACCAAAAATGGAATAAAAAAAGGAAAATGTTAAAAAGAGAAATTGTAATGTATGTTTTTGCTTTCTTCAAATATGTCCTGAAGGCATTAATTCACAAAGTTAATCAATGTTCTCCTGGTTGAAAAACAAATAACTTTCAATCTATAATAAGGATCACTTATGAAGCCAGAGAAGGCCACTTCTGGCTTTCAAGCCTGTAGAGGAGACAATGGTAAGGTAGATGCCAGTTTGAATCTGGACGTGAACCATCAAATAATGTATGGTGATCTCAATTTTGAAGACGCAGGACTTCACAGTATATAGCACATTTCTTTCACAAGGTAATCAAGTGCTTCACGTGGTTAAAAGTAAAATATGAAAGAGGTAAAGACATTTAAAAACAAAGTACAGGCAAAAATGACAATATATAGCACTAAAAAGGGAACAGTATGCAACCCCTTCATGTTTCCATACCTTATTCAAAATGATGGCCTTCACCCATAAATTAACTTGGGACAATGTTTATCTAACTGCTCCAACATGTGCTTGGTTTGGTAGACTTTTTGTTGCTGACCACTCCCTTCCTGTTTTTCCTAGTAATTCCCAATGTTATTAGGCCTAATTGTACTAATTGCTGCGAAGAGCGGCCATTGGACATCAAGGCAGGATTTTGACAGCAATGAACTGTGCATATGTGGCCAAGTTGGGAACAAGTGATATGTCCTACAGTTGAACCCAGGAACCGCTCTTTCACGTCTCACCTTTCATCCCATGACCCCATTATTTCTCCTTCCATAGTAACCTCACTAAGCAGAGAATGGTTGATTGCCCGAGTCCTCCAATTGCTCTCCCTCTCATAATGTTATCTTAAGAAATGTGGAAACAATTGAACCTCCATTTGACTTTGGCAGCTGAAATGACTACCACATTGGCATCCTCCAAGAACGAACATACACTTGTGTCTGCATGTGCATGTGTGTGTGTGTGCGTGTGTGTGTGTGTGTGTGTGTGTGTGTGATGTCGGGGTGGTGAGCTCCCCCCTAGAGATTCCACAGAGGGATTTCAGGGGTTGTGTGATCCAGCGCCTCTCATCATGGCAAATTGACCATGTGCACTTGATGGTTAGTTGAGTAATCTCCTGACACGTCGGCTTTAACACACCAGTCTGCAATCACAGAAAGAAAAATAACTTTGGGGAAGAAAAGTCATAAATAACCGGGCAGAGAGGGAGACTCGCTCTCTCCTTGCCCTTTGAACCTGGTTGAGAAAACAGTCAATAAGAGAGGAACCACAAGATTTTCTCTGGAGTTGTGAGGTTGTAATCATTAGCAGAGCTATTATATGCCCTAAAGTGCTCTGCAAACTGTGAATGTTCAATATCGTGAAGAAAAACAAATCATTTGTGGCTCGAGGCAATATACAAGGTAAAACAATACTGCTATTATCTGAATGGGAAATGACACAATTTTACAGGCTACAATAAATTCTTGAAAGAAAGCAAAGATATAGATTATGGCAGTTTCAATTAGGCAGAGAATGATAGAGTATTTTTTTAAAAAGATAATTTTGCATGGATATGTCACTGATGGTGGAGCAGTATTTGCCTGGCTTCAGTGGAAGTGGTGTGGGTTAACTACCCACTTCGTGACAGTGTGAATGTAAGAAAGAATGGTTGTCTGTTTCTATACAGTATGTGCCCTGAGACTGACTAGGAACCAGTCCAGGATGTAGTCTGACATTCACTGATTAGGCTCCAGGTCAGATAAGCGGTATATAAAACAGACCTTAAGAGAACACTTCAATCAGGACGTGATCATAGCTTCATATGTACAAATTAGTCATCTCCTTATGTGATACAGAGTACAGTTTTATTTAAATTTTCTTAGTGTTATTGGTTCAATTTGTTCGTTGCTTCTATTTTTTTATATGGCTTTCATGTAATGGTTTGTCATACGGTGTGATATAGAATTCCTCGCTCAGCATGATCTATAGGTGGACAGAGTTGGGAAGAAAAAAAAGAAGAACTTTTCAGTGTGGATAGAATAATATCACACATTCAATAATTGATTATATTAGCAGAAGTTGATGGGTCATATAGTGGCACAAGGGAGACCATAACTTTGTCACTATAACCCATCAGATACGACCCACCAAAGTGAAAAATTCTGCTGGCATCATTGGAAAAGGGTGTAAGGTATTGGTGTGCTGGAACATATGTACGTATCTGACTCATGACCCAGTCAGATGTCTGTCTAGTACCGTAATTGTGCGCATGAAGCAAGATGTACTCACAAGAGAGGTTGGAAAGAGCAGTTAGAAGAGGGGGAAGAGAGCAGGAGAGAGGGAGGGCAGTGAAGGGTTTAGGGGGAAAATGTGGTCATCAATTGTTGGCAGCAGATTCAGGGAAAAGATTATTGGACGGTAACCCAGTGGCAGATGTCTGATGAGTATCTATTAACCTGCTTCTTACATCTCGGTGGCCATGTTACTGATGAATTCAGACCAGGAGGCCTTGTACCGCCCAATAGGAGGGGTTGCTAATCCCTCTCCACGAAAGAGCTGCCAGCAAACTCAAGACCTGATTGGCTGTATTTGTGCTCTACACTGGCACAGCAAGCTGGGGCAAGATTCAACTGAAGCAATCCGAGTCAGCCCCTGCTGGGTCCGGCCCATTTCTCCTCTAGCATCATATCACTCCCCTTTTATCCATTTCACCTTCTCCGCCTATATTATTCAGGTGTTATGTCTATCAGACAACCCATTGGCCCATTTACTTGTCAACCCACTTAACCTTGCATAAGGGCTTTCATCTTTCCTCAGTTGACACATCCCATTCTCCGTGGACACAGGTGCCCACTTCCAATATGTTGACAGGTAGTTTGAAAATGCAAAAATGCATGAGTTTAAATGGCAAAGCTGACATTATCCTTGTGTTTCCATAACAATCAACAGAAATATTGCCCATGCCTTATATAAAAGCTGCATATGAGGTTTGAGATACTTAAGGCAGATATCACTCACAGGTCGTTGCAACTAGAACTAGCCTAAAATCTGACAAGTTTCAGGCCGTGCTGATGTTGGATGGAGAGAATTGAAGAGAGGGAGCAGAGTCTTAACTCCACATCTGTTCTTCTATTAAAGGCATATGGGACTCACAAGCATCGATGTTAAGTTCCATCCTCAGCCCAATCAGTCTAGGCGGTGGGGTGACGTATTAGACCTGCGTTGGCCTCTCCCGTCCTTCCGAGCACAGCTGAACACCAAGATCCCGCATAGTAGACCTAAAGTGCCAGGTGGCTGTCAACACCTGCTGAGGCAATACAACGGACGCCATGAACAAAAAAAATGGAGGAGATATACAAAATGTGTTTAATGATGGCCGGTAAGAACCTAGGAGGATAAATAGAGCATAATGAGTGTGGTTGTTTTAGCAAGCATACACCCTCCAGATTTTCTCTGTACCTTATCCTCTGCTCTTATCTGCACAATTTGCACATTTACTCTTTTTGTATCACGCAAAAGCCGTGTCTAATAGAAAAGCTTTGCTTTGGCAAAATCTTGTGGAATCTTGGTGCCAAGGAACTAAGATGAAGGGAGGGGAAAAACTTCATTTCGTCAGAGGATAGCCCTGTCTAATTGTAGTGCTTTGACATCATCTTGTGACATCGTTAGGCAATTATAAACCTCTTGGGGTAGGTGTCATTTACTCACAGATTGTCGCTATTTGCGGCCATGCTCAGTGGTTTATCCTCCATGTAATTGCAAGGGAACACTTTCTTGCAAAAAAAAAAAAGAGAAAGAAATCTCATCAAAAAACACCACTGAGTACTGGGCTTTTGTTGTCAGATGTAACTAGTACACGTCTACGTGGGTTTCACCAAAAAACACAAACTGCCAAAGAGTTGGTGAAGTTAATCCTTTCATCTCAAAAAGATATGCATTTTGTCCTGCATGATACGCTGACATTATGCCTTCAATCACACGATGACAGTTCAGTTTACCAATCATGTGACCTTGGGGAAGTCAGAATTCTGAAGTTCTAAAATGTATATTCTGAACTGTGAAAAATATGCGTGCAACTACAAAATTATCTGTTCAGTTATTGTTGACATAATTCATGATCTTTACAATTATTTTATCTCTGTGAACAAAAACCATGCTTCGAGGCAGGTATAATGATAAAAATGTTAAAAAGAAAAGGAAAATAATCAAGAAACCCGGTGGTTTGGTTGATATAACAGCTAAGGCAATGAGGTGTGGGCAGGATACCAGCCTTGGTTGAGTGACTGTCAACTCGGGGAGGGAAGGGACTTATGTCCAAGTTTAAGGATAAAGTATCGTGACTGTACGGTGACCCATGAGCTTGTCTCAGTGGATGTAATGAGGTCAGATTACAGGCTAGTCCACAGACTGGCTATAAAGGGTTTTCCCATAATCCTGCAATCATTAAAGGAATGCTTTGTTAGAAGAGGATGGCGAAGAGGGGAAAAAGACAGAGAGAGTGAAGAAGTAGGGGAAGAATGTAAGAGGTGTGTGGGGGGAACTCAATAACACTTGATTTGATATGAAAAGCCTCTTGTTGCCACCCAGGAGAAGCCAGGCTAGGAAGGATGTGAGGGAAGCCAGCCGAGAGACTCCAACAAACAGGAACAAGACGTCCCTTGTTCCGGGTTTAAGGAGCAAACAGATTAAGATGAATTGATGCAAGCTTAGTGACTTTGGAGAATGGAGGGGGGAAAAAAAAAAACACCCATGGATCAATAAGGCTTAAGAAGCAAGCAACCAAAGCCAGAAACTCCACACACATTCAGGGGGGTAACACTGAAAAGAAGAAAGGTTCTCTTCTTGTTTTGTTGTATTTTTATCTTTTCAGGTTGATATGACATGATATATTTATTTAATTTAGTTATGGATCATTATGAATTTGGCGGAGGTGAATTGTCACTTTTCACTTGGTTGCAATCGTGGGGATTGCACCCCCCCAGGATTGTCGTGCTGCGGAGGAATCAGAGTCCCCACACGCCACCCCCTATTCCAGTTCCATGTGGTTCTCAGTCCCGTTTTTTTCAGGGGATGGGTCGGGGAAGATTGCGTGGTTTGGATGGTTGGGGTCCGGCTTAAGAATGCCCATTTTCTTGGCAGCATACAGCTTGGACTTGGGTGGGCATTTGGCTCAGGGTCCTTTATGGCCAGTAATGGTGTCAGACCTGTGGGCTGGGGAGCATTGTGTGTGTGTGGGGGGGGGGGGTTGCTCCCCTCCATCGATGTGGCAGCATAGCAACTCCTTTATACCAATTGAATAAAATCCATGTGATATATAGTGTTCCTTCACTACAAAGTGTGACAGAAACTATAGATTAAAATAAGAATAAAATGAGGAACATGGCATTTTTTTTTTACTTTTAGAAAATTTGAAAGAATCCACTTACTATGTTCAACAAACCTTGGCGGAAGTTAAAATAAAGCACATGCAGATAACACCAAGTAATATTGCTGGTAAGCCACATACACATCCAGTGTCCCACTGTGCAGTTTGACAGATTCATGTCTAAGACAGTCTGGCGAGGCCTCTGCCCTGATATTTGCACAGATCAGAGAGAATCATTTGGGTTAACATGGTACTTAACGAGAAAAGCCCTGCTATCTGAAGCTGGATCTGATACTGTTATTACCGTCTACACCCGAAGATCTCAGACCTCCCGACGGGAGCCGTAGCAGGAGTTATTTTCTATAGCTAATTCCTCAAGAGGTCTTTCGGCAATGAAAATCAGCCTGCGACAAGCTCATGCATTTGATTACACAAACATAAGAGATGGGGTCTCACCTCTATACAACAGATATCTACTGTGTCAATATTATCAGTCTTGAGAAGAATGTCAAAACTGTGTGCTGAATTAATGGCTTATAAATGGTTTAGAAATACTGTTACTTGCTGTCGACAAATTACTTGGTGAAAAACTGAAAAATGACTTTCAAGTTGCCTTTAAACTAAAAATGAATCTTTGATGGATGATACATTTTTTTTGTTTGTTTTTTTTTTTTATCAAATGAATGAGCCCATGCTGAAAAGGACCGAATAGGAACTACAAAATTTAACGATGCCACTCCACTTTCATAAGTGTGTGTAAATAATAGGACTTTGGGGCAGGCCGTGTAAATAAAATTCCAAATCAAGGGTATCAGCATTTAATCACCACTCATCGACATAATTCTCCCCATTTGGTGTAAAAAAAAACACGGGATTTTGAAAATCAAGCATTCCTTTTTTTGGACATTTCTTTCTTGCAATTAGCACACGCTTGATAGGATACGCTCAAAACTGCATCTTTTTTCTGAGTTGGGCTTTTTAAAGGTTTACCATTATTCTTAACTTAAAACTTGTATTTTAAAGTACCCAATAATGCTGTGAAGATATGTGACAAACACAGCACATGACCTTTCTGGCTCAGTTTGAATCTGGAAAATGTCTAAATTGCACACATTTACGCCTTCCACAATACATATGTGTGTGTAATTGTGCAAATAGGTCATATGACTTCATTTACCTTTAAATTAATACAGGTTCATACCACCAAAGAAAATGTTTCACTCAGTTCCATAGTATGATGACCTTCAAATAAAGATTCATGATATTTTATGAAACTAAAGAAATCTCAAGTAAGCAGTAACTGACCCTTGCTAAAACGTTGGTGCAACAATCCTTGCCACTTATCCTCAGTGGAATCATGGGCATGCTGGAGTCTCTCCCAGGTATACACTGTCAAGAGGTGGGGTGCACCCTGAACTGATTACCAACCAATTGTAGGGTACATATCAGCAACCATTCCCACTCATATTCACACTTATGAACAATTTAGAGTCTTCAGTTAACCTCCCATGCATATTTTGGGGATGTGGGAGGAAACCAGATTACCCAAAGAAAACCTACACAGGTGTGGGGAGAACATGCAAACTCCAAACAGGTGAGGCCGGATTTAAACCTGGGTGCTCAGAACTCCGAGGCAGATGTACTAATCAGTGAACCACCGTGCCACATCTATGAATTATACATTTGAAAAAAAAATAAAAAATGGCTCCTAAAATCTAGATGAACAAAATATTGGAAGAAGAGCGTAAGGCGCTTTTTCGCAGTGTTCTGTATTTATTGGATTGTGTATAATTTCTGTGACCACAGGTGTGCCCTTCAACCCCAGAGTCATTAGCCTTTCCAATCGTGGTCTGTAAACTGCAGCTCGCTGGTGGAAAATGTGCAGAAAAAATGAGGTTGAGGGAGAGAAAGAGAGAGGGAGAGATGGATAGAGAGAAAACAAGGGAGCTGGAAGGAAAAGAAGGCTCCGGGCCAATTACGGACCAGAGAAAACAAAGGGCTATATTTCAATGGTTCCTCCAGCTGTGCTGTTTATGAGCTGTGTGCTTAGTCGCTCTGTGACCTTCACCTCCACACTTGGCCTTTCTGAGCGAAAACAAGCTAAAATGGAGCAATGCTCAATCTTTCATTTCCCCTCATTTTGCCCCCATTCCCCCTGGTTAATGAAAACGTCTTATTTGGGTCCCCTACCATTTATACAATTAATATTTGTGATTTCAAATCAGCAAGACTGTGACCCTGACATTGAATCTGACACCATGTACTAAATGGCCTCACTTGTAAAAGAAGGGGAAAAAAATTGGACTATTCTCAGGCTTAATAGCAAAGTGTATGTCATATGTAACCCTTATAACCTGCCTGTCACTCAGTACCTCCTGTCGACACATACACACACATGTGCACCCTATTATGGACCTCATAAGCAGAGTCTGGGTATCAGTCACTGTGGCCTAACCTTCCCAAGCGGCAGGACACAGCGTCTTCATGGCAGTCCTATTGACCAGAGCAATAAGCCATTCTATATGGTGCATTAAAGTCATTTTCCACATGCTACCTCAGCACAAACCATTGTTCATGCAAGCGCCTGGCGGCCATGAAAAGCTGTGGGAGGCGAAAAGAACCTGACATAGGTAACAGTCAAATAACAATTGCACTGTTTACATCATTTCAAAAGCATTCCTCCTTGGACAGAGAAGCATTTTTCCTTCCACTTGTGACATAAAAAGTGTGGTAATTATCACAATTACTTGTGTAGCAATTTTGGCCACTCAAAAGGAGACCTTGGTTCCAGAAACTGGTCTTTGCACAGATGCATATGTCCTGACAGACAAGTGAGCATGCTCCATGTATGTCGTCTGTCCATGCGGCCATTTATGTCCTCTCAAATTTACAAGCATTAAAGGATAAAGGGAGGGCTTTTGTTGGGAAGTGGCGCAATGTAATATGGTGGGGACATCTGCAGACTACAGTGGCTGCTCTCCCTTCTTTCTTGTGTCAGAGGTTGTGTTGGAACCACCATGTACCTCATTCCGGTCTTTGCTGAAATCAGCGGCGGTCCGGGACCGAGTGACAAATGATTCCAATCTAGCCTGAGTGCCCTTGACTTGACCCTGACCGCTGTAGACAATAAGGGCAAGCTCAGTCACTGGAAAAGATGTTCTGCGCTAATAAAGCAGAGTGCGGCGCAGGGAACCAGTGAACAGAGGCACAGCTGGGGAGGGCTTTTGGGGGAGGGTGGGGAGGGTTCAGGTTCTGACCTCTCAGGTGCGGGTTGATAATGAGTGTCCCTGTTTGCTCTCTGAAAATGACCATGGAGAGATGAAAGGAGCTGGGGCAAAACAAAAAGCCCCATTCTCTGCTCTTCTGAAATGGAATCATTCCTGGTGATTGGCTTGCGAAAGCACCCCATATGCTATGTCTAGAAGGACAATTAAGCCAAAACACAAACGTGAAAATGTGGTTGGACTATGTTTGCTGCCGCACAGGTCCAAACGCCAAGCATACCTCCGTTACAGGCCCCACACATGCAAAGTGACCAAAAAAATAAAAGCAGAGAAGAAACGTCCAAAGATGTGCAAAGAGAATACCCCAAATCCTGCATTCTGCTTATGGCTCCCCTTGTCTCCTTAATAAACCCTATAAAATGAGTGTGCTCTTGCCAAGCACGATGCCATAAACATGTCACTCCAGAAAGGTTCTGGGCATCCCGCTAGTTATGCTAATGAGGCCCCCACCCTCTATTTCCCACTCTCTCTTATCCTGCTGGCACAGTCTTCAGTCTTTCACAGTGCACCACTCCATTGTCATTCCCTGCCCCTGTTCAGCTGGCATCAGACTAGATAATACACAGCAAAACGAAGATCCAAGAACCCTTGTAAAAAAAAAAAAAAAAAAAAAAAAAAAAGAAAACATGGCACGAGAATGTGGTTATTATTTCTTTGAACTCAAAACCAGGCCATTGTTCTTGATGTTTGTGTCCCAATTTGTAGCAAAATGTGGAACAAAATATAATTATACTAAAATGTGTGTATGAAGCTAATTGCAATGATATCAACACCTTCAGAGTAAATAATAGAAAAGAAACACGGCGAGATCATAACTTATTGAACAAACTAACCTTCACTTGCGTCTCCTGAGCTCTGAGCTGTGAAAGTAGAGGCATGACTTCTTGTATTGCTGATTCTGGCAGAGTGGAGCCCATGAGCGGCCTCTTTGTTACGGGGACTTAGAAGAACTTAGTGTCGCTAGAGGAAAGTGCTGGGCACAACAGGAACCAGCAAAGTCTGCTGAACTCTGCTGAGCGTCAGTGCAGTAGCCAGGATTATACCCTCCATCCTTTGGCTGCTTAACACATAAACCGGTTGTCCAAAGCTAAAAGTTTTGTTTGTACGAGTAAGGTATGTAAGGATGCATCGTATTTTTGTGTTTGTGTGCGCGCATCATTCCAAGACTTGTTCAGTAGGCCGACTCCGGCACATGGCTCCATGGCTTGCCTGCATAGTGCTGCATAGCAGATACTTATGTAAGAATGTGTTGGATAAAGTACAAACCACGGACCGTATCACCTGGCAGATGTCGGGCCTGCGCCTACACAGTTAGCCAGTCCTAAGTGTCTATGTGTTGAAAGGGAATAGAAAATAGCTTTTAGGACATAGTCAGGCATTTTTTAAACTCATTTGAGTTGAATTTTTTTTTTTTTTTAATATTTCATTGCAAAAGCAAATTGTTTTTGGTGGGGTGCTGAAATGTATTATTGGAATTTATATTTGTGACACTGGAGGCCCCGTAGCTCAGTGGTTAGAGCACTGGTTTGGTAGACCAGAGAAGGGTTGCGTCAGGAGTAAAAATTGTGGCAAACATATATGTGCGTTCATCTGAGTTGACACGCTGTGGCGACCCTGAAAGAAACTTACTTTTTATATTTGTGACACTGGTTAAAAATGATGGGATTTGAGAATTTGGTCAAGGAACAAATTAACCTCGCATCTCAAGACACCTCTATAGAATTGAACCTGGATCCTCTGACTCTACATTGGAGTAGACAGCATACGAGTCAAAATTCCATGAAAAAAAAACCAAAACAAAATATAACAATATAAGTGAAATGAGTTTTATCGTCAAGCAAGTACTTGGTGAGGGAGAAAATCCTTGATGGCAAGCACAGGCATGGGACTTTTTGTACTCCAATAAAAATAATAAAACCCTTCTCCAGCCACCGTAAAATGATAAAATACCAAAAAGAAAATGGTGCTGTGCTAACATAAACACAATTGAATGGTCTACCACAGAGATGAAAGACATGATAGACTTGGTGTGTTTATAGGCGCAGTCAGTCATAACACAGTCACAAAATTCACTTCCAGGGATCAACCCACCAGCGCAGCAGGTGAGGGTTTAATGGTTTATTCCATATTATGAAGGGAATGCAGGGACCACTAAGACGCTTGATTCCTTCCATTCTACTCCACCATTAGATGGAAATGATTTCTGATCAGGAGCGAGCAGGCTCTGAATCGAATGAGTGATCTCAAGGTGAACAAGGCACTATATAGCCCCATTGTAGGTTCACTCAACTATCCAGCCACTGTAGACATCATTACTTCCATATTTTACAGGTGTCAAAAAAGATATGGCTGTAAATGATTGTGAGCTACAGAAACGGGAGCAAACAGGGGAGAGGTGATGAGCAGTAAAACGAGCGAAGTGAGAGCCATCTTTTTTTTTTTTTTTTTTTAAATACTAATACATATGTTGCGCATTTTCTGTAATCAAAACATTAGCAAGACCATGCAGGCCTATTTGATTAGATGAAGATTCAAGTAGTCTACATTGCATAAAGTATTCACAAATCACAACGCTTCCAAAAAAAAAATGCAACCTTTAGTAAATAGGGAAGATGTGATAGAAACACGAGCAAAAGATAATTTTAGATCTTATGAAGCAAGGCTCTACACAAAAAAAAAAAATACCATTAGCAATAAATGCATTTTTGACATCGCATGCATACATACACACATACATCTTGTGGTTGGATCCGTCTAACAGATATGTGTCATAGAGTATATGTCATTGCCATTTTTGAAAAATTATAAATGGGGGGTGCTCGTGCTGACAATTGAGACAAAAGGCAAAAAAGAGAATTCTTCAGGATATTTTTGTTTTCTTCAAATAAGTGGCAGGTTGCCTAACGAGTATAAAGAAAGAATTTGGGGAAAAAAAAGTTGAAAATGTGTTTTGTTGTTCTCAGCTTCCAATTTAACAGTTTTGTTGCAGTGAAAAGTATTGGTAAGTTTCTAGAGTTCTATAGGACATGTCAAATGAAACACGCAGGACCATAAAAATAACTGGAAACTATTTGATATGAAGTCATACTATGAAGAGATCAGTAGGAGTCATTCCACATAGGAGAGTGGGGGTAAGTCTCACCACTAGTCCTAGTTTTCCCATTGCACAGTCATACTGCAGCAATTATTCCAAATGTTTGATCATCCTCACAGAGGCATTCATGGCTGAAAATCAATTTCAAGGACATCAGGAAAAATAAAAAACCTAGCACTACGCCAACAAGGCCATGAGCCTGTGTGGGAGAAGACAAGACCCCCCCCCCCCCCTCACCCACCCTCATCATCCTTTTTCCATTGCAAAAAGGTAATCAACCAGAAACACCAGAGAGCCTGCTGTTCGCCAGAGCCAGATCCTGATCCTATTCAGAGCTGCTAGTGATGTGGAGCCAGGTAGCATCCAATTAGGGCTGAGTGTAACTTAATGCAAAGTGCTGGCAGGTCCCCTGAATATCATACACTACAGTTATACAGTTTCCATGCGTCTGCTGTCAAATTTAGATTTTTTTACATTAGATTTAAAAGATTGTATGTGGATTTCATAAGGTACTACAAAGTCACAGAGGGATCTTCATCAATGTTGCCTTGCTTTTGGACATTTTTGGGTAAAATAGATTCGACTTTACACTGATTTTATCGGAATAATCGTAATTGGCTGGTAATTGGCATTTTTTGACGATTGGACGATCATTTTAATGTCATAATTTAGCGATCCAACCATTGAAGTCTTTGATGGGCTCCGCAGAAGACATTTAGTCTGTGTCACTGTTATGCACTTTGTATCTGATTACAAAAGCTCTTTTATTTGTGTGTCATTGTATTTATATTTTTTCATGTCTTTTGTTGTAGTACTGTAAACATATGACAGCCAATAGTGTTACTAAAAAACTACAAATTTGCTCTCATGATTGCACTATGTCAGAATACTGCAATAAAATCTTATATTTCAATACCACTACATCCTGTTTTTTTACGATCATTAGGCGTTATCTTCACAACTAATGTGCAACCCGATTCACTCGTTGCCGTATTATAAAAAGAAAATGGGGGGAAAAAAACATGGTGGTGGTCACTACTGCTCAGGACAGAGAAGGACATTCGTGTAAGGGTTGTTTGAGGTATGTTCACATACTTTTAATAATACGGCTTACAAACAGACAAAACGTTATGGAGTCTAGCAAGCAAGTGCTCGTGGTTGTATGTAAACATGCTGCTGTTCTGTTGATCACATGATCTGACGAGAGCAGTGAATTCCAATATTTTCGGAGCCGAGCCACATACTTTACAATTGAAAAACCTCACGGCACAACAGCAAACAAAAATGACACAAAAAGTGAATGACTAAATATACAATATTTATTGTAATGCAGATGTCAGCAACATTTGCTTGATGCTGTTGACAACTGTGTTACGATAAATCATTTTATATACAGTAAATTTTTGATTGTATTGCACATGTTCTAAAACTGAAATTAATGTCAATTCTAAAAAAATGCTAAAAAAAAATATGTTGCAAAAAAAATGTTCAGTTTGCGTATTATTATACAGTATATGGAGTTGGATACAGTCACCTAGACCAAAGGAAAACATTTCTCTGAAGTTCTAATGCAAATATGCTGTGAATACAGTACATGTGTAGTCTACTTGGTCTGTGCAGTGTTCACATTTGTGCTCAAGGAAAATGAACTGCACCCGAGTTTACTTGCAAGCAGACCAATATCACCATGTTAACATATCAAGCAATCACACCACGGTTGAATGATAGTGTTCAGACATGATCAAACAAACTAGATGAGAAGAGCAAACGGTTTTGTTTTATTATACCGAACCAAAACTAGCAAGTTTGAATACAACAAGTTAAGTGTTCCGGTGCTGGATCAAGACGACGGATCACCCCATACTGAGCTACATGTCCAAATACTTTGCACTTTGAGAAATAGTTAGCTACTTAGAGCTCGACACAGGAGGCCCTGTAGCTCAGTGGTTAGAGCACTGGTTTGATAAACCAGGGGTTGTGGGTTCGTATCCCACTGGGGCCTCCACTCCCTGAGAAGGGTTGCGTCAGGAAGGGCATCCGGTGTAAAAATTGTGCCAAACACATGTGCGTTCATCTGAGATGACACGCTGTGGCGACCCCGAAAGGGACAAGCCGAAAGAAACTTACTTTACTTAGAGGTGGACACAACACACATGCAATAGAGCACTGCATTTTCTGCCACACTGCAAAGGAACCTGAAACTCGATATCTGGTTTCGGGGATCAACATACAGTACATTGTACAATACTGTTTATTGAAACTGGAAAAAAAATGGTGATTGGCAAGGAAAAAGAAGATTGCCACAAAGAGGAAACAAGTGAGAATAAAGGAGAGCACATACTTTTTTTTTTTTTTTTACAAATAGTGGGCAATGATCACACACCCATTCACTGATTGTACGAGTGCATTTCAGTGATAGACACTTTGCTTTTTAGCCACTAGTCCATACAAAACGTATACACAGTACACACTATTGGTGCAACTTGCACCAAAAGTAGAAGCTGATACTAAGCGTTACTCATGAAATCTAGTTGTCGCAAAGCACAATTTATGTGACACTTCAGTTAGGTTTGATTGCATCAGTCGGTGTCCAACTGGCCTAACGTTAAAGTTCAATTTTCATTTATTGTAAGAAATGGAGCATGGCAAGTTACTGTATCTTCAGTTAGTAATAATTCCTTTTATTTATCAGGTAAGGCAATTAAGAAACAGTTGCTCATTTACACCTCCAATCTGGGTTTCAGTGTCTTGCCCAATGGCACTTTGACAGCACACAGTCATAGCGGGGGTTCAAACCACCATCCCTTCGGTCAATGGACGACTTGCTCAACCAGCTCACCCACAGCTGCCCCAGTTATAAGGAAGCTAAATGTAAGACCGGTTTAAAGCAAATCCGATCAAATAACTGCTCCTTCAATTAATTGAACTAGAAAGTTTCTTTCAGCTTGTCCCTTTTCGGGGTCAGAAAGTTTCTTTCGGCTTGTCCCTTTTCGAGGTCACCACAGGGTGTCATACAGATATGTTTGGCACAATTTTTACGCCGGATGCCCTTCCTGACGCCCGCAAACCCTGGTTTACCAAACCAGTGCTCTAACCACTGAGCTACAGGGCCTCCCTCAATTAACTAAACTATTATGACTAATATAGGCGAAAAACATTTTTTGATTACAAATTATATTAAATACTTTACAAAGAGTGTCATATACATTGTGTATGTGGTAATTTTAGGTCATTTGAAAAGCCAAATTAAGAAGGTTGCCATTTTATGGATAGTTACGTTCTTCATTTTAAGAATTAAAAAAAAAAAATGAAGGTACTTATTGGTCCCATCTCATGTGTTTTCCCTCTCTTGATATCTTTCTGTCCAATAACTTTCCCCACTAAGTGTAGACAGCTGTGAAGAGTGTCTCCACAGAGTGTGGTCTCTGGCATAGGGTAGACAATTGAGTTTTGGAAGTGGCATGGAACGAGACAAAGGGTGCCTGAGGTAGCTCCCCCTCACCACCACCACCACCACCCTATTTCTTTCCCCACCAGGGCTCCACAGGGTTAGCCCACTCTTCCATAACAGCATTAGCAGACATCAATGCGGCAACAGTGGAAAATCCACTCCACCGTGTTTCCTCATCAGAGATGTCTTCTGGGTGACCTCTGCCTCAGGTTTAGTGACTCGCATATGAAAGATGAATACGTGCCAGCCTCTGAGGTTGAGCCAAATTCAACAACAGCTTGTCAAGCATGAAATCATCTTTGCAGAGATAGTGTGGACAAATTTGGCTTTCTTACAGCCAGTTTGTCGGTGGGAAAATTCCTGACCTTTTCTTTATGTTCAAGGCCATAAAGATCAGGTTAGATTCTATCAAAATAAATCACATAGAGGAAACACGGCCTATCTTTTATAATGCATCTTTGCACATATATCTGAATCTTACTTTTTTTTTTTTTTGTCCTTTGCTTGGTCATATCTCAAGTGATATATTGAGTCTAGCTCTTTGGAAAAACAACACACACTGCTTCTTGCCCCCTAAGGAGCAACAAAAAACCTTAAATACCTAAATTAGCCCAAGTTTTGACCAAGCTAAGTGTGTAGATCTCAAAAGGTGCCGGGAAGTCCTTTGGTTACTATAACCTCTTGTATGTGGTGGAGTCGGAAAACCTGCATACTTGAGGTAATCTGCTGCACCCCATAAGTTTGAGCTCTTTAAGAGGTACTGTAAGACCTCCATTTGTTTGATGTGGAAGTTGTGAATAGGTACTTACTTCTACGGGAAGACGCTTAGGAAAAAAAAAAAAGAAAGCGAAAACCAAAACATAAATGTGTATACTTTTAATGGCCATCAGGTACATACATTATGTGAGAGTATGTTTGTGTAAGAGAATCATCAATAGTGGAGAGCAATCTCCCCATGGACAAATTTCAACTTCAAACACAAGCTCCACATCTGGATATTTTATCAAACAGAGTTCATACATCCTCTGTTCACATCTCTCTGAATACAGAGTTCCTGTCTACATTTGCTTTTGATTACCTCATAGCTAGGAACATGCTTGATTGTCTTTGCCACAATTTGCACTCTGTGCACTGTAGATTTAGACGATCAGATACTGAAACTGTCAATAAATTACATACTTCTGACAGACACACTGTTAATAAACTCCTGACACTGCAGTTAATGTATAATAATTACTGTAAATTCAGGCTTTTTTTAAAAACCAACTGTGTTTCGCTGTATATAGTAATAATATTCACTCAAATGAGGATTGGAATACCACTATTGTCTTTGAACAGTATCCAAGTATTGTTTTTAAATTCCAAGTTTGTCAGTTGGTTGTTGCACCGACTGCTTCCTCTGTAAATTGGGAAATACTTTTGCATTTTTAGGGTTAGAAATGATTAACAAGATACAAAATAAATTATCAAAAGATAAAAATTATAAGTGACACAAACCACAAAGGGATTTTTTTCTATTTTACAGGTTGACGTGTTATTGGGAATCCCACGTATTTTTTTGGCAAGACAAGCCCTGTTTCAACATCATTGGCTCCTGCATCACGGGGTGGGTGGGTATAGGGTCTGGTGTGATCCTTTTCTGGTTTGGTGGTCACTCGCAATTTGTTTCACATTTTGCTAATTAGTTTTGTGTTTTGTTAATTTTGTTTTTTCTGAAATGTAAATGTCTTCCACTTGTCGTTTTCAAAATGTGCTGTTTTGTACTTCCCCGACACTGTAAGAAACATTTCATCATTTTATGTTTCTTTCCTTGTTAGCTAAGAAAATCCTGTAGTTCCAAGGTTGCTTTCCCATTTACTACTACTTTGGTATAATTGACTCTTTCCAAACATTTAGATTTTCTTTAGATCCCTGAAACAAAGTTACAGATCTTGTCTTTTAATTGTCTAAGGTCATGCTGTGATGGGAGCAGAATAGAGGCATTAAGACAGCCAGGCACTCGAACTCCTCCAGCTGACAACTGAAAAAGACAAAAATACTTCCAATGCAAGTTGCTCAAATGGGCTGCAGCACAGTCTCTGAACGTGAGAGTAACAAGAAATGCTCTCGATGGCATGCAGGCCAAGGCTGGCCAACCCTGAACATTGCTTTTTAAATGACTTGATTCACAAATGAAAATCAGCTTCTGGGGGTGATGTTAATGGCATAACAGCAAGAGATTGATTTAGCAGTCATGTCGTAGCCATGGAAATGCTTTATTTTTATACTTCATAAACGCAATACTTCTCCTCAAGGTAAAGATGGGAATACAAGCTTTGCTGTATCTATATTCACTCATGTATCGCACCACCGCTCCCAGTTTGACTCCCTTTCTTCATTACATCGGTGGTAAGTTGGGTATCTGAAGTTGTAACTCAATCTTACGCTCAAAATAAAACACCAATAAATGAGAGAGAATATGAACACATGCCCCACAGGCAACCCTCTGAGAAATATCCATCGCCATAAGGGAATCTCGAGACGGTGTGTCATCATGTGCAGTTATCCGGTGGTTTTGGAGTCATAACCTTTACTGTTCCTCTGCTGTGTACCCAACCGACGCGCAGACCTTGATAAATGTTTTGCGTGACCTGCATTTTTTACAACTGTGAGATTTTTATTTCCCCTGGACAACTCAGGCTATCTAAATTTTGCCTTGTGTTTTTTTTAGATTGAGCCTACATTGTGAGCATTTTTTTTTTCAAAGAAGAAAAGTTAATATAAATCCCCATCCCCTGCTTGTGAACAACTGAACCTTTCAGGGATGCATTCATTTGAAGAATTCCTCAAAATTCCCAGTCTTTTGTTCCCCCAGTCCGACCTTTTTTGCAATGTGTTGGAAGCACCAAATTCAAAATGAGACAATATTTGGAAAAAAAAAATGTAATCAGTTTGAACATTAAATAGTTTGTCTTTGTAGTGTATTCAATTGAATATAGATTGAAAAGGATTTGCAAATTATATTCCATTTTTAGATACAGCTAAAATACATTCCAAATTCGGTGGAACTGAGGTTTATAACTTAACATATACTATTTGAATGTTTTCTTTCCTTCAACTACTTTTATTTAAAAGCTATTTAGATAGGAGTTATCAACTTAAAAAAACATAAATAGCAGCATTCAAACAAGTACTAACTATGTCTGCTTCAGTCTGGTAATGGTTAAAAGTCGACACAGAGCAGTGTCAACATTGGACACAGCTTGGCCAGCCTACACGTCCAGATCAATATCTGCAAATAATAAATTAGCTCCCTCGAGGGGTCACACTACATTTACAGCAGCAAGCTGCCCAGGAAAAGTCCACAATTGGTGAGCGAGACTCAATAAGCAAGGTGAATGACTGCGCAGGGGCACATCTTTAGCACTCTGTAATAGAAAATTAATGGTGCTCAAATCAGTGCTGAGGGCACCCTGAGGGTTGCCTAATAGGCCTTGTTAGAACTGTCATCCCTCACACCATCGTCTAAAATATCACATGCAAACAAAGCCGAGATGGGAGGGCACAATTGGAGCGCGCTCGCATCCTGCTTGTAGGAATTGGGGGCAGCAAGATAAAAAACATTAGGGATGGGAGAAGTACTAGAAAGTGTTTTATTTGGGACTCAGTATCATGATATTACGTAATAGGACTTTTGGTCATGTTACAGTAAGGAATGTTCAGACTTGTCTGAATATAATGGGCTAAAGGAGATCAAAATAATGCCAAAGTTTTTTTTTTTCCCTGATAAAATTTTTATTGTGATAGTAGTCTGGGTCAATAGCTGAATTTAAATAATTAACTCAAAAAAAGTACTCAATAGATATGACATACTTTTACTTTACAGTAAGCCACTCTTCACTCCTAAACTAAATTTTCTACAGAAAATGCTAATTAATCTTTAATGAAATAAAATCCACAAGCATCCACATGTTTTATAAATGTAAACATCTCTAATCCAGACTGTTCCAAGTTGATCTATGTCATCAAAATGTTCCCTCAAAGCAGATCACATATTTCAGTTACATTGTTGGTCTGCAGCATATAAAACCTTTGGAGTCAATAAAGACAGTTGGTAATGATCCTCGTCGCTCAGCAGCACATTTACATTTACTATGAATGTTTAATGTGAAGACTAACAGAGATAAACGCTTGTCTGTGTGCAAGTGTTTCATTTATAAATGGAAATGTCCAAGGATCAATAATACAAGATTCATTATCATCCAGAAAAATGCTCAAGTCATTTTCCTCCTCACCTTAAATCTGCACATGCAGTAATATTAGGGGTGTCTCTATGTGAGTGGGGAGGAGTTTATCCACTCATCTCCTCTTCTACCCCAATCACATCTATACTTCTGCAAACTGAAATTGAACTCACCTACAAGCCGCCACTCCGCCGTCCTGCAGCGCAAGCACTGTGTGTCGCTCTCCACAGGCCACTTGAGATATTTCCAAAGATGAAGGAAGAGTCCCGAACAGACGTGGCACCAGATGGAAATAAAAAAATTAACAAAAGTTTCCGTTGTGGTAAAGGCACGTGGAGTATGTAGGAGATGCTCTATAGCGAAGTTGGTGGACTCCAGTAGTCTTGCAGTCACAAGATGAAGACAGAACTATGTTGACAACAGAAGCAACAAGAAAGAAATAGCAGTCCTTCAAGGTGTCGAGCTGTGTAGATCTGATGCTTTTTGCAAGTCCCTGAGAGAACGTCTGTCTGTGTTCATGCCAGTGCCACAAAGAAAAAAAAAAAAAATGAAACAGCCTATGAGAAGAAAAGAAAAGCCTGGTTCCTCATCATGCGCTTGTTAGCTTGTCCAATCTATGGCAATCAGCACAGTCCCAGGGGTTGAAAGACATGAGAAGCCAGGGAGAAGGAAGCCGAGGCTGAGCAAAAGATCAATACTGCACAGTGGAAAAAAAAAAAGAAGTGTGGGCTATTTACTCTCCATTGATCTGATGAGGCTGGAGAAACACCTCAATCCACTATTAAATTGAGGGTATAACTCTACTGTGGAAGGCTCTCTCCCTCTCTTTTTCCCCCTTTTGTTTCACCTTAGGTCAAGACAAAGCCACAATATCCTCAAATAAACAAGAAATAGATTGCTTCGGTTTTGGAAAGTAATTAATCAGCATTAAAATGCCCAAAGAGGGACTAACAGTTTACTTTAAGGGAACCTTTGTTTAGAGTGACAGCAGAACCAAGCAAGGAAAGGATAGGACACACCGATCGATAAATATAGACTAGCAAAGGGCCATGAGCACTAGTTGTTTTTTTATTTCCACTTAATTGAAACTGATTCAGCCTAAAAAAAATATTTAAAATTCATACATTATAAATCTAAAGATCAAAAGCCAGTGTTCAAAGAAGCTAATGTGATTTATACTTTACTGTAGATATCATTAGTGTGTATGTGTGATCAAGAAGGCCCCCTATAAGATTTTTCATAATTTTTTGTCTGTAAGCTTTGTCGTTAATACATACAGTAATGTCCATTCAAAATGATATTTGAATGTCATCAAGAAATTAGATTAAAGTATAAATTTTAAAGCAACCAAAAATTGCAAATTCAATCTCATACGAATGTTGACAGCTAATTTCCCCACAACCTCATAAGCAAAAATCAGGGGCAGGCCTGTCTCATGCAAAGCACCCACTGCTCACCCCCCCCCCTCCCCCTTTATCGAGCAAATACCCATGATGGCTTTTGATACCCATTAAGACCATGGGTGGGGCTAGTGACTCTTAGCAAAGGTTTTTCAGGAAAAAAAAAAAAACATGCATCCATAAATAGACAAAGGAGACATGGATTGAGTATCCACTCATGGAAGCAGTACTTCAGCATTAAGTCACCAAATTACACTTTTCTCCGAAATGAACCCATCCGTTTTATCGCCACACGTCGTGATGTTGTCGTGTATGGATTTATGTATCTCCACTATGAAAATCCTCTCGAGACATTCATTTAGGAGAAGAAGCAGGAAGTGACGTTTTTTTTTGAGATGCACACAATGGAGGATTCATTTGTTTATACCAGTTTTACCGGTGGGAAAGTAGCTGTTTTTTCCTGCATGTTAGCCAAAATGCTGTCTTGTTGTATTGCTGCATATTGCTCGAACACTCGGGAGGATGGATTCAGTCTTTACACATTTCCAAAAGACCCGATTTGTCATGAAAAATAGATTGCACAGGTGCAAAGGACAAGAGATTTGTGGGTTCCAAATGACAGGTAGGTGTGTATTGAGCAGGGGTGCCTAAACGTTTTTTGTACCCCAAGATCTACTTTTCAAGCAGCCAGCCTCAAGCAATCGAGGGGGGGGGGGCATAATTTTTTATTTTTATTTTTTTAGAATGACTAATGATGAAATAGAATGACCAAGTCACAAAGATCTACCCGCTACAAAAATGCAAAACATAAGTATATTTAAAAGTATAAGTATATATTGGGATTCTTTATGTGTAAATGTATGTTTGTGTGCCTTGCATAACCGCATGAGCCAATATTGTAGAGCACAACATAATGAACTATAAACAGTTTTTGTAACTATCTAAGTTCACAATGATCACTAAACACCATACGAATGAAAATGCACACCTGGGGTTTGTCACTCACCTCAGTTGATTCGTCCAACTACAGTGAGAAACACCAACTCCTTCCACACAACACCCATGGCTTAGACCGCCCTGTGTAACTGTACTCCTTTACATTGGTGGCTTTCGTTGTTGAACTATATTGTGTGAAAATTGACTGCTGTGCGGCCACCGTTGGGCTTTGAATTTGTTTACTTTTATCATTATCAGCTTCCTTTTCGGAGAAATGTCGGCGTCTTATTTTCCATAAACAGGCAAACTCACTTCAAAAGTGACCATGAAAAATAAGTCTGCCTCCTATTCTGCATGAAAGTGATATGTTTTTGTCTTCTTCTTTACTCCAGCATCCATACTCATGTTTGATAAGATTTCTTAAGAGAGGGCTTAAAATAGGGGGAACTCGTGTGTTTTCCTGTACTGTCTTTTTTTTTTTTTCCCGGCACACTGTTGCGATCGACCCAAACTGCCTCACGATCGACCGATTGAGCACCCCTGGTATAGAGCTATTACAAAAATAATAGTTGCGGGAACACGTAATCCTTCTTTCAGAATGTGACAAAAGAGCCGCGGCGTTGTCGTCGCCCGCCGGCGGTGTCGTTGTCGCTCGCTGGCAGCGTTGTCGTCGCTTCCCAGCGCCGCAGTGGACATGGATCGGGTGGAGAGGTGGTTTAGCCACGTGCAGGAGGAGAAAGGAAACCCCCCCCCCCCACACACACACACACACACACACACCAGCCACCGGTGTCTGGGCACCCCTGAAGTAGTTACTTCGCCCATTATGGGTCCTGAGTATGTTATATACTGTCGGAGAGTCTGTTGTTAGTTAGAAGTGATCTGCATATCATCTAAATATGGCTCAAAAGAATAGGGTAATATTGCCCCGGTCACTTCACTCGATGTTCTCTTCTTCAAAAAGAGCTTGCGTGTCAGAAGGGGCGTCAGAAAAATCCAAAAATCTCTCTTGTTCCTCTCCCATAGCAGGTATCACTATGTATTTTTTATGGCGATTGTCCCAGTGTGACATCTGCAAATGATGTTGCAGGCAATATGGCTGCCATTGGGATGTCGAGTGAGACTTCGGCAACTTTACACGAGTGACGCGCTTTCTGCTCATTTTTTTTTCTGCTTTTTTTCCGTATGCTTTAACATACACATACACAACACTCACTTTAACTGAGCATTGTTTTCATTGCTGTTCCTGTACTAGATTTCAGTTGTAAAAGTAAACCTACTGTCATCCTTGGGTTCCTAACAAACTTAGTCACAGCTTCCAACATTTTGAGTCCCCCCCCTCCTCCCTCCCATTGTTAAACTCTCTCTCCATTCATCTCATCCGTTGCCTTTCATCCACTTCTCCGAAGAGTAACCTTATTGACTGTGCGGCTGTATTACAACAAGCATTCTCTAATGACTCCCTGAAGACCTCTCTATCCCGACTGGCCACCCTCCTTCTCCCGCTGACCCCCCCCCCCCCCTCTCTCTTCTGTGCATGCTCTTTAGGACCCAGTTCACCAGCTAATTAACCCTCTCTAATAGCATAGATTACATTAGCTTTGAGCCGCTCGCACCCTCTACCGGACTCGGCCCAGCCACACAATGAAGGCAGCCTTGCTTTACAAATCTCCTCCTTCACGAGAGCACAATTATGAATTCAAACAACTTCTTATCCACACTCACTCACCCAGGGACAGAAGATTGCTGGCCCACCCCAACACCCGCCACCCTACTCCTCCCCTGCCAGCCACCGTCCAGGCCGTCAAGCAGAGAGGATTGAGAGAACTCAAGAGACCAGACCACACAACAAGACAGTTGATGAAGGGGAGATGTCGGGGGGGAGTTGGCCACCCCTATATTGGGCAAATCAGAGAGGTCACTATAGGTGTTTCATTTGGGTGAGCAGAGACGGTCCCAGTGATAACCCTCAATTTTAACATTCCTATTCACAGCTTAATGAAATCTTAATTGGAACAGACAGGGTAGGGGGGTTTCTGAGACTTGTGCTCTGTGTGGTCCACAAGAAATTTAAAAGAAAGATTTAAGCCACTGCAAGGTGTTTGTTTCATATTGTTCAAATTTTCAATAGGGAAATGAAAATTCTGATTGAACTGCGCTCTGTTTTTGTCGCATAACCTCCATAAAACTAGATTATAAAGTCGGTGACGTCCCAGTCCGAGTCTTTAATTTTAAGGATCTGCCGAAACTGCCACAATCCAATTGCTTGATAATGCATAAACAAAAGTGTCCACCCAAATTTTTCTCAATGTACACACACACACACACACACACACACGTGCAATGCATGTCTCTCACAGGCACTTGTAGACATGTACTAAAAAATATCCACAAAAGTTACATTGTGCACTATAAAATGAAGCTGTTACAGTTCCATTTGGCAAAATCTTTGTACCTTCAGAGGATTTTGCCACTTTGATATTTAAAATACGAGAAAAATCAAAACTGATCATTTCCACCCAATGTCAATCAGCAGACCCGAGTCCAGTCATGTGATCTGATCACGAAAACCCTTTATAAAGTCTGAGAAACCTTCAATGGTAAGGTCAATCAAGGACACAAAATCTATCTCCCCTTTAAAGGGTAAAAGAGAATATTACACAGCAATCTGCCTCTGACGTAAAAACAGAAGAAGGGACCATGGTTGATTTGTCTTCTTCGATAAAATGAAGTTAAGATGTATGATTAGAGCAGGACTCGAAGAGCCACATTGTCTCGATGTTCGAACTGAGAGATCAGTCCCAAAGGCCAAAGAGATTTTTAGGTTCAAAATATATTTACTCTCCATAGTATACACTTTGAAAAATTAGCCAGGAATTTGACTGAAAGCTTTTAGTGGGTTTAGTTTTTTTTTAAGGGATTTTCTAGAAAAAAGGATCGTATTCATAAAGAAATGGATCAGAAAGCTCCCTTTTTAATGACTAATACGATATGGAATTACACACCTTTATTATGACCATGGTACATATGTCGTTATCTATAACATTTCAGTTAAGTAGGAATGAAGAATATAGTTTAATAAAAACCAGTTCCTTTAGTACTCTGCAACTGAGGCTGCCGCTACATGAACAAAGAAAACAGCAGATTTTAAATATTCTTTATTTCATATATGATGATATTTCTAATATTTAAGCGCTATTTGCTACTTTCCCTTTAAACACAAAAGCATGAAGAAAATAAAATTGGTAACAAAGTCAGTGCCTTAAAATGGTACGTATATTGAGAGTTAAAGTCTTATGTTTTTTGGTCTCCCCTATGGTTTGCCAAAGCAGCACTTTCAGTAAAACACCGAACTCTGCTTTCTATTTCTTTTCAATAGGACAGCTCATTTGCTACACTACTAGCTCAAACTCCTGACAGTTTTTCAAGGCTGACTGTGTGTATGAGACAAAACCACATAAACGAATTGACAAAATGAAGTCAAAGAGACCAGGACCAACATATCCTATCATTAAGCTACTCAGAGATCATTAGAGGTACTGTATGTGGGCACAGCTATGCGAGGTCAAGGCTGCTGTGTTTTTCTAAGTCAGCAGAGGAGCAGTAAAAAAGCAGCATAATAAGCTGCTTCCTTCTCATCTCCACCCTGAATAAACTCATTTTCCCTTCCAACTACAGCCAGATTTATCCATGTACCATATGTACTGTATTTACCTAAATTAAAGATGACTGAGCAAATTGCAGGAAGGACACGTAAAGTCTCATTTTGGGGTCAAATTGCAGGCTATCAGTCTTGGAAGAACAAGGTTCTACATTAGCTAAAATATGTGTGTATATTATATATATGCACACTCATATAAATGTTTAGATTTATATACACACCTATATGTGTACACATAAATGTAGTCCACAATGTAGTCCAGAGAAGGTTAAAACAGCCGCCAACCAATGGATGGCAAGGAGGAAACGTTCATCAAGATAATGATGGATCGCTTTAAAACGGAGCCCTGGCTTTATAGAGATGAATGTCCTGCTTGGTCTCTTACTCAGCACATTGGCCTTTACCCATTCAAAGAGGCCTTTATCACACAAGCAACCTCACCTAACCTACTCTGGATATTAGCAAAGGTTGTCTCCAAAATGGATCAGACCAAAGTCAATCTCGCACCCTTTGTTGTGGACCTAAAATGGCATCTAAAATGTATGATGATAGAACACAAACATGAAACGGGAACAGTTGGGCATAGGTGAGGCCTCTTACATCTCATTTGGTTTATTTTTATTCATGTGTACTGCACTTCATGTCAAGGCTTTGGTTAATGTAGTGTGAACATAAATTCCATTACCAGCCAGGTATTAATTGACCCCTCCGTACAGGGCACTTAACCACGCCTCCTGAAGTGACGTCACGCCACGTGCGCTGACGTAAGACAAACAGTAAAAATGGCAAATACAATACAATACATTCCTAACTGAGAGAGACGCCATGCTTCAGATTTCATTCAATCATTCACACGTAGCAATGTTGTGCTAGCAGAGAACGTCTCATTCATTTATACGAGACGCGTATTAAAAATCAAATTTAGGGCATATTTTCGTGCAAACGCAGTCTGGTTAAGCTTCGGCCGCGAGCCACCAAGAAATCGATATGTTTGTGCAGTCCGATCATCGCTAAATATAGCTCAACAAAGAATAAGTGTGGCAATCGTTCACACGTAGCAGTGTTATGCTAGCGGAGAACGTCTCATTCATTTATACGAGACGTGTATTAAAAATAAAATTTAGGGCATATCTTCGTGCAAACACAGTCTGGTTAAGCTTCGGCCGCGAGCCAGCAAGAAATCAATACGCTTGTGCAGTCCGATCATCGCTAAATATCGCTCAACAAAGAATAAGTGTCTCAATCGTTCACACGCAGCAGTGTTATGCTAGCGAAGAACTTCGAATTCATTCATACGAGACGTATTGAAAATCAAATATAGGGCATACCTTCGTGCAAACATATGTGTTCCGGTTGATATTAGATGGATTTAGTTGATGCAGTCTTCCACAAAGTTTGATTCATCGAAAGCATTTTTCATACTGGGTCTTCGGTTTTGGAAAGGGTACGAATCGAACTCCACCAACTAGCCTTTCAGGATACCTGTCGTCACTATTACAAAGTCCGTGACTACACCTCTTAACCATATTTTTTGTTAAATAACCCAAATATGCGATAAAACGCTAACTAAACCCATACTGGACCATGCAATGTTGTCTGAGAAAATGGCGGGAGCAAAAACGGGCTTTGGTTTATGCAGATCTCTGGCCTCTGATTTGTCAGTGACGCGGATTGCGCAATATCCATGGAGGGGTCAATTGTTCAGTGAGGCCAGGAATTCTCCCCTTGGGGGCAACATATTTTCCCCACCCCTGTCATCTGGCTAACTATTCTTTTTAGACTAACTTGGAGTGCAACAATCCACCACAGGGATCAATAAACTGCACATAATTCAACACCAATAATGAGATTTCACTTCAACGCAAGAGCCGGCTCACTTCCCACAGAACAGTCAGGGGCATAAAATGATAATGTAATTACTAAAAGGACAGACAACATTAGGAGGCACTTTCATACAGACACGGACGCTGTGTGCAGCTTCAATTAGACACACTTAAAGCAATCATTGTTATTTGAGACAAAGCTAATCAAGGAGAAGATACTGGGGCATCAATTTACAATTTCTGAATAGAATGATGCTGACTGGCGCTCCCATTTCCCCTCGCTCACTATGTTGTGGGAGCTTCCTTCTAGACAAGCGTTAGTCGGCCAGCATTAATTGGAAGCAATTTCTGGAGATTCAAATATCACTGGGGTTGGGCATCGACACTCAGGAACCAATTGGAACTGGGAGTAACTTTCTGGTTCAAATTTAAAAATTTCAGTTCCCAGTTTGGGCAGCACAATGAACGAATGGTTAGTGTCTGTCTCACACTTCTGAGGACTGAGGTTCAGATCTCAACCTCACCTTTAAGGAGGTTGCACATCCTCCCTATGCCTGTGTGAACGTTTTTCCGGGCACTCCAGTTTCCTCCCACATTCCAAAAACAGGCTACATTAATTCAACACTCTAAATTGCCTTTGGTGTGATTGAGTGTGACTGGTTGTTTGTCTCTCTGTGCCCTGTGATTGGCTGGCAACCAGTTCAGGGTGTACCCCACCTCCTGCCTGAAGACGGCTGGGATAGGCACCATCACTTCTATGACACTTGTAAGGATAAGCAGCTCAGATAATGTTTGCTAGTTTCGATGCCGAGTCCTCCACCCATGGAGAAAAAGTGGCGAAAACTAATCAAGATGTGGAGTACACTAACAAAGAAGAACAGGCACAATTACTTGCTTCTCACCAACAGCAGTGCCGTTAACAAAAGTGTCTTGACTATGTTCAAATGAATGAAGAGCCGCCTCAGGGCAACACTTGGAATAAAAGTATATTATGCCAAAGTGTTTTTCTCAATGTATAGCATCTCACACACTCCGAGCTTCAGCCTACACCGTGTGGAGCTTCAGTAAAGTCAACTGTCAGTGATTTGGTTGAGTGAAACAACAAAATGTAATGCAATGTTGTCTATGCAACATTGAGACAACGAACAAGGAAAATAGTTGCTCTCACTTTTGCACTGATGGTTATTTTAGTCTTCAAACTAACGTCAGCTCTGATGACAAGAAATAAATAAAAAGCTTAACATTTGGCTAAACCTTGACCATAGCAACTTAACATCACAAAGAATTGGGACAAAATTCACAAACGTATCACAGTATCTCTGATTGTTATTGTTCCAAACGCATGAATAGGCCATGTGTATTTGAGTGTCTATTTGAAATCTTATTTAAAATGTTGGTTGCTGGCTATTTTTGATCATTTTGATCTGTAATTGCTGTGATTCCTTTGTAAAAAAATAAAAAAAAATTAAATAAAATAAAGTCCTAAACTAAACCACTGCATGTTGATAAAATAAATCAATTTTGTTTCTTGGTGTGCAACTTCATAAAACAGCAATTGTTGTGTCATGGACCGACTGCAGAGATGAAAATGGTAAAGGGATACTTGGTTAAGGATGAGTAGTAATGAGTAGCACGTGGCTTTTTACGATGCAATTTCAGACGGCTTCTCGCGACGTAAATGCGGCAATCACAACTGGACCATCTGCAACACGGCAAATTACCATAATTGGTGTACATTACATGCTTACGGAGAGCATTTTGACTCACTATTCTTCACTCTTAACAAGAGGAGCCACGGAGATACACTGCTGATTAGACACAGATAGTGGGCGCACGCAGCAGGAGTTGTAGACTTGGGAGAAATAAATGAATTGACAATTAGAGCGTGGTGAAGAAGCAGGTGTGGGGGCCAGAGTGCAAGTAGGTCAGCACACCACTAACTCGCTCACCATTCTCCACACCTGCAACTGTGGCTGAGGTGATTGACGGCTCGCAGACAGTGGGCAAACAGCACTTTGACCTCTTCCAGCTGCTCGACTTGAATCAATTCAACTTGCTAAGAATTAATCTCATGTAACCATTTGCAATTTGCAAATCCACTCAAAAATATGCAAGAGAATATGCTTGGGTTAGAGCTCGAAACAAAAACTTTTCTCCAGATCTGGTTTTGCTGGTGGCGGCACGGTAGATGACTGGTTGGAGCATCAGCATTGCCCTTCTGAGGAACTGGGTTCAATTCCCGGCCCTGCCTGGATGGATTTTTCACATTCTCCTGGTGCCTGCGTGGGTTTTCTCCGGTCACTCCCATGCATCCCAGTTTAATTGTAGATGCTAAATTACCCGTAGGTGCAAAGCGTTGTTTCTTTACATGACAACCAGTTCAGGGTGTAGCCAGCCTCCTTCCCGTACACAGATGGGATCAGCTCAGGCATTCCTGTGACCCTTGTGAAGATAAAGTGTTCATAAAATGGACGGAAGGATGGTTTTGCATGATTTTGTTCCTGGCAAGACACAAGCTGCAAACTTCAAAAGGTCATTTGAAGAAAATGTCTTTAATTCCTTACACTGTATGGTTGTACCTTGGAGAAGGGATTCAAGTTAAACCCCAAAGTGTGGAAATCAGCTATTACTACACAAAAACCTGGTATTTGAACAGGGGTGTGAAGCACTTTGTGCAGCCACTGTACTTTAGAAAAATACTGTTTTATTCCAGCAAGACATTTCTATCCAATAATGACTTGAACATAAACACACATCGTGTTTAAACATAAAGAGAGAGTCATCCTAAAGCCAGTGGAGTCCATTCTGTAACAAAATCAAATATCTGTACTGACGTTCAGTTCAAGCAGACATATGGACATTGGAATGTTATATTTCTACGGCAGTACATTTAGGGAGCATACTCACCAGGTAATAGAACATGTGCTCCTAAAACCAAGGACAAAGCCTTACTGATTAAACAATTTGAATTGATTCATCCATAACTGCTCAATGTTGCTCATCCCCTCCTTTATACAATGGAATCTATAACCATAAAGTGACATTTTAGCATAACACAGGAAGTATTATTGCTGTTCCAATTCCTCACAAAGGTCTTGGAGAAGATTTTCTGTGGAGTAATCATTGTAACTACCTCCGATTCAGTTAATGAATTGAGTCATTTGATCAGGTGTGATCATAATACGAGATTAACAAGAGCCCAAATTACAAGAATTTATTCAGGATTGTTATGAAAAGTCAGTGTTGATTACCTACAGTATCTCCATCGAGACCAGAGAGAGATGACAAATGCAAACTGCCCTTATTTTTAACGTGTATTTAATTGTTTCACATCGCAGATCTGTGCCAGGGCATTGTTGCTTGAAGAACAAATTAGGTAATTCAATTAAAGCACTTTCCTATAAGACACATCATAAGTGATGGAGAATGACTCTAACCCAGGTCTGAACTCCATGGCCCCTCTCCCATCACTTGGCTTGCCTGACAAATGGATCGCGGAGTATAATTGAAACACATTGCTGCCAGCATAGGTCAATAACATCACTCTCTCTGCTCACCAGCACCAGATTAACAGACTATTTTATCATCCAACAGCCTGTCCCAGCTTGACAGAAGGGAAGCATCAGCTGCTTATCCATAAAAGAGGCCGCTTATCTCTAAAATAAACAAATACATTAAGTGCAACTGCCGGCTGTCTGTCCAAACAGTTAAGGGCTACTTAGTTTAAAGCAAACAGGGGGCCAGTGTTTTATTTAACACAATCATGTGGGATGAAGCACTGCTGTCACTTCAAAAGGTCTACACAGACACAGTCCAAGTGTCAAAAGGGCCAAATTCAAAATTAAGGTGTTGAAAAATAAAAGGAAAGAAATGAACAAAACAACAGAAATTGTATCGCCACCATCCTGCATAAGTGTCTCGAGAGTTTCAATGTCAAAATCAAAGTCATTCTATGCCTAGGATTGAGGCCTTAATGGGCCCGCAAACAGTACTAATTACACAAAATGATATTTTGACAAACCCATCAGAGAAGATATACACAATATGGTTGTGGAAATCAAAATCGCCTTTGTTTGTGTATGACAAACATTGAGGCTTCATTATCTTCATTGCAAGTGTAATGTGGAGCTAAATTAGATTATGATATGTATTTAAGAGTAAGTATATCAAATCTGCCAGCTTAAACTCATTTGATTTACAAACAGAAATAGAAAGGCTTATTTATTGTCAAGGGTAGAAAATTGTACTAGCTCCCACTTCAAACTTTCATATAATTAAACAGTAAGTTCACAATTCAATGATTAATTCAAGGTCTTCAGTTTTCAGTCACCGCACTACCAGTCTCATTTTGGGCAACTATTTCCACACACTTGTCACATACTATGGGCTAGTTCTGTTAGGACACAGTGTCATGACATTGGCTCGTTTGATATGAATAAAGTTCTCTTTATCACAGAGTTTATGCCCATGTATTATGAGACATGAAATTTGGGCATTTTTACGCCACGTTCATTGCTGCAGGTTCCCTGGTCTCACTGCCACGAAATGAATCTTTCAAGACTAGCAGTTATTAGAATAGCCAAAGCTAGCAAGGTTAACTACTGTTGTCGTTCACAAATAGGTTATTATAAATAGGCTATGCTAGTACTCTCGGATCCGCACAGACAAAAAAACGCTTTTCTTGTTGGCTAGACAAGTTGCAGCTCCACAGAGTGTTATAGTCCAGCGACAACAGGAGACGGGCAAGTCGAGGGTCTTCTAAAAATTGGCCAATTTGAAAATGAGATGCCAAAAACACTGTCAGTGGTTAGTCATGCTTTAAATGTTACTGAGGAGTAGTAAAGTTGACTCATAGATTAATCGGTTCGAACACTAACATGGACCATTTTCACCCCCGTAATGGAAACGTCCAGGTTAGAAAAAGGGTATAAATAAATGAATACACAAACAGTAAGTAGGAGACATCTCACATAACATCTACATGTTTTTGTTCAGGCTTGTAACATTCTGTCTCTGCATGTCCCCATGCAGTGCACAACACATTAGCCAAGGGTGGATATTCAATTAAATCCGTTGTCAGGGGTCTTTGTCGGAGCAGCACATGATGCTCAGTACAGTAATCTGCAATGCAGAACAAGGTGACACTTCTATTGTCAGTCAGACAAATGGAGATTATTTGCAGTCATGAAAGACCAACAGATTAAGCCACAGTTGGGTTTGGAGATACTGTAAGATGTCAGTTACTACTATAGCTGGGCACCCTCTTCTCCCATCGCAAAGAATGCCTTTAATCCCCTCCCTTTTCACAATCAAGCCGTTTGACATTACTTCTCTATAACCTACGCACGCACTTCTTTCCTTCTTCCTCCGATAGTGAAGGGGAAAGCTGAAAGCAAGGAGGCTCTACTATTTAGATTCATTTTGGATATTGTAATCTAGGCTCAGATGTCACAGATGAAAACATGGTCACTGTAAAGTACTTTTGTGTGCTTTACATACAGTCCAATTTGCGTTTCAGACACAGTGATTTCCAGCAAGAAAAGTTATTTGTCAAAGGACACCATTTAATTCATTGCTTGCCGCCTAATTCTATGCAGGTCACAAGGGTCTGTCCTTCTGTGTAATACACTATTTCATAGAATTTTATTGTTGAATCACGGCCTTGGTATGACTGCTTTCAGTTGATGAGATCATAAGTTACACTACGCACAGGGGTGACGTTAAGAGGAACCAAAAGAAAACCTGACGAGCATCTTTAAAACAATAAGGTAAAACGTCTGATGCTTTACAAGATGTTATGAGCAGAGAGTCGGTCTTTAACTGAAGTGTGTATACCTTGCCTGCACAAACATCCATCTCTAACTCAAGGACAGCCTGTGTGCAACTTTGTTACAACAAACACTAAATTCACAGCAAGTTTTCAAGGGCTTCTCTTACGGAATAGAAAGTTGCAGTATGTTTGTATGATCCAAAATTTAAAATACCAGGACATATTCAGGTGTTTCCATTTATGTTTTATAAAGGATGGTTCCAGCTACAGCCCAAGCACATTAATGCACATAAGCAAAGAAAGCATGCGTGTAATACCAGAGTTAGCACAGTGGCTCAATTCCGGTCAGTCCTAAAATGGACAACATAAAACATACAGTAAAAAGTCAATACACCACGATAAACGGACAGAGCATTACATAAAGCTATGGTTCACAAATAAGGTTAAATGAAGGTTGGCTGAAGAAACAATACTTTTTAATTTAATATACCCCACCAACGCTAATTATTATCTGAGCCGCCAAGGACAAAAACAGCCGCCAGTGCACTTTTAATAACTTTATTGAATGAATAGTCAGAAAACAAACCTGGAAAAAAAAGCACAACCATGCTCAACAACAACATTTTTAGGTTATTTAGCATAGGCTACCTCCGCTGGATAGAAGGAATTGTAATTCCTCCACGAGGGTTCCTATGCAAGGATCCTATTCGTGGACTTCAGCTTTGCGTTCAACACCATTATCCCTGAACTCCTCTACTCCAAACTTCTCCAGCTCACCATCTTGCCTGCTATCTCCCAGTGGATCTACAACTTCCTTACGGGCAGGACACAGCAGGTGAGGCTGGGGGACACCACCTCATCCACATGCACTACCAGCACCGGGGCACTCCAAAGTTGTGTCCTCTCCCCTCTCCTCTTCTCACTCTACAGGAACGACTGCACCTCGTCAAATTGTTAAACTCCTGAAGTTCGCAGATGACACCACGGTCACCACCCTCATCAAAGACGGCTACGAGTCTGCATATCGACAGGAAGTGGTGAGACTGGAGCTTTGGTGTGGTCAACACAACCTAGTGTTGAACACGCTAAAGACTGTGGAGATGATTGTGGATTTCAGGAGGAATCCTTCGCCACAGCTGTCCCTGACGCTGTCCAACTGTCTTGTGTCAACAGTCAAGACCTTCAAGTTCTTGGGAATTATAGTCTCAGAGGAATTGAAGTGGGGGGCGAACATCAACTCCATCCTCAAAAAAAGTCAAGCAAAGGATGGACTTCTTGCGGCTTCTGAGGAAGCACGGCCTGTCACAAGAGCTGCTGAGACAGTTCTACACAGGGGTTAGCCAATCAGTACTGTGTGCCTCCATCCCAGTCTGGTTTGGGGCCCCCAGAAAAATGGACAAACTCAGTCTGCAATGGACAATAAAACCTACTATCGAGAACTTGCATGCAAGGCAAACTAGGTCCAGAGCAGGCAGTATCCTTTCGGACCCTCTACATCCCGGTCACAAGCTCCTTTCATCGGGAAAGTGCTACAGATCAATGAAAGTCAAAAGTAGCAGGCATTCGAACAGTTGTTCCCCCCCTGGCAATTAACTCATTAAATTCTTGATCAGAAAACGTATTATTTTTCTGCCTTGTGCCATGTTAGGACACGCACTCACATCCTGCTGTGTGTATAATTATTTATATATATATATATATATATATTATATATATATATATATATATATAATATATATATATATATATATATATATATATTTTGTAGACAGCATGAGTCGGCGCTTTAAACTGCTCCTTTTGCACAATTGACATTGTTAACACGCTATCTATATCGATTTTACATTTTTCACATCTTATATGGAAAAATTCCTATAAACAGAAATGTCTCTTGTTCTTTGTTCTTGTTGCTATGTTGTTCCTTGTTCTGAATGTCCTACCAGGGCAGCACCGACTGCCAAAAAAAAAAAATAATAATCCTTGTGTGTTTTTACACACTTGACCATTAAAGATGATTCTGAAGGGTAGACAGTTGCCAGTCCACTTTTAATCACTTTAAATATTACAAACAAAAAAAAATGCACATATTCACCCATGACCTACCGTATCCTCCAACTGAGCAGAACCAATCAACACACACAGTGGCTATCGGTTAGCCAATTAACAACCAGCCAACACAAGACTCTAATTCACTGAGTCCGATGTGACTCAACTTGCCCAGTACCACTTTTTAAAGTGACATACATTAATGAGTCACAGACTGACACGGTACTGTAGAATCTGAGTATGGTGGCTCAAAGTGGACAAACATATACTTACGAGGGGTAAGTATAATTGGCAATTTGCATAAATCCTCAAAATTTATACTTCAGAGAAATTTTAAAATTGAATATATTGTTGCTACTTTGTACATTTTTTTCTCTCTCACAGGGTTGGTCTGGAATGTAACTGAAGAATTACAGTAGTACACCCACACACACACACAAGAGAAAGAGAGAGAGGGAGAGAGAGAGGTATATAAAATCACAAATTCTTTGACAAGAATGCAACGCAACTCACTACACATTAGATAACGCTAGTTTATTGTTTAAAATAAACAGGAGTATACTGAGACCTACTGTTTAATGAGAGTTAAAGTTAAAATATTTAAATTTTAGGCACTCACATCATTCACATTTTGAACAAAACACTGCACCTAAATACAATAGCGCAAATTCAAAAACTGAAAACAAACAATAGCACCACAAAAAACATACCACTAATTGTACTCATACTACACTTTTGAGAATCACTGCCAGAGGTTCCAGTTGTGTAAATTTCGCTACTTTGGCAATTTTAGCAGTCAATCAGTTATATAGTCCATTGTGTTCATTAATTTAAAAAACCCAATGCCAAGTCCACTGTGGATGTCTAAATACTAATGATTTTAGCCCACTAAGTCTCACATTTACTGTTTACTGTGTGCATCAAATTAACTTGCAAGGTGGGTGGATTAAAGCCTCCATATTAGTACAATAAGATGGTACATTATATATGTATAATGAGTGCAAGATTGCGCAGACCACCTCTTGCAGTCAGTGTTCAGCCACATTCTCAAATACCCAGAAGGGTCTGCCAACAGCTGCCTTCTCGAGGTAACTCCCTATTCTCAATGTGCGAAAGCAAAAATGATTATTACCAATTAGATGCCCATTAATTGTGCAAGCATGGGAGGCTGCCAGCTGTTTACATAGAGTATGAAATAACCACTTAGTTTGTGTGTCCTTAAATCCAGAATCACAGTCTTCCTCTCCCAGTCATGAAATATAAAAAATAAACCTGTAAAATATGGATAAGATGAAGGAGTGGGTAAATACAGAAAGCACACAAAAGTACCTGGTGAACAAATCTAAATACGTAGTAATGTATTCCCTTGACAATGATGTTCATTTGGTGATTTCAATTAATGGCTCAATGGATTACAGATATTCCAAATCTTCACCGCCATTAGATTCTAGAATTAATTTGGAGTCAGCAGCCTTAAAAACCCACCGGGTAGTAAAGTGAAAAAAATGTTGTGCAACCTTAAAATGTATGCCAGGTGCTCTGGAAATTTTAGATGGCTTGAACCTGACCCCTTTTCACCTCACCAAACATTAGCATGAGACCTTCAGTTTGCACATACCGTCCTGGTAATGGAATACGCATACCGTTTTGGAGCCAATTCATTCTCACGGCACCACACTCTTATTCCCAAATGCCTGGAAACAGCAACTATTCATTGCCTGGGTCATTTGTTTACCTTTGACCCTTTCCTCAGATGGCCAGATTAGAGAACTGGACCCTATCTTACTTCTGCTGAGCTCCCTCAAACAGTAATTGTAAGTAGAAGTGAGGCTTCAAACTAAGAGCACAAGAAATGAAAAGGGAATTCTGAAACCGATTGTAATTATTTTACCGTTTACCACCCGCTCTTATATTTGTCTATTGTCACTTCAGAAATAGAACCATACAGAAAGATGTGACCATTTAAGTCAGGTTTGTTGACGCATCAAAACAACATCAACAAAAATGAAAAATGGAAATAACATCACAGGATGGATAGGGTCCATTTTGCCGGCAGTCATCCCACCACCTTGTGGTTGTATCACTAATTCAATTTCAACCAGCGAACTACAACAAACATTACACACTGGATCAAGATTACCTGTGAGAAGCATAACATGGTAAAGAAAGAGGAGGCTTCTGTCCATCATGTCATGATGTTCAAGTTATTGTGTTATTGTGCAATTTGCATTTTTATTTTTTTTTTATTTTACCAAGACCGAAAGTCAATGCAAACTAATAAACATGATGATACTTCTGATGCTGTGGAAGCTCTCTGGAGACCATTCATAGCTTGTGCGGTAAGAACTCACTCCCAAAGATGTTGTGAAAAGCCTACTCGAGCATCTTTATCAGGATTTAATCAGAGGCACTTGCAATGATGGAAGGTGTGTGTTTAATTATGATTGGTTAATTCAGTTACAAGAGGCTGTACATGTGTGCAACCACATTATTTTAGTTGTCTATTGTTATTAGCCCCTGAAAAAGATTTAACATTAATGGTGGAAGAAGTTTTGAGGGGATTTATTTTGGTGTTATTTTTCTTTAGCACAAACCCCCCAGGCACGGTGGAGCAACTTGGAAAGCGTTGGCCTCACAGTTCTGAGGACACGGGTTCGATTCCGGCCCTGCCTGTGTGGAGTTTGCATGGGTTTTCTACAGGCACTCCGGTTTCCTCCCACATCCCAAAAACATGCAACATTAATTGGACACTCTGAATTGCCCTTAGGTGTGATTGTGAGTGTGGCTGTTTGTCTCTATGTGCCCTGCGATTGGCTGGCAACCAGTTCAGAGTGTACCCCGCCTCCTGCCCGTTGACAGTTGGGATAGGCTCGAGCACTCCCCGCGACCCTCGTGAGGATAAGCGGCAAAGAAAACAGATATATGGATGGATGTATAAACTCTCCAGCATTTGAACAGGGTTGTGTAGACTTTAGTATGTATCCTGTCATTGACTGGCAACCAGGGTGTACCTGCCACTCAACCAAAATCCTGCAAAATGTGTGCTTCCATCGATAGAGCAATCGTACGATACTTTGCGTCCTCCCCACCAGGAGCCTCAGTTTTGTGGAGCAAGTATCAGAGTGCCTCTTAAAAGTGAGGACTGTAGTTTGTTCCACTGACTCAGGACTCTCCTTTATGACAATGTCCACTCCACGTAACTGACCATTATTCAACCGATTTGGCAATTTAAGGTCTTGGATGTCTGGGGAGAAAAGTTGGGTTTCCTCATAACAGACAGAATGACTAGATGAGGGTACTTCTTCCTAGAGCTCCACAGAAAACCATTTACAAAGCAGATCCTGGAAACTACGTGCAATTTTTTGGAGCAGAAAGGGTGAAAGGAGAAAGACAGAGATAAGCACATCGGATGATTCACATCGAAAAGAAAGTGTCATCTCTGGATATGAATAGTACAGATGCCGAATATCCCTCAAATCACCATTCAGCACACAGGACAATGCCTACTTTTATTTATTTTATTATTTCAACACAATACGGTGCCACTTGAATAATGGTGGTGAGTCCTATTCCTCTATTTGTGACATACAACGGACATGTGGAACTGCAACATTTTGAAGATCCAAGTCAAAAGAGGTGTTTGCAGTTAAACTGCTAGCAAAGTTTAAACATAGCTTAACTTTGCAAATCCCCCCGAGCCTCACGCACCAGCGCAAAATATCTGACCTGTCAGCGACTGGACGGCACATAATTGACACCTTGTCAGTCCTGGCTTCCGTCCCTGGTTGTTTTTATTCAAGTGTGAAGATTTCGCTATAACAAATTCGAGGGGGCAGAGAGGCACGTTTATTTCTCACAAATATTTAAGAATGTATTCTGTAAGGTTTGTACCAAGTTTTCACAGATGAGAGTTCTCTTTAAATAAGCAAATTCTTCTTTCTTCTTTTCCTTTCGGCTTGTCCCATTAGGGGTCGCCACAGCGTGTCATCTTTTGCCATCTTAGCCTATCTCCTGCATCTTCCTCTCTAACCCCAACTGCCCTCATGTCTTCCCTCACCACATCCATAAACCTTCTCTTTGGTCTTCCTCTTGCTCTTTTGCCTGGGAGCTCCATCCTCAGCATCCTTCTACCAATATACTCACTCTCTCGCCTCTGAACATGTCCAAACCATCGAAGTCTGCTCTCTCGAATGTTGTCTCCAAAACATCCAGCTTTGGCTGTCCCTCTAATGAGCTCATTTCTAATCCTATCCAACCTGGTCACTCCGAGCGAGAACCTCAACATCTTCATTTCTGCCACCTCCAGTTCAGCTTCCTGTTGTTTCTTCAGTGCCACCGTCTCTAATCCGTACATAATGGCCGGCCTCACCACTGTTTTGTAAACTTTGCCCTTCATCCTAGCAGACACTCTTCTGTCACATAACACACCAGACACCTTTCGCCAGCTGTTCCAACCTGCTTGGACCCGTTTCTTCACTTCCTGACCACACTCTCCATTGCTCTGTATTGTTGACCAAGTATTTGAAGTCCTCCACCCTCGCTATCTCTTCTCCCTGTAGCCTCACTCTTCCCCCTCCACTTTTCTCATTCACGCACATATATTCTGTTTTACTTCGGCTAATCTTCATTCCTCTCCTTTCCAGTGCATGTCTCCATCTTTCTAATTGTTCCTCTGCATGCTCCCTGCTTTCACTGCATATGACAATATCATCTGCGAACATCATGGTCCAAGGGGATTCCAGTCTAACCTCATCTGTCAGCCTATCCATTACCACTGCAAACAGGAAGGGGCTCAGAGCTGATCCCTGATGCAGTCCCACCTCCACCTTAAATTCCTCTGTCACACCAAAGGCACACCTCACCATTGTTCTGCTGCCATCATACATGTCCTGTACTATTTTAACATACTTCTCTGCCACACCAGACTTACGCATGCAGTACCACAGTTCCTCTCTTGGTACTCTGTCATAGGCTTTCTCTAGATCCACAAAGACACAATGTAGCTCCTTCCGACCTTCTCTGTACTTTTCCACGAGCATCCTCAAGGCAAATAATGCATCTGTGGTACTCTTTCTAGGCATGAAACCATACTGTTGCTCGCAGATACTTACTTCTGTCCTGAGTCTAGCCTCCACTACTCTTTCCCATAACTTCATTGTGTGGCTCATCAACTTTATTCCTCTATAGTTCCCACAGCTCTGAACATCCTCTTTGTTCTTAAAAATGGGAACTAGAACACTTTTCCTCCATTCTTCAGGCATCTTTTCGCCCGCTAGTATTCTGTTGAATAAGTTGGTCAAAAACTCCACAGCCATCTCTCCAAATTGCTTCCATACCTCTACCGGTATGTCATCAGGACTTTCCATTTTTCATCCTTTGTAGTGCCTTTCTGACTTCCCCCTTAGTAATCATTTCCACTTCACTCTTGCCTCTTCAACTCTTCCTTCTCTCTCATTTTCTTCATTCATCAACTTCTCAAAGTATTCTTTCCATCTATTTAGCACACTACCGGCACCAGTCAACACATTTCCATCTCTATCCTTAATCACCCTAACCTTCTGCACATCCTTCCCATCTCTATCCCTCTGTCTGGCCAACCTGTAGAGATCCTTTTCTCCTTCTTTCGTGTCCAACCTGGTGTACATGTCTTCATATGCCTCTTGTTTAGCCTTTGCCACCGCTACCTTTGCCCTACGTCGCATCTCGATGTACTCCTTTCGCCTCTCCTCAGTCCTCTCAGTATCCCACTTCTTCTTCGCTAATCTCTTTCCTTGTATGACTCCCTGTATTTTGGGGTTCCACCACCAAGTCTCCTTCTCCCCTTTCCTACCAGATGACACACCAAGTACTCTCCTGCCTGTCTCTCTGATCACCTTGGCTGTCGTCGTCCAGTCTTCCGGGAGCTTCGGTTGTCCATCGAGAGCCTGTCTCACCTCTTTCCGGAAGGCCGCACAACATTCTTCCTTTCTCAGCTTCCACCACATGGTTCTCTGCTCTACCTTTGTCTTCTTAATCTTCCTACCCACCACCAGAATCATCCTACATACTACCATCCTATGCTGTCGAGCTACACTCTCCCCTACCACTACTTTACAGTCAGTAACCTCCTTCAGATTACATCGTCTGCACAAAATATAATCTACATGCGTGGTTCTACCTCCGCTCTTGTAGGTCACTATATGCTCCTCCCTCTTCTGGAAATAAGTGTTCACTACAGCCATCTCCATCCTTTTTGCAAAGTCCACCACCATCTGCCCTTCAAAGTTCCTTTCCTGGATGCCGTACTTACCCATCACTTCTTCATCGCCCCTGTTTCCTTTACCAATATGTCCATTACAATCTGCACCAATCACAACTCTCTCGCTGTCTGGGATGCTCAGAACTACTTCATCTAGTTCCTTCCAGAATTTCTCTTTCAACTCTAGGTCACATCCTACCTGTGGTGCATAGCCGCTAACCACATTATACATAACACCCTCAATTTCAAATTTTAGTCTCATCACTCGATCTGATACTCTTTTCACCTCCAAGACATTCTTAGCCAGCTCTTCCTTTAAAATAACCCCTACTCCATTTCTCTTCCCATCTACTCCGTGGTAGAATAATTTAAACCCTGCTCCCAAACTTCTAGCCTTACTACCTTTGCACCTGCTCTCTTGGATGCACAGAATATCAACTTTTCTCCTAATCATCATGTCAACCAACTCCTGAGCTTTTCCTGTCATAGTCCCAACATTCAAAGTCCCTACACTCAGTTGTAGGCTCTGTGCATTCCTCTTTTTCTTCTGACGCTGGATCCGGTTTCCTCCTCTTCTTTGTCTTCGACCCACAGTAGCTGAATTTCCACCGACGCCCTGCAGGTTAGCAGTGCCGGGGGCGGGCGTTGTTAACCCGGGCCACGACCGATCCGGTATGGGATTCTTTAGATGAACGCTCATATTTGTTTGGCACAGTTTTTACGCCGGATGCCCTTCCTGACGCAACCCTCTGCATTTATACGGGCTTGGGACCGGCCTACAGATTGCACTGGTTTGTGCCCCCATAGGGCTGCATTCTTTAAATAAGCAAAAAAAAAAAAAAAAAAAAAAATGTATCCCACTTAATCTAAGAAATTATTCACTGTGCCTATTTTTCATGTTGAAATTATGTTTTACAGTACCTAGCTCAAAGTATGCAGTATAGATTAAATTTAAATGTCACTTAGTTTAAGCATATAGATTTAGATAAATATTTGACCATGTCATCCACTATAAAATAGACCTGATAAAATGGATTTCAATTCTATTTATCTGACTAAACTATTTTCTAGCAATTCACTCATTTAGATAATAAATTATACAACTATTTCTGCATTCATGTATTTAAACTTATTTCATATCAATAAAATATGTATTGTCTCCAAAACTACATGGGAATAGATAACTTTATATCATAAGGGTTCATCAGAAATTAAATGTGCAAAAAAGAATTTTAAATTGGTTCCATCATGCATTATTTTTCTAGCGGATTCAAAAGGAAAGATTTTGTGAGCTTTCAATGGTAAAAGCCACAACCACAGTGGGTATTTGGGGCTGTAGGGTGTTAAGTCACCTACAGGGTATGAATTGAGAAGTGGAAGGAAAAAGGTGGCAGGGGATCAAAATGGGGCACGGTTTGTGCTTGTTGAAAAGAAAAATGTGTGTGTGAAATGCAGTCTGGGCATGTTCAAGAGGTGTGCGCTTGTAATAAAGGGAAAAGATTGTGTTCGATGTGGGGAGGGTCTTCATGTTATTGCTAGGTCTCGTTGCAAATGAGGGAGAGCGCCTCTGACCCCAAGTTGGAGTGTTCTCGCTGCACAATTAAATGGTGTTGACGCATGAAAATGAATAATCAATCTGTTTTATCATCACTGATGTGAAAATGACTTGTACTGGTGAAAATAGAAAAGAGAAAATTGGAATATGTCTTCATCCTCGTTACAGTTACTGTATGAGCAGCAAATTCATTTATCTTGCATTTAAAATTTAAACTTGGAGAAATAATGGGTATCTGTAACTACATGCTTGCTTACATTTAGAAATTTTGTTCGCCATCATTATATTTTATTAAAGCATGCAGGAGACTTCAGATTCAAATTCAACAAATATTTTGCTGCAGTTTTGTGATGTACATCTGATATGAATGTTAATTATTGGCTATACTATTCTAACAACTGTGGCGCTGCAATGCAATCAGCAATGGAAGACAAAAATGGGTCAAAAAGCCAAACCCTGATTAAAATTACAGTAATTATAGAGAAGCTTCAGCTCTGATTTAGTGAGTTTCTACTACATCCACTATTTGATGGGCCAGCCAGTATTCTGCTTGTATGATATAATGTATAGTATACACAAACATAGCCACAAATACTGTATGGAGTGTATGGCTTCTGTCTATCTTCTTATGTCAAGTAGTGACGATGAAGCAAATTAATTACACTGGCAATCATCAACAAAGGCATAATTCCAACTCTTACACAACATGTTTTTAAAATAGAGGTTATACAGAACATGCCTGTGTGTGGCTAAAATAATAATAAGTTTATTTCTGAGGATGCATTCAATGGCATAAAATCCCCATGCAAACAAATCAGACCCAGTGAAATTCATAAATCTGACCTTACTCCCCCTGACATATAATTCACATCTGTTAATATGTGTAAGACCACAAGCAATAGATTTTTTTATTTTATACTACCCGCTTTGCCCAGGTTTATTGGACGTCAATGGGAGACAAAAAAAAAAAGGCTCAGGTTGGGCAAAATAATATCCCTGCCATTTAAACAGATACATGAAATCAATATGTTTCAAAACGATGGGAGAAAGGAAAAAAAAACATTGTAAAGTGGATATTGACGAGTTAATGTAATTTAGACTTGCCAGTACAAGACAGATTGAAGCAATGTTCATACAGCATGCTGGCCGTGAAGAAATGTTGCCAGATGCTGGCGTTATAATGTGCATCCATCATACTATCGTTCTGCTCCTCCCTTTATCCTGCTCAGCTATAGTATATAGTTGTTATTCACTTCCTTAAAACATGATATGCTTCATTTTCACAGCAACCTGACAATCTTAACACAACGGCGCAATTACGGTTGTGTCTGTCTCGCAGGTAATCTGTTGGGACATAAACAATAGCACTAATGCTGCTACAAGAGAAAAAACAAGAGGGTGAACAAGATGTGGGGGAGTAGGTCACAAGAAAAAGTTGGATGAATCCCAATAAAGAAGGTAGCAACAGAGAGATGTGCCATTGTACCCAAGTGAAGTGTGGGTGCAAAGCATATATCAGACGACGCAGTGGAACATGACTGAAGTAGACCATCACTATAAACTCATTAGCATCGATTCTACAACTCACCCTGAATGATAAAAGCGCCGCATATCTACCGACACGCTACAGCAGAAAACTATGACCTAGAGTATACTGTTCTTTTTTTAAACCACAAAAACATGGCTCAATTGTCGAGGAATCAATGGATTGTCATAAAGAGAAGAAAGAGAGGAACTGGGCAATGATGAGAGAGTGGATATTTAGAGAGGCTTTTGGTAATTATCACTCACACCATTCACTGACTGCAAACGTGCATTTAAGCGACAAACAATAACAAAAGACGAATGCTTACATTCTGGGTAGTAATCATACCTCTCATCATGATAATCTCTATTTGCCAAGTACAGTACAGTACAAAAACAAGGAATTTATCTCACAGTGAAAGTCAAAGTGAAACGTGAGAGAACATTTGTTTTTATGTTTTACTGTGAATTTTTGTTTTTCCTTTTACATTTGCGGAAGTGATTATAAAGCATTTCCTGTGCAGTAAATCAAGGTTTTATGGTGGTGACAGTTAGACTGTGGAACCGATTATTTCTTACATCTTTAGTTTTTATGAAAATCTATTTTAGATCCAATGTAATTGACACAGATGTTTGTATTGTTTCACCATACATGGAAAATAAACTTTTCCTTGCATTTTGATGACATGCTTGAGAAAAATGTAATTTATGGCTTAATTTTTCAAACTAAGATTTCAACCAAAGCCCTCAGATTTTACCTTCCACAGTCATGATTCCCCCGTTTCCATTTGTATTAGGAAAAGAATGTTGATGAAAGATGCCTTTTAATTTTCAGCTCACCATCATTCTGACATGTGCAGCTGATGAATTGCCACAGGATGTAATACATCATTTGCAGATTTCCTACCGTTTTTGATGAAGTTGGGATGACCAGGCCGAGTCAGACTCATTTCTTTTGGGGAGGCGATTGAAAGCACGCCCAGGCAGGTTCTCTGTTATTGTCATTATAAACACCCCAGCGCCAGCTTCTGCGCCACTGCAAAATTATCACCTCGAAATTCACACACACTGAGACACCAGAGTTCACACATTAATACAGGAGGAACAAATATCTCTTTTCTATATAATAAATGCTGGGGTCATTCATTTCTTGTCCTGGGCCGGATATTAGGAGAGAAAAACAAACACGACCCTATACTATAGAAATGACACAGAACCCAAGCAATAATACAAACTCTATCTAGTGGCTCTAAAGTAGATGACAGGACAAGTTCTGCTCACACCACGTCCTTATTATTTCTCTCCACTTTAAAATAAGGATTCGCTTTAACTTGTGAGCCAAAAATGCTTACTGCACTGTTAAATTACTATTATTGAAGCATGTAAACGGTACTTGGATTAAGAAAGTGTTTGTGAGAGGACAGCTGAACACTGGAGGAGACGGTGAAGGTTCACTCACAGTACCACAAACCCACCACCACCTACACTATCTCCCCCTCCCCTAGAGGGTTTGCCACTAAGGAACTGCAACATCCAGAGAGAATGATAAAGACAGGAAGACGTAGGAATACTGAGGGGTGGGGATATGACAAAGAAGTGGAGAGGGTCTCTGTTTTCACATCTTGCTTCCTTCGCCACAAGCTCTTCAAACGTAATGCCTTGCAGACAACACATCTGAGAAAAAGAGGCAAAGAGTTCCATCTCTTTACTTTCAAATCCTTCAAACCAATTTTGCTGATTGCCTTTTTTTCCCCTACTCTTTCAACCTTTTCTCAAGTACTTTCTTGTCCATCTCTTCCGTTTTCCACCTCAATGTCACTTTTTTTTCCATTTATTTGGAAAATGCAACAACCAGCTTTGACACCATCATTTGCAAAATATTGTATTTTGTTGCACCAAGATGAGATTTTTCTTAAAAAAAAGAAAGAAAGTTGGAGACCAAATGCTAATTTAAGGGTTTCGTTAAACGAAATAATTTAGTGGAAGTATAGTATGTTCATAAACACAACATTTACATTCCACCAGCTTTTTCCCTCATATCATTAAATTATAGAGGCCAAGTAACTTTCGGTAGTGTGTTTTTATGCCTGAAAATATGTTGGGGTGAAAATGGCTGTCTAGTCATACGAGATTGGCTCCAACTACCAGACAAGTTCCATGTGTTTTTGACATACTTGGCAAATAAAGATTACGATTTCGATTTACCAACTTGTTTTTTCAAGGCCTATAACTGACATACAAGTGCACTAATAATAATAATTACACCTACTAATCAAAATCTAGATCAATAGTAACACCAACCATGCCAAAAGCTGAACTAGAACTCAAATAATTGAGAAATCAAGTCTGCTAACTATTTATATTGTCAGAGTTATGAGAAATAACACAATAACCGATCAATGATTTTACTGTCATTTGAACTGAATTCCTGAAAGTGAATATACAGTATGCAAGAAGTTAATACTAATAGTTTGGGCAAATGCAATTCTGTTGAGGAGGCATCAGCACCATAAGATATATATATATATATATATATATATATATATATATATTTCTGTTTTAGTCATGGCAATGTCTTCCTCACAGTTTTATTTTTCTTCAGCTATCTTCCTTTCTTGCTGAGGTTTATCCCTGAGGTGTCCTCCGGGATACCTACAGGATCAGTAACTTGAAATGCATTTCCTAAAAGAGCCTTCCGTTCCATCTTTGAACTGCCACTATCATTCCAAAAATGGCCTTAAGAAAAAGTGTAAACTGCATTACAGAATGGTGGAAAACATATCCGTATTTTACCTTAGTCTGTACTTTATTCATTTGGAAAGGAGATCAGCGCCAGGACTGTGATCCTGACTTGTGGAAATGTGATGTGTGCCGGCAGGTACAGAAAAACTCGAAAGAATACAAGTGTGGCCCATTAAAAAAAACTAATTTGCTGGTGAAGTGGCACAGTAAGAATTGGAATCAGGAATTAGAACGGCCTTCTTCATAACAAATAGTAGGCCAGCCAAGAAAAGCTTTTCACAGAAAGAATTAAAGTATCCCAATTCTTTATGGCACATTAGTAAATGTTTCTGTCTCAAATATTTTTAAAGATCTAAAAGCGCAATCTAGAGACCTAAAGCCATGTTCAGTCAGTTCTCAAAGTGCATCACTGTGGCACATCACGGACTGCACCCTGCTCCATCAACCAATTACGCCAATTATAAGCAGAACCCCCTGTGGTGTTTTGATAAGACGTCCACATTTTCTTCCAATAAAGTAATTTGTTCCAGTATTTGTTTACAGAGAGAGGCTGTGACTTGGAGCGAAAATAATATTTGCTATCTCACTTTGCCATCAGAGCACAGAGAAGCCACCACTGGCTAATCTTAACCTGGCTTTCTCACTCACGTTTAATCTGGTCACGGTTGCTTAGCATCCAGAATAAGAACGTGCGTGTGTGTGTGTTTGTGTGAAGGTGTATGTGATTAAGTGTGCAAATTTGAGGCGAGCACACCGGAAAGAAACAGACAAGCGAAGTGGTTCTCATGCTCCCTCGTCCTCTCAGTTTATGTCAGGAAGCAATCACGTGTGAAAACTTGCCTCAACTTCGCTCGCCTGTGCGTCTACAGCGTTGGCGAGAGTTTGACAGATCTGTGCACCGCGGAGGCGTCTCTCCTCCATTTGGCATGCCATGCGCGTCTGGTGCGTTGGAGACTGCCTGTCAAACGCCTATGAGTCGATGGCGTAGTCACGGACCCTATGGAGCACCAGATGGGCCATTAAGGTAGTATTAATGTAGATGCCATCGCTTTTCTCCTCTGACTGGGACATGCTCTCTCGAACTGCGTGCAGCTGCTGCCATTTACTAAGACGGCAATCTGCTAACTTCAGCCAACCTCTGGCTACTGATCAGATATGACTCTCATCTTCAAGTACATTTATTTTCTTAAGGCAGATGCATATTTTGGTTTGTTTTTTTTCTAGATGCAGGGATGAGATCAAAGTTGAACACAGTCCTTCCCAATCTACAATCCGAAAATCCTAAAGAGAGAATGGGAATTATGAACTAATGAGTCTTGTATGAAGGTCTTACGCAGCATTGCAAACCATCATCAGGCGCTTTGTCTGCTTCTTCCACATTGACCACATAAGAAATTGAAAACTAAAACAGTTGGTTGTAAAGTATGATCTGTGCATCATATAAGTATTACTCCTGGGTGGCACAGTGGTCAACAGGTGAGCACATCTGTCTCACCGTTTTGAGGACTTGGGTTGAAATCCAGCCTCATCTCTGTGGAGGTTGGATGTTCCCCACAAGCTTACATAGTTTTTCCTCCTGGTTCTTTGGTTACCTTCCACATTCCAAAAATTTGCATGATCTGTGAATTGCCCCCAAGTATGACTGTAATGCAAATGGTTGTTTGTTTGTGGCAGACCTTTGGAAGTGATTTTTCCGATGCTCAGTGAACTGAAGGTTTACAAGATTTGCTCAGATCTGGTGTGACAAATTAATCACGGTTTTGATTGGCTTTTGAGTAATTTTTTGGGAGTAGTTGAAAGCCAATGTCTCCAACTTTAGGAGAGTTTAGCTTTATATTCATTTTTTCCCTCTTTTGAAAATGACAGTACTCACAAAAAGCATGCAAGTATCCACTTGTTAATAAGCAGGTACTGAGTCCCTCCAAAATCTATAGCACACTAATAGGTGAAGAGAAAATATATCGCCCCACCCACACTTTAAGCTCATAATCAAGGGATGATATTCAGTAACATACAGTTATTTCGGTTTATGTCTTTTTATGAGTGCCAATATCATGCTTTAATTGAGAGAAAATTGGCTGTTGGCAAGAAACTGAAAAGAAGGTTACCAAAAGCCCTACCATGAATAAGTGTTCCAATCAGTAATATTCTATTTAGTTAAGTAGCCTAAAATTGGATGTTTTGAGATCATTATTCAAATCACATTGACAAAATCCTATTAGGAGAATTTGTTTTCCAGAAGGAAATGTACAGAATTATTGATGTGTTTTAAATGTGTTTTCAGCCTCACATACACCAGGGACATATTAGGAAGCAGTTAGGCGCATGGCTCAAACTGAAACAAGGTCACAAAACCCATATTCTCTCATTTACACAGAGGATATAAAGCATCATTCACGCATAAAGTTTGTAAGGAAGAGAATTGCAAACAATAAACAATTGTCTACAGAGAGTTCTGGAGTGCCATGGAACTTCTTTGACAACAAGGTTCTAAACGTCACAGGATAGGGTGTGGATTTTGAGAAGGCTTGTCTGGGCCGTGTTAATAGGTCTCCGAAGGGGCAAGTTAGACTTCCTACACAGTTGAGACTTCTTCCCTACTTCACCTCTCTTCACTCATTTCTCAGCAGAGCCCAGGGCCTGAGAGGAGGAGCAGAACAAGCATCTTTTTGAGGTCCCCCTGAGGGATATGGATATAAAAGTTTAGGTTGCAGTACTCCCACACTGTATTCTCATATAGTGCATCGCCTCGAACTTCTGCGCTAACAATGGGGAAGTTCTAAAAGTGCACACTGTACTTACTTCGCCAGTACCTCATATACTTCCCCTCCTATCCCTAAGTTTCTCTTTCTCTCCGAGTGTCTCAGCAGCATTATTCCGCAGTGAGATGTGGGGGAGGAACGTCTCAGGAGGCAGATCGAATGAGGACTGGCATCACCGGTGGTCAGCGTGGAAATCAAATGCACCGCCAGCGAAGCGCAGCAAACACTTATGCTCCCACAACAGCCGTTAGTGTGCGTGCGCCATCAAACTGACAGCTTCTCCCTTGGCTGCTCCTGACAAGGAATTTCCTTGTCTAAAAATTTGCCATACCGAGCCAAGAGTGCAGTGGCAATTTGTACAGTTATGAATAGATTTCTGAGGAGATGAGATAAACGTTTATCGTGTTGCATAGCAATTTGGAAGCCTGAGGGACACAATAACTCGGCAGCATGCACACAGTATAGTTTATGATTAAAAACAGTGTTGTTTATTGTTAATCTTAATGAGTAAAATTGGAATCTAACCAGCTTTCCATCAAGTCAAGCTTGTCCCATCAACTCGTCCTCGTTCTGTAATCTGAAGAGCCTTACTTATTTCTGAATTCAAATCAATTTGACCATAATTGTGTGCAAACAAATTTTGTAGTCATAAAATGGGGTTGGCCTTCTATGTAGAAATCTTTTGAGTGAATGGAAAAAAAAAAAAAAAAAAGCAATACTGTGTGTTCCTGACGAAATACAGAAATAGACGTAGAAGAGGGGGTACTGGAGCACTTCAGAACCAATCTCTGCTTATCCAAACAAGATGAGGCAGTGCGTTGTTAGCCACAGATTTATCCTGGAAATCCAACAGGATCCTTCATTTACAAACTTGAGATTTATTGCATTGCCTGGCAAATGCTTTCACAAGCGCTGTGATGCCATTCTGCTATTGTGGAGAAATGAGCGCTGCACCGGGACACGCAAGCCAGGCTTTGATGGCGGCAGAATAATGGTGTGAAAGCGCTAAGCAATGTGAGTGTGGGGGTGTTCGGCAAATACATTATTTAGAATGTGTTTTTTTTTTTTTTTTTAAACAAGAAAGGAGGCATTACAGGGTTTTTGGTGAACCAAGGTGTACTTTAAACCAAGGCGATTAACGCGAAAGGGAAATATCTAATGTTATTTTTTCACAGCTGTGAGGAGAGAGAAGGAGAAAAGCCTGTAATCACGGTATTATTTGTGCATGAGATGAAGATCAATCAGGGTTCAAGCGTGTCATGATGTTTAACAACAATGGATTATTGTTCGTGAAGCAAAACCGGAGGTGGGAATCGGGTGCGGCTTGTTGGGTGAATGTCAGAGCAAACAAAGACGACGCCTCAATCCCTTTTTGTTACCCAACTGTATATTTCATATCATTTGGTTTTGTAAACTCCACATAAATAGCGCACACAGGATTAATGCACTACTGACAACTGTAATCGTGATTTCTGATGTTCCCTAATAATATGTAGATGGAGAATGAGGGGGCACATTTTGAAAAGAGAGACAGAAACTCTTTTGGCTCCACAGAGGCCTGAACTGGAAACAAGGCCCACAGAGAAACTAAAACACAGTCGATAAGCAGAAAGTCTAAAGAAAACATTCAATGGCACAAAGGAAGTGCAATTCTTCTGCATTGTTTATGTACACTGTACAACACATTCTTTAAATATGTACGAACAGCAGAGGAACATTTGCGATGCAATCCCATTCACTGTCAAAACAAGCAACAAACGACCAAAATGTTTCTTATGCTCCTTTTGCAAATAGGTGCAACAAAGTGACGTTTCCCTGCAGTGGGTCGCTGTAACACATTACAGTCCCACAATTTATTTTCAGAGCAAGCAAGCGAGGGGTGCGAGGGACTTTAGAACTTAATGAATGCTTTGACAGCTTACGTGGAGAAGCCAGAGAAGACAGCCACTGATTAACAGAACACTTCAGAGTACAAGGCACAGCGGTGCTCAAAGAAAACAGTGATGATCTCCACTTAATCGTGGAGAAGCCCGGAGCATCTGTCACCAGAGCAGGCCAGCGGCACCGGCGAGCTCCCGCTCCGCTAGGCTGTCTTCTCTAGAGAGCGGCGGCCATATGCTCAGCTCTGCTGCAAACTCGCAAGAAGTGCATTTCCTGACAAAACACAGGAATAAATATGACATTCAAACAAGTTGTGCTCAGCCAAGCTGAACACTGATGCCGTGCCAGGCTTCAAGCCTTGAGCTGCGTGTGTGTGTCACACTTAGGAGTTCATTTCTGAGCTCGCATTGATTGGTTTTGTACAAACACTCAATAGGCGGTACATTTTTAGCAAGCTGCCATTAACACGTTAAGAGGCTGGGTTATATTTTACAGAACAGGAAAAAAAATGTTCCATCAATTGTTGAATGAGAAGACTATGGCACAAAAGACTGCATTTCATTTGTGCTCAGGCATATTACTTCCCTCAGTGTGACATTAAAATAAAGTCATCAAACCACTGAGCAGGAGCCCTGTCTAACCTGTCTGTTGTTGAAATGTCACTTCAAGCCTGAACAAAGCCAGCACACGTGTGAGTAAAATCCAAACACGTTATCACTGAGCAAGAACAATACACACTCCATTCATAGCAAACTGCTACAACATGGCTCCAGGGTGTTAGGTGAACAATTAGCCTTCAGTGTCAAATCAGTAATTTACAGAATCTTTATAACATTATCTGACTGCGCTATATGGAAGTGTGAGGTTTCTCTGTTCCAATTTTCATCAGAATCTTCCTGGATATTGTAAGAATTATTTTTGTGTACTCCGAAGCTGGAGTGAAAGGCAGGCCAGGCTGTGAAACTACTGACAGGATTGACCTGGATTCAAATAGTCTAGTTTTACACACATTTACTCCTTCAACACTACCACCAAATTCCTGATGTAAGAGTTGGTCCACAGGAATAAGATTTGAATACTTACACACTAAACTTTTATACTTTATTATAGAAAGTGGGAAGTTTGATGTTTTGTCATCCTTCCCTTGGGATTCTCACCAGTGGAACAAAAGAGTACAGAGTACACAACGCAGTTAACTCATTGGTCAGTAAGGAATGATCATACACATGCTCCTTAAGGATATAAATTCATAATTCACTCAGTTTCAGCACAAAGCGCTCAACCATATTGCGCTGTTATTCTTTGTGCCATTATATAAGTTCACAGTCATCCCTCAGGATAAATGAAACCTTTACATTTCACAAATTATATTTTATTTTTTAACTAATCAGAATTGTGGTTGTATACAATGTGAGTTGTATTTAATGAGACCAGTCCGAGAAAACTCGAGTTAAGTTGATAAAATGCAATTACGTTATTTCACATTGTATAATGTTTATTAGTATCTTGGGTTTGTGAAAAATATGAACTTTCATTCCAACATGATATAATGTTTTGTCAAGTGCCTATATAAAATGTTAAATGGTCGCTGCTCAACCAAGAATCATGGCATCCTCAAACATATTCGTTGACTGCATCTGATTTAGCGTCTTCATTTACTTATTTTTAGGGCTGACTTTGGGAGTGCACCTTTACATGAGTCCAAGTCAAAAAACAAAAGTATACCAATTAATGGATTTGTGGCATAAGTGCATGCTGCTTCTTTATGGTATTAGATTTTTATGAATGAGATTCATACTGCATCCACTTTGCTAGACCAATACACGAATACTTATACTAACGTGCTATTGAAGACGTTTACAACATTTTAGATCTACCACATACTTGGTTTTAAAACTACCAACCATACACCCTAAATGTGTTATTACTTCATATTTGGTTACTATTGTGAAGAAATTAAGATATTTATACTTTGTGTTCTCTTAAAATCCTCCTCTGGAATCCTCGTGGAGCGTAGTATAGTTGATCCCAAAATTGTAGGCCAGCTCAGTTTCAGTCCATATGAAGGAACGTTTGCTTCCATAGGCAACACCAGCAATTTTGTTCATCTCAACATTGCTGTCCAATTCTTAACAATTACTTCCCAGATGTAACAAGATCTTCACTGGCTGATTTGTTACCGTCGTTGCTCCATTAGCAAACGTTTAGGCAGCTGCCAGAACATGAATGTTACATTAATTGGTCGAGACTAAATGAATCTGCTGATCATGTATTCTACTTTTTCAACTCTGAAGGACCTATGGGATTTCATAATAGTTTAGAAAGCGCTTGCATGTAAAAACTATGTGAATATGTGCTCCAGTGTTCAGTAACATTTATAATATAATGTACATAGATGAATGGAAACTCATCATAAATTAAGACAAACGGTAAAACTAATGTCAGTGTCATCTGATATAATTATATGAAATAATAGTAACTGCATATATATGCTGATGTCATTATTTGTCTGAAGATTTTAATAAGAACCTCATGGTTAGTACTGGCATAGCTGAGAATAAGATGAGGATAAGTCATGTTTGTCAGTATCTAACAAGCATCTACTTCAGAGAGGGCAAGATTATGTATATTAAAAAAAAAGAGATTACTGAACCAAGCAAAATTTGTTACTGTACAAATTTCTTCACGTGGGTCCCAGACAGAAGTTTAGTTGTTGGTCTCAAAGTCCCCAATGTGGGTGAACAAAGTACATCCAAGAGCCCTTTTTAAGATGAGCTGGTCAAAGCGGCCATGTGACCTGGCATTTCCCTCCAGTTTCAAACTGAACAGTGCCGTTTGTTTCGTGATAAACTGTTCCTCTTTGTATTTGTTTCCCTGAGCCAGCTTCATAACCTGCAATGCCCTGGCCATATCTGCTAGTTTGCCACATGTCTGGGAAAAATAACAAACAGTCTTCTCCATTATTTCCACAAACAGGGGAACGAAAGGTCTTCGCCTGCCGTCCCCGCGAGAGCCTGTATTGATTACAACAATGCTTCAACTCGAGACAAGACCACTCTGGGGTCACTGCTATTTCCATCAGAAAGTTTGCCAGTTTAAATTTACACGGCTTTCTCCCATCCATTGCCTCCAGTGAGAGACACGGGAGAGCTCCAGACTTTTTCAGATACTATATGCGTACCAGTTGAACAACAATAATGCTCACCCTTTGCTCTGTAAGTGGGTGTAATGGAGCGCCAACTATAGGTTCCTCAAAATATAAGCTACCCACTGGTGAGCGTCAACCAGCTAAGAGAGGTCAAAGTATCATGGGACTGGGGGAACGAGACAGCTATACGGTCCAACATAGAGAGTGGAGGTGACAATGTGCCGTTGTTTCGTTTTCACATTTCTCAGAGGTGGTGGTGTTTGACAACTTGGAAGGCTACCGACTCACCAATGCCCCAAGGCCCGAAAATTTAATGAAGGTAGATTGTCAGAGAACCAGAAAAGTTTTAATAAGAAGGCTTATCAGAAAGAAAACAACGAAAGTTTGTGTAGGACTTTGTGTCTGTCCTAATACCTGCAAAGCAACTGAAAACAGAATAGATTAGCAATGCTTGAAAATGAGAATTAAGTATCCCCTGACACTTAACTGCATAAGAATAATTGTTTGGCATTTTTCTACAATATTCTTTGACTTGTCCAGGGTGTGCTTGGATAGAATAAAAACAACAACAAAAAAAGATATAGCTACTACACACAATGGGACTGGTGACTGAAGAAATAGGTTTTCTTTTCCATTCCGCATTTATGAACTTCTAGATAAAAATTCAACATTTTGATGCTATGGGGAAAACAATTGCTTCTGCCTTTGAAAACTTGACGCTGAGTGCATTTAAAAAGGACTGCTTGTTCCATATATCAATAAAGTAATGCACTTACTGCCCACTGGTACCCCAGTTTTCCCACACAAACACCTTACCCACTGTGGAGAAATGAGAGGAGGTTTCCTGGGACACGACAAAAGGATAATCACTGCAAAATTAATAATGTTTACACAGCATTTGTTCGTCTCCAGACATGTTCAACTTCGTATCACTTTTTATTAGCTGTCACACCAACAAACAAGTGGTGTTTGGAAACAACGGCAACAGTAGGTTTTGTCGCAAACAATGCTGGTGTGTCGCATGAGTGGGTGAACCTGTGAAGTTTGATTAACACTGCAGCCTCGACACAAGAGTCCAGAAAGTGAGGCCAACCCTCACAGCCACTGCTGGAAAATAATGAGCCTGCAGCATGAAGGAACACTATGCATGTAAGAAGAGAGACACTTAAGAATCCAAGATGAATATATTCAAATGAAATGAGAGGAGACCTTTCTAACTGATTAGGCTTGTCTCTGAGAGAGAGGCGAAATATGTTTCTACTTTAACGTCCGTGTGTTTAACTATCACCTCTCTGATCCAACAGCCCAACGTGGCACTGTTCGATTTGCATACGGTTTCTATAAATACCTGGACCTCAACCTGTTCCGGCAGTAATACCAGTCATGTTGGAACGCAGATGAGCCTTATTGGTCTTATGGGAACCCAAAAAGCCTCACGGGAAACAGCCAATAGCAACAGACTATACCCATCAAGCCGGCAGAGTTCTCATACATTATAGAGTAGGCTATATGATTTACCTAAGCTTGTCAAAGGAGAAAAATTATCAGGCAAATGCGAGGTAATAAATTGTAATCCATGCTGCATATGTTTGACTCGTGACCCTTGGCATTTTAGAGGTTGAATGAAAGAGTTGGGGCCCACTGGAAGACAGGAAAGGGGAAATACTGTAAAGAAACTGGTTTTAAAGTCATACGAGATTCAGACTAAAGAATTTGCAATGGTCTCAGCTTTTATAATTTCTTTAAAGCTCTGCAGTACTTAACATAGAAACCTATACAATAGTTGGAGGTAGTTTGCATGAACACTTTGTTTAATAGATCATTAAATACACGCCAAAAATATTAAGTTACACTTTTAGCGCAACATGGTGTATTATTCAGTGGATATAGAAGGTCTACACACCCCGGTTGAGACAGCAGCTCTCATCACCAAATATACCTACAGTGAAACGTGGCCGTGCCAGCATCTTGCTTTGGGGTTATTTTTCCACAGCTGGTATTGGAACCTGAATGGACCTTTCCGATGGCGATCTTAAGCTCCCCCCCGTTAGCCATGTCCCACAAGCTTACAAAATGGCAATCGAACAGAACATGTTTGAAGTCCATTCTCCATCACGTATTCCAGATAATATAGGTGTATGTTTTTTGCCAAATGCGTTAGACTTGTCCAAGAGTGTTCTACAGAGAGGTCTCAACTATTTCATGCAAGGATTGTCACGACCCATCGGAACGAGAGTAGGACCCAAATGCAGGACTCGGATGATGGAAGGTAGCTCAGGGAGAAACGTTTTTTATATGGCGAGGTCGGGGATCGAGCGGGCAGTCAGGTGCAGCAGCGGTAGTTGGGACGTCGGGGGAAGAGAGCAGGTGAGCGGGCAGGCAGGAGTCGGTACGCAGGAGAACAATCAAAGCAGGCAGAAGTATCAAAGGAATCAGGCTTACAAGGTTAGTCGGAGAACAGGCGAAGGTCTGTACACACGGGTTGTCGATCAGGGATACCGTAGCACTCGAACGGGACATGAAGCGCCACGATCCGGCGGGGACCAGTCGTCCTCGGGGTGATATAAATACACAGACTAATCAGCCCGCATGAGACGCAGGTGTGTGCCTCAATCAGCGCACCCGCGCGGGCACCCACGCAGGCACCCGCACAGCTCGTGCTGGAGCGGCAGGATAGTGACAAGGATATGTACACGGTATTAAGATTTTGGACGGTGCAGGACGCAAAGTCAGATTTACAGTCAAACGTTGGTGATCGATGCAAAAAAGTTTGACGCCTCACAAACTTCATATTGAAATCCAACAGGATAAAATAGAGGAATTGTATTGCGCATGTAAAGCAGGGTGAGTACTTTTTACTTGAAAAGATCACAAGTAATTTCATCGTAGTCTTTATAAGTGGGTTAGTATATTCATTTGACTTGGCTCGTAATGGAACCTCGTGCTTTGTCTGAAAAGTCTGATGTGATACAAATAGGCAAATAGACATTTCTCTTGCATGACATCGCGCATTTACGTAACCCTAACCAGACTCTTCGGCATAAAACATTACACACTTCATTCAGCAGGTCACTGATACGCTAACAAAGTGAAAGTTCTTCTCCTGCTATGTATAAAGTACTGATGATAGTTCAATCAAACTCAAAGAAGATACTTCTCCCTCACTTACTTTCGAACATACAGCCTTGTTGATATTGTTCACATTTAGTTATATGTGCGCTCTTCCACAAGCCTTAATCCATCGTAGACACTTCGTCAAGTGTGTTTTAGGCTTTGGAAAATTAATCAACCGGGCCCCTTGTAACCTAGCAGGATATCTTTCCTCAGAATTGCACGTTCTCCAAGCGCATCTGAGGACCATTTTATAACATTAACTTTTCCAAGCGCACGCTACTGACAACTAGCATTGCTTATGGGGTGTGTCAAGACAGGGGTTAAGACAATGCGGCTATCTGATTGGCTAATATTGTACGAGTGATTGACAGGTCAGAAAGGTCCATTAAAAGTGGAATCAAATTGTTAAATCAGCGTGAGCACAAACCCCACTAGGAACCATAAGCCTTGTCAGGAAAAGCCATTGAGAACAATTGAAATTTGCTTTGGGTTAATCTGAGGCACTTTAAATGGTGACAGATGCGTGTTCAACCCCATTTAACATGAATTTGAATGTGATCGGTTAATTCTCAACACACCCACGTCCCATTTACAAGAGGGTGTGCACATTCATGGAATTATTTTTGTTAACTTCACTTCGTCTCTCAAACTGTTTTTAAAAATTCAGTGAAGTTGTCCACGTTATAGGTGACTATGGCAGGAAAAAAAATGACTAAGAATGAAGAAGAATGACAATTATTTTATATCCCAAAAACCTGGCATTTTAACAGAGTTTTGCGAATTGTTATATCTACTGGATTTAGCGTGAACTGTGAAGTTAATTCCCAAACCCTTGGCTATTGTAGGCTCTATTTATTTCGACCAAGTACCAACTTATTACCGTATAATATATTTTACAGACACTGTTTTCAGATAGTTATTTAAAATGTAAAATAAGCATCATCATCAAATACAGCAGAGACACAGAGTAATGCTTGGTGGCAGACAGTGAGGATATAACTGTGGCACATAAACAAAAACAGATGCAGGAGGCCTGCCTCCAAGTTGTCTCTTACGAGAGTATTTGCCGGAATTTTGAAGATGAGGGTGAACATCTAGTGGGGATAAGAACAGTGACGGTTCCAGTCTATTGTTTTCTTATTTTTTGTTTTGTCTTGTTTTCTGTTGCTATTGTGCTCTTTTGTTTCGTGGTTCTTTTGAGACACTCAAGAGAATTGTGAAGCAGGATGAAGATGAATAACAATGCTTAGAGAGTATACAAACCAAAACAAAAATAATGGAAGCCGTAAGTTTGCTGAAAACATTAACTATATTGTAGTTTTGAACCAGACATAGGACAAAGTGAAGGGGAAAAAAAGGTACCACGAAATGACAAATAACTCATTACAACTCAAGTTGAATTAAAATAATTGAAAGTTGGAAACACAATAAATCCACGGTTCAAAAATGCAAAGGTAAGCGGTGTGGTTTTGATTGCTGTTTATTTGTTAGGGTAGTTATTTAACAGGACTACACAAAAACACAGCTTGACTTTGCAAATGTTTGTGAAGCGATTCTTCACACAGAGAAAAATTATGGTATCAATCCTGCAACACTTGTGTGTCCTGTGCAGGTGCAAAAGTAAAAATGTGTGTGTCGCATGTGCTCAAGTCAGAATAACTATCTCCCCAAAAAAATGAGAATTGCTCCAATGCTATTGTTTTTTTTGTTGTTGTTGTTTTTAATGTGCACTCAAGAATGTATTCAGATCCATCACGCACCTTGTATCTTTGTGTTCTCTGTTTTGGTGGCAGATGTCCCCCCCCCCCTCCATCTTCCTCCCTTCCTCCCTCCCTCCCTCCACATAGCCACTCAGTTCTCTCCTTTGTGGCAAGGGCAGCGGCTGGCACAGGGGCACAGAGGCCACCAGCAGTGCAAGTGATGACAGACAAAACTGATGGGCAGGGTGGTATGACAGGTTGAGTGTTCACCCTACTTTGCCAAACCCCCGCCCCACTAGCCCTCTGCTCACCCATGCTGCTCTGCACCATATACCCAAGCACCTGGACGCCGGCGGCTGGTGAGCTATCGCTTTGCAACCCCATAAAAATAGTCCGTCCCATTTTTCTTCAGCCTCCCTAGGGGCCACAAGGTCTACAGCATCATTACCAGGACTAAGGATCAGAGTGTGCCACCACAACTTGGCAACCACTCCCTCCCCTAAGTCTGTCACCCTAATTATAGGTCAAGCACTCTGACTTTGTAAATTATGAAACCTTTGTTCTTATCAGGAATTCTAAATGCAAAGGAAAGATGCAGTAAATTCAAAAGGTGCAAGGAATACACTCAACTAAAGATGAATAAAGGAGGAAAATGGTGTAAAAAAAGATAGGATTGGGGTGGGGGGGATTTTCAATTATAAAACCAAGCTAATTTGGTATGACCAGCAACTGTCATGCATGGTGACGGAGGGCTATTATGTAGTCATTTGAGCTCTTTCAAATTAGTTATGTTAATGTCCTGCATGTGAATGTAACACTTGGATGGGACAAGATTTCAGCAATTAATTTCTACAGTCAGTGGAGAGACAAGCAAATTTATTTTCCTGCTCTCAGGGAATTGGTGGTGGAGGGAGTGAGGAGGGGAGAGAGCATTCTGGAGCAGGGAACAAGCTAAACACAAGACCTAAATAAAGCTTGAACAATGGGAGCCAATGCCTCCTCATTCATTCAATTGACAATGTTTTGCAGCTTAAACCTGTTTTATTAATTATGTTTGACATTTCCTTAATTAGTTTCATTTACACCAAATCAATCCCTGCTGTTGTACAGCATCATTTATCATTTTTAAAAATTTGCATAGCCAGTGCTGACTTTTTCTACTTAATTATACATTAAAAGTGTCAGCCACGCTTGCTGCCTGGCATTATCTGAGGTAGAAAGGTTTGTGGCTGGACAGGGGTGGCATTAATCATTGGGGCGGTCGTAAGCAAGGGGTGCTCCCAGTTGCAAGAGGGGAAGCCAAGCGGGGCTTCTGATTTAAAAAGCTTGATGCTTCTTAGGGGCCACTTTGACCTCGATGACCTACAGGGAGAGGCCACAAAATATCTGCAGCCAGTTCACAGAGGAAAGTGTGGAGGTGGGTCGAGACACAACAAGCTACAGGTGAAACCCAATATCCTGCTGTGATGCACCACATTGGGGTGCATATTGCGCCTTGCTTCCCAAGATGTGCCACTAAAGATTGGTACAGGTAATGTAGCTGCGGCAATATTTAGTATACAGTAGTGGTGCCTTGAGTGATATGACCCATCCTTTTGCATTGACTTGCAAGTACAACCTTCAGATACAACTATTGTATGGTGGCAGTGAACTCAATTCAGCAGTAGTTGAGCAAAAAAGGGACCACAGGATAAATTATAAATGATTAAAATGAAAAGTAGCGAGCAACATTTTTTTTTTTTTAATAAAAGCATGAAGCAGCTTAATGCTACTTCCAGATGAAGTTTATTGTAAAGCAAAGAATTCAAGATTGTCCAAAACAACCAAACGGTGTTGCCTTCAGAACGCCACCTGCTCGCTTAATGCTGTATGGAAATAATGGAAAACACCATTGACATGTCAATAGTTAGCATTAATAGTTATAGTTTTCGAACCCTTCAATAAATTGATTTTTGAACCATAACTTTGAAGCAAAAGACATTCACTATCTTGTCATAAGTATCCACTACGTTGCGTAAGATCTGATATGATCCTGGTCTACTCTTTGCAGCTATAACTGCTTGAACTCTTGTGGAAAGTCTTTCAACAAAGTTTAGGAGTGAGTTCATAGGAATTTTTGTCTATTCTTCTTGGAGCATATTTGTGAGGCCACATTCTAACATTGGACGAGAAGGCCTTGCTCACCGTCCCCTGAAAATCAACCCAAAGGTGTTCTAGCAGGTTGAGGACAGGACTCTAAGCAGGCCAGTCAAGTTCAACTTTCGTCCATGTCTTTATGGACCATGCTTTTTGCACTGGTGCACAGACATGGGGCTTGAAGGGGAAATCCCAAAACTATTTAAATGTCCAAACTCTTTTGGTTTCCTGAGGCATTCTGAGTTCCTTTCACTGGAGCTCAGGGCCTAATACTGTATTTTGATGATTTTCAACTTTGTGGGAACAGTTTGGAGATGGCCCATTGCTGTTCCAACAAATCTGTGCATCAGTGCACAAATTAAGGTTCATAAAACCACAGATGAGTGAGTGTGATATGAATGACCTTGATGGATACAATCCTGACCTCAAACCTATAGAACAACTTTTGGATGAATTGAAGCGGACTAAGGAGCCAGGCCTTGTTGTTCAACATCAATGTGTAAACTCACAAATGAGTTTCTTGGAAAATGCACATAAATTCCGATAAACAAACTCCTAAAACTTGATGAGAACCTTCCCAGAAGAATTTGTTTTAACTGCAGGGGTGAGTGGGGCATCTGTCAAACTATCGATTAAGAATGGGGTGTTACTTAAATTCATATCTGAATTGTGGCAGGTAAGAGAATACTTTTGGCAAAAGTGTATTTTTTATCCTCTGGAAAAATGTCTAATAGTAGACCAACTTACTGAGTCACTTGCAGTACTTGTCGAAGTACCAGTAGTTTCTTCACTTTTGCATGTGGACTCTATTATACTGCCCCAGGGATAACAAAAGGAGCAGCACACAGAATTGAATTGCATCATGAAATTGTTGTGCACAAACTTTTTTTTTCTATTCAATTTATTTCATTACAATATATTTTAAGTACCAAATAGGGCTACTTTCCCTTGTTAGTAAACAAACACTTTTGTATTTTGAGGTATGATTTAACAGATTAGTGCCGTTTGCACTCATTTCAATGGGGGATGATGACATAAGACATGTTTTGAGTTATGAGCGTGGTCTGGGAACAAAAATCATATCTCAAGGTGCCACTATACATATATTATATACTGTAGATAGTATGGGTATAGCACAAAGTCTTTATACACACAGTTGCTATCACACTTAGCAGCCTTGTGACCCCATCATTTTAGAGTACAGTTCAAATTACAAAAAAATGATGGCATACATATGAAGGTAATGAGCCACATGCTGCTTTACCAAAAGACTTCTTAAGAAATACTTAAAGTTAAGAACAAGAATCCCCAGAACCTCTTCCCATACAAATCAATACTTCCAACCACATCTATTTCACTGTAAGCACAAAACCAACTCTGAGTCAATTTACTGTGCCTGGCCATTACATTCCCTTCGGCAAGTTTGTGTACAAGGTGCAAACTGACAGCTCAAACACCTGGCAAGCTTGCTCCTGAGTAAATCTTTCGAGTGTTGATGTGAACGTGGCTTTACAAATCACCCATTCAGGAGGCAAGACAGAAATTGGCAGGTAGGCTGAGCCACAGTGTCGGGAGTGAAATTACTCTGAAATGACAAGCACAGTAAGAGTCATACTGAACCTCTGAATGATGAAAGCTATGGGAGAGATATTGGACTATGCACAAAATAGGAAATCAAGTGAGATTTTTAAAGACACTAAATTTGTCCTTTGAAAATGAAAATATTATGTATCTGTTTTGATTAAGTGGTGGAGCCGTAACCCTAAATAGCAAGCCATTTTCAAAGCACTTCCCCATGTGCCAGCCGTTTGATCTCCTCATAATACTGTGTTGTGACAATGTTAGCACCTAACTACCAAAACAAAGAGTATACTCTATTCGTTCACCAGTAAAAGATTGTTTCTCATTTCCTCACCCCCAATTTTCATGAATAGGTCATAGAACATGAGTTGAGTTCAACCCCCCCCCCCACACTCTCACACACACACACACACACACCAACACAAAAAAAAAAAGTTTCTTATGAATGAACTTAACAAAATGAGCTTTTTGTGAGAAGGAACATGTACCAGTTTTTTTTTTCTATTAAAAAGAATTTAAACACAACAGATTGTTTTAAATGACTCTGTCACTCTTGGTGTCTTTACGGTTAAAAAATAAAAATAATGGACCGCTACCATGTGCTCAGTCAATAAGGGTCACCTTTATCTTGATTGCCAAAAAATTTTAAATCAAGTAACTAAAAATAAAATTGGAATTCAACCAGTTTTAGCACAGGAGGCATTTACCCATATAAAACCAAAGCGACTGGAAAAAAAAAAAAAAAAACTATTTCACCACTTTCCAGTTATTACTTTAATTAGATGGGAAAACCCCATATAGTGTACATACATATAGTGTGAGGCAGCTAAACTTGCTTGACCTCCAATATGTTGGCATTTTTTTATCTTCCACGTGATGAACGTAAGATCCCGAGATTTAGCATTTGATCTTCATCTTGAATCCAAAACGGTGAAACGCCATCCTTTACAGGGATATGTTCATCATTACAGTGATTTACAAACTTACAAACTACAAACTTTGAACAACCTGGGCAGCACTTTCCTGGAACCCATTGAAAAATGTACTTAGTGAGTACATCCAGGTCAGTGGCGATAAAAAAACGACTTGGTCAGTGGGAAATCTGTACTACATTTCTTGATACCTTCACACACAAAATTAAAGATTGAATTGATTAATTATGGAGCACGATGGATCAGCTGGTAAAGTGTTGGCCTCACAGTTCTGAGGATCCGGGGTTCAATCCCAGCCCCGCCTGTGTGGAGTTTGCATGTTCTCCTCGTGCCTGCGTGGGTTTTCTCCGGGCACTCCGGTTTCGTCCCATATCCCAAAAACATGCAACATTATTTGGACATTCTAAATTGCCCCAAGGTGTGATTGTGAGTTTGGCTGTTTGTCTCTATGTGCCTTGCGATTGGCTGGCAACCAGTTCAGGGTGTAACCTGCCTCCTGCCTGTTGACAGCTGGGATAGGCTCTATCACTCCTCTCGACCTTCATGAGGATAAGCAGCAAAGAAAATGGATGGATAGATTAATTATATCATTAAAAAATAATAATTTCAATCCATCTTAAAATAGAGAGCTGTTCCAATAAGAAGCGGTGGAATCATGGAGAAAGAAAGTTGTCCTGAATCCAGGCTTGGTAAAGAAAATTCCAACCAAAGCCATTAATTTCTCAGTATACACATCAAGATGTTTACAGGATGTTGGGCCCATGCATTTGCATGATACGTCCTTGAAAGCGCAACAAAATCAATGATGAAGTAGCTAATGCCCAGACATGCCTCCACTGGAGCAGCAGGGGGGGCACCCGGACAAGTGCATGCACTACTGGCCCATCTGGTCGCACACGAAGACTCAACTCTTCTCATGGGGGTGATAATTAAGAAATACAGGGGTAAGGCTGCAACTTGAAATGGCCAGATCAATCTTTGAAAAGGGGAAAAAAAAAAACTGTCTAGCAGACAAAGGAGCTCCACAAGAATTCATTCTTAACATGCTGCAATAGGAGAGTTAGAGCATCAAACACTATTATGGTAGAATGTCCCCAATCAGCATACTAATCTCAGCAGACTGACTAAAAAAAGTTTGGAGTGTTTCAAAGAACTGCAGTTTAAATATGCTCGTGACTATTCTGTCATGAAAATATTAGAATACATACAGTAGATATGATCGCTCTAAAATAACCTTACTTTCTCTTCTTGTTTCCTCCCCTGTAACCGCTCCTGCACACCCGCAAAAAACATCGGAATCATTTCCCATGACCAAAAGCAATCTTTTAAATGCAAAACATTTCCACTATCGAGGATTAGGCTCCCTTTCAGGATATAAGAAAACCCCTTGGTGAAAATATGATGATGAATTCATGGGCCTATAACTCAGTGTTCACACATGAAAAACGTGAGGTTGGAGAAAAATCACCTATTTGTGTAGCATAAATTAACATCAGTGTTCTATTGTCTTGCCACTTTTTATAATGGCAGGGATAAGTGTTCCGCTCTCAAGGTGTAGCCGTTGACAACGGCGCCAGACGTTTCTTGGTTAAAAGCTCAAGATCCTGTGGGTAAAGAGGCCCCAAAATTAAAAGTTTATCCGTCACTGGCTAATGAGCTATAGGGATAGCATATTGCCGTTATAAATCACAAGATCTTGCTGTTTATTTAAATTCATTGGTGCCTCATTATAACTGAGCTATGCACCTTTTGGTCTGAGGTGATTAACAGAACCATAGCTCAAAATGGCTTTTAATTCAGTGAAACGTAGCACTGACCTTGGTGGCGTAACCCTGACTAAAACACGCAGAGACTACCATATTAATAATGATGCTACCTTTACTGGGCCGTGGAGCTGTGCCGCCGGTACTTAAAATATGTATTGCTAGTTAGCAATGAAGGCACATTTATCACACCAAATTACCCTTCAGTGCAAAACTGCTTAATTCTGGGTCCCTGTACCCCTCTGCACTATTACCTGCTCTTTAGAAAAGCCTGGAATTAAATGTAGGGATGAAATGTCAGGGTAATGGGTAGGGGGATGTGAGTCGATGAGATGCAGAGTTGATCATTCCTGAGTGGCTTTTTTGCCATGTCCGCTATACAAAAAATGTGTCTCTCAAAGTCTATTGCGCCCTACAATGCAAAATATTAAACGTATATATACTGGGTCTTTTTTTCATGTATTTTCATGTATGGTGATTTAAAATCTTAAATTGTTAAATATTTATTATTCAACAAGTTTGAATGCACACACTATACTGGAGGTTCCCACCTTTCCTCCACCTGCACACTGAGCACTGGCACACCATAGGGCTATGTGCTGAGCCCACTCCTGCACTGTGTCTAAACCTTTGACTGTAACTCAGTCTACATACAGGCCCTGCTCCTCCAATCACAGGGCACCTGTGTATCAATGATCCAATAATATTGATCCTTTGGAGTGGACACCACCTCCAGCCTTATTATGCTTCAGGATTCCTCCCAACAAGATAGCAGGAGAGTAGAGACAGATATTAGGAGACATCTAAACTTCAATAGATGAAACAGAAACACCTCAGGAATCAATTGTTTATGTAGTGCAACATTGCAAAATCGTGTAAAGAAAGTATAAAATGATCTAACAGATACAGAAAAATAAAAAAAATGAAAAATATGTTGAATGTTCACCATATACTGTAAACCAAATGATATGAAGCCAAAGGGAATACATTGGCGTACAGATTTTGTTTTCTCCAACGGTAACAGCAAACAGCAATTTGGATTGCCAAGGACACAAACTCGATGTGGGCTTTACAAAGCAACAGACATTGCTGGCATAAGAACATTTCTTCGATCAAACGCTCTCATATACATAAATATATGCGCAACACAATGGTTGTCGCTCATCCGAGCAAGGCTGGAGCGGCATTGGGGGGGAGAAAACAAAGATATTACACACATTCCATCAGATGTCGAATCAATTAATCACAACCATCTTCTGGAGACAGAAAAAACTACTCGTCCGCCAGTCTCAGGGGAGCCTGCAAAAGGCCCTGGAAACAGAGGAGAGGTGGGAAAGCATCCACTGACCCCAAGGGTGTAAAAAGGAGGAAATGCGAGAAAGAGTGATAAATAATGCTCTCTCTTCAAGAGCATTTCTATTTTCAACTGAATTTCCACACAGAAGAGTCTACACACTCAGCTGAACATTTTTGCAGATCAGAGGGCAATCATTGTAAACACATTGGTCATTAACATTCAATGACATTATCGCCATAATCACACTACAGAGGGTTTACTCTATAATGTACACCACTGCAGCACTGACTGAAACCTATTTTTGACAGTATCAGGCAATTCAATGGCCTACTGTTGGCACTGGCTACCGTGTCTTTTTTCCCACACCGCAAAGCCTTTAATCTTTTAATCTTAAGAATAAAGCAAGTGTAAACAGCCCAGAGATCATGTGACCACTTTGCGAAAAGGTAAAGAGACGCGCTTATTTCTGTGTGAAGCCAGACACAATAATGATCCTTTCCCCGAAGGCTAAAAATAATCGAATCTGTCGTGAAGGACAACAACAGCCTTACACCTGAATAGCACCCAATATTCCCGGCCTTCTCAAGTTAGGAGATTTGCCATAGTGAAGCAACAGAAGGTAATCTAATGGCCCAGATTCACAACCAATTTCGGTAATCTTACTGAAACAACAGATTACACTGAATTGTATTCCTTGTAAATAAAAACTGTGAAAATGATTGAACAAATTATGCCAAAGTAATCTTAGAGAACTGCAAGAGATGAGTGGAGACCATGTATAAAGCAGATGTGTGTATAGGTAAAAATCAGCAAATACAAAAACCAATACATTTTTTTCTGCACCAAAAGTCCAAAAGACAAAAGAAGCAAAACTGCTATTTTGTTTCCTTCAATGTTCCATGTGTTACACCTTATCGCGTCCTTTGCATCTTTAACTTCAACAAAGCGTCACACTAATATCTAAATGATTTAAATCTAAGATTCATCTTCATGATTAGAAAATTTGTTCTCACACAATATAATTAGATGTCTGTTAATATGAACTACGTATCCATTATCCTCTGTTCATTTTAGGCTGAGAAAACTACTAAGTGAACTGTCGCATAAACTGCAGTCCCTTCCCCGTGTCTTTGATCCATTGCAAAGCCTCCTCCCAGTTAGACATGGGTCGAAAATCTCATAAGGAAGAAAATCAAGAGGAAACTGACAAACCTCATCTGAGCGGCGGTCAATGGTGGGTACCTTGGCTACCCAGTTCAATTGTAAATCAATCAAAATCACAAAATTGTGAACTCTAACAAAACCTGCAGACTAATACTAATATACAGTGTCTGTCCTTTGACACCCTGATGGTCTAAATAGATACGAGTTTACAAACTTGTAAAAATGTTTCATAATCTTGATGATTGGCTGGTCTATTGCTGATGCAGTAGACAATGGAGGTAGTACCTTGTGGTTTTATGTGCAGTTTGCAGTGACAGATCCGTGTTTGTTTGTTTGTTTTTCCTCCATGCAATCAATCCTAGGTGAGCTCATGTAAAAATATTGAAATGAGCATTTCCTTTTAGGGGCTGCTTTAAAAAAAACATTCATGGTTTTGGTACCACCCACTCAAACCAACCCCAATGAGCCTTGGTTTTGTTCAGTGTCTCTTCAATGAACATGTTTTCCTTGCACTCTTCATCTAAGTGCTTCTTCATGTCTGGATCAGTTTGGCTTCTTTAAATCTTGTGTGCACTAAATAGAAAAATACCTTGAGATTATGTGTTGAAAATTGGCACAATAATGCATACTGTATGAAAATCCAATTTTATTGACAATTCTTCCTTTGCTTGTAATTTGTTGACAATCAAATTAAAACCCAGGGGCATCCAATTTTTCTTCAAAAGTTTAAGGTGGTGGGAATGTCTCCTCTGCTCTGTATACATAATTTCATATTTTTCTCCTGTGTTGGCTTACAAGAGGAATCAAAAAGCTTCGGTCTTCGTTCTGATTCCGTCACATTAGATGGTTTGTGTTTGCGCCCCAGGGATCACAGCGACTCAGCCTGTGTTTCGGGTACTTTGTCAGATGACTCAGTATATGTGATTTATGAGCTCTGGAAAGGTTGCATTTCCAACACGCGTGGACGTCCGATTGGTAAATGGGGAAATTCTGAATTTATTAACATACAATGAATGATGATTAATGTTTCGGAATAGATCATGCTCTCCTTTAGATGGCTTAGCATGAGGGTGATATGTGCAGCGATAAAATGACTCAAAAGCATATTGAATGTGTGTGTTGGGTCTATGATTCCTGAAGACTCTAACTGCGTGCATATGTGATTCTAGCATCTTTTTACGGGGTTGTCTGAACCACCTGAACGGACATTTGTATATACAGCAAAATGATATGCTTCTTGCATATACTGCATTATCTTCCACATAAAGTGGGCTCTTCCTTTTACGGAACCTTATGTAGTCACTGATGGAAGGTATAAATTAAAAGACAAAAAGGTGGCATCTTGGAATGTAATTTAAAAGATATCAGAATATGTTTAGAGATCCATTCATCAAAATCCCTACCATTATTAACTTTTGAATTCTGTGACATCTCGTGTCTCCCTCATCAGCTTTTTCAATATCTTCGCAAATATATTATTGCCGGTGTGGAGCAGCTATGTTCACCCTTGGCCAATTATTGCAGTGAACCAAAAAGGTAAGCACTTGCGAAGAAGTTTTATCATCACCTATATTTGCCCGTGTGTCACAGTCAGAGCACACAATTGTAGGTGGGAAAATACTCAAAATCCCAGACATCATTCTTTCATAATGGCAAAAAAGGATTCAATATGCAGCCTCATGTTTCTGACACGTTTTCGGGACAATATTTATATGGGTGAAAATGAGCCTCCGCACGTTTGCATCTTGAAATGGTGAATCAAGGTTGACTTCTACTTATACAATGACCTTACCGTTTCACCTTTGGAATAAGGTGGAATATTGCTCTGTGCTTGGGGTGGGCCGTTCAATTGATTGTTGTGTAGCAAAAAAGAAATAGAATGTGCATGTGCATACCTTTAGTCTCTTAACAGTACATGTGCTTGAATCTATATATACATATGCATGTGTGTGTGCGCGCATGGCATTCTATCTTAAGTAGAGTGGTAGGTGGCTGCAGTTCATAGAAGTTGACTGGTGATGAAGGATGAAGGAAATCAGAAACGCATTGGTCTGGGAATGGGCCATGAGCCGCAGGGTCGCCCGGGCACAAAACGCAAATGCCTCGCACATCATTAACTTCATCCCCCTAACGTGCTCAACACCTAGAGCTACCAACAGCCACGATTCTAGTCCACCAACACACTTCCACTGAACACTGAGTAAATTGTGTGTGTATCTTGGAGGAGAATAGCAGTGCATTTTCAAAACTGTACACATGGGTTGCACGGGTATAAAGGCAACTGCATGCGGGAAAGCCGCAGTGACATCAGTGCAGTCGCCATCCATGCGAGTATAATGATGCCTTTAGAATTTATTCAAATTTCTTAGTGGTGAGAAAGTTAATTACTGAATCAATCAGGAGGCAAGTTGGCCATACTAACCTATCGGTGTATTGCCCACACAATTCAATGCATTATTTTTAATTAACACTGCTTTAACAATGCCACCATGGTGCCCATCTGTCTCAAAATTCTGCAGACCCTGGTTCAAATCCGACCTCGCCTGTGTGGAGTTTTCATGTTTTTCAGGTCCTCCATTTATTTCCACATCCCAAAAACATGCATGGGAGGTTAATTGACACGACTCAGTTGCTCGTAGTTGAAAATGTGACTGCGAACGGTTGTCTGTTTCTATGTGCCCTGTGATTAGGTGGCTGGTCACTCACTAGAAAATAGCTAGGATGGGCTCCAGCATGCCGTAGGTAGGGAAAATAAATAAATCCGGACAGTTAGAAGGAATGACATCTATCAATCAATTTTCTGAACCGCTTATCCTCACGAGATTCGCTGGAATGCTTGAGCCTATCCCAGCTGTCATTGGGCAGGAGGCAGGGTACACCCTGAACTGGTTGCCAGACAATCGCAGGGCACATAGAAAAAAAAAAAACAACAGTCGCACTCACAACCACACATAGGGACAATTTAGAGTTTCCAATTGTGACATGTTTTTGGGATATGGAAGGAAACTGGAGTGACCAGACTGTACCTAGAAAGCCACAAGAGGACCCAAAACCATTTTTAAAAGTAAGGCAATAATCATTTTACTGTTTTGAAATCACGAGTGTATTTATAATGAAAAAATAAGGATAATGTCAAACAGTATTGCAATGGGATGGGTAAATCATATTATTCAACTTTAGGACCACCATAAAATTACAGTTTTAAACAGTTATGGATACCTCCCTCCTGATGCAGCATGAGAGGTTTTAGGAATGGTGGAATAGGCAGAGCAGGAGGGCGAGGAGAGAAAAGAAAGACGAGAAAGATATGATGCAGAAGAGTGCAAGAGGGGGAAGTCAAGCATAAAATAACTTCAATCTAACATCCTCTCTGCGGGGCGGTTGGAGGCAAATAGCAATCCTGCCAATGTGGCGTACTCATGGGGGTTTCCCCCCACCTTTCACTGACCCATAGAGAAGAGGATGATGGGAGAGCAGGGATGAGACAAACCCACTTCAATTAAGGCACAGCATCGTCTTGTCAGGAGACCAGATGAGGTGTCAGAGTTCAGACATGGACAGATCACAGAAAAAAAAAAATGGTCCGGGGTCAGCACAATTAGGACTTTACTTTCGGTCCACCGTCTTTTTTCAAAACTTCTCTCGTAATTATTTGAGTGGTCAGCACACATTTTAAGATTTTGGGGTCTGTTTGGCAGATTCAGTATATTTGGGGAATCCATTTTGGGCCCATCTAGCAGGACTTTTGAATTCAGGTGACCTGAGCTTTGCTGGCAACCAATTCAGGGTGTACCCCACCTCCTGCCTGAAGATAGCCGGGTTAGGCTCCAGCTCACTCGTGACTCTTGTCAGGATAAGCGGCTCAGAAAATAGATGGACGGATGATGAGTAATTTGATTACAAAAGTAAGGATGTCAAGTTGTGTCAGTGATGGTGTATTGGCCTGACTTCGGTGCAGGCAGCGTGGGTTCAGTTCCCACTTCGTGACTGTGGAAACAGTTTAAGTGGTGGTCTGTATCTGTATGTGCCCTGCGACTGACTGGCAACGAGTTCAGGGTGTAATCCACCTTTCACCCTAACTCAACCCGGATAGACTCCAATGTCCCCGTGACCCTGAACAGGATAACCAGTATTGTGGATAATTGGATGACAAGTTGGATGCTCCATATCATGAAGCATCATTGTAAAACAGGAATGCTCCATACAGTATCATCATACACCACACATGCATCCTTGCAGTATTATGCTTATGCTCACTCAGCTGGTTAAAAGTCAATGATAGAAAATGTAAAGTTGATCTTCACTTTGACCTTAACATTTGACCAACAAATTTTAACTACAGGTGCCTTCATGTCAGATGTCAAAATGTTCCCTCTAGGAGTCTGGACCAACCCATGACAAGAATGTAATGACTGACTGTTGATGAAGAAAACCAAGTGTTGGAAGTGCAAAGTTATTTATTTATTTATTTCAATTTATTTCAAATTTGAATAAAATGTTTTTTAGTGTAAGTAATTGGTAAATACTCCAGTTGTAGATACCACTGAAATGAGGACGTTACTCATCGCATTTTACAATTATTGGAACATTAAGGCTGCCTCCAAAAAAAGAGAATGGCTACAAAGTTAAAAACATCAGGAAGGGAGGTTAGGTGCCTGCAGAGGAGGAGGAGGTGCCTTATGGAAGACCCAAGGTCTCTCCTCATGATGTTCCGGAGATATCACTTTCGGTGATTAGACAGATATTACCATAATATCGGCTTTGTCACCAAACGGGTCAATTGCTTAGGAGATTGCCATCCTTTCCTCATTTTCCATCAAGCAAGAAAACATCCCAAGGTATTGGACATTTTCTCCCCTCATTTAACCCTGCAACCCCTCCATCCCCATTCTTCCTGTGAAGCTACCGCTTTGGAGATACAAGCTGGATTTGGCTCACATCCTTGCCTCTTGCCCAACACTCCCTATGGCTGCTTGGCATTCCAGCGCCAAGTCTCTCAGCCCAGCTGCACTGATTAGCTCATGCAGATTATTAGCCAGACGTGGCATGCTTCTTATTTTAGCCATTTTTTTCTTCAACGTTCAATTACTAAGCACAATTCTCAAACAGTAAATATGGTTTATTGGTTTCACAAGGTTAAAGAGGGAGCAACAACAACTGGCCACACAAAATTAAAGGGAGAGCAGCAAGTGTTCATCAGAATTTGCTCGCAACGCTTTGTGGATACGTCATCAAAACATGGTTTCATAGCACTGTGAAAAGACCTCTCGTCTTTCATTCCGTCTAGCAGCTGTCCTGCTGCCAATATTTCACCTCTTAAACCGTGCAAAGTGGGCATCCTGCATTGAAACTTGTGCACTAGCTTATCTTTACCCCACACACAAACATCCAGCAACTGAGGCATCCTCTCTTCCCTGTGCCAGAAATATGCTTGCATCTCTCACACTCAAAATACATTCCCCATCTCTCTCTCTCTCTCTCTCTCTCTCTCTCTCTCCTCTCTCTCTCTCTCTCTCTCTCTCTCTCTCGAGCTCTGCATTTGAAATTGAACAGACACACAGCCAATTTATCATCTGCTGACACATGTCATGTCCAAGGCCTAACCACAGAGACTTACAGTAGGCATTTCATTTATCCCCTTTGTTGTCGGCATAGACCAAGACAATAGCTGGAGTTATTTAAAAAAAAGAAATTGCAGCAGAAGTGGAGAACCAATAAACATCAGCAAGGTTTGTATATCTCTTATGTGTGCCCGTTGGTAAGGTTCCAGACAAAGTTGAAGCCAAGATATTTTCTTAATTTTTATTTAGCCTCTGTGTTAGTGAAATCTCTAATACAAAATATCCTCAATTAGTACACTAGTATGTAAGGTTGTTTAACTTCAGAAAGAAAAAAGGATTTACTCAAGGTGACTTTTTTTTTTTTTAAGAAGACCCAATGTTATTATTACTTGGTTCGAACATTTCTTAGGCCTTGTTTATACTGCAAACAAAGCAGGTTTTGACCAAATCAGAGGTTATTGCCATTAAATCATGTTAATTTGGTTTCTCTAGCTACAAGGGCTGAGATAACTTGAATAATTTGATTACTAAAAAAGTCAAAGCAAAAGCTTTGCCTTGAACTTTCACAGTGATTATTTATACAAGCAGACTGTTACAGCAGAGTGGCCATTACGTGTAGAAATAAAATGACACCATGGCAGTGAGACTTGAGGAAATTGTGTGTACAAGAAGGGTTCAACGTTTGGATCATTTCAAACTACAAAAAGACATTAAAGTCCAATGTGTCTTGTGTGAAGCAGAACTAAGTTACGTACCACAACAGCACATCTAAGGTTTTATTTTTTAAGTCTCACACACACACGCACAAAGTCACAGATACTATAGTGTATAGTTTAAGAATGGGGATGCCAAAATAATTACACCAGGAACCCACATGCACATTTTATTGGATAAAATTATAAAAAAACATGTTTTTATCCAATTACCCGAACCCTCTACATTTATTATGCACAAAAAACACAAAAGTATGAGCAGTCGGGGGAGGAAAAAAAAGATATAATTACAATATCCAGCCATTCAAAAACTGTTTGGCTAAATGTCTATGCAACCAAGTCTGTGTCAAACAGACATATTTTGACTGCTAGTAATACCAATGTTTTTTGCAGCACTCACAGGGGACTTCACCACACAGATGTTTGCCTACATCCATAACAGCGACTAGCATAAGGACTGATTGACTTTTGATTCTTCCATAGCAAATCTCAACTAGTCGTTCATAGTTAAGTTTTTGTGCCAAAGGTTGTGAGATATGAATCATATTTCAAATCATCTCCATATGTGGTTTGGATCAGTCTTGCAAATATTTTCAACGTTCACAATCAATTGGATTTGGGGCTGACAGTATGACCATTTTCAGTAAGCATGCATCCCCCATTCACTGATGTATAGGTGCTTTCATAAGATACAATAATCATCTTGAGGGTTATGTAAAATTAATCAATCCTGAGGCATGAACGGGGACAAACTGTTATGCATTCCCCAAAAAAAAAAACCTCTATGTTTCATCAATTACTGCATTATTGCTCATCTTAACAAGCACTATAAAATAACTTTGTCCTACGGTGCCGAAGAGGCTGACCCTCGCCTGATAATACTGTCACTATAAATGTATATATTCTCGATGTGCAGATTAGGTGGAAAAGATAAAGCGAACAGGTACAGAGGCTAATAATGTGTCTATGTGCGTTTGTGCACAAATGTGTGTGTGTGTGTGTGTGTGTGTGGTGTGTGTGTGTGTGTGTGTGTGTGCGCGCACTATGTGCGTTTGTGCACAGATGTTAGTGTGCGTATGTGTACACGCGTGCGTGTGTGCCTGCATGTAGTTAAGTTGTGAACCCCAGGGTTATTAGTTGGGGCCTCAAACTTGCATAGCCTTACACATACTCTACCTTGACATGACACTATTTGGCATGAATGTTGAATAGGCTGCCCGGAGGGAATTTAAATTCCAGACAATGCCTCTGACTTAAAGTAGAAGATAGTCTTCGGTCAAAAAAAAAAAACTTGAACGCCCAAGCAAGCTTCTCGTTCTGATCTTGGGCAAAAGGCAACATAGACAACTTCATCGTGTAGCTTTGGCACGACGCTAGAACAGCACACGATCAAACTTGAGAGCCTTGGAGACTGTTCATTTCCCAGTGGCGAGTGACCTTTTACAAAGTAGCTTTGGAAGCCATTTTGGCTCTTCCAGTAATTAACAAGTGGTTCTGCATAGGAGACAATTAATGGAAGGTCAAGTGTTTTGCCTGCTACCCTTTTAGGGATGCCATGAGGCAGCAAGCGTCGAATGTGAAGTTCAGAGCCCAGCAGCTTTTGTCTGGTTTTGAGAATGGCGATTCACACCTGGGAATTAAGCCGCCTTCTGTGGTCTATAGTAAGAGGCAGCATCAGCCTTTGGTTCGTTTCCAGACTTGAAGAAAAGAAGAGCATAATGTGGAGAAATAGATATTAATCTGAAAGCTCCTTGGAGAAGAAAAGACCATGAAAGAAAGTGAAACCCTTGAGTCTTCTCCATTAATGACGGCTGCCCAGACAATGTGCGCACTGCTGGTTTATGTTTCAGGTGCACAGCATAAATGATCACTGCAATAAAGTCTACCAATGAGTAGTTCAGGTCCTATTGGATTTAGTGGCAAATACAGCACGTCCCCACTTACAGACCCTGACTTATGCCATTACATTGCTGAATTATTCCACTGTCAAAAGCCATGTGTTTACCCTATTTTTACTTTCAGAAGCCCGGAGGCTGATGTTGACTGCTATTAAATTTCCCCCGAGGGCACTCTCCTTCGCTCACATGCTCCTATCAAATGAGCCAACAAACCATATCAGGGTGTCGTGTTTGTAAAACACAGCATCACCTTTGTTCACCCTTCATCAAGCCCTCTGCCCCCATGCTATTACCCCAGGACTATTCCCTCTTCTCTGCTTAACCCCTCGTCTCCAGGACCGGTGTCACACAGAGCACCACTCTGCCGCGCTCCACGTTCCACAGTCCCTCACCTCTGCTGACATCGAACGATCGATTGTCACCCCAGACGTGCATACGCGCTACAAAGGAACTTGACTGCTCAGTCACAAACACCAGGACGAAAAAGGTGCCACATGCAAACACGCACTAGAATTTAACAAGAAATGTGCCTGTGGATGATTGGCCTGTAGAGGGTTTGATTTCTTCAGATGTTTGCCCAATCATAATAGAGCCGGTTCTCATGAGAATTTAGAAGGAAAAAAAAGTGCAATGGAATTCAAGTAGTTGGGAATTCACTTTTATTTTGACCAAAACAGCTTTTGAGGCGCGTCACCATTTTAAAAACTTTACAATACATTATTACACATTGTACAAGTAAATATGACTACAGTGCTTATAAAATGAGTGGGTTTGATATTGTACATTATCACATCATTGGCATACTTAACCATCATGAATAACAAAAGTACAATGGCGTATATCAAACTGAGTTTGGATTCCTCCCAACATTAAGACAAATGTGCCTCAAAGTTAAGTCACATAAGATGCTAGCATATTGCCCAAGCCCTCAGTGTACTGTGTTTTTTTTTTTTTTTTTAGACAAACTTACCACAGAAAGTGTCTGTATGAACACACGCACACACACACACACACACACCCCACCACACACACACACTAAACTACTACAATACTTTTGAAAGGATAAACTGTTGAGAAATAATTGTCACCGAAAATATTTGTGGAGTCATAGAACCTTTGGGGTTGCTTTAAGTTTGAGTTGATTGCAATTCCTTTTTAATTAGGCTTTGGAGGTGACTCCAGGAATGGAAATTGCTTTAAAAAAAAAAAAAAAAGACAGAAAAAGAAAAGTTTTGCCAATTCCCACATCCCCTCATTCCCCACCTTCCAAAACATATGACCTATATAGTACAGTACCTTGTGGGGGAAAAAAAAAAAGTGGAGCATTCCAGATATTTGAAGTGGGCTGCTGTGTATTTGTGTAGTCCTGCCAATACATGCTGGGCAACTTCAATCACACTAATAATTTAAAATGGTATGAAAATGTGTTTGTGAACAAAGTCAACAACAAACAGGAAAATGTTTAGTCTTTAATTAAATGTGCATACATATTTGTTCAATCAGTGGTTTGAAATCAGTATAGTTTCTAACACTACCCCCTGCTGGTGAGTAGAAGTGACAAGATTTCAGAGTCAAGCGTTGTCTCTTCCTTTTCAATTAATGAACAAATAGGAGTTAAATTGTGACTTATGACTTTATGTGAAAATGGAAAATGAGTTTGAGGCGCAAGCAGGATGGGTCAATTTACCTCTTCTCACCCAAGTCACTACAGGATGTTTAAACAAGCGCATCTCATTCTGCTTTACTGTGTGCGTGTCGTCCATCTTATTTTACTGGGGCATGAGGATAATATGCCAAAAAGTCCAAGACACACTGCAAGTACACATATTCCTAACTTCGGGAAAAAAATATTGTGCCAATGTTGGCCTTATCTGACATTGCTGTTTCTCTCTTGTCCTTTACTGCCAATGAAAAGTTTGTTGTTACATTTTCTTCTTCTTTTGTGTTCTATCTTTTTTGCTGCCCTATAAGTCTGGTTTTTACTCCTACTGGAAAGTAAAATAAAAGTTGCCATTAGAAGTTTATGTATCGCTTTTCTTATGACTTATCTGGCGCACACACATGTACAGTATCGAAGGAGAATGAAAACTGTCCGCCTCCTCAAATAGTGCACTCACCTTCAGATGAATTAAGTCCTCCCTCAAATACATTGAGAAAATAAATAAGTGTAATTATCTTAATCCATTTGAAGTTTGTTACTAACCAAAACAACAGCACTGAAGAATGCTAACAATCTTTGAAAGTGTGGAGCCCTACCACGCATCAACGTCAATTGTTCCATGTGATCGCTGCAATGTTGTACCCCATCATTATTCAGGGAGTGGTGATATTTGTTAAGCCCGGGTTGCCTTGGTTATTGCGCTTACATTTCACTGAATTATAACATTCAAGCACACGGAATAATCCTGTTTCACGTGGCCAGGAGGTGCAAATCATCGCGTCTGCTATCCGAATTTTGACCTCTTCAGGGGCAGTGTGGTGCATGCATGCAGATGGCACACATTGATATGATAAAGGAGACCAAGAATGTCGCAGCAAAGCTAATCTAATTAAAGTAAATAGATGATGAAGCACTGCTGTTTTATCGATATTGTAATCGTCGTATATATGTATTACTTGTTTTAAGATGAGGAGATACTGTATGTGTGTAAGTATTGCTATTGTCCTGTTATATATACACAAGATGCTGCATCATTTGTGTTCAAATATTTATTTAAAATTTTATGTGGTGACATTGGCGCTATTTGTTAGCCCATCTGAAGTGTTTTGCATTGTTACAATAAAGCTACTGTACATTTGTAAGACCGAGCTTTGCTTGTTCTACAGTTTTTGCTTAAATATCCAATGTGTGATTCTCTATTTTGCGTGAGATTTGCAGTAAACAATCAATATTCATATCGTTAGTGAATCCCTAAATTTTACCAAATATCTGGTTGTATGCCTTTTTTTATGCACTTTTTCAGCAGTCAAAGCTTCTACAGTAACACAACCGGAGCTCACCAGAGGCGTGGGGAATAAAAAAAAAAAAGGCAGGCGTAAGGTTATGGCAAGTGAATGAATGGAACATGGCGGCTCTCTAAAGGGAGCCGCTGTACCCCACTGAGTGGGTGTCACAGCCAGATGATGAAGCCAGCCCATCTCTCCATGGAGTAATAGAACAGGCATTGTGTGGAAAGTGGTCTACCATTGCATTTGTTCGCGCAAATAAAATCCATTCATCCATTTTCCAAGTTGCTTATCCTCACGAGGGTCGCGGGAGTGCCAGAGCCTATCCTTGCTAACTTCAGGTGAAAGGCGGACTACACCCTGGATTGGTCACTAGTCAGTCGGAGGGCACATAACACCATCACTGCGCACAAAAGTCATGTACTTACAAGGTAGCAAATGAGCCATATTCTGAAAGAAGACTATTTTAATCATTCTGATCAATTTTAATTGCTTTAAAATTTTCATCCATTCCCTGTACTGCTTATCCTCACAAGGGTAATGGATGTGCTGGACCTGACCCAGCTGACTTTGAGCAACAGACGGGTTACACCTTGAACAGGTCATCAGCCAATCGCACTTTTTAAGTCGTATTAAATCAGAACACCACTAAAAGGAAATGTCTTTTTTTTCACTAAATTTGTCACTTTGTTTTTGTAAAAGTTAACAATGTATTTAAGAATTGTCATTAGCGGTCATAGAGGTCCCCGTAGTCTTTTGGCTTCTGTGTCCCGGCAGCTTGCTTCACCTGAGGGTGGGATGGGATTTGTCTTCACGATCTGAGCCTAATACATCAGCAATCACTGCACCTCAATCTTCAGTACTGATCGGGCCCAGAATGTTTGCGGGCACAACTACTAACGAGGTGTGCCACAAAATGACCTGCAATGACACCCACACTTTCTCAAACATTGAACGATACAAACGCTACAGGGTCTTTGGAGACGCACTGGTGAAAGAGACAAACTCATAATTTAGGTTTAAAAATATATACTTGTGTCCTGGAAATTTTTTGACTAACCTTGTAGATGTGATGACCCCGAGTTTTCAGGTTGGAGGGAAATGCAAGTACCAGGAATCAGGTGCACTGCTCAAATTATTGAGTTTTATGTTTCTGGTGTGTCTTAGCTTGCTTCACATGAAGGTACAGTTGAAGATTTTGCATCAAAACAATAAATGCTTATTTTTGTTTTCTATTATCTGCAATCACTTTTATATATCTGCGAGACAAGTAACACCTTGTTTTTACATAAACTCTATGGTAATATACAGACAAAAGATATAAAGGGGAGGGGGGTGTTAACTAAGGTTAAGGATGCTGAGGCCTTGAGAAGTGAATATCCAATTCAAGACCTTTTTGATACCATGATTGTTTAATTAGATACCCATGTAATTAGGCCAAATACTTTTTCAGAAGCAACTAAGTCTATTATTCATGCTCGAGGACCCCAAAGATGAAGCCTCTCACAATATTTTACAATACATTCACAATTTACATGGTCTGATTATTCAGTCCAGGGATAAAAAGATGGAGAGGGACCCAATTTCGGCAGCTTTCCCGAGCCTCACACTGTAAACCAATCAGCATCTAAAGGGTGTGTGTGGAGGCTGCGCAGGGTGTGGCTTATGATGGCCCATGACCTGAGCTCCTCAGGGAACCTCACACGCATACACATGCAGATGTCTGCTGCACGATGCGGCCTCATGGATACCGCCATTTCTTTTCAATGTGGTAAAATAGACTATCACAAAATTATTGGAGAAGGATCAGTGATGAAAGGCACAAAAAAAGGAGAGACAATGGTAGTTTCAATTAAAAAAAAAAATTCTGGGGTATGTTAGTAAGCGTGAAACAAGGAGAACATGGGGGTGTTTCTAATAGAGCAGTGGTGACAACACACTGGTCAGGCTCACGGAGCTATGATTACTCAAGGCGTTAGACGTGTATGATTATGTACCTAGCAACATGACAAGGCGATGTATGCCTTCTTGTTTTTCAGCTCGGAGCACTTTACCATTAATTAGGTATAAAGAAAATCAAAATCCACAAGATATTTTTGCAGAAGAATATATCAAATTAAACTTAGGACAACGACATTGACAAGTGTAAAAATAATAATTCTGACCACTACAGTACGGTATAATGTCATGTGCTTGCTGAAAAATCCACCTTCAACCAAACCATTTTATAAAAAAAATAAATAAATAAAATACATATACATTTTAACTTCAGTACATTATAAACAGGAAAAAAATATCGTTTGTCTAATTGTTTTTAAAATATTGTAATTAAAAACTCCCCACTCTGATAGTAAAAAAAAAAAAAACTTATTAAATTGCACTACACTCCACCTTTAAACACTTTGTTTGCTTCCCATTGTTTTTATTAAATATAAAAGGGATCACAGATAACAGGTGATTGTTTTCAGTTATGCCTTTTTTGTGTATAGTGTGACCCCAACTTTTACACTAGTCGTTTCTTCTGAAAAGAAAATTGTTCCCTTGCACCCATGTCAATTTTTTTTTTCCAGAATGTCAGCATGAGTTTGAATTTTCTAAAATGGTTGTCAGAATTAATTAAAATATTTGCAGGGTTACTTTGTAATTCCTTTTCATTGGAGAACGTGTTTTGTGCTGCCAAAAGCACACAGCCCGTGTATCCTTTTAGGTCTATCCCATTTGGGAAAGACGAGAAAGTCATTGTGTGGAGCATCGGTGCCACCTAGTGGACGTTGTTATACTAACTGACTCAGGACTCGTTCAAATTTCATAGATTGATGGAAATTGCATAGTAGGTGTACATGTGGGATATAAATTGAAATCTAATATTGAATTTGCTATTATATTACTCTTAAATCTGCATTTGAAATACCTATTGAATTAGATTTGACTGAATTTGCATATTGTGGATGTTAAATTAGTTCAATCCATTCAGTCCAATTAGTTACATGACAAAGCCCAATATATTAGGAACAGCACTCAGTTTAACGGAGTACACTTGTACACTACTGACACCAAAAACTTCAACCAATACCACATAAGCATATTGTAAAATATCTCTTTCACAATGTTCAATTGAATGTGGACAAAATACTTGCCATAACTTCTTTTAGTACTTTGCAGTTTCATGCCTTGTTCTATGATATTAGAGACATGTCCGTTGACCTCAAAGTCATTGGGTGGGAACAAAAAAATGGAATATAAAAGGCTCATCTCACAGTGGCATTCTTTTGAATAGCCCAGATGCTTGCATGCATATTTTTCAAACTATTTTTCCCATTTTGTTTTTGGTCTAGAATTAATGGAAAGCAAATGTGCAGTCATAAAGATATGACTAACCTTTGATGATGATAATTGTGACCATTTGTGGCCTCTTCCACACATAAGTGTAGACTATGTCCAGAAGATCCCTCCTCCCCCACCCCCTTTTCCTAAAAGTGAGACTTTAACATGAACTTCGAGCCTGGGTGCTCCTCTTTCTCATGTTGAAATGAAGTTATTCTCGTTTGGCAGTCCTCCCTTTTCCCCATTCAATCCTCTTGATCACAAAGAAGCCGTCAAGCTTAAGATGTGAAAGCAGCCCACAACAAGCCCAAGCCGCCCACCAATAAGTATGCCATGTTTCGTATGCAAATGGAGGAAAAAAAAAAAAGAAGCGCTTACAAGTGGAGTTTTAAAAGTGAGGAGACCGTGTCAATGCGGCTAATTTCTATGGTCATCTGTGAAGGGAGTAGGCCTGCCAATCATTTTCACATGTAACAGAATTTTGTCAGTCCACATACTTTGCAGTTACTATGGAGACTAATCTGAGTCACCCCCTACACACTCTCCATTTTCATATTCTGTGTGTTGGCACTGCCATGTAGTTCTTGTCCAGTGGAAGTCTCTCAAAATGGGACAATTTGGAGTTTAACTACAAGGTTCAAGAAAAACGTCATATAGTAAAACAAAAGCTCAAACCATCACATCACAAAACTGAAGTCTCTTGAGATTTAAGCATCTGAAACAGGGGCTGGAAAATCTTTTTCCATTCGGGGGAATATTTATAGTTTTTACTTTTATATAAGTATATGACTACATATCACCGTTTGGGTTAGCCCTGATTACAATTAAACCTTCAAACATGTTATCTTTTCATGTCAAAATCGGGAGCGTGATAACCATTCAACCAAAAATAACTAGAAAATGCTCTTGCTGCTCAGCAAAACTAGAGCACTAAAATTCAATGAATATAAATTTTATACTGACAAAATGTTTTGAGCCTTTATGCTGCAAGCCGAGGTGACAAATCATTTGACTACTCGATCACCTAATTAGTGATAATTATTTTTATCATCTATTAATCATTTAGCCTCTCAATGGTAAATGATCTCTGATCCCTGTAGTCCTCCATGAAAATAGACAACTTTTTTTTTTTAAGTTTAATCCAAATATTAGCAAACAGCTGCTTTTACAAGGAAAAAAAATATTTCCCTTTTTGCTGACATGTTGCGGACCAAAACAGTAACAAAATTACAATCAATTCATGGAAAAGAAAATAATGGTCAGTTTAATTTATCATGAAAATAAAGGTTATTTGCAGTATGAATGATGTGTAATTGAACCTTAAGCAGGCTTAGATAAGTACAGTGTATCAGAGGAGTAGTCCTTCGCCTTAATCAGTCCCAAAAAGTACCTCTCACTTAAAAAAAAAAAAAGTCCTGTGATAATGCTTCATTGTTATAAATTTGTGTTTCTTAAGCAATTCCAAACTGTAATAATAAATAATTAAAATGTAATCAATTTATAAACTGTAATTGGAAAAATGTTTTGCACGTTAATGCAAACAAAATTTTTATATGATTAATCAACACAATAATGGATTCTAAAATTATTCAACAGACAGCCCTAACTACCGACCGCTGAATTCCACAGTACAAATAAAATACCACTAGGAGACAGTATCACTCAGCAAACACCTTCCAGGTCCCTCGCAATTTCGTGTCTGTCAGGTGGTTTGTCACGAATTTTGTACTTCTGGTTTTATTTAGACGTATTATACAGTGGTTAATGTTGAATTGTTACATTGACTTTACAGTTTTAAAAAGATTTCATGATGGCGACAGTTTGAGTCTGGAACAATTAAAATGTAAATTTAAAATTTGTAATTTTAAAAGCATTTTTGTCATATTGGTTAAGTCATTATGACAGCAGTACATTACAAATATGAGCCTTGAAAAAAGCAAACTCTCACTAACCCCATCTTATACTCCTAATTTACGATATGTGTTACGGTAGCACTACCTGTTTGAAGTATTATTTTTTGCTAGGGTTTGTACCATTCACACAAAAAAAGGGACTAATTGTTTTAAATATGTCAACCTCTCCTCTTTCAATGTGTCATATATTCATGTTATTTTTTACTCAAATTGGAGGAGAGACATAAAAACAAGAGGAATATGTTCATTTGTCCATTTAAAATGCTATGCATAGATGGCTTCTCCCTGCAAATCAAATATTCATTCAACTACCTTGTTGTCTCTAGTCCTGAGGACAGCGCTGGAATTACATATGCCTCACACACATCTTCATGAATCATATATCACTGTATACCTACACATACTCGTAGTTGCTATTAAGGGGTCCTCATGCACTCATACACACACATACACACAGCAAATGTATGTAGGAGTGCATAAATACATGAGAAAACACGTGTCGATGTGTGTTATTTGGAGCAGGTGGACAGGGATTAGTGTGACATATGAAACTTGTAGCACTTCAGCATGGAGAAGAGCCCAATGAAGGGAAGACGAATGGGTGGGGAAAAGAGGAAGAGCAGTAAGATGAGGGTGGCGTGTGTATGCACGCATTGTGTGTGTGTCACTTTCTCAGGGCAGTGACCTTTCAGGGGGGCCGGCATGGGCTCGGCAGCTCCCTTCAATTAAAGTGGAAAATTGATGTCTATCATTAATTATGTCAGTAAGATCATAAATCATCAGAAGGAAGAGTAATTAATAAATTTCGAACATTGCAAAGAACATGACAGACTGGAGCTAAATAAGGGGAGAGGAGGTTGGATTTGAGGAGGGGTCCGTCAGTGACTCGAGATGGGTGGAAGGGTGTGGGGGTACACTCACACGCTCTATTTACTGGACCACTGGGATGTGACGCGAGTGTGACAGCACTCCACCGACTCCCCTCCTACACCGCTCTCTCTTACCGGTCCCCTTCCCATTTTGGAACGACAATTAAGGCTGAACGAGACAGGCACTTTCCCGAAGATAGGCTGCCGTTCCCTGTCCGGCCTGTGTTTGAGGTTAAAGTGAACTGCAGGTGCTGCAGCGAGGGAACAAACGGCCTTGTTGTGTTGGCAAGTTTAAAAATCAAAGATCACGCTAAAAAGAAAGCCGACAGGCCAGTGAAGATTGTGTCAAGAGTTGGCAGCGTTTTGTTGGTTTCAGTGTTGCTTACCATTAAAAAAAGAAAAAAAATGTGCATTGGTTTGATTTGTTGTAGTTTTCTTTTGGCAAACGTAATGCATATTTTACTATATTGTAAGCTGAATAACAATTGCAACGGTCATTTTTAGCATATCAAGTAATTTTTCAATGTTTTTAAAAAACTAGAAGACAAAAAATGAGAACAACCGCCTTGATTCAGTCTTTGTGGATCACCATGACCTGGATGACACACTGATAAAATAAAAAATAAAAATAAACATTAGCAACCACAGTGTTATCTAATTTATTGATAGTGTGAAAGCAACTTGACCTGGGCAATTGTGCTATCAGTCAAACAATATGTGGATCATAATATACTTTCTTTATACATGACATAGAAGGAAATGGATATAAATACAATAAAGAGATATTTGCATGTAATTTAATTTTCAACAATTGCATCACTGTTATTCTTGGACATAGCAATTATGAAGGGAAGGTGAAAAAAAGGTATGCAGGGTGTATTAATTCTGCACACCACAATTATTTATATATTATATTTTAAAACTGACTAGGATATTTAGTTAAAGTAAAGTGCCATTGTAAAAGGTCTTTTTTTGTAGATTAAAAAAGAGGATTACTTTAGTCCTTTGAGATACAAAACGTATTTTTTGTGCTGTCAAATTATGCACAAAATGATGCTTTAAAACCATGTATTTTTTTCAATTGTGAAATAGAAATGATAAGCCAGTATTAATACATGCAATAATTAAAATTAAAAGTACAACTATGTTGTAGACATACATTAAACAATACGTCAAACATATATATTAACCTGAAAATCATGTAAATGCAAGAGAGTGCCTTATCAAAGGGTTAAACTAGTGCACACTGTACGGAGTGGCTACTGATACCTAAATCTGCTTCATGAGGTCGAAAAAGTGCAAGAGATTAGCACCGAAGACAGAACTCGAGCTGGGAAATTTCTATTGCCTTTCGCTGTGTGAGTGTTGATTGAGTCAGATGCCTGCGTGTACCTTTGTGGATCCACAGTATCGATCGGGAAGATGGCGAGCAGATAAAGGGGAGGGCAACCTGTGCCGAGAAAAAGTAAACACCACTCCAGATGACAAAACACTGATCACCCCGGAGACCTCCACCTTCCTCACTCTCGCTGTGACCCCAAAAGCCATGACCACCGTAACGGGCATAACCGTACCTATGAGAGTGTTTGCAGTGCATGCGCGAGGTGGCCGTGAAAATGTGGAGATTTGTTACACTCGTGCAAGTGAGACAAAATCCACAAGCAAGGAGGGGAATCAGGGGGAACATGTGCATCTAAGAGAGTGTTTAATATCAATTGTGCCTTATGGAGTTTAATCAATACTAGGCCTCTTTTGCCCCCAGCTTGCTGAGGAGATCGGCCATTCACGCCAGAAAGGTTAACACTCGGGGTCAAGTGATTTCACACGCACACACGCACCCACACACGCACGCACACTAGGCTCTTGCATGTCACCACAGCTACCACGCCTACAGTCGCCATGACAGCAGCATCCTGATTTATGAGTTGTGAGAGGGTGAAGGGATGGGGGAGCAATGAAGAGGGTGAGGCAGTGTTACCTTATGATAATATCAAGTGTGAGACATAAGGAGAATACAGCCTCAAAGTCTTGTGGGTATTTTTTTTTTTTTTTTTTTTTGGGGGGGGGTGTATTTCTTGCCTGTGTCTTAGAGGACACTCTCTTTTGATTTAAGACAAGTGGTGCTTAATGAAAACAGAATGGAAATTTCTATGGTAATAATTGCTCCAAATTTGCATGTCCACTCTTGAACAGGCAGCAATGCTTGACATCAACAGTCCTGATGGAATAGAATATCAATAATACCATCAGAGAAATAATTATTACAAAATGTGTGCAAAACTGTTTATGGTGTCTATCGAGAAGAAGAAATTTTTCCATGAGACTTTAAATGAATAATTGAAAAGAGACGCTGTAAATATCCCAATTGAGGTCTCACGGTGCTTGGGCTTGGTTAAAAAGGTGGATGAAAAGGAAGGAAGGCAAAAGAGGAATTAACATGAGGACTTATCTTTCACAGGCCGTTACTTAAAGCCTCACTATTCCAAACACACCACCCTCCCCCAATGAGGAGGACAATAAATAATCTTTCCAAATAAAATGTATTCCCTGCAAATTCTCCAGGATGCAGCCCATCATTATCAGTAGGAGGGGACAGACAGCAATTAATAACACAGGCACCCATCTTTCAGAGAGCATCCATCTTGTTTTCATTAGCTCTATTGCTGCTTGTGCACGTGTGGAAAAAGATGCTGTAACAGCGGGTAAAATGTTAAACCATTCCTCTCTTAGTCCAGCTTTGCTCGTTGAGATGTTATTGTCTGATCCTGACTTTAATTCTTTCTAATGCCTTATTAACACTCATTTCAAAACCACCTTTGATATGGTTCCTCATGTTTGGAGGCAGTATTCTCTCCAAAAGAGCAATTGCACGAGGGTCTCTGGGGTTGACAACAGCAATTAGCTTCAATGACTGAGCGATATGAGAGGCTGCTGATTGACAGTTGCCCCCAGAGAAGGGGCTGACTGAGGTGACAGCTGGGCCTTCAACTCTCCCTTGCTGCCCCGGGCTCTGGCCCCCGTGTCATCCCATGCGCCAGCCAAAGACTTCCTCACATGCATGCAGTCGCATGTGGGGTTACATTCTGTGTTGGGGCCAAACCCTTCCCCATCACTCAAGCTCACTCCTTGTTATATGTCTTGTGTGTCAGCTTAAGGCTTTCCTATTGCTCCGTGCCTGTTTCTTGTTATTCTAACAGAGCTCATTGCGATACACTCTGCTGACCTCACCCCCCGCCCCCAACCACGACCACCACATAGGCTATGATGATGGGCACTCAACATATGGATGAGTGTTCACAGAATTTACCTTGATGGCTGACTAGGAAATGTAAACATTATGAATCAATGTTTCATTTTAATGTCAATTTACGATCGGAGAATGCACAAGAAAGGCGGAACACGAGCAAAGTTAGCAAACACAGCCACCACACATTTCTCAGGTTGAGAGTTTGAACCCCCTTATGGTTTGTTTTTTCTTTTTCCAGGAAATTCAACTTACTCCTATAGTCCAATAAGTTAATTGAAGACAAAATTTTGCTTTAAGTGTGAATTTAAGGGTGAACGCCCCACTCCCCCAATGACTGAATGACTGAAAGATAAAAGCAAAATAAAAACCTGTTAATTATTCGCAAATAGCCAATACCAAGTGAAAATTAAGCTTAGTGCTTTTTTTAAACTTTGCCTTACATTTGGAACCTCCACGGCAATATGTGAGAATTAGTTCTCAACTCTGAGAAACTGGTTTTCCACCCAAACATCCACAATGCTCCATAAAATAAGAGGCCCAGTATGTTCAGCGGGCGTTTGAGAGACGTAACCCAAAAAGACTCAAATAAGTGCAAGGACATTGTCACGTACAGAAAAATGCCCACACTCACCGCTGCAACTCTTCAAAAACAAAACCATGTGTTTATAGTGGTTTATAACGCTTAACATTGTGCACGTTTGCACTAATGCCCCCCCCCCCCCCAATCACGTGCTCTGATGCAAACGCTGTTCATCTAGAGTATGTGTCCTGATCCAGCTCACCCACACAATGCTAATGAGGACAAGCGGTATTAAGAAAATGGATGAATGGATTGGGCACAATAAGAAAATGAAGGCTTGAATCAAAAGTTATTTCTTACAACATACACAAACAATGTCCATACTATGATGAGAAATATGCGCATGTTAAAACAGCCTAGTGGCAGTCAAGTACTTACAAAAAAAAAAAAAAACTATTACAGTTGCAGAAATGAAATAGTTAATTCCTGGAGAAAACGATTTGTATTTTTAGCTAATGATCGTTTATGGCCCATTTTCTAAGCTATACAGACATTAGCAGACTAACTGTTTGGGCTTAATGAATTGACCCCTCTGCTGGTTGAAATGCTTTCACTTCAGTATAACAAGTGCAGTAATCGCAATACATAACCTAGTTGTTATGCAACCGCTGGACCAATGGCTTATGGTCGGTCAATAAATCAGTAAATCATGTCCATTCTTATTGCGCTTGCACGTGTACATTTCCATCATACTCGTACAGTCGAGGATTCTGGTTTGCTAGCTGCTCCATCTCAAAGCAACAACCACAGCAGACCCGACACATCAGCGAGTGTTTCTTCAGTAAAAGCCCGAGGAAATGAAGCGCTGCGCATCTATTGATCCCGTACACTGCGCTGTGCATCAGGGAGACTTTGTTTTCACTGCCTAACAGAAACACAGCTCCATCAATACTGTAGAGCTCTCCTCGGCACAAGCTCCTTTCCTCTCACAGGAGTGTCCCAGGGGGCTTGTGATAGACTCTACTAACTATACACAAACTGTACAGAAAGAATACAGTATGTTTGTGTGTGTTGTGATGCATTTGTCAAAGTGTGGAGGGGGGCCCTGGGATGGCAACAGCAATTTAAGGAGTATAAAAGACGAATTGGCAACAACCGTTTGTGAATGATGCATTATGTAATCTGCCCCAAGTGTACACGTCTCCTACTCCATCTACCTCGGTTTTTCTCCCATTCCATTTCCCCATTGCCATTTTATCCATTTTTAGCACCCTCATTCTGTGAAGTTTGCGAGTGTCACTGGCAGCTCTTTAAAGACTCACTTACACATGCGTCAAAGTGAGTGCCAATAACCAAATTGCTGCGCTAAACAGCATCAAGGTTACATCAATCAGACGCATACAACGTTGTCTGGTGTCACCTCAGTTTGTTAGGGAATAAACGAGCATTATATCCGTGGGTGTGTTTGGTGCGGAGTCCAATAGGGATACACAGTAGTTCCATATGCATTAAGTTCACTTCACAGTTAAGGAGATACATGGCATCGCTGTTTGATATGACTGGCAGAGCACTTTTAAGTGCTAGGCTGAGCATGACATAAATGCACTAAACTGTGCTATATGTTATACTGTATGTGGTTGATACAGCAATCACTACCTCATGCAATCCGCAATTACTTTACCTCTTGAGAAGTGCAATGAAAAGACAAGGCAAGATGGACCAACACCTTGCATATTTTGTCAAGCTACACTGGTACATGAGTAGATTGTGCAAGTAATGTTATGAAATGTATCCAGGTCTGAACGTGTGCAAATTGAAGAATAAGTAGTTACAAGCCACAAAAGTCAGTTTCAGTAAAGAGTATAGATGTTAAATGGCCATTTTTAATAATCATTATCATACTAATAACCGCTATAAATAAAAGCACTTTTTAACCTACGCAATGTTGATCTCTATTCATTATTCATTTGCAAGAGAAAAGGTTTCATTTAAAACTTTAGCATACTTGACTCTTACTTTGTAGGGGGAAAAAAAAGTGGCTCATGCTTGAACTTTTCATCACAACTACCTAACTCACTCACTCACTCACTCACTGCTGGCTCCAACTGTGTCCCTCTCCTGGACAACAACGCTATTAAATTGTAGCAGTGTGGCTATCAATTTAATAAGCACTGGAGGAGATCATTTGACTAAGGACAATATTAGTATTCTGGCCGTGCTCAGCTAAGAGAAGCTGACCTTTTTATACCAGCGAGAAGATCCTTGAACACATCCAGCCGAATCAGAGAACACCATAATAAGGCCGTCAATGTTTAACAGTGTCAAGAAGAGGGATTTCTTCCTAAGCCGGACACCTCCAGCCTCTCTGATGATGATTATTATGGTCTATCAATACAACTATGTTCCCAGCAATTAAGACTAATGCTTTCAATATGCTGAAATTGATTGAGATGTTTTAAAAAGTACAAGAGAACCTCTTTTTAAATGTACACACCATCTGTTTTCAATCGGTTACCAAACACACAACAACTAGAACCAAGACACTGACATTAAACAATGTCGCCATGGTGCAACAAACTGTTTAGTTGCCTAGCACTTTGGCTCACTAGTTTCTTAGCTCACAGACTCACAGACATAATAATTACATGTATTTTGTGTTAACTGGAGACTCGAATAAACAATTATTCGAAGCAAGGCACTGATGTTTTACACATCAATATGGCAGACCGAGCTTTTTTAGGACCTTTGCTTGCAAGCTCATTTCCTCGTGCTTAAGTGTTTCTGTTGTGCGTGACGTCGTACACATAGACCAAGGCAATGGGGTAATGAACAGAGCCAACAACAGTTCACTGGGCCACGAGCGACTAAGGACAACTGTCCAACTCTCAGTTAGCTGCGCACAGCCTCACCAAAACACAATCAAAATGTATCCATTATTATTATTTAGTGTCCATTTTGTTTATTGGATGATAAGTCAACGGAAATTCCCATGATAGGACTGGTCACGCTGTACTTAAAGTATAAAAAATATATATAACCGCAACACTTTTGTTTTTGCTCTCACTTTTCACAAGCTGGACTCCAAGATTTGTTTCTCCACACACAAATGGCTACTTCCCTCAAATATTGTTCTACATGTGTGTTATTCAGCATTTCTTCTTTGTTGAGATAATCCATCCCAACTCACAGATATGCCACATGAAGATGCTGATTAGACAGCATGATTATTGCACAGGTGTCCCATAGGGCAGTCACAACAAAAGGCCACGAAATGTGCAGTTTTATCACACACACACCGCAATGCCACAAATGTTGCAAGTTCTGACGGAGCATGCGATTGGCATGTTGACTGTAGGAATGTCCGTCAGAGTTGTTGCCCGTGAACTGAATGTTCATTTCTCTACCATAAGGCGTACGCCAAAGGCGTTGAGGACAATTTGGCAGTACATCCAACCGGCCTCACAACCACAGACCACGTGTAACCACACCACCTGAGGACCTCCACGTCCAGCATGTTCACCTCTAAGATCGTCTGATAGCAGCCACCCAAACAGCTGCTTCAACAATGGGGTTGTCAGAAAACACCTCAGTGAAGCTCATCTGCATGTCCGTCTGCCACATCGGAGTCTCGTCCTCAATGCAGTTCATCGTCAAAACCGCCTGGAGTCGACAAATGCTATATGATATAAATCTGGAACTCTGAAGGAGTGTTCTCTTCACCGATTAATCCTGGTTTTCACCGTTCACGAGAAATGGGCGGCAATGTTTTGTGGCGTTCTGTGGGTGAGCGGTTTACCAATGTCACGTTGTGGATCGAGTCAGCCATGGTGGCAGCGGGGTTATGGTATGGGCAGGTGTATGTTATAGGCAATGAACACAGGTGCATTTTATTGTTGGGAAGTTTAAATCATACCCTATAACCCAACAGACCACAGGGAAACTGATGCTACGACCTATTGCTGCATGAAACAAATACACGAGATTTAAAATGTCTGTTAATGTAACTACTTTAAAAGAATCGATTGCTGAAGTAATATACTGAAAACACTAGCAAGGAAGCCTTAGGTCTCCAGAATGTACTTTGTCACTTAAACCAAAGCAGGCTTGTGTTTACTGAAACGTTTCAAGGTGATTGTGATGCAACGGGCAAGACATGAATCAATAACATGCTGTGAGCTCACCAGGTTGAAGGAGTGACAAGGAAAATAAGGTCCGAGAGCAGTCATACAACTGGCACAACTTGGTCTTTATCCAGCCGTACAATAAATAAACAATACGGCATCTCATTCAATTACCACACAGCACTTAAATGGCAAGGACAAGAAGGATCCATAAATAATAAGGAAGTTAGAGGGTAGATATATGCTTGCCCTAGGAAATGGCCGGTTCTTTTACAGGGGCTACTTACAATGTTGATGAATATTTGCCGGTTTGGAATCATAGCTTAAAGTCAGCCCGTAATTTGTTACAATTAGTCAGGTGATTTATAGGACCGCCACTGCCGAGTGTATGGTAACAATTAACACTGCTTTTGCAAGGCTTTTTTTTTTCTTTCCATTATTAATGGAGTGTCACATAAGGGTAAGGCGTCCACCTAGTCACCACATTTGGTGGTTCTTAATGTGTTGCAGCGCTAGCAGAAGAGATGGTAGGTTACAAAACAAATGTCAGACTTGCAGCACCAAAATAATTCTTTTATATGTGCCTTGTTTAGTGGTTTTTGGTGTTTGCTTCAAATAAGAAATGATTGATATTTTATTTTCCTACTTTTGTAGCATATTTTTATATGGTATGAGGAATTAATACTTCAAATATGTTGAGTAAATAATATTGACGTTTAAAAGATAGTTTTACATTTATTTTAAGTAGCAGCATTTGGCTTTTAAAACCAACAGTTAAAAAGGAGCCAAACATCTGTTCCGTCTGGCAATAACAGAGTTCAAGTGAAGCAATGTGCCCCTAAACGGCTAATAAATGGCACGAAATGGGCCTGCAATTAAATTTATACACTTGATTGCACTGCTGTCATGTCCACTACAGGCTTATCGAACACCTGGGATCTATTTCCGAATAGAACCTTGGGGAGAGTAGGAAAGACAGAAAAGCGAGGGGAGGAAATGAACAAAGCTTTTTTTCCTGCTATTTTGGGCTGCCGCTTGAATTGTTTGTAGATGAGCCTCAGGAGCTTGAGATTTTACAGAGGGAAGAGAAAAAAAATCTGGCTTTAATAGACAATGTAGAAAAGGAAATAAAAAGTGGTCTTTTCTATTGAATATCAAGCAGTGTTAACGTGGAAATTCTAAGGCTTCACTGTCCCAATGGGTTACATTTAATGTCAACGCACAACGATTAACATGGTCCGTCATCAAAAGAAAAAACTGAATCCATAAGCGCTGACGCCGACTCCAAAACCTCTCAGCCTACTCAACACTCCATCTAATCATGGAAAAAGGGTGTCAGCACAGCTAATTATAATCATTAATAAACCTTTACTGAAAGGTGTTTGACAAAACAGTGAAAATGATACATACTCTTACACATTAATCACTCTGAATACATAAATATGGAGGCCTTTTTTCCCTTTGAAAGTGCATACTCACATACACCCAAAAAGTGCATTTCCTACATTAAATGATTTTCCACTTTGGTCTGCAAGAGTGGAAACAAAATGTAGAAACAGAAATCTGATACATTATTACTTGGACAACTATATTTCAAGGACGACGTGTGTTCATTTATGTCTTCCTCTAATTTGCTAATTACGCCATGCACTTTCAGAGATAAAGTCACGTTTTAGGGACTGTGGACTTTCATATCTGCCGCTGAGTAAATGGCAAGTGGCCAACAATAATTTTGCTAACCCTTTCTTAATTGTGAGAGGTTCACTAGCTATGGCCGGCAGAAAGCATTAAGCCACTGAACTGCAAATGACAAGGGCAGGTTCCCCACCAGCACCGAGGCACCTTGCATGCAGACAAAGAATAGATATACTGTAAATATTTAAATAAAGCTTATATCCTGCTTTTATATTGTAATTATTTTTTCAGATGTATTTTTGACATTTCTGAGTAAAAATTAATTTGCTTGCAAACTGTTGCATAATTTTTAGGCAAGGCCAACCTTTTTGTCGACCTGGCTCACACAGAGGCTTATATACTTTAACATAATTCTTGTTAAAGTAGACAGCACAATCTCTTCAGTGCGTTTTAGAAATGAAAACATTTTCCTTTGTCAAGATCATTTTAAATATGCCAAAATTGAGAGATAATTTCATTTCCTTCCTCTTTCCCATTCCCTCAAATTATCATTTTTTTGACAAGTGACACACCATCATTATTAGCGCTAGAGTAGTTACCTGTGAGAACGGCCATAAATCTTGTTAAAGTAAGCAAAACTGTCTCTTGTGCCGTTTCCCCAACAAGAGGCAACCTGTCTGTAAGCACACACCATCTGCACACAGTTAGCGCCTTTTGCACGCAGATGGCGGCCGAGCGCTAGCGAAGTTGCGCCGTCCGCACGTCTAACCTTACAAAGCACACTAATTAACAGTAAAAACGTGGCACAGAGTACGGCAAGCTTTGAAAGAATTTGTGATGATTCTAATGAGGAGCGTGAATCGTCATCTATATGGTAGAGCATGAAGAATAGAGGGGCAGAATACGAGGTTTGGTGGACTCGTTAAGAGCCTGAATGAATGCAGACCACTTAGTGCCAAGCCTCTGTCCAAAAACACAGGGCTTTAACAGCAGGACGCTGGGCAAAGGCCATGCATCTTAAAGACGCGAGGGAAGCCTTGGTAGAGTATGTGGGAGGTGTGGGGATGGGAAACAATATGGCGAGAGGCTCCCTCAATCTCATAATTAGCCTAAATGAAAGATACAATTCCCATCACATAAAAAAACATGGCTTGAAAATTAAATCAAAGTTACATGTGGTGTCTTTTGCCCAAAGCCCACTAAAAAAGTGCTGTCAAACGTACTTTTGCTTTCACCTGGTGTTGTTCTGGTAATCAAACTAAAATCAGCAGCTAAAATCTTGTCAAATTTGAAATTCAGCCCAAAATGTTGGTGAAAATGTGCCATACGTTCATGTAAAATCAAACTATTGTAACGCATGACATCAGCATATCATGTATGTTCAGTATCAAATGGTTTGGTTGTTGTAAATTTTTGCAATGCTTTTCCTGAAATCTTAATACTGCCAAGAGGAAAAAGAACATGAGGGGGGAAAAATGCTTTCCCATGAAGTAAGCAGACTTACAGTGAAAGCAGTAAAGACGCAAACTGTGTCCAAATCCTTTTTAAAAGTGCAACCAAGCATTTCAATGCCATGCAAGTCAGTGTTGATCGCAAGTAGCCATGTGGATTACTGGGAACTTTTGGTTGTCTTATGGTACTGGTTTTATGATCCAATTCCCATGGCCTGGAATCTTTTTAGACCAACTTTTTTGTCAGCAACTGACTTTGATTTGATTAGCTACAACATTCTTGCTCATTGTTCTCAAAAGCCATGTTTTAAATTACATTAGTGGATGATTGTCCACCCACATTTTTTATATACAGCGGATCCTGTTTAAAGTTGACAATACCTGGAGTCTAACCCATCTGATTTGACAAAAGGCAGCGTGCAGACTAATGGCTGCCAGACAATTGCAAGGAACATAAATACTCAAATTCACACCTAGGGACAATTTAAAGTCCCCCAATTTACCAAATATGCATGTTTTTTATGTGGGAGGAAGCCTGGGTTACAAGAGAAAGAATGATGTCTAATACAAGTGTTCTTTGCACAATTGTACACTCATTTCCACTATATTTCTTATGTAATACATACACAGAAACTATATTATTTCACCTCAATTTAACTGACAAGTGTGCTTAAGTGGCAAGTGTTTCAAATCCAATTTACATAAAGGAAGTTAACATTAAGAAATGATATACCGGAGGACCATGTTGATTACTCCTGCTCATTTGTCATTAAAAATTAAGAGTGATTTGAAACAGTCGTATGGTTTTTAAAGAAACATTGTTGGCATTTTGGTAAACTTATGACAATGTTAAAATGTTACTTAAAAGTAACAATGTTTGATGATGATGTTGAGAAGTCGACCATCATCACAGAACGAACTATGGTCGACATTTGAAGTACCAAGAATATAGTAACAATTTTGAGTGACAAAAAGCCATTAAGTTGTGTCATGCCCTGCTTGTGTTCACAAAACTATCTACCGTAAGCACACATTCAGTGGACCATCTTCGTGCTAAGGAAAAGCATTCGGTGGAAAAAAAAAAGAGGACAATTCCTTAGAAAGTTAATTAGTGAGGAAAGGAGCAAAAGGAAGGGAAAAAAAGTAGGAAACGAGAAACGACCCAGCTGCCAAAAAGTAATAATGGTTTCATTATTTATTTCATTATTCATTTATGGATGTGTTCAGACAGAATTAATAATAGAAATCCCTGAGAGAAAATGTTTGTTCTGGATCCCTATTATGAGCAGGCCAAGTCCAGTGGCACACTTAGTTAACATCCAAAAATGTATGGCCAACAACAAAACATATCAAGTGCATGTTTTTGTTTTTTTTTGGGGGGGGGGCCTTCTTGAACGTCTTTTTTTCCCCATCATCTCCCTTTCATTTTTGTGTTTTAGTCAGGTTTACGGCTTGATTCCAATCCCTACCTACTACCTTTAGGAAATTGTACACAGAAGACAATTAATAGTTATTCATTAGATTTATGCTGAACAAAATAAAGCCATCCATTAAGTGGACAAAAATAAAGAATCAAATATAGATCTCTTTGGGGGGTGGAATTTGTGCCACATTTCATCATTGCGCAGTATTCCCTGAACTGGCCTGTGTTTGCATTTGTTCAGTGTTTACTGCATCACTTCCAGGCCAAATCACATTTGATTTTCCCCGTCGACATGAAGCCACAACTCACTCCCAATGTACGCTTAGGAGAAAATGAGGCCAGAAAGAGAAAGAGTTGTGGCGAATCATTCAAGGCTGTCCAAAGATTTCTATTACAAAAACACATTTGATATTTGTTTCCAACACAGCTCTGCAAAGACAACTGGGATGACTGGTTTTTCTCTTGGCATATTATTTTTCACTTATCAAATGTGCTTCTCTCACTAACCTCCCAACCGCAAGCCTACCCACTCGATTCCTGGCTTTGTCATGTTAAAGAAAATTGAGCAAGTAAGTAAAGTAAATTAGTTAAATGAGAGTATTATTGTTTTTGCATCAGCTGAATATCTTTTTTTTTCATTTCCAATGCACAATGCTTTTCATTTTCTTCACTCACACACGTACACCTATTTGCAGCTTTAAAAAAATGCCAGGAGCAGCTGTGAATAATCACAGGGAGGGCCTCAGTGCCGCTTTCGTCTCCTTACAAGAGGTTGGGAGCAAGGGCAATCAGGGAGGTGCACATTGAAGGAGTATACGGCTTGGGGGGGGGTTGTGAAAGCTAACACATTTAGGGTTTTGAAATCCTCACAAGCTCGTCTCATTAGCTGCTAATAGGCAAGACTTTCCCCAGTCTTTTGTTCTGCATAACTTTTGTCTCATCAGTAGTGGCTGGGTGGGTGAGTCGTGGTGAGATTTGTAGCAAGGGGGAAGGTGGTCAGGTGGATGGCAAATTGCATTTTCCAAGTACTCTGCTGAGGGTGTTAAATCCTTATTGTGGCAACAAACACATCTTCCCACCCATTAACCTGAAAAGCAATGGAGTGCAAAACTGAACCCTCAACCCGTTAGCACCAAGATCAAGGGGAGAGTCAAATAGGAAGCGAGAGGGAGGGAGGGAATTATTTTCCCCCCGTTGCTGCTCCTTCACCTTTCCCAACCAGGAAATCATAGAAAAAAAATAACACAGTTAAACTGCAAATTATTACCAAGGCTTCTCTCTGTTCTGGTTCCAAGCAGACATACTTCAGTTGTCATGCCAAGGCAATGGCCAGTACTTTACTTCAATTGCAGTACATTTTGACAAACATTCGAGGAGACAATAAAATATATGTGTAAATGTGCTTTTGTCTACAAGCAAAGATGCCTTGAAAGCCAGACAGGAAGAAAGATAAATGTAGAAAATGGCCTCTTTATTAGAAACCCAACTTCCTGACAGTAAAAGTGGATTTTACAAAAGTAGCCACTTGAGTTTGCCTGAATGCTATCCGAAAGGCAAATTCTGGCCATGATTTGAAAGGCAGAGTCAAGTGCTAGATATTTTCTTTTATGCCACTGTGAGCATCTGTCCTTGAATCAATTTGCCCTCATTTCTTCAAATCTTTTTTGTTGCTCTGATTTTTCCAAGCTATAACTGTGCTATGAATGCCAATATTCATTATTAAGATGGCAGGTCACCCATAAGTTCCTGTTCCTTTGAAAGGACTTCTCTTTTCTTCCAGTTATTAAAAAAGAAAAAAAAAAAAGGATTGAATTGCAAGACCTTGTAATTCAGCACAAATGTCTCCAGTGATCTGTTTTAATGTACATCATAAAAGTGGATGGACATCGATACAGGACATGTGCGAGAGAGCTATTCATGACAGAGTGCAGAACGGAGAATATGATTGGAAAAACATCTACTTCTCGTTGAAACCCCGTCTTCTTTGTTATAAGCAAAAGATAATCATGGGATTGCTAACAAAATTTTGAATGTATACTGTACTGTATTTAGGGGGGGAAAAAAGCCTTTTACCAGCTAAAATTTGACACTGTGGCTTAAGTAAAGGTCAACACCTAAGGCAAAGAAAAACAAGCGTACTGATGCCCCCCACCCCCAAAAAATTCAAAATCCAGTTCGTCATCAGTATTACCAGAATTATTATAGCCATCTTGTTTTGTAATACCAAAGGTCCCAAAGCAAGGCCAGCTCTCAGCAGAAAAATTTGTAGGTCACAAACAGGCCGTGTAGCGTTGTGCCTCAGCACTCCATCCAGCAGATCAAAGGCCTTGAGCTAAAGCACAATTGACACTGACCTTGCAGAGACCAGCAACAGAGAGAGCGCTAACAAGACATTAGCAGGCACCTCAAATATACCTGACAACTGTGTTCCCGGCTCTAAGGAAACACAGCTGCACAGCGGTGGGCTTTCAGGGCGCGGGGCAAACCTGCGAGCGACATACGGTCGTCGGGTGAGCTCAAGGGTGCAGCCGGGAGGTCAAGAATTCAAAGCGATAGGGGAGATAAGTTTACAGACATTCGGTTTAATGGTGCTAGATCATACGTACTATGGTGAAAGCCCATGACATCACTTTTTAGGGATAATCCATCTTTATGTGATTATATGAATTATTTACTCTATGTAGTAGACAATTTTGTGTATGCATGTTTATTGTTTTTCAAGCATGGGCGACTGTGAGCATCTCGAGAGTAGCCTCCTCTGTTTCGCACTGCAGCCCTACCAGCCCACCATATGAAGCAGAGACACAAGGTGTCAACACCCATGACAGTGATGGATTCCCCAAATTCTGACAAGAACTCGGCCAATTGAACACATTAACAACAGGCCCCCGTTTTCCACCGGTCCAAACCCATTAAAAGATAACAGGAATAGCGGCTCCTGCAGTATTAGTAAATTATAGCTCTGTCTGGTATGGTGCACGTGCAGGTCTCCCTTTTGAATCCTCCCCTCCTACTTCCCTGAGCTTTATATTCTCATTGGCAGTCTCACAGTGCCTCCCAGTGGCTGATAATTGAAATTGGTTTTGGTCAAATTTGAGCAAGGTAAATAAATAGTGAAAATGGATACAAGATTAATAGCTAGTATAAATGAAAGCAACAAAAAAAAGTGTAATCCCTTTCCTAAAATAGAAAGTTAAAATATAATTTATACAACAAATAGGTTATGTGGAAAATAATTTTATTATTAGATTCCATTATCCAAAAGTTATATTTTATCTAAATTCTATGGGGTTAAAAACTGAACAATTCAGGGTGACAATACTAACTGAAAGGCCATGTTTTGACTTCAAGTAAGAACTTTTTGATGGTGATTCCATGTATTCTCAGTGAATAACATGTATATAGTATTCTGTCTGTCTATATCTATCACATATAGCATATTGATTTTTCTCATAAGATACTTTTTTCCCCTTTTCTTCTGGATATTCAGTGATGGTGGACAATGTGTCCAATATAAAACCATTTTGACTTACTCAAGACCTCATTATTCAAACATTAACAACAGACCTGTCTTTAACAGAATACAATTACAACATGTCTTGCTCGGGCTAAGGCTCATAAATGTATGTCACATGAATAATCTGTGGGTAAATATTTCGATACGTGCTAGTGCGTGTACTGCACAATTATAAAAGGAGGGACAACACCAGTAAATACTTTTATAGCTGGCAATTTGTCACATTGTGTAAACGTCTCCAATTCCCAACAGAACTGGGGTAAAATTAACAATCACTCAGGAAGTCACAATGTACATAGAAAGACCACTTTTTTCATTCTCTCATCTCCCACAAACCACTAAAAACCTCTTCATAAATCTCCCGCACTCCTCCCCAGAAGTCTGTTGTTGTCAGATATCGTGCCCCGACAAAGCTGTCTACTGTCATTGTCTTGACAGAAATATGATATGTGAAACTGCAATGTCACATCGCTTAACATGATTTAGCCTAAGCTAGAGCACACCATTTTAATCAATCAAACGTGTCACCTGTCTCCTGTAATGATAGGAGCGCTATTAGGTGATCTACTAAGACTCATCCTGGCTGCAGATTTATATCTTCTGCTGGCAAATGTACCAAAAGACTCTCCTCTCTTCCAGTCCTTGGGGCTTCTATCAAATTGGCAAATAAGTAGGGCAGGGCAGCAGGATATTTCATGTCTAGTTTGTGAGTCCCACAAATAAAATGGAAAAATTCTTGTGCTTGAAATTGATTTAAAAAAAAAAAAAATAGATCTGGCCTGGTACACAGACCTCATTTTTTCCCCCACTGAGTGTACAAAATGTCAGGAAATGTGTATGTTGGAAATCTGGCCAGGGTATCTTGCACATCCTGAGAATAATGCAAACATTGACCTGGACGTTCTAGACTACATGAACTAAAATATAAATTGCTTCCATTTTACATGAGCTGAATTTAAAATACAAAGACTTCCTCTATAAACACAAACGGCCAATTTCTCGCAAACATTGTTGACAATTCGGTCTAAAATCTGTTACTGAGCAGTTCCCCTTTGCCAAAATAATCCATCCACCTCACAGTGTGGCATATCAAGACGCTGATTACATAGCATAATTATTCCACCGGCATACTTTATGCCGGCTATACTAAAGGCGTTTTACCTTAATTTCTCAAGAAAATTAGGAGCCAAAACAAAAGTCTGCATTTATATTTTTGTTCAGAAACTAGGGGTGGAAATCCAAGACCTCGCATGTTATGATGGCATAGTTTAGCATTAAGATAGCGGACTTTCCTTCCACATGGTTTGGTTGAACATTTTGGTTTGAATTAACACCAAACAAGACAATAAAAGAGGACTTTAACAAGTTAAAAAAAAAAAAAAAAAAGGTTGTTAACTTAATCAGGATATATCCCACAGGTCGATACAAGGCAGAAATATACATACCTGTAACCACAATAGAGTGAATGGATCCACGTGCCATCAGGTTTAACTTGACCAGATAAGCATCCTCTGGCCTGAAGTCTACAGGTTTCTCATGTCCGGAACAACCCAACTCACTAAAGACTATATCCATTTCCAGCATGCTCTGTATATCCTGAAACAGGATAAATTCAAGATGCCACAGTTTTTTATTTTATTGTACATTTGTATGCATTATTCAATGAATAAAACAAGTGTTCATAAACATCACTTTTGTGGCATATTTAGAAATGGCATATTTTCAGGTAATGACAGATGATTGTTGATAGTGATCTGGGACTCTACTCGCACAAAAATACAGCAGAACCTCTAAAGCACTGGTGTCAAACTCAAGGCCCAGGGACCAGATTCAGCCCACCGCATTATTTTATGTGGCCCGCAAAGCCAAATCTAGAGTGTCAATTTTCCTGATTCTTGCAAAATCTGTACCACAATTTCAAAATTTCATTATCACAAATGATGACGTTGTATTTTTGTGTTACCAGTTGAAAAACACATTGCCCTTGATTTCTGATTCCAAAACTAGTTCATAAATTAAATATTTAAATATGATGAGACGATGAAATATTTTTATTGTTTCACAGTCACAACAGCCCTGTGAGTGAAGCCAGAACTACAATGCGGCCCATCAGAAAAATGAGTTACACATCCCGGCTCTAAAGTCAAACACCACTAAAGTTGCATATTTGTGGGAAAAATATGACTTGAAAGTCAAACAACCATGATCCTGTCACACGAGACAGAGGAAAAAAAATAATAATCAAATAATGACATTCAATTCAATTTTATCTTACATATCATGCTAACGGAAATCAAACATAACACTACATAAGTTTTACAGCAGTACCAATAACATGTTACACTGTGATAGTAAATTATCCTGTTCCCTTTCCATTATCTGTTTTACATTCCCGGGAGAGTAGTTTTATTTTGTGTAATACAACAATTGTATTATTTTTATACGTTGTTTTTTTTTTATCGTCCAGTCCAACTAATAATTATTATTTTAAGGCTATGACCCATCCCAAAAAAATTATTTACGTTTTGTTAGAACATTTAAAATGTGAAAACCATGGACAGCAGTATCATGAAATGGGTTATGTTCAACTTTTCTGGGTTGACTGTAATTTGATTGATTGGCGTTGTTGGTCTTGAAAGAGTGTTTAAAATGCACTTTAATGTTTTAAGTTTGAATTTGGCTCCTGTTAAAAAAAATGTTGCCGTTAGAATTTAAGTTTAAAGGAGTTAGTCTCTTATCCAAGTCACAAATTTCTGTGTTCATTAAAAATCTAACCTCTTCTCTAATTAGAAGGTGACCCTGCGCGGGCACACACAAACACATACACACTATCAGAAGCTGTGAGTGCACAAACACACACACACACGTACAAGCACCCCCACAGCAATATAACCAACACAATTCCATCCGACAGATATTGGAATTTTCCGAAAGAGCAAACCAATAGATAACCTATTACAAAACTATAAGAGATCAATAGCTAATTTCTTGCTATTGATTACCTCTCGGACATTTAACATTCACTCTGTGGCCTGGATGTGTGTTCCGCGAGCTTAGCTCCCAATTGGCTCTTGCAAGTATTAAAATTATCGATTCAGATAGAGGACTAAAAATGTCAAGATGTTCATTAATCTCAATAAAGACTACACTTGACCACAGTCCCCGTTTTTTCCTATGACAGGGATACAAACCCCCCAACAAGGAGCACATGCACATTCCTACACATGGACGACTGAGCTTCTTTTGTGTGCTTTAAGTCTACAGCATTCAGTCAGTCATTTTTACTAGACCTCATGCAACACTACATATTTAGCCTTTGCACCATCTATTGACTATTCTATAGTATCATATAAAATGGCCAAGAAATAGATTATTAGTCTGAGTAAAATGTGGAGTGGATGGTCGTTAAAGCATTTTTAATCTGGAAGAATGCAAAGCAGGCCTTAACTTCATGACTAACCGTTAATCCAATCCTTGCTTTTCTGTCTTTTAATCCTTTTTCATCACAATGCGTTTTGATCACAACAAACTAAAGATTTAGATATCACAATCGGGGGGGGGGGGTGTACCATTTGTCACAATTGTGGGTTAAGAGTCAAATGACTTGTCCTGAACTACCAATGTCTTCCTATTGGCGGAATCTCGTTTCTTACTTGAATAGTTGGAGTAAAAGGTCCCTTCGTGACTTCATTCTAAAACTGGTGTGTTTGTCGGGTTGCCCTGAATGCCTTTACCCCCAGTCTTGTCTTCAGAGTCACAATATTGGCACAGTTTCAGTCTCAAAGGCACCTTTTGTTGGTGGCACACCACAGCAAATAAAAATCAGGCTAACCCATCCACCCATCCATTTTCCAAGCTGTTTATCCCCACAAGGGTCACAGGAGAGCTGGAGCCAAACCCAGCCAACTTCGGGCCAAAGATATATTACACCCTTAACTGGTCGCCAGCCAATTGACCTCTCCGTAGAAATTTCATCATCCGCGTCGCTGACCAATCAGAGGCCAGAGATCTGCATAAACCACGCCGCTTGTTGGCGTCCGCTATTACCTCAGACAACGTTGCATGGTCCAGTATAGCTTTTGTTAGCGTTTTATCGCGTATTTGGGTTCTTTAACAATAGATATGGTTAAGAGGTGTAGTCACGGACTTTGTAATAGTGACGACAGGTATCCTGAAAGGCTAGTTGGTGGAGTTCAATTCGTACCCTTTCCAAAACCGAAGACCCAGTACGAAAAATGTTTTCGATGGATCAAACTTTGTGGAAGACGGCATGATCAACTGAATCCATCTAAAATCAACCGGAACAGAAGACAGAGTACGAAAAATGTCTTCAATGGATCAAACTTTGTGGAAGATCGTATGTTCAACTGAATCCATCTAAAATCAACCGGAACAGATATGTTTGCATGAAGGTAAACCCTATATTTGACTTTCAATACATGTCTCATATAAATGAATTAGCAGTTCTTCGCTTGAATAACATAGCTACGTGTGAATGATTGACACATTTGATCTGTGTTGAGCGATATTTTGCGAGGATCTGACTGCACAAACGTGTCTCTGTTCGGCGGCTACCGAGCTAAGCTAAACCGGACTAGCGAGTCCTAAAAGCCTTCGACGTGCACCGAGACACCAAGACTGAAAGAAGGATGTTTGAAGACAGTATAAAGTAGTGATTGTCGTACTCGGTCGGGACTTACGTAGGTTCGGCACTAATTCAAGAATAATTATTGAGGGGAGCGCGTGACGTTACACAAAGAAAATGACAGAAACAACTCGTAAATCAAGCCTCGCCTTTTTTTCCTTCATACGGCGGTTCACAAACGGCTATACAGATACACATACAGATTCTGCACACAAGTGTGATATGTAACCCGAAAATAGGAAACTGTCAATGACAAATTTGTCTTTGGGTTATAATATATTATATTATGTGGCTTCTCGGTCTTCCTCTGACTCCGGAAAGATCATGCGCTAATATCAATGGTTTCTCCATCGATATGCATGTAAATACCATTGAAATACCCCTCGTTGACATACTTGAAGCCCTCCTGTCTGCTTTTCAACGATATTTCACTATTCGCTAAGAATGCGAGTGAGAAATCAGCTGGTAAATCGGACAATTTCATTCTAGTCTTTTCTTCCTGCGCCGCCATTTTTGCTAATTGTTTGTCTGAGGTTAGCACACGTGGGGTGACGTAACTTCAGGAGGCGTGGTTAAGTGCCCTGTACGGAGGGGTCAATTGCAGGACACACATAAACAACCAGTTATTCATTCACATATGAGACTAACAATGATTTAAGAGTCTTCAATCAACCTAACGTGGAAGTTTTCGGATGTGGGAGGTAATCGGAGTACACATAGAAAACCAAGGTGCAGAGAACATCCAAATTCTACACAGGTGAGGCCATTTTAGAACCCGGGTCTTCAGAACCTTGAGACAGATGTGCTCACTAGTTGTTAACCATGCCGCGCCAGTCTGATGATATTTTTTAAGGGAGCAATTATAAAGTAAATTCAACCAGAGGCTCTCTTTAAAAGCCACAGCTACGAGGAAGAAGCAAGATGTACGCTCGTTGAAGCAGGTGAAAAAAAACATTTAAATATTGCGAAAATTTGTACTGCATTCATTTCAGTAGTTCAAGTCAAAAGTGAAACATTGATTCACTACCCATTACAGTGACATATTTTATGATTTTATAAGTTTGACAGTTATTGCTTACAGTTGCCAAAAAAAAAAGCTATATTTCCAAATCAAGGAATTGGAATTGTACACAAAAGTATTTTTAATAATAGAAACTCTGGAAGAATTGGCCTTCTTTAAAAGGTATTTGTGTTTAATAAATCTACAATATGTTTGAGTTTGTTTTTTTTAATTGAACAACTGAAAGTTTCTGTGGTATTCTAATCTACTGAGATACAGTTGTAGTTAAACTCAAGCCCTGACGTGATTCTACAAACTATGTGAACCCCCAAAACAATTTGTGTTCAAGCCCTGGGATTCGCGTGCCAAATTCTGCTCATAAAGTGCACTGCCAACCTAAATAACGAAACCAGTTCTTTTGCGTGCACCACTTAAAAGGCATTTCTCCATATTCAAACCGGAGAACACAAAAATAAGCTACGAAACCAATGCATGCGGTTTAAATTAATGTTAGACCCATTGGGCATTTTTTTTTTTTTTTAGCAATCGCATTTAAAAATTCTTAAACTACATAAACAAACAAAAACAAGTTACTGTCAAGTAACAAGTTGGTATTTTGAGATAATGCAGACTGCAATGAATGCCTCTGGCACTCAAACATTTGGTTCAGGATGATGATGTAATGATATTTACAAGAGATGGGTGAAACCTTTTTTGTTTTTCCTTGATGTATTTTTGACATATTGTTAAAGATTTTTAGTGATTATTTTTTACAGCAAAACTTTTAATTTTCCAGTGGCAACGGTGGGTGCATTAATGCCATCTCTCAACCTCAAATGAAAATGCATATTGGAGATGATCTGATCTTTATCTTTACTAGAATTAAATCAAACAAAAACTTTATTTGAGAATTTATTTGATGACATTTTACTTATATAGTTCATGTATGGTGTTTCTTCTCGTTGCCTTGTCACAATGTTTTTTTTTACGGTTTAAAGATGACAAATGCATTAGTTGATTGATTGATTGAAGCAATAAAGCTGGCGCAACAGATTCAGATCCACGCATCCATGGCCTTGTGAATGATTTTAGCATTATTGTTTAGTAATGCTGTTACTGTAAGCCAAACTAAAAATGTAGTTAATGTTAAAAAACATTGTAACATTTAATCCCACAGGATTTATTCGGCAACATTTTTGGAATATTTTTTACTTTACAAACACAACAAAATAGTTAAGGAAAATAAATATCTCCCCCAAAAATGTAGCCTGTACTGTTCATGGTTGACAAAAACTCGCCCCCAAATATCTTGATTGGCCTACAAACCTAGAATGACCCAGTTTGGTGACATTTACTTTTTGTACTCAAAAGCATTGTATTTTATTGTATTTATTTATTTATTTTGTACTTCGCTATCCTTCAGTCTCTTCTTTGAACGTGCGATGGCAGCAGAGACCTTTGCATGGCTGGAAAGTTGCCATCCACAGGGAGTGGCCTGTACAACATACCAAGCGCCACGAATGACTGCCCAGGAACGTTATTACGGTTAATAATTCCGGATCGATCGATTGCGCGACTCTCATCTTCAACCCTCTTCCCGAGCGCGTTTCCACTCTTGAACCATGCCAGCCATCAGAAGCTTAACGCTGGTTTACGACGCGCTAAACGAGGACAGGACTTTCTCCGAGGGGGACCTCATAGCCGGGAAAGTGACTCTGGCCGTGGAAAAGCCCACCGCCGTCCAGAGCTTCTTCGTCAAAGTGAAGGGGGACGCTCAAGTGCGCTGGACGACGAGGAGCGGCAACCACAACCAAACACACTCGGCAAGCCGAAGATACTTCAAACTCAAGCACTTCTTTATCGGTGAATGCGCCAGTGGTAGGTCATGTTGCATGCCCCATGTTTGCAAATCCCTATTCTATGATTCCCTCAAACCTAATACCGCTGATTAGGTAATAAGTATTGAATAATAATATACATAATATTTATTAACATTAATAATACATTTAAACTAAGTTGTGGTAACTATTAACCAAGAAAAAAAATGCAACAACAAAAAATGCAAAAAAAAAAAAATGGGTCGTTTAATTTTGCGCTACACCCCTCCCATCATGTGGAAAATTATTTTTTCTGCCTGCCGCGAGATGTCGCTGGCACAGGCAGGGGCGGAGCCAGGGGGTGACTAGACTGAAGGGTGGCAACCCCCTCATCGTGGACGGAATACTAATTGTCGACGAGGGGGTGGAGGTGGGGGGTGAATCCAAATTTTCAGTTCCTGAAAAGGTCAGTTTCTATTCCTGATATGAGGCACGCCCCAAATGTATGGTTAAAAAAATAATTTAATTAGGTGAGGCTGTTGAGAACTGACTCTCATACGGATGCATGTCAATAAATTAAAATACAGTATTTCATTCATTTTCCGTGCCACTGCTCACTCGGGTCGCAGGCATGCTGAGTCTGGGTAAGAGGCAGGATACACCCTGAACCGGTCACCAGCCAATCACAGGACACACAAGCAACCACTCACCCTCACTTTCACAGCTACGGGCAATTTTAATTTTTTTAGGAAGAGAGAGGAAACTCATGCAGGGACGGGGAGAACATGCAAACTCCACACAGGAGAGGCCAAATTTGAACAGAGGTCCTCAGAGCTGTGAGGCAGTTCTGGCTGGTGGTAACCAGTCAGGTACCAGGGTGGCAAAATTTGAATACATGTACTGTATTCAGATTTTTTTTTTAGCTGTGTAATACATTGAGATACTATATGTGAATACATTTGGTATACTGTATGTAAAGAGACTGTACATTGCAAATACTTTGCACATACGTATAAACAGAAAGAAAGCCCCGCTTCATTCCCTTGTCTTGCTCAATGGCAAACAAATATTTTTTTTCCCCCTCGCGACCGATTGTATTGGCCAGTGGTGGACCTTGATTCCAGGGTGGCGGAAAATCTCGCTTGCGAGCCCGTGGCGCCGGCAGACCACGCGGTGGCGGACTTCGCTCCATCGGTGATATAAAGTTTTGCATTTCAATATTTTTTCATCTTATTTGGAATGCGGCATTCAGTAATTGAGGCTCTGTGCAGACATATACTGCATTAATGTGTGTTATGCTGGCTGTACAGCAGCGGACAGGAAAGCTCCACAAAGAGTGATCAACAGTGCCCAGAACGTCACTGGCTGCTCTATGCCCTCCCGAGAGGACATTGCCAACTCTCGCTAACACAGCAGAGCCACTAATATTGTAAAGGACTCTTCACATCCTGGTCACCCCCCGTATAACCAGCTGCCCTCTGGCAGGCGATACAGGTCCCACCAAACACGGACAACCTGATCCAAAGACATCTTTTTCCCCAGAGCCATCAAATCCTTGAGCGCAAAACCACTGAACATTACGGTACTGGAATATTATGCAACTGCACTTATGTTTGCTTTCCTTGGTTTTAATAATCTACCAAATCCTGGACAGGGAGCATAAGATTGAAAAAAATAGTGTATTTATTTATTTTATTTATTTATTTATTTTAGCAATAACTGTGCCTTGATGCAAGTATTTATCTGTTGTTTTTACACAAGATGTTCTGCTATTTTTATTCTATTTTATTCACACATGCACCTTTTGGAGAAGCACTCATTTTCATTGTATGCACAGCATATAATGACATTCAAGGGTTTTGATTGATTGATTTGACATTTGTCAAACATTCAAATTTCTTCAGCACAGCCCACCCCCTCAAAATAAATGAAAAATAATGAATGAATAATCAATGGGGATCCTTCCGTACCCTGGTTGTTGTTTTTTTGTTTTGTTTTTGTTCCCCCTCCCTCGGTGGGGACACTTGAGGGAACTCGAAAAATTTGGGTTGCTAGAGAAGTTCCTGCGGTGGGAAAATCCTAAATGGCCACCGAATTTTATTGTACTGTTCAAGATTGTATGTAGGAGGTGTGTTTCAAAAAAGTGTCACAAAAGACGGGTTTGAAATTCAAAACACAAACTGAACATTTTACTATTTAAAGTTATCCCCTTTAAAAAAAAAAAAAAAAAAAAAAAAAAAAAACAATTATGCCCTTTATGAACAAAAAGCATGGAGACCAAAACACCTCCAGGAAGAGAGCATGGAAGGAAACTATGGAGTTGCTCCCCACTAATAAAAAGTGGTAACAGGAACAGCCTTTTGAGTCATTTTGAGCTAGTTCTGTTCATATTGCACCTTTCCTTCATTGTGATGTTTAGAATCCATATCAGCTGTCTTCTCATTCCAATTTTGAGTCATAAAATGAATCGTTTTTACATTTTGCAGAGACTGTGCTTCCCCAAGGTGTCCATGTGTATAATTTCCGCTTTACCATCCCATCAGGGTACGTAACACATGGCACTATAGCAATGGCTGTGCTATTATCAGCAAGCACTCTTATGGTGTGTGTGTGTGGGCTTCTCCATTTACAGGACTATGCCTTCAAGTTTTAAGGGCACCCACGGAAAGATTGTCTACATTCTTGAAGCCAAGCTGTTGAGAAGTTGGAAAGTAGACAAGACCGCTGACAAAGTGATAATTTTTCGTTCCAAGTCCATCCCGCACCTACAATCTCTGATGGTTTGTAAAATACATCTGTCCAAATTCTGTAGCACTTGTCCTCATTAGGGTCGTGGGTAGGGGTATCGGTAGCAAAAAAATTAAATCGATTTGTCCACTGATTAATCAACATATGTACTTTGCATGTATTTTTTTTCCCTGTAAAATTTCATTTGGACGATTTCAAATGAAATAACAGCTCTCAGCAATCAAATCAATGACAATGATATTCAATGATGCGTGCTTAGTTTTCAATTAACTAATCAGAACACTTCTAGTCACAGGTGATCTTGAGCCTATCCCAGCAGATTTTGGGTGACACCCAGGACTGGTTGCTATCCAATTAAGACAAAAATTCACATTCACACCCATAGAGATTCTTCAATTTATCCATACATACATCCATTTTATGAGTCGCTTATCCTCACAAGGGTCACAGGAGTGTTGGAGCCTATCCCTGCTATCTTCGGGCAAGAGGTGAGGTACACCCTGAACTGGTTGCCAGCCAATCGTAGGGCACATAGAAACAAACAACCACACACCTCGCCTTGAATAATAACCTGGCCGGTTGGGGGTTATACTTCAGTAGAAAAAGTATTTTCATAAACAGCAAAACATCATTACATAAAAGATAGTCTAACCCTCCTCAGGCAAATTTTGATGCTAAAATCAATCCAACATTACACATCAAATGTTTTGTTTTCTGGACTTCTTTTCTAGTTACAACAAGTTGCAGTTAAAGACAAAGAGTTGGGGATTTTCTCAAGTGGAAAAGTGCACATGAAGGTCACTGTTGATAAGACGGCTTACGCCCCAGGTTAGAAATGTGTACATTCAAATATATGTGACCTCATGCTGGATTTTATTATTTAGCTATGCATTCACAGAAAATGTACAACATATTTACAACTTTTTTTTAACCTAAATAAATTGTGAATTCATGTGTGTTATGGTTACCACAGGAGAAACAGTGTTGGTTGTTGCAAAAATCAACAACAACTCGTCGAGTGACATGATTCCCAAAGTGCGTTTGTCCCAGGTTATCGTATACAGTGCCAGAAGTAGTAGCAAACACGAAAGCATCACCATCAACAAATTGGCCAGCCAAAATATTGGACCCCGCTCAGAGAAGGAGGTCAGGTGGGCTGTGAAGATTCCAACAAATCAGGAGCCAACCATCAAAAACTGTGAAATCATCTCAGTGGAATACTCCTTAAAGGTATTGTATATAAACATCGGTGACATTATTTCTCAATGTAAACCAGCTTTTATATGGATGTGACTTTTTTTTTTTTTTTTTTTTTTTTGAGTGGATTCATGTCTTGACTTTTTTACTCTCCTTTGATTACTTCCCAGAACATGAGGTTCTTGACAAAAAATGTTTTTCGAAAAATCGTCTCAAACTCAATATTCGATTCTTATATTAGTGGCTATTCACAACATAGGTGATTTCAAGACACGTTAGCTATGGAGCAGCTCAAGAAACATGTTCCTAACACATTAAGTGAACAACTGAACCCCCGCATGAGCAACCAACTACCACCTCGAAGGAAGAAACCTTAAACTCTCTTTTCAGTGTTATTGCAACTACGGCAGAGCGCTGAAACTGGCGTGTCTTCATTTTTGTGCAAGCACAAGACCCGCTTCGGGTCTTTGCCCATTTGGCAGACTGGTCCGCGCCGAGCTGAGCGTACAAGGGCAATGAGGGAGGGTCCTCCGACATCTGCCTTTCGCATTTGACAGTGTGGGTCTGATGATCATTGTAAACTTGCACCTGCTGGGCCATCCCGTGCAGTAGGTAGACCGCTCGTCTAACACGATTAAGGTGCCACTGGCAGACAGATATGAGATACCAAGCCAACTTCACATCATCCGGCCATTGAGGTCATCTTGTAATTCCGTATAAACGTTAAGCGTCGTTTTTTTTTTTCTTCCTCAGGTGTATCTGGACATAAGTTTTGCCTTCGACCCTGAGGTGACGTTCCCAGTGATCATCATACCTCCAAATGTAGCCTCTAGTTCTCAGGGTGCTTTTTCTGGGCCCAGCTGGGCCCCACACAACAGTGACTTCCCCCCTGCTGCAGCCAGCGCAGCTTGTTATCCTCCATCCCCACACAGAGGCCAAGGGGCCCAAGCATATTTGGCACCCTCGCCGTTTTACTCAGATAATCCGACAAACTATGCGGGTCCTTCGACCATTAATCCCAGTCCCGTCGCACCCATGGCGTGGGGCTTCTATCCAGGAACTTCATCATTATCATCATCATCATCATCATTTACTGTTGTGCACCCTCTACCGAATCCTGAAAGATTTCATTCAACTGCTCCAACATTTCCACCCAATCCATCTCCGCCAGGCCCATCAGCACCACCGGTATTAGACTTAGCTCCTTCTGCTCCATCCTACGAACCACCTTCTTACACGAGCACCACCAACTTCCTGTCTCAATCTGATGAACCTCCTCCAGCCTATTCACTTATTTTCCCACCATCTGCAAAGGATGAGTGAAGCGAAGCCAAATAAGACAAATCAGTCTTGAAAACCATTGTGTAAGTCATAAACACTGACATTTTGTAAATATGAGAGTCCTCAAATGTGCATATCATTTTTTAATTTGAAATATGATGTTGGTATGTGGAATGTATCTCAAGGTTCTAACCTGTTGGCACGTAAATAAAGTTACTGTGTAATGCCTGGATTAGACTACAGCAGGGGTCAGGAATCTTTTAGGCTGAGAGAGACATAAACTGCAAATATTATAAAACGTAATCCCAAAAGAGCTATATAATATTTTTAAATCTAAATACAAGTGTATTTGTGCATCTTGTGTTAGACTAACACTTTAAGAGTACAATAATTCTCTAAATCATTTAAATAACATTATGCTGTTGCTAACGAATGATGACAAAAGTACTTCTCACCATTAATGCAACTTCGTCGTCTGTTTCATACGTCATTAAATTAAACTTCATGCAGCCGCTGAGACCTCCATCAATTAATGGTGAACATCTTAATGTTTTTTTTTTTGTTTGTTTTTCTTAAATGTGAGAAAGACTTTTCATATGGACAGGTAGAACCAAAAATTGTCAGTACAGTGATGCGATACGTGCCGAAGTGTGTAGTATGTGACTGCGTTCCAAGTTTTCACAATTTGTCAGTCTGCAGGTTTAATTTTTTCCCATTTCTCCCCACTTATGTGAGCTCGCCAACAATGCTTGCCGACAGAGGCATGTTTGTGTTAAAAAAAAAAAAAAAATTCCGGTGGTGGGTGGGCGGTCCATAAGCACACTGTCATTATAAACAACGTTGATAGGCTGTGTAAGGACTAACATTTGTAATTATGAGTGTAGCCCTTTAAGAGCAGAGGGGGGTGGTGCAAGGTAAATTAGGTAGAAGAGTGTGTGGCCTTGCAGTCGGTAGTTGTTAGAGAAAGTTACATCTGCTGCCACAATATTAAAAAAAAAAAAAGAAGACCTCAGGCTCACTTTGGGTGGGGGGGTCACGCGATCGACCAAAACTGCCTGACATTGACAACATTGAGCACCCCTGTTGCATACAGTATGTCATTATGAGGGTTCTGTGAGCCATAGGTTCCCGAACCCTGTACTACAGGACTTTAGCCTGATATTGACCCATTTAGCCATCACAGGAAATTTTTCAGAACAAAACCTCTTGTAGTGTGAGATAATCTTATGACAAACCATTTGGCCTTACGATAACCTCACAATGCCAAAATGACAAGTGCAGCATGGTGTTTTGTTTTTTTTTTTTTTAATATCATAGCCGTGTAGTGACGTGAACAGCAAGTCTACGCCAGCGGCACCTTGATGTCGCTCAAAAAGATTGCAATTGGCATACATTTATTCATGTGTACAAACCAATGTTTGCCAAAGCTTTTGTCCATGATTCAACAGAACGCTGGCATTTTTCTGTATGTACAAACATTAGTGCCACCACTTAGCTTGCTCAGTGGTTTCTTGCCTACTTGAGAGCCATATTGTACTAAATATACATAAAACATACCTCAAGCAATGCTTGAAAGGACAGTCTGAAATGTCATTTCCTGTGACATCACAGGGCTTTTCCATCGTTGCTTTCCCCACGACATTCCAGCAGCAATCCATTGACAACAACTTGCTGTCGTTATGGTAACAGTTGTATCCGTTTGCAGTGTAAGGTGACACGTTTTCTGGCCATGCCTACCAGAGCTCAGTGATCTTAAAAGATAGGATAAGGTGGTAACAGAATAAACCATGTAGTATTGCCACTATTGGATGGCGGTACAGCAAGATTTTAATGGGAGGAGTCTGTGATAGTACAATCTTGAAAGACCAAAATTTGTTTTGTAGTCTGATCCAGGCATTGGGATAAGACTGTTCTTAGAGGCCTTCAACTGTTTTCATGCATTCTTTCCTACTTTACATGAACAGTTAAGTCTAAAATTATTAATAATCTGGTTAAATTTTGCGTTCATGCATATTTGTGCTTGGAGTTGGCAGGTTTTGACTTGATATGATAAGCTAAAAGTGACCAAAAAAAGCTCACCGTCACAAAAATGTATTCAAGTGCCTGGTTTTATCAAATAATTTGGAGGAAGGACATCTTTTCCAGTATTTTAACAGATCATGATATGAATGAATTCTTTAGACAGAGGAAAAAAAAAATCATTCAAAATGGATATATTTTGATTTTATCTATGCATACTACTTAAAGCGTTACATAAACACGTATGCAAGATGATGAAATCAAAAGATCGATTATAATCAAAACAGATGTTATTGTATGTAATATTTTGTTTCATGTATCTTTTGTTCTTTTAAGACTTTTGCCGTGTCACTGCACTGTAATACCTGATTTGCTTGAACCACCTTGTTGTCTTTGTTTGATACAATATATATATATATATATATATATATATATATATAAAATACATCATTTTACTGAGGACTTTGTATTTTATCAGGCTCAATATGCCACGAGGTAATACATTTAGCAAGAGCATTTCCATAGTGTGTATAAGAGAGGTAATTCTGGATTAAATCATCGCAATTTCAGTGCTGCGGAAGGATCTACTCTCACCTCTACAGGTTGACTGTAATTTACAAGACACCCAAGTAAACAGGCCTCGTTTCCAAAGGGTAAGTCATTCACTTTAACTAAAGAGACCAAAATAAAGAGTTTTAAGGTGAAGGTCACTGGAGACGCACGTGTGCACTGTAACCATGGTGAAGGAGTTTAAAAGAAAGAAGAAAAAAAAAAATATATATATATATATACACACATATATACTGTATATATCCTAGCATGCACACAGGAGATAAACTATTTCAAAAATAGAACACATCGTAAAGGTATATTAAAACTGGATGGTTGAGGTTTTTGAGCGGTTCAAACGTGATTAGTAAAATTACCGGTTGAAAATTGATAAACAAGAATCACCGTTCAAGTGATTTTTTTTTTTTTTTGCCTTGATTTATGAGACATTTGAGAAACAAGCGCTGTATGGGGCCGGTGACCTCAACTCACTTCTGAACAAGTAGCAGTTTGGCAGAAGAGCTTTATCACATTCAAAGGTGTCAAACTAAACGAAACAAAATATATCGTCTCATCAGTAATATCAGGTTCTCAATGTTAGTCCACTTTTTCGTGTCATTATGATGTCCGTCTCGAATTGTGTCAGATTCCCTTGCATATAAATTGTCCGCGGCTGGTCTTGATCCACTGTGAATAACTATTAATGCACACTGAAAATAAATAATTGGATTATGTACATCAGTTGCACATGATTTATAATGTTCCCCTCTTTTCCTAGGAAATTATAGAATATACAGTATGTATAACACTTTAATCACTTGCAAATTAAAATTCAAAAGGATTTTTTTTTTCAGTGCAGCTAATAGAGAAACTTGTGACCATTTCCAATACTTATACATCAGGTACCCTAATTTAGAATTACAGTCGTAGGTAAATTAAGGCTTTGTGAGTGACTTCAAATTGAAACCTTGAGAAATACTAATTTCATTTGCTAAGCAATAAGCAAAACCTTTGCATGAAAAATTTAATACTTGACTTGAAAAAAAAATGTCCCATGTAAAATTATTGCATTTAAATCACATTTCTTTGCTTACTATGTGTTATTAGGATCTTTATTAGGAAGTTTCAATAGTTTACTACTTTGTAGGGAGATGTTTCCTAAATATTACCTGGCAAAAATGCTGATGAGGTGGAAGCAATAAGAGTAGAACTGCAAAACAGAGGCCTGATTTGTTTCTTACTACATAACAAAAATATTAAAATAAAAACTTCAACATTACTGCTGCAATTATCAGATGTGGATTTCTTTTTGTCTTCATAATTAGTGTTCTTTGTTTGGGATAACAATAGAGGGAACAACATCATGTCACCACAAAGGGCACCAGAGCTGTCCCATATTTCAGCATAATGAGCGGGCAAAGCTATTCAGCTTGGAACAATGTTTTCTAACATTAACAGATTTATGCCCTATAAATCTATTTGTAAGCAAAAACACCTATTATGTATACAAGAATGAAATATGGAAAAATGGAAACCAAACAAAATGAAGAGATACAGGACTCAAACGCATACTTGAGGGGTAGAGAATGTGCGGGAAGTAGGCCAAAAACGTCCCTGCAAGAATATTTCAACTACCAGCAGTGCGGTTCTAAAAATGAATAAACTTCAGAGGAGCCAAACCATTTAAGTGAAAATGCTTAGATTACTTAATAATAAACATCATTCATAAGTTTAGTATCACCCTCAGAGACTTGATCCAAAAAAAATACCCATGATAGGAACAAAGGTTGCATTACAGGTCTGTAAATGTGGATTTATAAAACAGCATAGGACAAAACTGTTTTTGCCAATTACCCAGAACTTGGAAGAAGAAGAAGAAAAAAAAAGATGCGGGGAGTTATGGTGGTCCCTAGGAGTTTAGAAAAGGAATGCAATCCCACCCCCTCCCCCACCCGGCCTCCATTCATCCATTCACTGCAGTAATTCATGCAAGAGTGGAGAGAGGCAGCGTGAAGTCCACTTTTCTGTTTCTTGCACTTGTTCTGTCTCACTGATCCACTGGAGTCTTTGCAGCCATGGGGAAAAGAACACTGACATCTTTTTACCTCCTTCCCTTCTTCATTTTCACTGGTGAGACCCATTAAGAGCTTGTTGAACTTGTCATTTTAACTTTTTATTTACTGCAGCTGAACTGTTGAGTTTTGTTTTTTTTCTAATGATTAACTTGCGTCTCAATACTCGTCTACTTCTTGTACGGTTACAGTGTTTCAACAAAAGCTGTCGTCTCAGTTGCATGTAGTTTCGAAACTTAATACTACTAACTTTTTTTTTTTCCTGTTAAAAATTATGAATAAAATTCAAGGCCCGAGCGTCATTTCTTCTTTCTCTTGCAAACAATCAAAGATTGAATGACCGACCAATGAACATAAATATGTAAGTGAAAGTGAAATTGTTTGCATTTGAACCTTCGTAGACGTGTATTTGTCTTGAGATCCTTTTGTTTCCTTGCTTTATGTCCTCAAGCGGCTTCAGGGCAAGTCTCAAAAAAGGACATGTAGGACCTTTTAACCTGATTGTGACATCATCTGAAATAATTTTATGCTAAAGTTTTGACATTATTGAAGAGAGACTGCTTTGATACTTCCCCCAGAAGTTTAAATCATAAATTAATACATTTCAATTCCCTAAGAATTCAACCGTCATTTATAATTGTTTTGGGTTGTTGTTGTTTTTTTTTTTTGTGTAAATGAGTAAATCCTAAAGATGACGTCCGTTTTGAAAACTATGCATGACTAATAAAAAGTTACCAGTAATGTGTTCATGCCGGTACAATTATTTGCATTTTTAGGGGGGGAATTTTGCAAAATGATGTCGAGTCCTCTAGTAGTTAGGGCAGTATGAAATAATGAATTGAAATAGGTTGTTGCAGTGAACATTGTCCAAATATCAACTTTGCAAATGGTCCAGATACTTCAAGCATGAGTGGCCAGTATTGGTAATCCAGTATGGCAAAACTACTACAGAGTGAGCCGAGTATTTACACTACTTATCTTGCATCATGTCATTTTTCCTTCCCCATGAACAGAAATGTCTGGTTTAAAGATCCAAAACAAGCTGCTGGGCACGTGCCTTCAAGTACAGGACGGTTCCCCTGGAGGGAGAATGTCCCTGGGACAATGCGACCCACATTCAGTCTTACAAGAATGGCTGTGGCTGCCTGACAGACAGGCGCTCAAAAACAAATTCTCGGGAGAGTGTCTGACTGCACCTGAGGAGGAGTTTGAGGGGGTCCACATGCAACCCTGTCATGTTGAATATGAAGAGGCTGCTGCCCACTTAGCTCAAATGGAGCTGGACAGTGATGTGGGCAGCCAGCAATGGTCCTGTTCCAAGAAAGGCCACCTGACTTTGGTCGGGAAGGCGCTGCACCTTCGTGCTACACAAGAATCCAGTTTGGTCTTCCTATCGCGGGAGCATAAACAGGTGAGGATTTACTGCCTTGTATAATATGTCATTTTCTGTGATGGATAACAAAGACGTAATTTTTCATGTTACATCACCCACTGTACCCGTTTCCGATGGATCTGCATTTTCCCTTGCCAAATCAATGGTTTTTTTCTACCTTAGCGTAGTTCCTGGTTGGAATACTGAACAGTCCTGGATGTTTTTATTTTTATCTCTCTCTGTCTCGGCAGACAGTTGCCCCACACTTAGTCTTGAGTCTGGATGAGGGGTTTTTTTTCCCCTCCAAGAAGCAGCTCGCCATTGTCTCCATTGCCTCAAGCGTAGCCTACACGAGTGAGATTCAGTTAGTCTTTTAATTTAAATTTACTGTGGACTGTGGTTTAAGACCTGTGGCCTGAGACAATTTGTTGCGATTTGGCTTTATCCGTAGAACCATTTCTGCTTATACTCACTAGGGCCGAGAATGTGCTTGAGCCCATTACACCCGACTTTGGCCAAGAGGCAGGGTACCATACACCTTGAACTCGTCACCAGCTAATTGTAGGGCACTTACAAACAGCCATTCACCTTTAAGGACAATTCAAAGTCTTCAAATAATTTACCATGCCTGTTTTTCAAACGTGGAAGGAAACCAGATTAGCTGGAGAAAACTGCACGCATGCATGGAGAACATCCAAACTCCACATAGGAAGGCCAGAGCCTGAATTTCATCATTCAGAACTGTGAGGCAAATGTACTCACCACTTCATTTGGCACTCTAAAAATAATACCGTATTAAATTGAATTCAATTCAATCCCAGGTCACTGGTATCACAGATGTGGCTCAAGCATCGCTTTTTGAATAGTTAAACATTTCAAAAACAATGTTTGTGGCATTTTGTTCGGACTCAAAAGCAGGGCAGCAAGTGGAGGACCCTGGACAACCAGACACTGTGTGATGGGAGGGACAGCAAACACCATCAGCATCACCACCACCAAAACCACCAACCCCACAATCCACTGGGTAAATCAACAGAACCCATCATTGTGTCACTTTGTGTCATCTCTGTTTGTGACAAATGAATGTGTAAGAATTGTTTGTCCGTGCATGTCATGAGGAAAATAGCTTCACTTGGTGTTAATTTGATTTAAATATAAATTCCTGTGAAATGGACTAACTCAGTCCATTCAAAACAGCATATGAAGTGGATGTATGAAAAAGTTTCCACATAGGCAAATTAAAGTCATGTTGAATGGGAGTCAGCACACACCTACCTACCACCACCGACAGTGCTTCTTATTCATTGGGTTAATCAGCTTTTGCTGAGCGTTTTTTTTTTCTTTTTTTTTTTCCCTCCACCCAACAAACCTTGATTTAATTGGACAATAAACCTAAACAGTATGGGAAACTATTTAAATGGTGGAAGGTTTATGCTGCCCATTTTGCATCTGTTTGAATGTGATTGGTTAATTATAAACACCACATTCAAGCTATAAAAGGGTGTGCACACTTGTGCAACTACATTAAGTTGTTTTTGGCTTCCAATTTTGAAAGGACAATTTTTTAAATTGAGTTCTGTACATTATAAACATCATTAAGAGTGGAAAACATTTGTCATTGTTTTTTCTTTGCCTCATTTTTTTATATCACAAAATGAGGGATTTATAAAGGGTTGAGGAGTTTTTTTATATTCACTGTAAGATGCCAGTATGGGCTTTAATTTTTTTATATATATATATATTTTTTTTTTTTTTGAGGAACTTGTGAGTTTTTATGTAATATTGTTTTTGAAATTGTAAATTTCAAGCTCCTCCAATTTACAATACTTCACTACATTGTCCAAACCGCTTATCCTCACAAGGGCCACGGCAGAGCTGGTACCTCTCCCAGCTAACATTGGGTGTAAGGCAGAATACACACTGAACTGGTTCCGAGTCAGTCACAGGGCATATGGGAATCGATCCCAAACTGAAGATCTGAGGATTTGCAGTATTGCGCATAGTATAAATTTGCAAATAATTTGAGGATTTCGGGTGGGCTACAACATGGTCTTTCTGCATTTCTACAAGTACTCTACACTTGCATTAAATAAAGAAGGAGAATGTCTCATGTACTACAGAGCAGTCAGGATTCAATATATGCCATACAGTATAGGTTTGTCCCAAGTAAGGACACAGGAAGCAGCCTGATATTTTTTCCCATAAATAGAGCTCCAAAACATAAAGCGTATAGAATAAGGAGCGACTTGGTTTCACAAAGCAAGCCCAACGACTGCTGGCTGCATACAACACGTAATCAACTCAGTGAAATCTAATCTAATAGCATTTGTGTGTGGGTTGGGCAGGGGAGGGGAGGGCTGGCCTCACAGGACGTGTGTTGTTGCAAGCGGCCTCAATGACAGAGACCCCCCCACCCCACCCCACCCCCCACTTACGATATATGAAGAAATTCAACCCATAGGACAGTTGATTACAAAGCTAAAACCTTATTGACATGGTTAATGAAACTATATTCTTTAGTTTTAAACCAGGCTACCTGCCCTTGAGTTTTTATTTGTATTTTTAATTATATGGCCAGAATTTAAATAAATAAAATGAAACTTCTGATATATTAAAATGTGATACTAGGTGAATGGTAGTATTTTTTTTTAACATACTGTAGAGGAGAGGTGGCATAAGTAGTCACATTCTGGAAAGTAGAAGTATTGATTCAACAACTTAAGTACAAACAATTCTAATAATGTTGGGACTTTGTGTTGAATAAATAAAAATAGAATACAGTGATTTTGAAATCATGTTAGCCTATATTTAATTGAGTAGGGTTTTAAGATACACTTACAGATGTAGCGCCGAACTGGATTGGTTTTCTGAAGTGCTCTTGAGCCCAAGCGGTGATATCCTTTACAAATTGATGTCAGTTTTCCATGCCTGAGGATCTCAAGGTCACCGGCACGCAATGTTTGTTTTCATCCTTCCCTCTTACATACAGTGATTTCTCCAGATTCTCTGAACCTTTTGATTTTGTGGGTCCATATGTGATGAAACCCCCCAAATCCTTGCAACTGTACATCAAGGAACAATGTCTTTTGACTGTTGTACTAATTTTTCATGTACTTGTTCACAAAGAGATGACACTCAGCCCATCTTCGCTTGTGAATGACTGAACAATTCAGGGAAGCTTCTTTTATCCCCAATCATGGCATCCTGATACCAATTAGTCAGTTCACATGTGGGATTTTCCAAATAGGTGTTTGATGAGCATTCCCCAACTGTCTTTTTTGGAACGTATTGCAGCCATTAAATGCTAAGATTACTTGGTAAAAACAATTAACTTTATCAGTTTGAGCTTTAAAAATCTTATCTTTGTACTGTATTAAATTAAATATAGGTTGAACATTCATCCATTTTCTTAGGTGCTTATCCTCACAAGGGTCACAAGCGTGCTGGAGCCTATCCCACCTGTCATCAGGCAGGAGGCAGGGTACACCCTGAATTGGTTTCCAGTCAATCGTAGGACACACGGAGACAGACAACAGTCGCACTCACAATTAATGTTGCATATTTTTGGGATATGGGAGGGAACCGGAGTGCCCGGAGAAAATCCATGCAGACACGGGAGAACATCCAAACTCCACGCAGGCTGGGCCAGGATTGTCCTCAGAACCCATGTCCTCAGAACTGTTAGGCAGATGCTGTAACTAGTTGCATCATTGTGTCTAGGTTCAATGTGATTTGGAAATGATTTTATTGTGTTTTGATGTGTTTAACACAAGATTTCAACTTCATTGGAATTGGCTTTGTAAAAAGTACAGATTCTGAAAAAAATATTTTTTAATGTCAATTCCATATAATACCTATTTTGATAACCTGGTCAAATGGGAAGGGGTGGGGTTGGTTGAAAAAATTGCTATTAAAAGCCTGTTCAACAACGTAACCAGAGGAAGGTACATATTTCTATTTTTAAATGTAGAGAGAAAAAGTAATGTCAGAAAAATAATGATTGAAGCAAAGAACAATGACCTAAAAAATGAACTTAAGTATAGGAACAAATTATTTGCAGCCCTTTTGTCCAAGATGGCTGGCTGTCATTGAGTTAAGTGCACTTTTGCAGCAATCAAACTTTTCTTTTTCCTGAAAGCAATCATCATTTCCTCATTTCATGAAATGCAAGATTCATGTTGTGGTTTCACATAAATTTAGACCTGAAGTATAGTACACACCCCAAATTGGGGGATATAGACATTTGGTCCAAATTTGTGATCAATTTAATTGTGATGTGTTTCTGTTTTTGCTCCTTGCCAGTTGAAGCTCCATTTCGTGTTGGAGTCACAGAAGAATTTCCAGTGAAAGACTTGTTTGATGTTTTTCCCCAAAGCACAAAGTCCCCTGAGGATCCTACCATGGTTTTCTTCACTCTGGACTATGGTAAGATCTTTTTTTCAATGGATCCTCTCCCCCGCGTGTCATTGGAAGACAACAAATGTTTGATTTTAAGATACAATATGAAGTGTTATTTACCCACCACTAGGTGGGGATATAGCAAAGAGTAATGAAAGTGTTTCGTGTTGAGGGATTGTCCTTAGTACTACAGTACAATACAGGTAGCGGTATACAGTATATTCTTTGAAGATGAGGGCATGTCTGCATTGAGTAGGCTGAGATATTAAAAAAAATAATAATTTAAATGAATTTCATCCAATATGTTACCTTTGGTGATACAGTATATTAAAATTATTCGAAAGATGATATTACAGTATCATGTTATTGTTGTTATATTATTCTTTTATCCATGTTTATTTATTTGTGATTTATTAACATGAGGTAAAACATGTTTCTATTCATATGAAATCGGTAGTGTAATTATTTATTTATTTTAGTTACACCAACAAATAATTATCATTATCAAGATCAGATGCAAATATTTATTCTTTCATCTAGTTTGTATCTATATCTGGCATTTTTTATTTCAACAGTTTCTTATGACTAATCCCATTTATTGTTTGTTTTGTTTTTGAATTACATTTTAATGCAGTATATGAAATGAAATGTCTCGATATTAACTGGTGAACATATGTTCACTGGCCGCAATACAACACAAATGACATCACACAAATTAATTTATTGACAAAGAGGAAGTTCAAAAATATATTTACATTAATGTATGTATTATCTACCCAGAAAAAGAAATTTTCAATAATTTGTAGTATGTCTTTGTTGTTTATGTTGTGAATCTGTGTTATCAAACCAATTTAGAATAGTTCATAGGAACATTAGTATATGAATCGATATGACTACTGAAATAACTTGTCACCGACAACTCTTGTACAGTGCGGCACGATGATTCAGCTGGAAAGTGTTGGCCTTACAGTTCTGGGGACTGGGGTTCAATCCCGCCGCCGCCTGTGTGGAATTTGAATGTTCTCCTTGTGCCTATGTGGGTTTTCTCCGGGCACTCCTGTTTACTCCCACATCCCAAAAACATGCAACCTTAGTTGGACACTCTCAATTGCCCCTAGGTGTGATTGTGAGTGCGACTGTTGTCTGTCTCAGTGTGCCCTGCAATTGGCTGGCAACCATTTCAGGGTGTACCCTGCCTCCTGCCCGTTGAAAGCTGTGATAGGCTCCAGCACTCCCTGTGACCCTTGTGAGGATAAGCAGCTCTTGTACATAATCTAATTTTGTAGATGAGTAATTCTCTCAGGCGGCAAGTGGTGCAATTGGTTAGAACATTAGCCTCACAGTGCTAAGGACAGAGGTTCAATTCCCAGCCCAGCATGTATGGAGTTTATATGTTCTCCACGTCCCTGCGTGGGTTTTCTCCGGGTACGCCGGTTTCCTCCCACATCCCAAAAACATGCATTAATAGGAGTCTCTGAATTACCCCTTGGGTGTGATCATGAATGTGAATGGTTGTTTGATTATATCTGCCCTCCGATTGGCTGGCAACCAGTTAACGGTGTGTCCCACCTCCTGATGACAGCGCGGATCAGCTCCAGGACTCCTGTGACCCTTGTGTGCATGTGTAATGTTTCAGCAACACCCCGTCGGCAGTACAGCATACTTGTAAGGTTCAGTTACCCATCCATCCATTTTCCATCCTTAAAAGGCTTGCAGTAGTGCCGGAAACTATCACAGCTGTCATCGGGCATGAGTTGGGGTACACCGTGAACTGGTTACCAGCCAATTGCAGGGCACAAGGAGATGGACAACAGTCACACTCACAATAACACCTAGGGGTAATTCAGAGTCTCCAATGAATGCATGTTTTTGGGGATGTGGGAAGAAACTGGAGTGCCCGGAGAAAACCCAAGCAAGCACAGGGAGAACATGCAAACTCCACAGAGGTGGAACCCGGCTCCTCAGAACTGTGAGGCCAACCCTAACCAGTAGCTCCACTGTACCACCAGGTTCAGTTATATTTAACTTTTAAATAGAAGTTAGAGAACCACTGTTGTCGATGTAAATAGTGTAGGTCTTCATAAGTACAAAAAGTAATCACTGGCTGCATATAAGTAACTATGTACTGATTATGTACCTTCACAGGCATGGCCTGGAAGGTAACCATGTTGGTTTTAAGCTCTTTGGCTCTTGTCCTTGGAACAGCCATTCTTATTTTCAACGTTTACTCCAACAGGTGAGTGCAAACACACTAATGTAAAGAACTGTGTACAAAGCCTTTGGGTCAATGGGTTCACACCTTCTCAAATGTCTCGTTTGTGCGAACAAGAAGGAAGAAGGTGGTGTGCGTTTTGAAGTCGTACTCTCCGAGGCCAGAGGCGGGCATTCCGGGCTCCCCGGTGCCTTGTGAGAGAGCCCCCCTAACGGAGAACGCCATGCGCCACCCACTCTCCTCCCCTCACATGCCCCGAGGCGAAATCCTGATTGAATGGAAAGATGGCACCGTGACACCACTCTATGAGGTCTAAAGGTTGTAGTTTTTTAGTACACACTATATTGTATTTTATGCAAGGAGACAAAGATAAGGCTTGAGTTTTATTATGTTTTTGTCTACATTTGAGGCAAGTGGAATTGTGTTTGGAAAGTCGCCCACTGTTTCTACAAGCTAATGGCTTAAGTGCAGCCACCACAGTAGAAAACAGTAAATGGGATGCCACAAAGTAAGGAATGTTTTACTTTTCTAGGGCCCTCGTCGTTGTGCGACCTATGAATGGTCATCACCTTTACGGTAGTTCATTTTTCTGGGCCGTAGTAGAATGCAGGGTGAGACCTTCAGCTGATTGCTGGAGCAAAATAATTGTCATTTTAAGTCATTCTAACCTGCATCTCGTGAATTAGTGACTTTTACTAAGAACTTGGCAATCTAACAACAGTCACTAGTTACCTGCAGTATAAAGGTAGAATTTAACTCAATAACTATAGCAAATTCACTATGTTTTGGTCAGTATTGTAGAGTATTAAAGTCATTCTGGGGGCAAAAGGAAAATCTAGTCACAGATTCCTCGACATCTGTCTTTTGAATATTAATGTTTAACATCTATTAAAATGTGTGAATTGTAGAAAAATCTCCTTTTTCCTTAGCTGTATGGAGTACTTAAAATCATTCTTGGGGATTGTTATCTAAAAAGTCAATCATGCAAATGTGTTTACCGTAATTGATGAGATCGTGAATCCACATTTAATACAGTTTACCATTTTGGCTGTTGGAATACTCACATCTTCATGATGAAGAGCGTCACCTTTGTCGCTCTCTACTGCATCCGCTTCGGCTGACACTGACAGCAGTGCTACTGTAACTGGCAAGGTTTGTTTTGCCAGCTTTTTTTGGAATCAAGTGTAGTCCTGTGCCGTAAGAAGTTGGAATAGTTCATTTCATTGGAAGGGAGGGGGAGCACGATACTGTTATGATGGATTAAGCATGTTGGTATGTTAAAACAAGCTTTAAATAATTAGAAAAAAACTTACTGAATCTGTTTTGATGAGAAGTTTGGGGAGCCCTGAAAATCACGGTGCCCCAAGCATTTTCTCCACTTTATCTAATAAAAAGTGGTACTGTAGCTCGGTTTTACATTTAGTTTGCGTGTCATCAGTTTTATAGGTTATGCACTTTTTAATGCACCTTTTTACATTTTTTTACAATCTCTGTATAAAACATATTTGATCAGCATGGAAATGAAGACAAAAAAATGGACATTACTAGTATTTCATGTCCATGCTGAACCTGAATCCTAGACATTTGTTGGTCAGCTTTAACTTGTTTCATTGATGTACGTATTATAACTTCTTCTTTTTTAAAGAATTATCTGGATGTATTAAAACCACTGACTTTGTGCATTCATTAAAGATTGACGTATTTTAGTTTTCCACATATTTGTGGTCCTTTATATAAAGATCGTCTTGTGTGCACGTGTGCGGTTGTGCTTGTAAGACAAAACACATTTGCTCATATCAGACAAATTTGAGTACATTTCATCTTAGTGCTGCAAATGTTTTATCCATCCCAGTTGCCCAAGCCAGTTAGTTAGTGGCCAGCTTGTGAGATAGCAGGAATTTTCTCAAGAGGACAACATTAGCCTGTAGCATGGAAAATTCTCAGCAGGCCTTTCTTGAGTGTTTTGTTTGTGTGTCTGTGTGTCTGTGTGTGCAGGGGGTTTGGTTGCTTCTGGGAGTGCTAATTGGATTGCATTTGAACAACAATCAGCAGATGTGTGTTTGACAAAGCAACATTGTATTTGTCACCCATTAAATGGAACCGTGTGCTTTATCTTGGAACATTAAAATCATTTCATGTTTTCGGGAGGGAAGGTGTCTCCCCTGCTGGCAGTGTTTAAACTAATGAGAGGGAGCGAAATTAAATTAAATGTGCACTACATAGGGGAAAAAGCTAAGCACCTCAGTTCCTTCACAAACCACAACCGCGTGCTGGGAGAAGGTTTTTTTTCTTTCTGCTTTGCATCAACCAGTGAATGCATAACTTAATCCTACATACTTTTCATCAAGATATAGATACAGTTAGCAGTGCACTGGAAAACAGAGCATACCTGTCAACTTGTACGGTTTAGCCATAGTTCATAGCGATTTTGTGGTGAATCTTACGTATATGGCTGTATATCACAAATAATCCGGATTCTTACAGCATTATTGCAATGCAAAGTCAATATGGATAGATGCTGTAATTTCGAGCCGAAGTGTCAGCATTTAGAGTTGGTGAAGAAAGTTACACATGAATACAATTCTGAACACAGTAATGCCACTAAATTGACTTTGAAAATTAGACATTACCTTCAGATATTATCATTATGGAGATCGACAATAAAAATAATTGAAAAACTTGGGTTTTTTTCCCTCCGTTATTTTGACATATAATTTGCTCTGGTATGTTATAAGGATTTTTTTGGTAGCTTATACAGGTTGGCGCTCCGAAAAGTTGACAGGTATGGCAGAGGTCAATTTTCCAACAAAACGAGTGTCGTACAGTTCACTCTCTGACAATGTCATATATTTTGAAAAAGAATAACACGTTTTGTGAGATAATGTGAAAGTGGTTAGGACTTATTCACTTACAGATTCTTAAAACTCACTAATACACTTTTTAACTTGGCTTGTGTCTATTTGGTTGTGTTTGTGTTTGGTCCTTTAACGGTTTTGTCCTGGTGTGCGAAGGAATCTGAATCTTTTCAGAAACAAAAAATGTAGATTGTCACAATTTGTTGGTGACAAAGAATAAAGAATGGCATTTGTCCCCCCCCAGACACACTCACACACACGCACACACACCTCCGACACATATTGAAATCCAGCCAGGAGCAAATGTTTGGGCTTAGACTTAGATATGAACAACCTAGCCCAGGGGGTGCAATACAGACTTTAAAGCTATGCTCCATAGAAGCTCTTGTTAAACGGAATATACTTGGTATGTAAAACCCTATATTGAGGGAATTATACAGTTTAAAGATGAAAGCATTCTGTCTTCGAAAGTAAGGATATTTGTGGTTTTGTGTTCAGACCTAGATTTCCTCCTTTCTGCGACATGTACAGTACAGCTGAAAGCTCGTGAACATAGACTGGTCATTCCAGAGTTGGACATTTTATGTCCCTGCAATGAAATTTCAAATAACCTATGCACAAAATACAGGAATATGAACGACAACTAGTAAATGTCAACATTTCTATCAACGAACGTGCGTTGCAGGTGTGTGATGGGCCATGGATCACAAAGGGAAAAAGAGAGAGAGAAAGATATAGCTGAGGAGAACACAGGATCCAACTGTTCTTGGACTGCGTTATTTGCTTTCATTGCCAACACGGTTGTCCAATAACAAAAAGAGTAACGTGGAAAGACATTTCCAGGGAATGTGTGGTACATCTGCAGCCGAGTACCCAGTTGGGAGTGGAAATGGCACCCGCCATAAAGCCCAGCTTGCCCAAAACCTCAAAACGAGCGAAATTAAAAGCCTCGCCACACCCGTGAAATGTCTTTGAAACATGGAATGCTCTTCCTGACAGTTATAGGAGTATGAAGAACTGTGCATATGGTGTATTAGCCATCTTTGGATCAACATACCTGAGCAAGCAGATATTTTCAAACGTGAACTACATTAAATCCAAATACAACAGTCGCCTGACAGATGAGATCTTGCAGTCATGTGTCAAGATTAAAGGGAACTCTTATATCTCATATATTGAGAAGCTGTCCAGTGATGTCTGTAAATGGGTAAGAATACAACTTTGCACAGATTTAGCAACAAAGTGTCTGTGTTTATAAAGTGTTTACAGATTTTTGTTATTTATTTGGAATGACATACAGATATTGTATTTTGTTGCTCAGGTCCAAGGGGCAGTACGGTGGAGCAGCTGGTAAAGCATTGGCCTCACAGTTCTGAGGTCATGGGTTCAATCCCGGAACCGCCTATATGGAGTTTGCATGTTCTCCCTGTGCCAGCGTGGGTTTTCTGGTGGTGTCATTATGAGTGCGGCTGTTGTCTGTCTCTATGCGCCCTGTGATTGCCTGGCAACCAGTTTGGGATGTATCCCGCCTCCTGCCTGTTGACAGCTGGGATAGGCTCCAGCACTCCATGTGACCCTCGTGAGGATAAGCGGCAAAGAAAATGGATGGATGGAGGTCCAAGGATGGCTGCGTTATATTGTACGTGTCAGAGAGAAGAGATTGTCTTTTGCTACCACTAGGGGGCACACCCTTTATAAATAAAATATGAAACTAGCTTATTTTCGTAGTACTCACCTTTTCAAAAATCTGCTGTTTTATGCACTTTTATAATTTCAGACTATTTTTTGTTTAACTCTTATGGGTTGTTTTCACTAACATCACATTTTTTGCTGAATTACGCATACATCACTGCGCGCCGCCATTTAATCTCCCTACCTAACGAGTACCAGTGTTGTAGCCTAGGGAATCCTCTCCTGTACTGTTTGTGTTTTCTTGTTTCACAGGCGTCTCGGGACTCAAGTATAAAAGAGAGGATTTTCTAAGCATCAGAGAGCTTTCATTTTAATTTATTTAATTCAATTTAAAAAGCTTTAATTCTGACTTTTCTTCTGACTTTTTTTCGACAACTCCTGCCAATTTGCTGAAGCTTTTTCCAGAGTTACTAGTCGGCGCCCTCTTCAAAGCCTCGCTATCCGGTACACAAGTCCGGCTGCGTAAGCGGGGGCATCGTCTAACGCTTCTGACGAAAGACTTTGGACGGTCTGCGGCTCTGTGCTTCACTGAGACGTGGCTTTGTGGACGATTGCCCGACGCTGCTTTGCCGCTGCCCGGTCTCAACCTCCATCGTGCTGATGTGTCGCTGAGCTAAACTAACAAGCTTAATCAATACCCTTTCCAGAAGGCCAACATTACAGTTAGAATCGTTTTTAGTCACTTGAAAGATTTGAGAATTTTGTGAAATACTGGATTTGTTTATTCTTTTATCTTTCTGCCATTGTCATCAAATTTTAGACAAATAATAAACATTTCGCTTTGCTTGTAGTGAACTAATACATATATATATATATATATATATATATATATATATATATGTATATACATATAACTTTACTTTTTGAAATAAAAATGGAATAAACAGAATTTGCGTCGATATTAAAGAAATAATATTCCACCGCCTTTCGTTTTCCGTGTTAGCATACAGGTAAGTGCTCCTCCTTTGTGATTTCTGACAGAGTAAAAGATCAAGGGCACAATAGTGCGCCTTTGTGACGCAGTCCTGAGTCTCATGATCTGTGCATGCCAGGTAGCCTAATAGTCAGTCTGGGCTTGATGTGCTGTCGGTCACATCTTCAATAAATGCAGTTAGAAACATAATGTCGTCCACCTTGCCTATGTATGAGTAACGGAGCTTAGGGATCGAAAATGGCCACCGTTCAAGGCAGCACAACGGGTGACGTCACGTGAAAACAATCTATACGGTACCCAGCTAAGGGTGTAAAGAGGACTGTATTTTATTTCTATGGTGATATCTGCTATTACAGGAGGCTTGTTGCATTTTGTTCTTTTTAATCCTCACAATAAATGACATAAAAATCTGTATTCCATAATTTTATCAGTGCGACGAAACACATCAACAATGGAATTTAAACTTAAGACAATGTAAGAGTACAGAGTACTCATTCTCAGCGTCGTTCTTTCAAGGATGCGCCGCAGGAAAAAGAAACGAAGCATAAATGCTCATTATGTTATTTGGATAGCAGCCCAATATAGACACCTATATTGTGTTGCCATCACCATTTGGCTTATGCTGTATAAGGCTTTTCATTTTGTCCAGCTCCACTGTGTTTTATTTTTTATTTTGGTCCAATATGGCTCTTTCAACATATTGGGTTGCCGACCCCTGGACTGGAGTAAGAGGGAAAAAAAAAGTGATTCAGGAGAAACGACAAGCTAATTTCTCAAACCCTGGGGAGACCTAAGCAATGTCCCCTAGTCTAATTTACAGAACTTTTTTTTTATGTTTTGAAAGGTAGAGTCATTTAAACCAATGTTACCAATACGATCAGGAAAAAGAATATAGCATATGGTATAAGCAGTGACAAATATGATAAACTGTCAAAAAGTGTATGGTTGCTAACTGAACTGGATAAACTGTTTTACCATGAAAACAGCAACACAGTGAGAAGGCTTTGACACGTGCAGGAGGAACACACTTGATATATCGGTACAGGGATGCTGGAAATTAATCTGCCAGATAGAAAGCAAAGAAGAAGACCAGAGAGGTGATTTGTGGATCTGGTGAAAAAAGACAGGCAGGGAGCTGGAGTTTGAACAGAAGAAGATTACCACTACTCAAGCAGAGCTGAGCCAAAAGGAAAAAAACACCACAGTTATGTTTTTACTAAATATAAAAATGAAAAAAAAATGACCATGACAAAAAGGAAATGTGGTCAAAGAAGCCTGAACTTGTGACTGTAATGACTTCAGCTAACCCTACAGTAAAAATAAAATCAGATTAGTCAACGTTGTTTGAAACATTGATGCATATTGTATAATGGAACAGTTAGGTGTAACCAAAAATCATGTTTTATTCTGAGCGCAGTAGCCATGGTTTCTGCCAATAACATATGTGCAACTGAAAAATTGCACATAGCAACGAGTACCCAACAACTCCCAATAATGGGATAACCAGTGACTTTTTTTACCATGTTTTTTCCTGCATTACTGTAATTGGTTAAAGAATTAAAACTAAACTGTTAATGACAAAAATGTTTGATAGCGACAGTAGCACAGTAATATTGAGACATCTGTGAAATAAAAAAAAAAAACACTTTTATTGTATCAGTACAAAAAGAATCACCCATTAACTTACATACAAAACACAGAGAGGCTCATAATCCAGTCCGGCACCAAAATACAAATCACGAATGGTGCAGGTGAGAATCAACAAACATGGTGCTATTCAAGACTATATACCTGTGAAAAGGTGGGTGAGGATGGGTGGGGGTTAGGAGGACATTTATTGTGACATTAGAAAATCAAAGACCGACTCAAGACAGAATCATCTTCAAAACAATCAAATATAAAATAATTTCTCAAACATCAAATGTCCAATGCTTGAACTCAAATATTGAAATTGTCTGGACTAAGTGCTTGTTTGGCCGTTTTGGATTCTCAGCTGTTCCTATAAAAAGGTATTTTAAAACTATAATGGTACAAAGCATAAAACACTGCTTAAACTTGAAGATCGGGAACACAACCAACATTTTCATCTTTTCTTAAAAGAATGTTTGCATGATGTCTGTCCCCTCCTACTACAAAGGCAATCGAATGCAAATGACACACAGAGAAAGTAGCTTCATTTCAGGATCTCACCAATTTGGCAGCTAAAACTGTGGTTAAAAGTGGATCAAATCCAGTTTGTTTCAATGTCCAGCCACAAAATGTGCACAGCTGCTCAGTGCACTTGTTTAGTAGCTTCTTTTGACTTGTCGTTGGCGACAACATTTGTGAGCCGCACGCTCTCCTCCGCCTCGGCGTTCCTGCGGTCGCGTACTTCTCCCTCCTCGTGGAAACCTACCATCATCTGGTAGATGATTACGCCGATAATAGTGCCGAGGAAGGGGGCAAAGACGGGTACAAGGAACCAACCGTTTCTGGCTCTGAAAAGGACAATTCCGGTGGACTGAGAGCATTTCGCAAGTGGCGACAAAGCGCTCCACAAGACATGAGAATGATTATGAGTTAAAAGGAAAATGTGCGCTTACGTGAAGACTTCTGTTCCCCACCCTGCCATTGCAGTAAAAATACGAGGTCCGAGGTCTCTGGCAGGATTGACCGCGTAGCCAGAGTTGAACCCCATAGACAAGCCAATGACCAGAACCACAAAGCCCACTGTGAAAGCTTCCAAACCTTGCGGAATGGGGTTATTGTAAGGATCGACGATGGCCAGGATGCAAACGATCAGTGCTGCTGTGCCAATAATCTACAAACGAAAGGGGCAGATGGAAATTGGGAGGGGGTTCAAGGCACGATGAAGCAGTTTATGACAGCCCTAGCTCAGAATCTTGCCTGATCGAAGAAACCATTGACAAGGGTGAGATGTTTTCCAGGATAGGTGGCAAAAATTCCAGCTGTGGCATTTGGGCCGGTGACGTTGAAAGCACCAGGATGGTCCCACAAGGCATCTGAATGAGGTGGGGGGGTTGGTGGGGGGGAGATAAAACTACTGATTACCTCTGCCTAAGTGCTTTGCTTGCCATTTGTTCACTTAGCATTTTCCTTCCATAACATAGGAATGTTGGGACTTGGTTGTGGTTTTGTGTGTAATTTTAGTTGTTTTTGAGTGTTACAATATGAAAATAAAGAGGGCTGGGGCATGGCAAAGGAGAAAAAAAGTGAACCCATGCTTTAGTTAACATTTCAGTTGGAGAATATTGTTTTCCATAGAATTATCTTTACAATTTTGCTTTTTATCGTCAGTATTTTGGGCAGCATAAGGTATGTGTATTTCTTGTAGCTTGCAGGGCACTGGAAAAAAAAAAAGCCTGATTTTTTTTTTCTTTAAGAGATAGTATGAATTACTTATTGGTTCTTTAAAAATTTTTGTATGGGTAAAATGAAAATTCTACAGAAAACATTTTGAAAGACAAAGGCAAGATCCTTACTTACAAAACCATATGTATTACCACATCAAAGTATAAAATAAGGATAGAGAACACTGCAAAAAATATTCTGTGAAATAAAAAGTCTTAACATTAAACATCCAAAAATTCCATCTTCACCACATGTAAACACCTGATAATACTGATTATTATATAATTAAAAATTGGATTTCATCCTTACCATAGTACATGCCAAAAATGATGGCTGCACCGAAGAAAGCGCCGATTGTCTGAAAGAGGAAGTACATGGGGAACTTTCTCCAGCGTTCCCTGCCGAGCAGGCACAGGGCGAACGTCACTGCGGGGTTCAGATGTCCTCCTGTGATGATCAGCGCATAAATTTATACCATTAACAGCGCAGCTAAAGCTAATACAAAACGTGAGGGGCAAGATAAGTGCAAACCTGAGATTTGGCCACAGACCAGGATTCCCAAAGTGGCAGCAAAGCCAAAGGCAAAGTTGACTGTCAGAAACAGACCGTGAGAACCGCTGCTCAACACCAACTGAGCCACGGCGCCGCAACCAAACATCTGCAAAACAAGTCCAGATTATCAATTACATTGTGTGACCATTAAAATCAAGTACTTTTACCAAATTCAATCCAAGAAAAACAAAGCTTATAAAAAAATACAATAAAGGGTTACAAAGTGATGGATCTTATCAAGCAACGCGATAAATTTGCTTTGGATCGAAATGAAACATCAGCATTGCAACTTGGAAAAGTGGTTCATTTGTCTATAATACTGTAGTTGCTTAGTATGTAGAAATCCATCCAACTTCTGTACTGCTTCACCTCACAAGGTTCTTGGGTGTGCAGACTTCGGCTGAGAGGCGGGGTACACCCAGAACTCAACGCCAGCCAATTGCTGGCCATAAAAAAAAAAACAAATGGCATCTATGCAAAGTGTGCTTGTCTCGCATTCCCATACTTCATATTCAGTAGAGATATTACTTCTATTCTGTCCTCCTTCCACTGGCTGCCTGCGCGCTCAAGAGTTCATCCTAAGATTTTGCAATCTGTTTTGAGGTTTCCCCAAATGGCCTCGCATCATCGGTGCCTCAGGTCAGCCGACCAGCTGCTCCAGTGGGAGCTCAAAGGGGGATACGCAGTTTTCCTTTGCTGGTCCTGTAGTGAATGGATGGAATGGAATGACCTCCCAGTGCAGATTAGACAAGCCCCTTCACGGTTGAGTTTTAAAACTTGCTTAACTCGTTTCTATTCCTTGGCTTTCATCAAACATGAGACACCGCACTTGTTTGTGTTTGTTTTGAACTCTGTTACCATTTGGATTTTAATTACCTACAGCTCTCATAGTGATTGTCACCCTAAATCCTGTAACACTTTGTTTCGCCTACTGTTTTTGAAGGGTTCTAAGAATAAAACTGATAAATGATGAGTTGAGTCCATGTTTTTATAAATGTATGTAATGTAGGTACATTTTCCAAAATGACTAATGCAAAAACATATCAGCGGGGTAAAACTAACTTGCCTCACGATGGTGCTATGAACACTTTTCCACTGCAACAAACAGAAGCTTACATTTTTCCTGTGGCACATCTCCCTTCTTATCCAATTTTTATCTCCAATCACATCTAAGGCTACTCAGCATCTTGGAATGGATTGTGTCCGTCTCTCTTCAGAGGTTCCACTGTATGTTTTGATAATTTAGCACTTTGCACTTGTGTAATTTGTTAGCCATTCAAGGTCAAGCTAAGGTATAATTATCATTACTAAATCCAGGAACAAAAGCCCCTTCAAAAGAGCCAACTCAGCATTACAAAGCTCCATTGTATCCATGATATCATGTCACGACCACCACCCCAAAAAATGTCCTGTCAATTTGTGTCTTGAGCAGATTTAAAGGATGACGAAACAAAACCCTGTAACTTTAAAGATTGCATAATGAGAGTACATATCTTCATTGGTATAGTTGAAAGAAAAATGCAGCATGAATGTTTACTAAAGTACTACAGGAAACTTTAGGCACCTTTAGTTTATCATCTTAACAACCTCCACTCTAAAAAAAAAAAAAAAAAAAAAAAATGGTGCCTCATTTCTGTTGCTTTTATTCCCCCAGTGCGCATAAAAGTAAGATAATAGAGGCTGTGTTGGCGCGTTAGTGACTTTTGAACGTTTTTCAGTACGTTTGGATAGCGCACAGGGTGGAATGTTTTCCACTCTGTGTGCAATATCCAACCTTTTTGTTTTCAAAATGTGGTTAACTCAGAGCACCACCCCAACCGAAGTCGCCTGATTCAGCAACTTGTGGAGGGGAGTGGCTACAGGCAAGCTTCACCACTGGGGACACACACACAATAAAAATAAAAAAAGTAGTGTACCAAAACAAACATCTGGTAGGGTTTTATTTAGACTGCTTCAGCAAGTTAAAATTAAATCTTCAAACTGTGCTTGGCATTGTCATCATGCCTTTGAGAGAATCAGAAGCTGATGGAGGTCAAAACAAGACAAAAGAGTGGAACCTCATGTGTATGTCTTATTTTTGTAGCTCCTTAACACCTCGCAAAAGTGATCAACTCCATCTCCACCGTTCAATCACATCCAACATGTCCACATTAACTTGGTTGTCGTGAACTTAAGCTTTTTTTTGTGTGTGGGGGGGGGTCTTTAAAAAAAAAACTGCAAATAAACTATGCTCACACCCTTACTTGTACCCAATCTAATCGTTTACGTTATCAAAATAAAGTTTCATCACCAGAGAGGATGATAAGTGACAAATGCACGCATGCGATTGTTAACCTCCACACCTCATATTTCCGTTGTGTGTCAATGTGCGTACCACGCCTTTTGTGTCATTACACTGTATAACCACTTTTAAAATCTAATCTCAAGGTTGTTTTGTTAGTGTTTTAAATGATTAGGTCGGTCCAATTGTAGCACAAAAAAAGCTATTTTATTCTCTCTTGGTGATAGAATTCAAGACCTGTAAAGGACAGAGGCAGTCAGCAATGAATGTATGAATATAATTTTTCATAGGTGACAATTGGTGAATCAGTCATGTGACGAAGATGCTAGCCCTTGGAATCCTGGTTTATTACATATAAAGGGATGCAAAGCTAACATTTAAACTGTTACAACAAAGAATGCTCCTTTTGTCACACACTTGGTCTATACGCAACCTACATCGCAAATATTGGCACAGAAAGTGATTGATTATACTGATGTACAATAGAAAATGTACAAAGATGACCCTTGAGAGGAGGTGGAGCGTACAGTTTAAACATTGACTTTTGATGTTCACCTTTCCATTGAAAGCCCGACCCACACAGATTAAATGCATCCAAGGGCTGCTTTCCTTCTTGTTTTGATTAAGAATTCTTTATACACTATTTAACATTAATGCTGTTCTATTTGCATCGATTAGTATTTGTTTGGCTGTGTCAACTTAATTTACCTCATCTAATGGTTAAAGTATATGCATCTATGTACATGTTTAGACCAATTTATCACTTACCACAAGGATGAGTGTGCCCAGACATTCTGCCAAGGCCTGGCGAAGCAGTAGGTTGCGGATCTGGAAGGTCTTGGACAGTTTCTCCAAGTAGATCTTTTGTCTGCCCATGTTGTTACCAAAGCGAGGAGCAGGTTTCACCAAAACAGATGATGTGAAGCTGTGGAGGAGGAAGGACCAGACTGCTCTTATAAATAGCGGAGTCTTGGACTGGGCCACTGCCAGTCCTGAGGGCAGCCCCACCTCCTGCCGCGCACGCCTACAAGCGGCGCGTCATCATGATTCACACACAGGTCGAGTGTACAGTACATGCTTTCACTCAAATGCATTCACCCGAAATTAACATATTCATACGTTAGATGTACATTGTTTCCTATTTGATACAAAGTGCTCCTATCTAAGTAATTATTTGTTCCACACCAACATACACAAACCAATATTACAATGAAAATGTATACTACAATTCAATTCCATTTTTAAAGAGGTTTTAAAATTTAAATTGAGGAAAATCTTATACCATTTCTAACGTTCCCTTTTTTCACTTATTCATTTTACCCCTTACCAGATTTATTCATGAAATTATTAATTGGGTTTTGTATTTATCTCCATATCCTGACAATTTATAATCTGCGTCTACAAAACAAAGTTGTGCTTTCAAAAAAAAAAAAATTGCAACTTTGACACCCTCCCAAGGAATAAAGTGACCTTTACCTCCATAGAATGTGCAGAAAGATGCATAATTCACTTATTGGTACCAGGTTAAAAAGGTGTTCCCAATATTGAGTGTTTAAACCCGTTTGAGCCATCCCACATTAATCAGTAAGTATTTCCATGATGTTCTGCAAAAAAAAAGAAAAAAAATGGAAATTTGTCTTTTATAGGGCAAGGAATGCTATTGGCCAGGCAAACTCGTGCGCCTCATCGGACGGCAGAAAATAAAAATGTAACTGCAATGAAAGAATTTCAATATTGGTATGTACTGTTTTAGATTTCAAAAACACTGATAAGTGATTTATAAAAAAATCCACTAAGGGGAAAAAGAATTGGTAATGTACGTGTCCCTAATCTTTAAACCTGCCTCCATCCATTCTGCATTCTTCCCACCACCTGTCATATCTTTGTGTTCCTTCACCGGCTCGGCCCGGCCTGTCCATTTGTTTCTTGTCTGAAATTACATCAGCTCACATTATTCTTCAGCGTTTGTTCTCTGGTTTCAATTGAGCTGTGAAAACATGTCAGGCTTGAACAGCTAAGTGTAGTTAATATCTACATCACCTGAGATCTTTTACTCCCTTCTTCCCTTCTGTTGTATTGGCTGTGCCCATTTTATTGTCCCACACATAAAAGTGGATTAGGAGAATCATAAACTGCAGCTTTTGTGCACAGAAAACTAAACTGGAATATCATCACTGATGAAAAAGCATTTCAAACTTTCACGTGGGATTGTTTTTCCATCATTGAACAAAAATCTTTTAAATTTGAACCCCTTCCCCTGGAAAAAAAAATAAAATACGTAATCAAAATTTAGCGCAACCTCGGTAAAGGTTTTGAACAAAACTGTTCCAAGGAAATTATGAATGCAGTGACGCGGATCACCACAAAAAAGCCCAGAGGGCGTATGAATCACCTAAATCAAAGTTTACCTACGTCAGGAATGTGTCAGGCTGATTCAGTAGCAATAAGGCAGAGTGAGGACACGAGCTTGTAGGAAGTTGTTTCCCTGCCTAAAAGGTAACAGACGGAATCATGAGAGCGTACGGATTCGAGGAAGTTTTGGGCAGGTCTGAAACTGGGCCTTACTTGCATTCATTGAGTGGCAGGTACGGTACATTTAAGTGTTCCTCTCCCACATAAACAACACTGGGTAGAGTTGCCCAAAAACGTACTCAAGTAAAAGTACTCACTTTACAAGAAGTACTCTTACTTTACAATATGAGAAAAGAAAAAGTCCTGCAATGAACTACCGGTATGTCAGTAATTATTAGAAGTGGAAAAAAACAAGTGCTGAGTAACTCCTAATCACAATATGAACATCAAGTTGATAGGATTAAAAAGGAATGTTCGAATTAGATACTGCGCATAAACACCATTTTAACTGAAATGACAAATGTCTATAAAATTACAAATTCTGGGAAATTCAGTCCCACGGTGGCCTTACAAACAGCACAAAAGGCTCAGCGGGCAGCGATTACGTGGAAAATTGCAACGTGTTTCCTTACATTTGGAGTGGAATTCTTGTAGGCTGAACTGTGGATAGGTTTTAGCCAGACTTGTAAAAGCCTGTGACAGAGCTCCCTCCAATCATCCCCGGTAAACGTAGATTGAACAAGAAGCCAAGGGAGTTCTGCCTCAAAATGCGAATTGCACGCTATTTCTGCCATGCTTCACGTAAGTGAGTCACTCTGGAAACTTTGCTTCTGTGCAAGGACCGAAACTTAATGTGAGGTCATTTTGCTCCCTGGCTCCCTTTCTTTAGTAAAATGGACCCATATGTTGCAAGCCGTTGTACTGGATTGGTGAAATAGTGGTTGAAGTCCGTCTAACAAACTGACACCAAAAAAAAATAAAAAAATAAAAAATGATTGTGTAAGCAATAACAGAAACGAAAGCCATGAGCAGAAAGCTTACTGAAACAGAGTAAAAGTAGCAGTTCTTCTTGACCTAAAAAAGTAAAAGTATGCTGGCTTAAAACTACTCAGACACACAATACACAAGTAATTGTAGCCTACCTAACGATTTGTGAAAATAACTCTCTGTTTTATGTTTTCAAGATTTAGCATGTTGTGATGGGATCTCAGCAACCAAAAAAAAAAAAATGTGCTAAATGTCAAACAAATGAGGGAGTATTGAGTAGCTGACCACAAATTCGATCATGGCAGTCTGCTGACAAGTAGTATTCAGGAAATACGTTTTGTTGTTTACTAAAATTTCAAACACGTGTACAGTATCCTGCAATGACAATACAGCTCATCCTGTTGACGGAGTTCAGTTTCGACAGTGGCAATGTACCGAGTTTGAGTTTAAATCAGAAAATATATATGAAAAACTGTAACTAAGCAAGCCGTCATATCGCAACTTCTTAAACATTTTCGCACCAGTCATACATTCCAATCATGTCAGGATCATCATAAATTTAAGACCCCATGTTAAATGTATCCCTAAATAAACACGCTGAGAAGCCAGATTCCGATTGGATACTCTGGCAATTACATCACATTTCTGTGAATAAACTCAAATTTGATTTTCTTGAAGGAAAAAGTTAATTGTTGACAGTACCAAATAACTCTTGCCAAATAAGCAGCAAATTATTTAATTAATTTAAAGCAACATAATAATAATGATAACGTTTTTGGCTCCGCAGTGTGACATAAGAATTAGTAGAATGTACATCATGGAAAGGTATGGCTGCGGTCACACGCATATATTGCGTGGAAACGGAAGTAGAGCAAGTGAAAATGAATTAAGTAGCCAATTATGAATTAGCTTTTGACTTACAAAAAGTTTGGCAGTAGACAACAGGAGTGAGGAGGAAACATTCAAATGTGCACCAAGAAAAAAAAACGCATCAACTGCTTGTAGTCAGCATAATTGCGGACACAAGGAAGAATCGGATTGGCTGACGCAGCCGGAGGTGGGCTGAGACCAGCTGTTAATAACGACACCAAGTCAAAACACTATAATATTTTGATAGAGAATAGGTGCGTTTTTCAGCACGTAACTTAAAAAGCAAAAAATATAGGGGAACAGTGGAGGCCTTAATTCATTGCTCTTAATTCAGATAATCTGTACTAATAGCGTGCTAACATTGGGAGTTTTAAATGCTGATTGTATATGAATGGTCCACTTTCAAAGTCTAACGCGTTCCATCCCGGAAAACCAGAAGAGACGATCTGGTGGTTTGTTATTTGGCCTTTTCCAGGAATAATTTGGCTCAACGGGTGCTGCAGGAAGTTTGCGAGTGAAAACAATGCTTGTGACCACACGTGTTTTGAAAAGCACTATTGCAGAACATTTCGGCCTAGGTGTTGCCTTAGTTTTGCTCTGCAACCGGTTTCAAATGATTGATGAGCACAGGGGGCCTGTGTCAACCAGATGTTCGTCTCTAGTTGGCGGGTGTAACAGATGTTTTCAATTGTCATAAAAATTTAACTTGCCACGTAGCTTCAGGGAAGGTAGACAGTTTGCGCAACAAAATGGCAACCTTTTTTTTTTTTTATTAGAATGCATACAAGTCTCCTCAACATAAACAACCGCTTTATGCAAGAAATCATAAAACGGATTTGTAATAGACAAAATATTTTACGTGTGTAAAAGGAAACTCGACTGTAGTGACTAATGGCATCAGCAGACAGCAATTAGAGGCTGCTTCTCATTCCCTCGGCACTTTTCCCGGTATAAAACACATTGTTTCAACATATCACTCCAGCAAATTTTATCTTTTGGAAGGGAGGGGAGGGGGCATCATTACAAATTTGACGTACATATTAACACATTCTCTATTGTTGCAGAAAAACAAGATCACCCAATGTGCAATTCAGCTCTCGTCACACAACTTTATTGCATTGTTAACGTGTTTACTTGCAAACACACAAAGCATGCGTCTAGTACATTTCCACTTTCCCTATAATTAAGCCGGGCCGCTACAGTCAAAACACACTTTTCCCATCAACAGCTGTTACATGCTTTCATACCCTGTGACACATCAGTGTGTCAGCGTGACGAGAAATGCTCCTCGCTGTTGACGATGTTGCGCAATTAATGATCGGCCTAAGCAACCAATTGTGTCAATATGCCAAGCGTTTGTGATGCACAGTAGTATTTCATTGACGTGTAACTACTGTACAAGGATAATGGTGTTTTTTGAAAGTTTCGGCTGAAACACAAAGTCAAAGGTCACAATCCGTCACATATGAATAAAATGAATCAAATAGATGTGTTGTTTTAAGTTTTACAAGGGAAAGGTAAAACTATACTCACCCTTCTTTGAAGACCTGACAGACAGAATAAAGGGAACAGGAAGGTGCTTTCAGATCAGCAGTAAAAGCATAGATCCGGGTCATGATCTTTTACTTGATATTCACAGCTGTTAAATTGACCCATGAGCATCTAAAACTGTGTTGCCCTTTCAACAACCTGCAGCAGCTTGTCACATGAAATCTGACACCAAAATGCTAAAAGTGGTGCCAACTTGCTTCAAAATCTATCATAAACTCACATAATCCACACTTTAATACTTTTTTTTTTTTTTGAGCACTTGTCCTTATTTAGGTCACAAATGAGTTGCAACTCTATCCCAACCGACTGGGTCAGAGGGGGCCAGCCAGTTGCACACGCACACTATTCCTATTTATAGACAGATATTTTCAGATTTACTTTAAGACACTATTCAGCCATTTTCTATACTATTTATCCTCATCAGGGTCATGGGTGAGCTGCAGACTTTCCCAGGTAACATTGGGCAAGAGGCGGCGGATACACCCTAGACTGTTCAGGTGACCCCTGAACTATGATTTCATCTGTGAATTTCTGCATTTGATGCAAGTGAAATTTTTCATCACCTTCTGATTCCAGAGTTGTGAAATATCACAACAGTGTTTTGTGTCCTTGATGAAAAAGAACAAGTACAGACAAACAGCTGGTGACGCTTCGAGAGCTAAAAAGACAAATACCATCTATATTTATTTGACGAGATTCAATATGATCAAAACATTACAAATGCATGAATGCCTTATTGTGTTTTCCAAATGTATGTAAAAGGGAGTTGACAATAAATGTGAAACTAAAACGACCATCTTTCAGTCCTGGCCTCCACCGATTTGACCAAATCCTTTCCAATGATCCTGAAGTCCTCCAGTATCGCTTCCACATTGGGAACCGTGTTTGCTTCGTCGCCTGTTACCTTCACACTCCTAGCAGACAACTGGGACGTCTAGAGGAAATGGACAGAAGGAGCGTTTGTCTGATTTGGTTATCCTTTTATGCCATAGGCTAATGAAATGGTAAATGTCAGTCAGTAAGTATTGAAATGAAAATGAAAGATTTATGCCAAAGCTCCTCTCAATAAGCAGCACTGGTAGTAACCAAAATCATTATTTTTTACATTTCTAATACGTAGAAGCTCTTTATCCAAAATCCCAATTTTAGAATTATCATTAACTAAGTAAAACTGTGATTCATTATTAAGATGTATAATTGTAGTTGTATAATATGCATATCTGAACATAATTCATTTTTTGTATTTTATTTATACACCAACTCTAAACCTGGACAGGGAAAGAATCATTCGACGCTGAGGTTTAAATGTTCGCCTTCTTCCTCTTCAAATGAGATATTACTTTGGGTGTGAGAACATGTTCAAAATCCTCTTGGGGTGTGGAGCTTGAACAGAATCCTGTACAAAATCCAACTTAATACTCAGTGCTTCATCAGTTTACATGAGCCAGGTAGCCACTTGAAAATAGAACTGGCATCTTAAGCCTTGCATCTGACAAAAGAGTGTTTTTACCTTGAAGGGCAGAGGGGTGAAGGCCTTGGGGTTCCATAAAACGGCGATCACTGATCCTCCATAGGGATCACAAAAGAAAAGGGCCAGGTCTCCAAATGCTTCCTAAACATGCAGTTGCAAGATAAAAAGTGATATCATATTACAAAGTGAGTGTGCAAAAGTGGAATTGGGCAACATTTCAGCGAGAGTGAAAGAGCAATACGTTACCAACCTTTCCCACTAGTTCAAATGGATTTAGAAATGTAATCTTTTGACCATATTTTAGTGTTACTTTTGTTAATGTGCAACAAATGTATCAGGAATGCAATGCAGCCTTCAATCTATTAGAAGAGAAAAGTCTAGAAGACTTGTAATTGTAACTATGTGCAAAGGCACCGAGTAGGCTTCATTTATATTCTTTATTGTTTGCTTTTCAGTCTGTTGGGAGGAAGGTGCCGGCAGTTGCCGGAGCTCAACTTTCATGACGTCCCCTTCTCTGAAGTTGAACTCAAAGATGACAAGACCACACTGACCCGCAGCTCTGCCAGGTAGAGGGTTACAGGGTTGTAGTCGGTTACTGGCATCCTCCCTCCCGATGAGACTGTGTTGCCAGTGAACACGCCTCTGCTGAAGTTGACGGCAGGAGGGTCCACTGCCTGGCTGAGCAGGGGAACCTGCTTGGGGTTCAGGTGGATCAGTACATCGTAAGCCTCCAGAGGAGGACGCATGGCCACCTGTCCATTCAAATGCGTGTATTAAAACATGGTCTCTTCACTGAGTGTTTATCGATTTCTCCTCGAACTAACCCTAACATCTTGGATCTGACTGCCATCCATCAGCTGATGCTCCAGAACCTTGAGACTTTCAGCAGCCACTACCACCACACGCTGGAGTATCTGAGGAAACGCACATACAAAGCAAGCATTTGGAAGATCAATTATAATAATGTTGACATCTGAATGCGCAGGTCCAGACAGGCAATTTCTGCAGAGTTCACAGGATGAATAAACTCTGACCAATGACTGCTTAATTTGTTTCAACTTGTCTAGCAAAAGGAAACACGAAAGCAATCGAAGAGGTGACTCAACTTGTACTTGGAGCCAAATTGAATAGAGGAGAAACTCTAAACTTCAATGGCTCTCAAGTCATACAATTGAATAAAAGGTTTTATGGTACAAGATGCAGTGACAAATGTGAAAAAAAGCCCCAAAATGTGCCATCGTTAAGGATAATGTTAAACTATAATTCAGGTACCATCAGCATTAATTACATTTGTGTTCATTAGTGCAGTTATTTGAACAGTCCAATACAAGTGGCTTGTGCATGATGAGTGAACAGACTAGTGGAGGGCAAAAAGCATATGTACAGGATAATAAATATTGTTGGGTGGTGTGCAACCAAGACAGAGTAAAGAGGTGCCTTATTCAAATGATCAAAGACTTGTTATAGCAAAATGTTTTATGTTATTTCTGGCTTAAATAAAAGTTGACCTGTATCAAAATTAGAGCACAATATAAGTAACTACCATAATTCCCGGCCTACAGAGCGCACCTGGTTAAAAGCCTCAGTACACAGAAAGAGTTTAACGCTAGTGTTAGCATTAAACTCTGTGTACCGAGGCTTATAACCAGGTGCGGTAACACTAGCGCCGCATCACCGGATGAACCTCAGGGTGAAAAAAGTCGCGCAGCTTATAGGCCAGAAATTACGGTGTGTAAACTGTGTTAATGTTAACAGCATTTTTGGGTTCATTTGAGTGTTGTCATTTGATTACTATTACTGTATTTATCCTACGTTTGGGTTTACACACACAACGTTCAATTGTACACATGCAGGAAAAGAGGAATAATACTCTAAGAAATTGAGTAAAGGAGGAGGGAAAACCATTTGCCTTTATTATCTTTTTTTTATTACAATCCTTTTCTTTGGGCCTTACGTAGTGTTCTGGCACACTGACCTGAAGTAGCGACAGAGCACATTATCCTCCACTATAGAGGGCTCCCTTGGCACTGGTGGCATGTGGTGAACATAACCAAAGGCTGGTGAGCTCCAAATCTTGTAGCAGTTATTATTAATACTCCTGCAAAACCTCCACCGTGCACACACCTAAGTAACTGCCTCCCCATAAGAGCATAGCCAGTTATGGTACGTGATTGAAGGCTCCATAACATGCGTAGCATCCATGGAATCGAAGGGAACTTTTCCCCTCTTTCTGCCCTCAGTCCTTGTCCTTCCACTCTTCATCTCAACCCACAGGCAGTCATAGTTCCATACTTGAAGCCTCGGTTCTGTTTTTTTTTCCTGAAAGCTATTTTTTTTCTTTCTCCTTTCTAATTTAAGGTTTATTTGACTTTCTAAGCCCCTTTCAAATTTAGGGTTCATTTGATTTTCCATCTGTGAGGAGTCTCGTTCTCTACTAGGTCCATCGGTGTAGGTCACGTTTCTGTTGTGAATTGGCGGTATACTGTGTTGACACAACCCCTAAACGCCACCTCAGGCAGGAACGTGACCAACACAAAAGTTCCTGCCCTCTGGCACACTTATAAGAGGAGGCTGCTCAGAGGCTCCTTGTTATGCTTTGGGGAAGAGTGAGGTGGAGAACATCACGCTTATCTGGGTCAGCTACACACCATGCGAGGCTCCTTCGTGTACCTTTTCTGCACATTGGTGTGCATCTCCAAAACCTTTGATGCCGATTCTGTGATCCAGACGGAGGAATACAAAGCTAGACATTTACGATATTTCATGACCAACGACGGCAACGAAAAGCAATTGGTGAGAAAAACCTTTACCTGCTCTGATCATGCTCAGAAAGGTTCTCTGGACATGGAATCTGTTGATCTTGCTGTATAACAAATGCAAAACTGGCAATTTCTGCATTTCCAGATCAATGATTTACATGAAGTTCTGCATAGACTTCAGAAAAATAAACTTTCCGGTCTGAGAAAAAAATACGGCCACCTGCCCATGGTATGTAATGTGACTAAGCCCACTAGACCATATCTGCAACTAACAGTATAATAATGAAACATTAATGTGATATATAATATATATTATTTATTTTCTTTTTCTAAAGTGTGATCCTGGAGAGCAGTGTGCACTGAGGAAAGGCTCCAGGATTGGGAAACTGTGCGATTGCTCGCTGCCAAGAACATGTAACTCTTTCTTCCATCGGTGTTTATGAGCTTATCATCGCATCTAACGTCTAACCTCGAAAAAAAAAAAAAAAAAAAAAAGCTTTGAGTTCACTTTAACTTATCATGTATTCAACTGAATGTTTGATGTAGCTATAAAGCCATAAAAAATGTTCTTTAGTTTTATAGTGTGAATGTATTTATGCTTTGTTTAATAAATGATTTATATTGAATCAGTGTTGTTTGCACTTGTATTTGTCTATATACCTGGACAGTGGGGGCTTGCTTGGTCCACATCGAAAGTTTTTTGTCTCTAGGCGTCGCTATAAACATGACGGGTAGGTACTCCCTGGAGGCCATGAAGTCATTCTTGATCTCTGTGTAGTCGGCCGCTACACGTGAGGAGAGGTGCACAACAATCACAACTTAGCAATGGCGGCGAGGAGGATGTTAAAGTATGTCAGATGTGTAAATAGAAAGAGGTCAGCAACTGTTTGTTTTGCACAGGTATGTGTGAGTGCGCTTGCCTGTGAGCTGCTTGTTGAGGTTGACAACCAGCGGGTTGTTCCGCCAGTCAAAGGAGGAGAGCAGATGAAGGAAGCGGAGGAAGCCCACCTGAGGAGAACTGAGGACGATGGGGAAAACACATTCACATGACCGACATAGCAAGAAAAAAAAGAAGAACAAAGAAACACAAACACGGCTCAGAGGGTCGGCATGATTTGTTTTACAAAAACTTACCCAGGAGGGGTGAATGGTGCAGGCTGCAGGAAGAGGGACGCCACCAGGAGATCTGCTGTGTCTTCTGTGATGTCTTCGCTGAAGAGTTGGGCCCCGAGCCAACGTTTGGCCAGGCGACAGACTGCTCCGAAATAAGGGTGTTGCTGCTGAAGCCTGAAAACAAGGACAAAAAGTATATTTTCTCGACTGCTTTTTTCAGCTAAATTAGGACTGGACTATGTCATTTTAGGGCCATCATACACTGAGTGACACATCAAAACGTGACTACACTGGATGATCACAAACAAATTAAAGTTAGGGTAACCCACCTGGACACAAAACTGCAATTAATAAAACTGCAATCACTGGGTTTCACATCAGGAATCGTTGTGAGTTGCAACATATTTTATTGACCCATGAACAAAATTACGTGACTTTCAAGGAAAAAACGGGTTTTACTGGCCAGTGTAGCTACTGTATATTAATACAATAACAGGATTGAAATAAAGGAGAAAGTTGGTATTTCAGCAGCTATTTAGCAATGAAAGAGCTAATCATTGACTGCACACATCTATTTCTGCAAAATTGCTCCTCTGCACTTTTTAGCCACATATACATATGAAATTATAATTATAGTTAAGCATTACTGTAAATCTATATACTTCACTGGTATGACTTGGTAACGTCTGGTTCACATTTTGTAGTTCACGTGATACCCACATGGCATTTTTGATGAGCAGTTAAATCTGCGACATTATGACAATGTTCACCAGTGATTCCACTTTTGAATCGCAGCAAAACTACTTGGCCACTCATAAGAACTAGTTGCACAACCCTACATTGTGTGTTACAGTTCAGTAGCATTTGGTCATGTCACATTATGTGTGGTAGGCTGAAGTCCTGTACATCCCAAAACATTTGAGCCATATTGTCTCACTTTTCAGCAGATTTTGTTTGGGTATTGATTGCAGTGGTATGATACAGCATGCTAGTAGTATATGTTGGATCCACCCATAAACACACTGCTGTCCATTGATTCCTCCAGAATGTTCCTAATTTCATGTCACAATAGAATGGGGAGAAAATAAAAAGTGGTATTTAAGATAGAAATGCAAGGTTATAGATTACCAGAATGGACTGAGCATTTGTTGATGATAAAGTAAATGCAAGGTCATGTGCATGTGACTATTACTTTTCTTTCATCTGCAGCTCAAATGAAACATGTCGTGTAACTGTTAAATTACTCTGCACTTGTGTGTATTGTTTTCAGCAATGTGCTGTAACATGTTGCTTATAGATATAACAACTTGTGTTTTAACACTGCAGCATTTACCTTTTGACAATATCCATACAGGAAAAATATTTCTATTTTTCTGTGGAAGTGGGTTCAAGTTTACCCTAGGAAAAGCTGTTCAAAAGCTTATTTAGTTTCATCCCAGGAGGGTCAGCCACATCCTTTTTTTCGATTAGCACAACCGAGAAACAAAATTACTAAAATAAAAAATCTGGGACATTTTTATTTTAAGGCCATGCTGTGGAACAATGGAATGGAAAAGAAGCCATGGTCAGAGACTGGAATTGTGTGTATAAATGTTTTACCCATGCAATGTACTGGTTAGTAGAGGCTTGTGTATGGTGCTCATCTCTAAACTCTGAGCCTCCTCATTGTCCCTGACGACCAGCAGCCCATCAGGACTCACTGTCTCTCTCAGTATCTGGGGCTCTCGGTGGTATGCCACCTTAATGCGGAACACAAACCCATCCTGGAAGAGATAAATAAATTGATGCAATAAATTTCCAGTCCAGTTCAAAATGATATCTCAGAGATGCCTGTTCCTCACTAACAAATAAAAAGTACCTTCCAGATGTCCAAGTGTGTGGCAAAGGGTCTGCATGTGTAGTCATGCTGCATCTTGAGTAATTCTGCCAAGCGAATGTGGAAGGCAGTTCGGATGTGGCGAATGGCGAGGGGGTCGTGAGGCCACTTTCCACTTCCCTCCATGTGACAGATCACTGCAGGTTGCCATAGCATCAATAATATCTTGTGGTGCTTAGACAAACCAGGAAGATGATGACTGTGGTAATGATAGCCACCAACTACCGCATTTTCCGCACTATAAGGCGCACCTAATAGCCTTTAATTTTCTCAAAAGCTGACGGTGAGCCTTATAATCAGGTGCGCCTTATATATAGATCAACATTGAGCCTTTAGCACACCCCATCTAATGGATGCATAATGTAACCGCAACCTCTCCTGTAGCGTCTACTTTATGCACCTTATAACGTGGTGCGCCTTATATATGAAAAAAGTTTTAAAATAAGCCAGTCGTTGAAGGTGCGCCTTATAGTGCGGAAAATACGGTAATCCTTCTGAAACTAGCTTGAATCGTGTTGAAAACATGAGTACCATAAACCCCAACAAAAAATTGCTTGGATGACATACCTGTGATGGGGTTGACATAAGCCGGGCATGGTTTACCCTCCTTTGGTACCAGTAAATAGAAAGACTTTTCTTTGTCAAAAAAGGTGTAGTCGAACTTGAGAGGGACAGGAGGAAAAACCTGGAGAGCACAGGTTGTCAATTTAAGATCAAAACAATGCTATCACTAACATTGCACTCATTTCCAGGTCTATTTCGCCATTTATTCCTGAAAATACGGGGTTACCTGTGTGTATCTGAGGGAAGGGTGGGCTCCTTGCACTGATGTAATAGAGAGCGGAAGACCTTCAAGTTTCCAAAGTTTTCTGCTCAGGTCATCATAGGAGTGAACCACACGCAAACTTTCCTCTTCTCCAGTACTTGGCACCTAAAGATAATGCGAGTGAAGAAAAAGATTAGGTACAGTAAGTACAGTAAGATTTGAACGTGGTATTGCTTCATACAAAGAGTAAAATGTTTTAACATTTCCCTCTCGTTGCTATTACTCCAACTGAAATGATATAAACTGCGGTCAGCAGTGCAGTTCTACATCAAAGCAAACTACAAGCACAACAAAGACAGATGTTTTTAATTCATTGGTGTGTATATATATATATATATATATATATATATATATATAAAGATAAAGGCATGACCATAAAATCCCAACATGCATGTTTGAAAATTGGCTTTGTCAGTATGTAACGCATGTACAATGATTATCAATTATTATCATCATTAATTTATCTCATCAACTATTGTCCTGGCATTGCTCAAATATTTGTATTTGACTAATAATTTGATTTGTTACGATAAAGCAATCTTCCAAAAAGCCATAATTTAACAATAAATTAAAAAAAATGCTACTATAGTTAATTTTTACATAGTTTTAATTGAATTCCCATGGTTATATTATTATATTAACCCCCCCACCACCACCACACACACACACACACATTACTCTAACATATTTAAGGAAGGCTTCGCCATAAAATCTATTTGTCCCTGTAGGTTGGATTTTTCATTGCATGAACAGCAAGTCACTAAATTTAAAATCAAAATGAACTTGTAAATATTAAATAAAAAGGTTTTACCTGACTTCTCATTTTGATGACATCGTCAACAATTGCCCCAACGTGTCGCACACAAGATTCGGGGATGTCTGCATGGCTGTGAGAAAGGTTAACACATTTGGGGCATGAGGGAATGCAATCCTGTCAAAATTTGGTGCATTTTATACAAAACTGTATATGATGTCGTTGGGCTTTTTCACATCGGAGGAACCAGGAAATTTAACAGGAACTTGAAGTGTTCACACCACAAATAAAAAGTTCTTGGTCATTTTGGTGTGAAAGGGCATTTTGTTGTGGCTCCACACTGGGTGCGAAAAAACTTATTCTCTTGTACGAGTCACACCCAACATGAGCTAGCTTGCTCATTAGCAGCAGACAACACATGTGGCCATAAAGAAGAGATTTGTGAGGGAATGTGAAGTCAGATGGGTGAGATGAAACATGGCAAGATGCTTGCACTGTATGGACAAAATTATTGGGAATCATAGTCATTAAGTCCGTACAGGAAGTAAAAGTGTCATTCTCTTCCGCTCCTTTTGATACATGTACACGGTTAACACTGAATTATAAACATAATTGTAAAATATCTGACTAATTAGATGCAAAATTAATAAAAGCTTGATTAGCAGTGCAAAGTCGTGGTGTGAAAAAAATACAACACGCACAGTTGTAATAGGTATGTGATGATCTGTTGTGGTACCAGCCGTTTCTGACACATGCTGTCTCCTTCCCACAGGACAGCCTCTGTGATGGCGCCGTCCTGAAAACGACGGAGCTCTGAGCGAGTGCCCCACAGCTGCCGGAAATCAGCTGCCTAACAGAAGAAACACCAAGTGGGAATTGCATTTAGCATTAACATGTTGAAAAATAAGCTCAGAAAAGACATTCTGAGTCCAATTCACACAACTATATAGTCAAGCCAGTTTGTTAAAATTACAAGAAATGTACATGACTAACTGGAAGAATTTTGTGTTCCATTTAAATATGTGGAAGTGTCCTATTTATTGAAGTGAGCCAAGTTACCTGAGGGCTGTCTGCTGGAGGTCCTCGTTCCAAGACAGAGGTTGCCAGCTCAGGCCGCAACAACAAACCAAAAGTAAGTGGTGGCTGGTCTTTGTGCTTTGGGGGATCGCTCTCCAGCGGCCACTATAGGAAAATATTTAGAATTGCATCCAATTATCCTCCAATATTTTTGTGGGTTTTACCAGTAATCACAGGACATAAAGACAAACAGCCGTGCGGTCAAATGGTTGTCAGTTGGGAATTGATAATGCACCAACTGAACAATAGTAATGACGGCTGGAGGATGATATGATAGACTGAATATCGTTGGTCTTGATCATCAGCTGTTTGCGTATTTCCTTGAACCAACAAGGCAGGAATGTGCCTAACAGAATGCAATCAGTCTTTGAAATGAGCAAAAATGTTCCCATGGTATGTATCATCATAACTGGAGAATGATAATGTTTAAAATCCAAGGGGGCTGTTTTTTTTTTTTTAGATATATATTTGTACCTTCCAAAACACTCTGGAATTAAAACTAGTGCATTTTTGTCACATTTTTCTTAATTCGTTGCACTGTTGAGTGAAAATTGTTCTCATATTTTTCCCATTTCACTTGCTTAGTATGCAATGAGTGTTGTTAAAAGCCATTAACATTTTGAACTACTGTTACTAATTTGTTTTCAGTACAGATGATTTCAAACTGGCTATTAAATAAGTTCCAAAAGTGTATCTTGATGATAGTTTAGATCAAATTATATGAAAAAAATTTAGTGATTTTTTTTTTTGCCAGATCGCCCAGCCTTAGCAGTAACTATCACAGGGGCTTCAAACTCATTTTTTTCTCGACCTGCATTGTAGTTATGATTTCCCTCAGAGGCCCGTTAAAACAGTGAAACCATATAAATGTTTAAACACAAAATCCTATTATTACCATTACACAACAAATTGAGGGATAAGTTTTCAAATCAGAAGTTCAATTTGCTCAAGTATTGTTTAAGTTACTAACTGTTTGGAAACACTAAAATGCCACATATTATTATTATTGATTATGACAACAATCTGAAATTTGGGCATTGATTTGAGCAAAAATCAAACTTGACGTACATGATTTGCTTTTGCAGGCCACATAAACCTGCGGACCTTGAGTTTCACACCCATGAACTCTATCATCAGTGGTTCATATGTTTAGCACAAACTTTGATTACGGCTTTGTGGACAAATGCTTTGTAGTTAATAGAAGTGCCAATTCAACAAGTACATTCTACATACACCTAAAAACAAAATCATCTATAAACAAATGTGCATGAGCATTGAGAATATAATAAACGGCTGTAGTATATCAAATATCACTGTATATGACAGCAATCCCCAGATATTACACAAATGGTTGCATCGGGGGGATGATAAGCCAATCTAGACGCTTACTCCGCAATATAATCATCCACTTCTTTGTCAGACCCCAAATGTGTCATGTATTCATGTACGCAGATGCAGACAATTAAGCACCTACTAATAGACATATTTTGAACAACCAGTTAAGGATAAAGACATTACCCACCTCCGGTTCAGGGGAAAGTGAGTGAGTGAGGAGGCTGATTCTTTGGCCGAGGCCTCTCTGAAGCAGCGACAGTATAAACGGGAGCACAGTGTGCACGTAGTTTCCACTGTGGTCCATCAGCTCACTGAGGAGGTTCAGCTTCTTACAGCTGGCCTGAAGCTTTACAAGTTCACACAATCTGGGTCGGACAAGAAGAACATTGAGACTCAACATGGGAGGTTCAGAAAACAAGTTGAATATTTGGTATTTTAGTTGTTGATGGACAGCCATACTGGAAGACGTCATCACTGGTCCTTATGATAGTTTTGGGGGTCATGAGGAGGCTGTGAAAACCGTCAACAGTGGGGTCGTCCCAGAACTGCATGGATACCTGCGCCTCATGCTGGAGCTAAAACATTGTTTTCAAGTGAATAAAATCCATTGACCCCTTGAGCAAAGACCACTTTTAGTGTACAAACTGTACCTGCTTATAAGTGCATGCGGTCATGTCAGCACACATGTTGAGGTGTCCTGACGGATCAATGAACACGACCTGGAATGAATCATGAAAGTCTGCCAGCGATGGCTGTAGGACACAAATAGCAAGTGCATGGGGTAAATGCCTGAATGTGAGTGTCTTGAGTTTTTTTAGTTTCATGGTCAATATATATCACTCACAGCTGTTGATTCAGGTTCTTTGGCCAAGCTGATTCCATTCATCGTCAGGTCTGTCGATGCTAGGAATTGAAGAAAAAAATAATTACGCTCTAAAATTTGGTTGATTTTAAAGAAAGTCTCACTGATATGCTCTGATTACAGCTTTGTATTAAAGGTTGTCAGCAACATACCCAGAAAGTTTAAAGTGTTTCGTAGCAGCTGATAGGCGGTCATGTTGTTGCTGATTCTGTGCATCGTCAGAAGGTATGCCAAGAGCATGGAGGCCAGAAAGCCATTAAAACACCCAGTTCCCTTAAAACGATTTGAAAGAATAGAAGAATTGTATGAAAATGGGTTAGTGGAGTAATGACAATGTGTTGTTGTGTTTGCTATTTTTGCAGTATATTCTTCCGAGCTGCAAAAACTATATAGTAAAATTGTTGCAAATGGTGTGTTATAGTTAAGGATTGGATATTAGCTATTGACAGGCATACATTTTCTTAGCACTTATTATCAAGAGAAGGGCTGTACATTTAATCAAATTTTAAATCATGACTGCAATTTCTGCTGCACAATTAAATTACTGTAATCATCAGGGATTTTTTCTACACATTTAAAATCTGGGGATTGCTGCATATGAAAAGTACTTCCTTTGCAGAAGTTCCCACAACCGAGTGAGCCAGACACTAAAGAGGCGAATGTATGATTCAGTCTCACGCCTTTGATTAAGAAGAATTTGTTTGGCTAAATTTGATTTTTATAATTTAAGTATTGTTTTGCACTGAAAACAGTACCATAGTTTGTTGAAAAGTAGTGCAACCCAAAAACATGTGTTTTCCTAACAAGAGGAATAATTGTCATTACAATATTGATAAAAATAAATAATCGTTGCAGCCCCACAGCTGGAGACGATCGATCTGGCAATTGGTGAGAGGCGGGGTACACCCGGGAACACTCACCAGCCAATCGCATGCAGTCATATATAGACAACAATTCACATGCATGTTTATCCCAAAAAACAATTTTGAGTCTTCAACTAATTAAACATATTTTAGGAGTGTATAAAGGAAGGAAGGAAGGCAGACATGCTAAAATATAACCGGAAAAATAAAGCACTTGCGACATGTTTAAAAATTAAACTTAAGAATGAAACAGAAATCTAAAGCAAGGATGTGGACTCAGAGGAAAACACACCTGGTCAAGCTCTCGCTGACGGAGCCAGACTTTGAGCAAAGCCACCCCGTCAGGAAAAGCGGAGCAATGAGCGCTCACAGCAGACAAAAACTGAAGGTGAGCCCTGGGGAGCAGATCACCCAGAAGGGTGCTATTGTAATGTGGAGTAGGGGGTTCACTGATCTCTGGGGAGGGGGGCAGAGAAGACGGACTTTTTATGACCTGACTCCACATAGCAAATGTGATAATATTCAGTAAAAAGTCATATGTCTCACCAGATTGGGTGTTATTCTCCCCAGTGTACCAGCCTGTCCTGATGTTATTCACCTGAGGGTGGAAACGCTTGGGCTTGAAAAATCCAGGAAGTGGAAAAGCATGAAGGCGGACCAGGAAGGCAGACGAGTCTTTACCCAAAGGATGCAAGATGCAGGATCAATTAGTTACATAACATATGCTGACACACACAGTAACTTTAATACTTGAGTGTACAGGAATTCCTTGGTTTACGGCAAAGTTCTGCTTCTATGGCAGCCACATAACCTAATCTTGACACAAGTCTAGTCTAGCAGTTACTGATACAAGTGCAAAATTCAAGTCATGATTACAGTAAATTATTCTATGGCAACACTAATAGATCAAATGTATTTTTTGTAATTAAGTGAAACACAATAAATACAGCAGTAGCTGAACATCACAGGTCCCGCGTTACGAATGCCGCTGTGGTTTATCAATGACCTACGCAAACACAAAAGTCATAAATACAGAAAATATTTAAATATGAAAATCACTTCTTAGCTATGAATACTGAAAAAAACAAATACAAAAATTATGGATGTATCATGATGGGCTTTTTGTGTTAAATGATGAGGTAGTTCTTCCCCGTTAAGAACCTGACTGCACAATTAATACAGCCAAACTGCGTGCTTTGGGACTGTTATAAACCAAAATATTGTAAACCGAGTGCAGCAAATGGAACAATGAAAACTGAATCATTTTGACTTTGGAAATGATCATTTATATTTCCATTATTTTCTACGAGAACCTTTTGTTCAATGAAAAGCAAATCTATGGTTGTTGTCATAGAATAGATTGTGCTTGACCTTAGCGATATAAGATATAAACCATTACCAGGAGGACTCAGCAGCAGAATGGGACGAAGCCGATTCCCATGAAGGCAAGAATAGGACATGGATCCTATATCTGAAGACCCTCTCAGATACTGAGCCAGACCTGCCAGGTAGATTGCTTTTTTCCTGGGATACTTCTGGTTTAAGAAGTCTTTATGGTGGATGATACCCTAAAAACAAGAAACCCTAAACTCCATAGTCAGACATTTAAAACGGGGTGTTTTGCTAAACTTTGAAAAGCATGTGTGACTTACAGCTGGGATTGTAACAGCCAGGTCAACTATGACACGTGGTTTGGTGCAAGTTCCCAACGGGTAACTTCCAATCAGATCAACAGAAGCGGGAGGCGCCATGTGGAACTTGCTCTTTTGTGTTTTTGGTGACAGGAGAATAGGAACCTTCACATCTTTGGATAGCCATGACAGGTCATTCACCTGAGAGAACAAAAATATTATCCAGTCACAGGTTTGTTGCTAATTTAGTAGGGTTAGAAAATGAGAAGATTCCCTTTCTGTTTTCTGTTCTGTATGTAGTACCAGGGCAGCACCGACTGCTGTAGAAAAATTCCTTGTGTCTTCTTCACACTTGGCCATTAATGATGAGTCAGATTCTTTCAATTTCCATTGGAAGTTAAAATGAAAAGATGGGTAAAAAAAATAACATTTAAATGTAAAAATAAGAAAATATGTTTTGTCATAAGAGGACATGCATGCAAAATACTATAAAACCATTTATTTTTAAGTAGAACTTGATCCATTTTCAAATATTTAAGTCAGTGGTCATTTATTTCATGGTTTCAACTGTATTTGCATGAAATCTGGTTGCTTTAGTCAGGATTATGCAAAAATACATTTCATCCAACTATAGTTAGGTTCCCATATGAGCCAGGCTTTCATTTCGTAAATTCCCTTTTGAATCCAACTCAGAAATGTTTTGGACTTTCGCAACCCAAAACCCTTCACATAGAGCGACAAAAAGTATTACAAACCTCCACGTTGGGTGAACATGGTACAGCTTTCAGAAGCTTGGTGACCATCTCAACAAAAGCATCTATTTGCAGTTTCCTGCGTTCACTGAGGGTTATTTCTTTCAACAGTTCCTCCATCTGTTCGAGGTGACAGGTTAGAACATGATCTAATTTTGTGAAGGTCTTACAACTTCATATTCATGTTATAAAGAGGTCTTACCTGCATTTTAAGCAAGCTGCAGTGAAATAAGCTCTCGGCCTCTTTCAGCTGATTGAGTTCCTCCACTGTTGGGGGCTTGTACAAGTCACTTCTGGACAACTTCACTCGGTGGTATGCCACCTTCTCACGATTGCTCTTTTTCGCTTTCACCTTCTCGGGATTGCTCTTCTTCACTTTCACAGGAGGCTCGTTTTCCTCCTTCTCTAGGTCACTGGTTAATTCCGATGGAATCATCTTTGCGACAAAAACAACACAAGCTGTAAAACCAAATCTTACAAAACTCATTTATGTGACTTCTATACTATTTTCACTTAGTTGGGCCAATTCTGATGTTGTTTAAGTGATGCTTAAATTAAAGACCATTGACAATGACAAACAAGTTCATTGTCTTCTCTGCTAAATATTATTTTTTTAAGACACGTGGGAGCTAAATTGTGCATATTAGAAGGCAGCAAAAACGTGTCACTACTTTTATTTATTAACTGCCGGTATTAAGATTCTACATATGCACCAATCCCTACTGGAAGACCCTCGGTAACGATATAATTAATAATAAAGTACATTGTCCGTGTTGATTGGCTAATGTTTAACATTGTCGTAAGTCTAATGAAACGTGGGCTTACCTTAGCCGACTGCGCATTTACTCGTTTCTTCTTCATGTCGAATCACACTAAAAATAAGAGTTGAATCTTAAATATGTATTGGTCTAAGCTACAGTGTGCGACGTGCTCTATCGTACACACACATGTGCGACGGTCAGTGAAACTTGCTTGTTGGCAAAACATGATGGGATTGGCCGACAGTGGGTAAGCGTTAACGACGATTGGACGAATTCGAGTGAGCTTCCGGTTGACGTTCAAGTACGGTTGAACCCACAAAGTGTTGACGTCTTGCCAAAGATTGTTCACCAATCCAAACAAATACGATGACTAAAACATTTGAGTTTGTAATTTTTATTCAGAATCTTCCATTGAATAATATGAATCCAACCGTACACATGTATTCATCATCATGTATTCAAACAGGAATAATTCCCTTAATAGAATTACATGTCATTTATTAATAATTCATTTTCAGTTTGTTAAGGACACTTTAAAACAAGGGTGCATTGTTGGTTTGGATTACTGAGACCAAATGTTAAATAATTCACTTTTTTCATTGTTAAGCATTAAGTACAGTAATTTTATTACTTAACAATGACAAATGTGAATTTATTCCAAATTTGAAAACAGAACAAAATACCCCCATCTTCTGTTTGGTTTTAAATCAATATTTAAATTTGTCAGATGGCAACAGTTGGGTGACCCGAGGTGGACGTCCTGTGGTCATCTGATTCACGGGAAAAGGGGAATTTACAGACTCACTATTTATTGGCTTCAGATTGGCAGACTGTGCCTGTGATCGGAACTGGAGTGGGCCAATTTGTATTCTCTGGGGATCAGTGAGAGAAACACCTTTGGCCAAATCTATGGTATCCATTCTCAAAGCTCTAGCCATCATCCTTTCGTCCTTAATAGGAGACAACCTCTCTGGCTGATCCGTGTTCGGAGGATTCCATGATGTTCCCAATGTAGCAGTCTGCTGGCTTCGAGGTCCTTGCGCTAGTTTGGACTGTCTAGATGAACTTTTCATGCTAGACTTTGTGCTTTTGTCGATCTCGTACTGAGGAGTGATCCAGTGTCGAGGCAAGGAGGATTGTTCAAGCTTACGTATAGTTTGAGTCTCCTTTAGTTGTTGTGATGATGTGATTACAAGTTTAGAAACAGAAGGGAGTTTATTTTCACCCTTAGTCTCAATTTTTTCAGCTGAACATGACACAGGTGGCAAAACAGTACCTTGGTAAAGCTTTGGAGGAAAAGAAACTTTTAGTTTTTTCTTGGTGGAAGTGTTTTGTTTGGGGCGAACACTTGGTTCTTTGAAAATCTTGTCCTCAACACCTTCCCTGGGACTTATTTTCTCGTCAGATTGTACTGGGGATTCGGCGGTTTGTGGTGTCAAATCATTTTGCTGGTTTTCTTCTGAGAGGTCTGGTTCAAGGTCCTCGCAAATATCCGCTTCCTGGTTGATCTGAGTATAAATAGTGTGACAATAATCATAACAAAAAATTACTTACAGTGGACATGAAAAAGTCAAAATCAGGCACAATCCAAACCCATTTATTTACCTATTTGTTTGTTTGTTGGCGGCACGGTGAATCAGCTGGAAAGCGTTGGCCTCACAGTTCTGAGGTCCCGGGTGCCTGCCTGTGTGGAGTTTGCACGTTCTCCCAGTTCTGGAGCCTATCCCAGCTGTCAACGGGCAGGAGGCGGAGTACACCCTGAACTGGTTGCCAGCCAATCGCTGGGCACATAGAGACAAACACCCACGCTCACAATCACACATATGGGGAATTTAGAGTGTCCAATTAATGTTGCACATTTTTGGGATGTGTGAGGAAACCGGAGTCCCCAGAGAAAAGCGACGCAGCCACAGGGAGAACACGCAAACTCCACACAAGCGGGGCCAGGATCGAACCTTGGACCTCAGAACTGTGAGGCCAACACTTTACAGCTGATCTACCGTGCCGCCATGTAAATACATATAACTCTATAATAATCTCTTGAAACATCTGAACATTATTTGGGGTTCATGAGAATCATAAAATAGTAGCAGGTGTGAGCTAACTCCAATTTAATAAATTTCTCAGTTGAGCTAAAGACTCAGGTGATAATTCATTTATAAGGCTGTTTGGCGTTTGACACACTCAGTATCTTTCCCAAAAATGCTGGTTGAACTGATAATGGTACCACTGTGGGGGTATTTGATTTTGAAAGTTCTGCTGTCTTAAAAGTGAATTTGACAAGAGACAGTGACAAGATACCTGCGGTGACTCGGGCTCAGATGGAGGAGCTCCATGTATAACAGGAAAACATCCTTCTGCCCAAACATCTGGAGTAATTGGTATTGGTTCTGAGTCTTCCGTTGCAGACAATTCCATCGAATCTTCACCTCTGTCTCGGCACATGATTTTCTGCTCCACAGTCTTTATGAAGTAATCTTTGGCCCAGTATGCAGTGAAAGATGATAGCTGGAAGAATAATGTGAATTTTACTCATGTATATAAAACACTGTGTCCAGACCTTTTTAAAATATGTATCTTTTATCTTACTACGTTCCAAAAATGTGCAACTCTGGTGAGGATAAGCGATGTGGAAAATGGATGGATGGATCGATATTTTACCTGTCTTTCAATGTGTACACTGTAACAGCCTTCCATGACCTTGGTCATCAGATCAGCCATAATCTCCCCTACTACATCTTCTGCCTCCTCTTGGACCAACATGTCCATCCATTGGCTCTGAGTCAGACAACCGGGGATAATGTCTTCCTCTTCCGGCTCGTGGGACGGTGGCGGGGAGACTCGGGGAGGTGCTTTACTTTTGTCAGCTTGGGCTTTGGATGTAGAGCGAGACATCTTGGTGGTGTTTGGTTATCTTATTTTAAGTGAAGAAGAGACAAGACATTTCAGAAATTGTGATCAATATAATGCAAAATAGGGTCTTAAAAATCATGACATGGGCTGACTGCATGTACTTCATACAGTGTCAATTATGACAAAGCCATAGCTTCAATTAAATGATAAATACAAAACAGTGTACTTTACCCTATTAAATGTTACACGCTGTTGTGGAAGTCATAAAACAAGCAGCAGTACACTCTTGTGGCCGTTTTTAAACATGCAATGAGTTACCCTAACACTATTTAAAGAGTAGGAGTCTCTTGTGGCTCATTTGAGAGCAACTATTTTTTGTATTCTCTAGAAGTTAAACGGCTATTCTTAGTTTGAGTACACGAAAATGTGTGCGTGCTTCAGCTTTTATTTAGATATCCATCCAACAAAAAAGTACCGAGAATATTGCTATTAAAATCCAGATTTGTTAACGGTTTTTATGTGTAAATTTATTCAACCCACAACTTACAAAAATACATCGTGTACTTTTTCGTTACTAAAAATACGATGACAAACATACCTTGAAAAACTCGGCTCAAGGTATTACTGAGGATGTTGTTTTTATCTTCATGTCGCGTTTTCAACTTTTTTTGAGTCAACTTCCGGGTTTGGACAACAGTTGCATAGCAACTGAACACGTGATGACTACGTCACATGTTGTCTCTATGGCTGCGGTCGACGCCAAGGGAAATCCAATTTGGATAATCGCTTGCTAGCAATGGCAGGGACCAGTACTGCAATTCTTATATAACTCGCAACAGTTCGCATGTTTCTTTTTTCTTTTTTTGTGTAATCGAACAATAATGATGGTGTTAAGTTTAGAAATTTTTGACGACGTAGTTGCAGGTGACTTCCGACAAACTGCTACCTAGCGAGCTGCTAATGCTAAGTAACAAGCTCAACGCGTAATGTCATTTTTGACACAACAACTTATTTCACTCGAAGAGGGAACGCGTTTACGTTGACACACTGTCAGAACAGTAAGTGCTTTTGAATCGGGCCTTTCGATGTATCACAAAGAGAAGAGCATCCAGATGAAGAGCAGCGCGTCAGCGTTGTACAACAACCTGAGCGTGTTGCGCATCGCTCCACGGCGCCTCACCTACTTCACGGTGGTCCATGCCAATGTGGTTAACATGGTCAGCGCGGCGTGGGACATCTTCAGTGACTCCCACCGTCAGCTCCAGTCCAAGGAGCCCAACGTAGCCACGAGTCCATCCCTCATTATGCAGGTCAGGCTTTGTGGAGGGACATTCCAGGACGATATTTGACGCTAAAACATCGTTTTTTTATGTCTCCCCCCCGTCCAAAACAAACAAGCAATCTAAAAAAAAACTTCCTCCTTTTATTCTTCCTAACTGAGCATTATACAGTACTAGGACTCATGTTTCTAGATTTCAAACAAAATTTATGTTTTCTTGCAATAGGCTGCATTTTGTGTTTTGCCCTCTCGGAATCTGCTCGTGGTGACTTCACAGAGAGGCATCCAGGTAACACATTATTGTGTAGATGTTAGACTGGACATGAAATACATCTTTTTTTTTTCCTTTTTTTTTTTTTACATCTAGTAGCGTCATCCTTGTGTTTTTTTTTTGAAGATGTATGAATCAGATGCCTCCATTATGGTGTACTGGCATGCCTTGGATGTTCCTGAAACACCTACAGGTAAGACAAACACTACAAAAACCTGCTTCACGTATTTGATGCTGCATTAGGTACACATGAATATTGTCATGTGGTATAAGATCTGTAGGTTACTAATTCGCCTCATACGTTTTCTCTCACCTATGTGTCCTTTGTCCTCAGCTCAGGCTGTGTTTGCCCGGGGGATAGCTGCTGTTTGGGAGACTTACATTTGTGTGGGTAAGTACAAAGTGATAACACCTACCTGTAGAGCTAACAAATCAAAATATTTTGAACTATATAATGAAACTCAAAAGTAGTACGCCAGCCTTGTGATTAGTATGTCTACCGCCCCATTCAGAGGTTCTGAGCAGTTTCCATTCTCCTCACGCTTGTGTGGTTTTTCTACTGGTAGGAGAATAAAACTTTCCAAAACCTCAAAAAAATTTGCGCATTTTTAGCTTCATTGAAGACTAAATTGTCAGTAAGTGCAAATGTGAGTGTGAATATTTGTTTGTATATATGTGTCCTTTGACTGGCTGGCGACCAGTCTAGGGTGTATCGTTCCTCTCATTGAAAGTCAGCTGGGACAAGCTGTAGCCCACCCTAGGGGACAAGTACATTTCATTCTGAGGACAAGTGTCATACGTGTAACAAATACAGTATGTGGATAGATGAAATTCACCACTGCCTTATATCTTCCTGTCAATCCAGGTCTGTCTTCTTGTGGAATCCTGGTGTTCGATGTTCCCAGTAAAGGCAGTAACATCACCCTGTCTGAGGTCCTGGAGGAGCACAAGGAGCCCATTACTGATTTAGCCCCAGAGTGCTCAGGCAGCAAGGTACTCTGCTGACTTTTTTTTTCTTTAGCAACATTTAGTGACTAGCAAGCTCTCTAGAGATATATTCATTTTGCCAGAATTGTTGACGTACCTCTTTGGCTTCTTACGTTGTAGAATTAGCGTGGAAACTAAAAGTAGTGTTTCCCCATTTTGTTTGAGGCAAGGCACATATTATACATTACCAAAATCTCATTGTACACCACAAAACAAAAATATACAGAAAATGATGAATACCTTGTCTTGAGTTGCTGACATAATTAGCGTAAAATCTGGGCCTGTTTAGGTGAACATGAAGTTTTTAGTCTGCTTTATGAGTGGCACCTGTTATCAACACAGTGAGATGAACAATATTTGTACTAAATAAATAACTTCTGCATCAATTAGCTCAAATTGGATAATATCCAGTGGGACACCTGGTGATGTCTCATGGGAATGGGGTTGGGAATCACGGCTCTAAAGAACTGCTGTCTTGGAAGACCTCAGTGAATCTTGTGAGACTTCCCCAAAATCCTGCAAAACTTCAACAATTGCAGTCACATCCCTCTTAAAAAGTGTGTTCAGTGTATTCCTTGGGTTTTCCAACATAATGGTATCAGTGACCACCAAGTAAAGGTACTGGTGATTGTAAAGATGAGAATTGTTAGTAATCGGGTTGCATGATATTGAACTTTGTTCACCGGTCCAAAAACCACTGTTGTGTTCTATTGGGTTCAAACGAATAGCCAGCTGCAGCTTTCACGTCTACAATCTTGAATACACAAGGAAAACCGTGTTGCTCAAACTGTGTTTTTTTTTTTTTTTAAATGAGGACTTAAAACAGAAACAGGACATCTGTTTGCAAAAGAAAACGTGCAACACAGTATGACAGCAATGATGGTGAAAGGAAATTCACAATTGCATTCCTTGCAGCTCTGTCTGACTGTATTAAAATAAATTCTATATTATAATAGTTTTCACTAAAACAATCTGATACAAATAATCATATTTCTAGTAATCCATTTTTACAATAGTTTGATGTATTACAAAAGCACCTGAATGCACCTCATGCCTACCTAGTTTCATTCTTAAGATCCAAGCAGTCAATGCAACAGGTGGGCAATCTTTAATATTTGGACCACGTCCAAACAGGTCCCTCTGCTGGCCACCTTCAATACTACGTTTGATGAGCTTTATATTATGGTTGAGTCCACCAAGATCACAGCACAACATACATCGCAACGATAATGCTCAAACTAAATATCATGCAGCCCTAATTAGAATCAGAAATTGAAATTACTGTGGCAGAGTAAAACTGTTCGGCGGTCACCTTAATGGAAAGCCCTTTCACTCTGACATAGTGACATGAAGATTCTGTTTATGCAGTTGTATACGTTATTTGTTTCACATGCATGCATTACATAAGAGTGTCTCAATTAACGTTACCCATAGCAGCACCAAGAGAGGCTCTTTTCAAGGTTCTAAAGGTGCTTGAACAGTCTTTGCGACATCTAGCAATCAGTCAATAACATGATCTCCTTGCTTCCTTCAGGAATGCATCGCCGACCTGGTTAGTGCTGATGACGGTGGCACCTTGTGTGTGTGGAAGTCAGGCGAAGAGTTTCAGCTTCTCAACAAGATCGGTGGATTTGAGTAAGAATTAAATGTACTTTTCTTGTCTTGTAGTCATTAGTTGTGTCACACACTTCCTTTGGAGACGTGTGACTCATACATCTATCTGCTTTAGTTCATTTAATCACTGGATTAATTTAAGGCAAAACTCACTATGCAGCTCTGTAAAGGTTGAATTGAGGCACACGGGCTCTTCTTGGTTTCTTAAAGATGTTATACTGTACTTTAATCCCAAAGCCTCTTTCAGTTTGAAATCTTCCCCTTCGTTCTCCTATTTTGTCTCTGGATTTGTTCACTGGTGTTCATGTTGTACTTGTGTGGATTACAATGACTGTGAATTCACTCAAACCCTTAATCTGCTATACTACTCTATAATAGTAGTACTTTACACTCTATAAAAGTAAATTTGAAACAAGGTAAATGTAATTTTAATTTGAGGAATTTGGGCTAAGGACAGCATGGTGGTGGTTTGGTTCACACGTCCACCTCACAAGAGGTCCCATGTTAGATTCTCGGCTCAGACACTCCTGTGTGGCTTTTGTGTTTTCCCTGTGCTTGTGTGGGTTTTGAGCACGTACTTCAGTTTCCTCCCACATTCCTTAAACATGCATGTTAGGTAAAATTCAATAAACACTAACTTGTCCACAAGTGACCATGGGAATGTGAATAGTTTCTTGTTTAGACAGTTATGCACCTTGTAATTGGCTGGCAACCAGTCCATTGTGGACCTTTTTGTTCTCCAGCTGAGATACATCTATCAAAATGGATGGATGGATGGGGGATTAATGTTTATTTGAAACTACAGTTGTGAAATGTAAAATAGACTCTCTACACAGTCCTCACACCGTAATTAGCCACCTCTGAAGAGTAACACAAGGTACTAGATTGGCCTGATAACAAAAAAGGATGCTAAATCCTGACTTTAATAGGCAATGTAAAAGGGATTATCTTGTCATTGTTTCCAAATTAGGGAGTTATACCGAGAGGAATTGTTTTATTTTCATTATTATTTTTTTTTTATTTTTATTTATTCATTTTGGTTTTGAAAGTTGTCCTCGTCCACTGCTGTTTGCTTTGGATCATACTCACGTTTTTTTTCAAGATCTCAACAGAGCCCAAAAATATTGTAATTTTTCAAGTCACTAAACTCTTGTTAGCATTTTTTGTACATTTATATATCATTGCTGGTGTGAAAGTGTGTGGTTCTCATCAGACATGCATTTGCACCTTCCTTCATTGTCGTCATCCTCCTGCGTACATCACCTTCCGTCATAAACTGATCTGTTTTTCATTTCACCGTGTACTCTTCCTTATCACTTCCTTATCTAATGTAATTGCTGCTTATTGTTTCCTCACTGTAATGATCCTCATTCTTCCTCTCAGTATGAGCTGCTCATCCGTGAAGTTGTGGAAAGGTACAGTAGTGGCAGGTTACGGAACAGGCCAGATCCGTCTGTACGAGGCTGTGACGGGAATCCTGCATGCTGAGATCAACGCCCACGCCCGCTGGATCTACTCACTGGACATTGCTCCTTTTTCTGGACTGGTGAGTTAAGAAAAGCAAGACTTTTTTTCCCCCAACATGTTACATGTATATGTTGGTGTGTGTCATCCGCATGTGCATTGTGCATCGTAGCTCCTGTCTGCAGCTGAAGACTCTTTCGTCAGGGTATGGCTCCTGACAGTAACCCCAGAAAGCAACAGTGTTGAGGTAACCTCTCCAAAAAACACAATGCGTGGCTACTTCTCTAAATTAAATGCAGTTTGTCTATGAATTCATCAATTGAATTTATCTCCTCTTAGGTTACACATCTACACAATGAGTGTGTGACAGACACACAGATTTGCGGCGCCAAGTTCTGTGATGGAGATGGCTATGCCTTCGCTGTGACAGGATATGACCTCAATGAAATTATACACTACACACAGACATAGGACATCACATTTGCCATGGCTGAGTATATATGATTATCTAGGTGGGGTGTTAAATTTCATCATTTATATGATGAGTACATAAAGTGTATTGTCAGTCTTTTTGTACGTCTTCAGATGTGTCTTCGTGCACTGAAAATGGTTCAGATGTTTTAAAATATTCTGTAGATATTTTTAAGAGCAAATGTTTAGGTGTTGGTGAAATTTAGTGCGAGCGAGAGACGTCTTTGCTCTCTCACTTGGACATCATTTTTGAGAAGGAAAATAACCATGTATTGCAAAGAAGCTCCACTAGAGGGCAGCATGAAATTTGTTTAATTTAATGAACTGCAAACAACCAATAAATAATCAATGTTGGTGAATAGGCATTGGAACAGTTTTTGCTTTTTTGGGGGGGAGGAATGGAAAATTGAATTCAAGACATGAAACCTACTCACTGACAACTTTTTACAATTTATTTTCAAAAGAAACAGTAGATGCGAGTTGTTTATTGACAACTGGAAATAGAGCTTTACAATGTGTGCGTCCTTATTGTGAGTTTATAAATTCTTTATACATAGTACTACTGGATTATTTTTGTTTTTATTCAGTTTCTCATGGCAGTGACTAGCTAACGATAATGCTTCCACCCAACTAGTTTTGGATGATTGTGTAACTGACTCCGAGATCAGAGATTTAACACAGGCACACACAAAGTGTAGTAGAATAGCAGAACTTCCAATGTTAATTAATTTATCCGTTGTAATTAACTGGTATAAAACTTTAAAGAGCAGTGACCCATTGTAATAAAAATTCTGTGAAACTGATGCGTAAGCTTTCATTTTGACTTTTGCCGATGTGGGGGTGCGGCAGGTGTATGCGATTTCACACACGTAAAGGCTTAGCTTTTAGGCTCATATTTTTCCCCAAATTATTTGTTGAACTTCAAACTATAACTTTTAGGTCCTTAATAACACTTTTTATTTGATAAAATGGTAACAACCTACCTCGCCAATTTAGTGATTCTCAAAGTGTAAAGAACCACTGCCTATGTACTTCTGTTGTACAGGTTTAAAGTTCAATGCTAAGAATTGTATTCTTTTTCTTTGAGACAAGTTAAGCTCATTTGGAATCCGTTTTAATTGAATCATTATTGAAGTTCATTTTCTTTTTCTATATGGAAGCGTAGTTGCAAGGATGTTTAGTGGTACATGTAGGATGGGTTCAGTTCTCAGTAAATGAATCTGGCAGTGAATGGTTGACTGGCTGTCGACTTTTTAGCAATAAACATGTCTAATTTTTGATGGGCGTATTATGCTATTTTAATTTTGGCCTTGGTACTTTTTAGATGGTGTTTGGCACAAAAAGTTTGATAACCACTCTGCGTACCCGTCATAATTGATGCAGTAGCTGATATGGTCTCTTGGAGCCTTATCACGGTTCACATGCAATTTTTATTTTTACTGATATCATTCGGCGAGGTATCACGGTAATCCGTCCACCTTATCGTGACGAGATCAGAGGAATCAGGTCAGGGAGGAATTGTATGCTGTTTGTCGGTCTGTGGCTAAAATAAATCCCAGAGACGTTTTTTTTTTCTGTTTTTCAGTCAACACTGATCACATAACATCAAGTGACAAGACTTTTGGAAGCCACACACTCATAAAATGTTATGTAACGTGAATTTGCGAGGTGCCAGCTGACTGCGGGGTCGATGCAGATGCCCGGGCCATGTAAATGTTGGATGTTGGAGTCGATGCATTTTAGTAGGTCGTGTTGTGTCACACCTTCCAGTCGACTGATGTGTACTGTGTTTGGACGACAGGAACAGAAAAACAACTGATGGCTAAAATGAGGTCCCCAATGACACAGACGCTGATGTTACATAACTTTCTGGAACAGAACAATACACATAGGGATAGATTTCTAAAAAGCAACTGATGAAATAAAAGATGGATTGATGGCGCAGGGAGCGATTGGACCTTGCCAAACAAAGGCTTTGAAGTAAAAGATGGGACAGTGATGTCACTTCTCAGAAAACGCAGAGACAAACATCAGGATTTTGCCTTCTTTGGGTCAGTCAATAACGCTGCGTGACACTCTGGTCCTTCTTCCCAGGCCTGGGGCCACTTCTGCTATACTTGTTGACTCTTGGCTGTTCCAGCTGAGCACACAAAGAGGAGGGATTAGAACATGAAGTGCAGTGAACATATGCTACTTTGCTGATACACAGTCCCTCAAAAAGTATGGAACTGGTGAGACGGGATTTTTGCAGCCATCAATAGGTGAATTTGAAAGAAAGACATTACCAGGTGTTCACATCTGGATTTGATACACAGCTTCAAAGAAAGCATTATTTGAAGGAAAAATTTCATGTACAGCTCTCACGTTTGTCTGTTTCATAGCACGCCAATATTTTTTCCTTCACAACATTCCAAAATATTTCTCTGACCCATGTTGATGGACTGGTTCTGATGGAGTTTCCATTGTCTCACATCTTCATGGTTGCTTGTTTTTCATATACTGGTCTTGGTCAAATTTTTCTAGTCTGTAGAAAAATTCAGGAATTGACCTTCATGTTCCAATACCTTTATGTCTAATCAAAATAAAAATGTGAAAAAAAAAATTCTACAAAATTTTGAATCAAAACATCTCCAATTGGTTTGACAAAATATCCAGCAAAACGTCAAAATTCAAATGCGCCTGAAAGTTGCCCAATTATGAATTTGACCATCCTAAGTTGCCCGTGACTTCATAGGTCGAACAGCTGACATGCATGACATCATACAGTACAAAAACTTGAAAGTTGACTTCACCTTTGTGAACATAAAACCTTTCCTTTTTCTTTCGGCTTGTCCCTTTCGGGGTCGCCACAGCGTGTCATCTCAGATGAACGCATATATATGTTTGGCACAATTTTTACGCCGGATGCCCTTCCTGACGCAACCCTTCTCCTTTGTGAACATAAAACAATTACACCAAAATATTTCCATTTTGCAGTTGCAGTGGCGAGCTCCGGCAGGCTGGGAACCCAAGCATGTTCAAAGACACAAGCTGTGTTGTGCTAACCGCACAGTATCTAAAGAGACTTTCCTGCCATGCAAAAGCAGCTGGATGACTCTCACATCAGCTTCGGAGTTAGTGGTGAGTAGATTTTACTGTTACTGTTACATGGTTTACTTGTTTCTACACTTGTAGGGCTAAAACAGTTAAAAAGTTGACTAACCTTGGGCAATCCTTGCTGTGATGCACCTCCCCGTCGGGTCACGTCATCACAAAGCGAGTAGTTTTTTTAGTCCTAGTTATTTAAGTTGTTTTTACGCTTGTACATCAGTGACTAAAGACAAAAAGTTTCATATCGGGTTGAATATTGCCTGTGAAGTTCATAAATAGTTTATGAGGGTGACAGTTTGATATACTAGCATTTTATACTTCCATCCCTTCACCCATTTTCTGAGCTGCTTATTCTCACAACGGTCGCCAGAGTGCTAGAGCCTATCCCGGCTCTCGTTGGTCACGAGGTGGGGTACACCCAGAACTGGTTGCCAGCCAATTGCAGGGCACATGGAAAAAAAACAAACATATATTCACATCTAAGGGCAATTTGAAGTTTCAAATTAACCTACCATGCATGTTTTTGAGACATGGGAGGAAACTGGAGTCCCCGTAAAAAAAAAACCCACGCAGGCATGGGAAGACACAGACGGGCCTGGAATTTCAACCCTGGACCTTGGAACTGTGAATCAGACGCTCTCTGTCAGTCGTTCACGGTGTTGCTGTATTTCTTCTTTGAGTGATATTGTTTCAAAAACCTGCAAAATGCAGAGGTTGAGCAGAACTTGGAGGTAGCAAGGTATTGATTGACCTTCGACTCAAATGTCAATAGGAAGAAGTACAAGTTTCGCAAAGCCTCCAAAAAACAGACAAGAAAACAACCCAATTTGCGCACAAAACAGCTTTGAAGTGTTGAACAAACCTGATGTTGCACACTGACAGCTGATGTACGGTATGACTTTATGCTACACAATGTCAGAAAATGTGCTCGATGCATTCATATGTCTTTGTGTTAAACTTGGTTATCGTGCTTGAAGAGTGAGCTTTTTATCCCATGGCCGTCCATTCTCATGGCGGCAGCTGGGCCTGTGTGGCTAAGCCTGCGGGGATAGAGCCTCACCGTGGGGGATGAAGTGCCTAAAGCCCCTCCATTCTGCTGCCATAGATGGACCAGATCACTGATAAAAACAAACAGCTAAGCAACTCCCAAGTACTCGTGTGTTGCTTTCAAAATTGGGAGAGAAGGAGTTTTAACCTGACAGACAGATCACAATCACTGCGGCCGAATGTATGATAAAGCCTCGATTGTCCAAATGTTACAAAGAGATCTGAGAACTGGTAACTTTATAATGGTTAGATTCCTTGGACTAAGAAAGAATAATTGAGAACTTAAATTCCTCTGTCACACCTACGGCACACCTCACCATTGTTCTGCTGCCATCATACATGTCCTGTACTATTTTAACATACTTCTCTGCCACACCAGACTTATGCATGCAGTACCACAGTTCCTCTCTTGGTACTCTGTCATAGGCTTTCTACAGATCCACAAAGACACAATGTAGCTCCTTCTGACCTTCTCTGTACTTTTCCAGCTTCTACCTCTGCTCTTGGAGGTCACTATATGTTCCTCCCTCTTCTGGAAATAAGTGTTCACTACAGCCATCTCCATCCTTTTTGCCATCTGTCCCTCAAAGTTCCTTTCCTGGATGCCGTACTTACCCATCACTTTTTCATCGCCCCTGTTTCCTTTACCAATATGTCCATTACAATCTGCACCAATCACATCCTACCTGTGGGGCATACCCGCTAACCACATTATACATAACACCCTCAATTTCAAATTTTAGTCTCATCACTCGATCTGATACTCTTTTCACCTCCAAGACATTCTTAGCCAGCTCTTCCTTTAAAATAACCCCTACTCCATTTCTCTTCCCATCTACTCCGTGGTAGAATAATTTAAACCCTGCTCCTAAACTTCTAGCCTTATTACCTTTCCACCTACTCTCTTGGATGCACAGTACATCAACCTTTCTCCTAATCATCATGTCAACCAACTCCTGGGCTTTTCCTGTCATAGTCCCAACATTCAAAGTCCCTACACTGAGTTGTACGATCTGTGCATTCCTATTTTTCTTCTGACGACGGATCCGGTTTCCGCCTCTTCTTTGTCTTCGACCCACATAGCTGAATTTCCACCAACGCCCTGCAGGTTAGCAGTGCCGGGGGCGGGCGTTTTTAACCCGGCCACAACCGATCCGGTATGGGATTCTTTAGATGAACGCTCATATTTGTTTGGTACAATTTTTACGCCGGATGCCCTTCCTCACGCAACACTCTGCATTTATCCGGGGTTGGGACTTGGGATGAGACACATCCTGACCATCTAAATATTTAATACACTTTGGCAATAATCAGTACATTATTGATGAATCTTAAATTATTGGGTTAGAAAATATTCAGAAATGTGCGTGCAGAGCATGTTTGGGGTAATTCAGTGACCGTGCTTACTACACTAATGAAAAAAAGTTCTCAGCTTATAATATACTTAATTATATATAATTAATGTATTCATCTATAATGACACACACAACACGATTTTTTTATTGTACAATGTGTACAATGCCACTCTTAACAAGGTTTATACATTGTATAGCAGTGCATCTTGCGTCACTTCACCTTGTTTTGCTGCTTGATCAAGGGCATCACTTTACTCTTCAGTAAATTCTAATGTCTGCTGTGTGGAGTTGAGATCAGGCCACTGACATCACAGAAGCCTCTCCACTTTTCATTGCCTTCAAAAAGTCATTAATTCTAAACCAACGTTGTCCAAATAGTTGGAGACTGACTGAATATTCCCCGTTGCGTCATTTAGGCGGCATGGGTAGGAAATGGGACTTAAGTGCATTAGATTAGAGTAAAAGAACCATCAGAGTCTGCCATCTGGGATGGCATTGTTGCCTAGCACTGGGCACTGTTTGACGTGGATGTGCTGACGTTAGCCAGTGAGCAGGGCGCGCTTAGGCCTTCATGTTTATTTAGCCATATTTGCACGGCACCACTGAAATGTTGATTGATTCATGTTCCAGACCCGTACTCTCAATTAAGCCAGATTCAATTCTCTCCAAACCCCATCCATCTCTCTCTGGATCTCTCTCTCTCTCGCTTTATTTCTCCCCCTCCTTTTTTCTTCCCTCCCTCCCTTTCTCTCCCCATCTCTGTGTGTGAGAGTGAGTGACAAAGAGATTCTCATAAAGGAAGACATTATGAATATGTTTGGGGTATTGTGGTGTGTGCTTCTATTTTTACGAATCACTATTGTCTGTTCTTGCACATTAAAAGCAGGTAAAGTTCACTTGTTTGAGCAAAAAATAACCACTTTTAATTCGCCCTAAACCCTCATTTTAAGCAGATTCCAATGGAAAGTTCATGAGCCTCAAAATAAAGTGAATAGCCACAATCACAGCACGACACTTCAAGCTTGTCTGATTGTCATCTGTCAGTCAAGTGAAACTGCTAATTTGAGTGATATGAATTGGCCTCCTCAGCGTGTTCTCAAAAGTCAAAAACACGCAAACGTCTCTGGCAAGGATATAATTATATGTTCACTTAGTTCTATCTATCTTTTTAGAGACATTCATAGGGTGTTTGGGCGCTTCACTCTGACATGCACCTCTGCATACACTTTGACAGCTACGAACAGGAGACACAACACTGTAGAGACATCACACCAATTATCCAGTTCACCAGTAGGAGACTGGCAAGCAAAATATGATATGGAATCATCTTGGGATAAAACAACTTTGGTGAGAAATGAATGAAAAATTCTGTCACAGCTATAAATTAAACCATTCCACCCTTCATGTGCACGGCCATATCTTGGCGTGTTTCTGTCAGTGAGCGGCGGTGATGGGCTGTATAGACAGTTCAAACGTGATGAATTGGGGCAAGGTTTGTTTTGACTTGTTAAACAATGCTCCAGTAACACATAACTGATGGGTTTTTCACTAAATGCCTCAATCTGACAGACAAAATGGAATGCTGGAAATTCTAAGATTACCAGCCAATGAGTGTGGTTACTATGAAAACCTAAAAAAAAAAAAAAATCAAAGACTATGATGTACAAGCAAATTGAAGTATTTTCCAGCAATATGAGCAGCACAAGCTCTCTGTCCATGTGCCATCCCCCTCATTGGTACATTCCAAAAAAGTCCCACAACACACACTGCACAAAATTTGCAGCCTTATCTTAAAAATATCCGTGGGTGACTTATTTCTGTATGTATTTATGTATTTGAGGAAATCTTAGAAATAATCATCAAGCATCAATAACAATTGCAAATCTCACATGTTCAATATTTGTATTAATTTAGGTGCCCTGCGATTGGCTGGCAACCAGTTAGAGGGTGTACCTCGCCTCCTGCCCGTTGACAGCTGGGATAGGCTCCAGCATTCCTGGCAACCCTCATGAGGATAAGCAGCAAAGAAAATGGATGGATGGATTAATTTAGGCTTTCAATCAGGATGTTAAAAATACATGGAATTTATTTTCTTCTACTGAAGAGTAGTTTAAGCCTTTTGAAGAACGATGAAATAAAAACTGTTGAATATTCTTTCCCGCATCCCCCTGCTGTTCTCTCACTTTCATGCATCGACACATTTAGCGCTTGTATCCCCATCGTACAGATCCATGCTCACAGCTACTAATTTTGCAGATGACCAAATGATTTGGGTGGAATTACCTTTAATCAAAGTGGCCTTGAAGTCATAAGAACGGTGGTAAAGTATCTGAACCCACAAGTTAATAACTTCTCCAAAAGTTAATCAAAGTCAGTAATCAGTCAACTATGAATACAACCAACGTGTGGAGTTTGGAGGTGTTGGTTAAAGCTGCCCTGCCTTGTATTACAACAAACAAACAAAAATAACAGTTTTTAGTTTTCCATTCTCAAGGAGCATCGGCAAAAGGGAATCATGCCTTGCACAAAAAAGTTCTCAAATACAAGATACTGTTGACAAATGTACGATAAATATAAACAAGAATGGATGTCAAAAAATGTCCAATGTCCAAAAATACATTGCCACAGGTTTAAAATTGAAACCAAAATACACAATGCTATCCATGGATTTTTAATAAATGGCACCAAATCACCACCATTAAAACCTCTTCCCAGCTGTGAAGTATATTTGAGGGGGGGTCGGGGGAACGGTCATAGTTTGGGACATAAATCTGCACTGACAGGGAAAACAAATCTCAAATTTGTTATGAGACTTTTGCAAAAGAAAAAAATGCTGTTTGCCAGTTGTATCTTATTAACATCTGATGGCTGATGCAACAGAAGAACAAAGGACAAAAGTAAATCAACAACTGAATGTCTTCCGGAGTGTTCCAGTAAAAGTCTTGACCTCACCCCGTTTAAGATGCTGTGTCATGACCTGAAGACAGTGATGCACACTACACATCACAAGAATATTGCTGAACTGAAACAGTTTCATCAGAAGGAATTGTTCAAAATTCAAAGAAACATAAGCTTGAGGTTTTTGCTGCTCCAGGAGGCACAACCACTTGGAAGAGATCAGATCACATTTTATGATCAATTTATGCAATAATACACGTCATTCCAGAGTCCACATACTTTTTCTTGCACTGCTATATTGATCACATGCTCTCAGGTAATGAGTAACAAAAAAAAATTAAAAAACAGGCTCAGGATGCAGCTGAAGAGTACCTTCTGTCTTTCGTTTTTTTAACTTCCTACCTGGCCTCCCATATGGCTTCCTGCCGTCTCATCGGTGCAGCGTAAATTCTATGTGATCAGACACAAATTGGTAAATGGAGCAGAAGTACAAACACTGCAATCTGCTCATTTTGTCCTGTGAAGGCTACGGGGCTTTCGGCAATTAAGCGGTGACCCGCACACCTCTCCATTAGTCTCCCCCTCGACACACACAGGGAGAGAAAGAGTGACACACTTCAACTTTACCTGAAATGACTGGATTGATACTGCACCGTATAAAGGGGAAATAAATAGAAAGAGAAAGCCACACAACGAAAGAGGAAGAGTTTTCTTGAGAACAACAAGCAACGGATGTCAGGGCAAGGGTAGATGTGCTCATTTGCGTTTCCATGGCAACACCAATGTGCCGCTAGCGCAGCGACACCAGTCAGGAGTGCTGCGCCGTGGTCGTGCTGACATGAGACACACGTGCCAATGCCCAGCTGACAGCGCTGACGGTACGCCAGCGTCTATTCATAGCACCTCAGTGACGCCAAACAGGGACACAGCCGGCCCGTCAGTGGAAAGAAAGAGGCCGGGTCCGCAATATGGACCAGAGCATGAATGGTTATCTCTTGATGAATTTTGATGAACAGACAGATGCTCGTGGTGAAAGATAGTTTATGTCATCTTTCTTCTGATTATCATCCAGGACACCAAACAGACACCTGATCCGCAGCACTGAACTTCTTTTGAGGCGCCAACACTATGTGAATGTCTGGATACTGGAAGGTTTCAGGAGTAGATGCGCCTGAGCCTATCCCAGCTAACTTTGGAGGGGAGGTGTCGTACAAGCTGAACTTGTCGCCAGGCCACACATAGATAACACTCACATTCACACCTACGGACAATTAATTTAGAGTCTTCAATTAACCTAACGTGCATGCTTTTGCCAGAATACCTGAAGAAAGCTCACAAGGGAGAATATTCAAACTTCATATAGGAAGCCCTGAACCCGTGACCTCTGAACTGTGAGGCAACTGTCCTAACCAGTCACTACAGTCATCAAGTCAATACACTTATTTTCTCAAATGATCTTTTCTGGTCAGCACCACAAGTTTTCTCCATTTGATACAAGTTTCTCTTTTAAATCTTGTTTATCGATTTGTTATCTTTTGTGTTTTTCAAAACCAAAAATGGTTTATCTGTCTTAAATTTGTGGAAAGTTGACGCATAAAACAAAGGATGCCCAGCAAATTTTGGTCATAGTGTTTGAAAGAATGATTTTCTTTTATGGAATTGATTCTACGGAACATTGTCACCATAATTTTGGGCGGAATTGTCATGGGATAATGCACATTACTCACATCTACAGTACACACCTATGAATATTGTCATTTGTCCAGGTCATTTCATTCTCAGGGCAGTGAATCAATAACAAACTGGACTGTTCTGGTTGTCTTGAAGCATCGCCGGCTGACGACCACACGTGTTGTCAAAGTACTGTGACACACTGACCGTGATGCCGTACAATTGGCAAAGAGCACCATTGACACCGAGTCACTGGCTGCTTTGTGAGCAATTGTTCAAGCTCAATCGGAACTTTTGTCACACGCTTTGTTCCAGCGATCATCAGAAAGAATAACAGCAGCTCCGAGGCGAATAGAGGCTCATTGTGTCCGCTCAGCTCCCGAACGTGTGTCATTGTGGCCGCTCAATGGCTGGTGTCAAACACCGCTTTGGCTCCTCATGTGCAGAAGTGAAAGTGATCCAAAAGAGACCGAGATCGCTCCTTTGTATGTTTCAATATTGTGTTGTGTCTATGGTAAAGGCGCTGTGTAATCGCCAACTGGTTTTTTTTTGTTTGTTTTTTGCCATTCTGCTGATTCAACCGTTTACACCCACGGGATCAGCAGTTTGCCCACTTAGAAGAGGGACTGATCGAGAAACTGCTTCACGTGGACACCCTCCTTTATGCACTTATTGTGCCCATATTGCTACATCAATAGTGGCATGGCATAGAAAAGTGCTGTCTAAGACATTTTAGACGAAGGTGCATCGAGGAGAGATGCGCACATACCCCTATGACCTTTGGTGAATTGGGAATACTGTACCTGTAGACTACTGTAATGTTCATTTAGTTCCCCCAAAAACCTCAAGTGGGAGAAACTGAATTCCCAGTTGTTCTGCCGTTTCCGCCAATGGGCTTTATTAATTACCAAAGTGTACTGTCCACACGCTTGCAGCTGATGATTACTGCCCGGATCCTGATGGCTGCACACTGATTTGAGGGCAGGCTCGGGCAAGTTGCTCCGTTCCCTTCATGAGACAGCAACTCATTCAACGCTTGGAAGGTCAGGAGTTATGGAAACACTTTAGTCGCCTGACGGTTGCTGTTTTGGCTTAACTGATTTACTGGATTGTCATTGCACTGCACAAATTGCATACAACCTCTCTGAGTGAAATGGAATTTCTGTTCATAACTGGTTGAGGAAAAAAGGAACATAGTATAGCTTTTATATACATACAGTATATACTCTCAACATTTTTGTGATTCTTTTCACAGGGCATTTCCTTCTAAAGATAAAAGCAACGGTTGTCCACTTCTATTCTTATCCACTTTCAGCGATTAGCCCAAATACCAATGTGGAGATTTTAAAAATGAGGTATATATACATTTGTATTACTTTCTATCAACTTTTCCAGTGTTTTTGCTGTATATTTAGCAACAAATTGTCTGAATAACAAATAGCTGCTCTCGTTTGGTTTATGAGTGTCGATGACTCGTGCGTGGATGATGTAATTGTTTGCAACTGTATCGTAACTCTAAAACCATAGTGAGACCCCATTGAAAAAAAAAAAGTCACAGCTTTAATAGGTTGAAACGTCTATCGTATGCGCTCACTGTAGTGATTTCATTCCACAGATAGATGCACCTGCACAATCTTGTAAAATCCAAAACAAGAACTGTATGATCACAAATTCTTTTATTACAAAGAGAAATTATTGCAAAAATTGTAATTTATCGATGTATGCTAATGTTTTCACCCAATTGTACCATATGGATAGATTTGACTTTATTTTGACGGCCTTATTTACAGGAAGAATATTGATTCATATTACTCCTTTCGTCTGAATCGTCACAAAGGTTTTTTTTTTTTATCTCAATTTCTCGTATTGGATGACATTACATGCTGCAGGTGTTCTTAATCCCATATTGCATCGACAATTAGGTAATTCGGTGTCAACTGTCGTCCGTGTACGCGCACACGCCCGCATGCACAAGCACCGGCTGGCACGCTCTCCACTTTATGAATGAATGGGTGTGGCTCCGAGCACACCAGAAATGAGGCTGCTGCTGAAGGCAGGCCCGAGCCGGGTGGAACATCAACATAAGTGGGCGCGACCACCCGAGAGCACGAGAGGAGGAATACGTGGATCTCCCCCCCACAGCAAGGACTTTGAACGCGGTGAGGAGAGAGGACGCACACACGCGCTGTACGACGACGGACTGACTTTGTCGCAGTTTGTGGTCAGGGTGACAGGAAAAAGAAAGTTTCTCTCAAAATATAGTGGTATTTAAACAATAAGAAACCGTGGCGGCGTGTGTCCACTTCCCAGCAGTCCTGGGACAGAAAAACTCGCATCAGGACCACGCAAACCCGGACGGGGAGCCACGCGTGCACAGTATTGTCGGACTGGGGGGGTTGTCTGGAAACAAAACAAAATCGCAGACGTCCATCCATCTTTTTCTTGCATCTGATTAACTATAGCTCTCCTTTTAGTTGGCAAACTGATAAAAGGTTCGGATTCGGTGTCACCAACATCATCATCATCATCTTCGTCGTCGTCGTCACCACCACCATCATCATCATCGTCTTCATTGCACGTGTGTGGCTTGCAGGGAGAAGCAGAAGAGCAGCCGAGAAGTGTTGAACTGTAAGTGGACGTCGAGGAGAAAGAAACGCGCAAGATTCCCGGCGGTGGATGTCTTTTGAAAGGTATGGCTTTTTTATTTATTTTAAAACACCAACAATAACAAGCAACTTGTTATTGATCTCGTCCACGCAGCAGAACTTTACAGAGGGCGGGTAGGAGTTGCGTAACGGTTTGGCTCGTCCACCGTAGGGGGGAAGAACACTTATCTTAACAAAACATCTGTTTCGAACGTGCATGCGGCGTTAAAGTGCTTATGAATCATGATGAAGAATTATACTTTGCATAACGAAAACGAAACCGCATTTGGTCAAACTTAGGTGGGTGTGTCACTTGAAGCAACTGGCTTAATATCATGTGTCCGAGTGCCCCTCCAAGGCTTTTATCGAGTGTAAAATGAACATCGGAGCAACAAAGTATGTCTTACTTCACCTTAGCTCTTTTAATCACTTCCTAATGACTTATGCGTGATGCACATTGATGAGCAACTTGCTTTCTGAGTTATTGTGCAAGCTCTTATGTAGTGCACATGAAATAAGCTTTGGGGGGGGGGGGTACAGAAGATTTCACAACATAAAAGTTTCTTTCTAGTTTCAAACTTTAACATGTGGGGTGTACTGATTGGTGGGATTTCCACACAATCTATTTCTGCACACTGGTCAACCACTAAGTGTAAAAGAAGCCAAAGACTTGTCAAACAGTGTGGGGGAGATGGAGGGGGCTCAAGAGTTCAATCTATGAAGTGATACCACGTATTACTTACTACCGTAATTGTGAATAGTGCTTTCGTTACCTAAGATATTTCTTATTGTTATTTCTTCTCACACACACCATCTTGAGGTTACTCCCTGTCTTGGACAGTGTTTCACGAAAAAAAACAAGTAAAAGGCGGCGGTACACTGACATCGTGTGGATTGTTGTCTTAAATTTTGTGCTTTTTCTTTCATTGTTCATAATCATGACCCAAAGTGTTTGACCCCAGGGGGGTTAAACATGAGTTGTTTTCTGTATCTCAACATGAGCAGAGAAAAGATAGAGGGGAGGGGTTCTGGTGGTATGCTACTCGGGTGAAGTTGACATCAGTTCCTCCATTCCGTCTCGCGCCTGTTTTTCTATCAGCTGTGGAATTTGAACCATTCTTCCTTCGGGGTTAGGCCATTTCTCTGCCTGTCAGTGTGCAGAAGAGCAATATGTTCAGATGGCTGTTTGCTCTGTGTGAATGTATATGCAAGGACAAACTCATTAAAGTCAAAAGCAGGGTCCTTAGTTGCAGGATATTTGCACAGAAAGAGAAGAAATAACAAAGGCGTTGCACAACAGGAGCTCCTCTTCCCAGAACCACATGATGTTTGTCCTCTTGGGAAAGTTTTGCAGTGGGAGAATGAAAAGTAGTGGGTGAATAAAGAGAGACACAGAGAAAGAAGCAAGTTCTTATGCTTGGGCGATGGCACCTCCCTCTCTGGCTGCATAGTCTGTCGGTGAGCACAGATTCAGCAATGGGGAATGTTAACGATGAGCATAATGGAGGGAGGAAGCATGCATATGCAAAGTGAGTTTTGGCAGAGGTCAAACTGAAAGGAGCAATGAGTTCTGGGGGAGGAGGGTGTCAGATGCTAGTTGACACATGGGCATCGACGCATCCAAACAAATGTGGATTAAGCCTCATGCATGCTGTAAAATTTTACCCATTTTGACATTTTCCACCAAATAAAAAAAGTTACCTTCACCGTGAAATTTCATGTCATTTCCTAAAGTGACCCAAAATACGCAAAATGATAAATAATTAAAAAAAGCTTTTTTTTTTTTTTTTTTAAACAATGAAGCTGCCCTGCCTCAGGTTAAACCCGTGTCTATTAAAACATTTGTGTTCATGACAGAGCTTCGGACAGTACAGGGAAACTCTCTGTGTTGCCACCGCAGTTGCAAACGTTTCTCACAGAAACACGCACCAGTTGGCCTTTGAAGAGTCATGCGGGAGTCTCGAAAGAGTAAAATGGCTTTAGGACCATACATAACAGAAGTCAGACGTTAGAGGTTTCCTTGATATTGGTGTATTACCTAATATTGCTAAACTTACTGTTTCAGACACTCATCACTGCAACAACACCCCAAAGTTATGTTCCATCGCGTACAGTATTTGATATGCTAAAGAATCACTATTTTGGTGTTAATGATTAAAATGGGGCGGCACGGTGGGTCAGCTGGAAAGCGTTTGCCTCACAGTTCTGAGGTCCCAGGTTCAGTTTGTGGAGTTTGCATGTTCTCCCTGTGCCTGCGTTTTCTCTGAGCACTCCGGTTTCCGCCCACATCCCCAAAAACATGAATTCATTGGAGACTCAAAATTCCCCCTAGGTGTGATTTTGAGTGCTGCTGTTTGTCTCCATGTGCCCTGCGATTGGGTTGCAACCAGTTCAGGTTATACCCTGCCTCCTGCCCGTTGACAGCTGGGATAGGCTCCGGCACTCCCTGTGACCCTCATGAGGATAAGCGGGAAAGAAAATTGATGGACTTGATGGATGATTAAAATGGTACGAACAGGGCGCCAGACAGCCAAGCCCATAAAAATTAACCGCTGTCACGCAATGGCACTGACCATACAAAAGCATTTAATACGTCATAAAAGTGTTTTGTCATCTTTCCTAATGCTTTCAAAGATCTTTATAGTTTCAAACCAGAGATTCGACCCAAAAGCAATCCTGAGATGGAAGAAGTTGTGGAATGTATTTTATTCTGAGCAGAGGTGGGTAGTCAAATATTGTACTCAAGTAAGAGTAAAGTTTTTAAAAAAATATGAAGCGTAAATAAGTAGTATTTTCACTAGAGTACGAGTAACAAAATACTCGAACTTGTAACTTCTTTACTAACAACTTTTTTCTTTTTTTAAATCAGCACCTGAATGAATATTTTATATATATATATATATATATATATATATTATATATATATATATATATATATAATCAACCACTGTTTCAATCTTTATCTTCCCCAACAACAAATTAATTGGGCAGTATAGAAACATTATTTGGGTTATTCACAATTTAAGAGCTGCATGACAAAGCTGTTGAATTTACTTTACAAAGTCCCCTCCCCACCAAAAAAATATTTGCGGAGCTGCCTGACCCCCCCCCCCCCAAAAAAAAAAAATCAGTATTTTATGGTTACATTTTCTTTCGCCTCAGATCATTCATCAGGCTTTTGGACTTGTGTGATAAAATTTGTGGTGCTATCGGTCTCGGCTGCTCTGGATTGTGTTTGCATGTACAAATCACTCCATTAACAGCTCATGCAGTATCGACGTGTATGTGTGTGTCGAGAGATGAGGATAAGAAGGTGCCTCCAGTGAAGACAGGAGAGGGAAGGGCTGGGCAGAACCAAGTGGTCAAGAGGAGATAAGAAAACCCACTGGGTTTGTTAGCCACACATTTACTGAGCCAGGACCAGAGAGACAAGACACACACACATACACACACACACACACACACACACTGTAATGATAGAGGAACATATGACATAAGTTCACCTGTCAGAACGTGTTGAAAAAAAAAAAAGGCAAGGGTTGCAGGTTCTTGGGTCAGCTGGATTTTTCTACTTTATTCACAATATGAATTTTGCTCTCTTGAAACCATATGATTCTGGAACGTTGTACCAATTGTGTTCATGTAGTAACGATAATGTCAGTGCTAACAAAAGATGAAAGGTGCCCTAATTGTTTCGTAAATGTTGAAGTTTGGACTGTACAATCTGCCACCAGGAGCAACGTCTGCTTTGGCTTTGACATTGCTCAGCTTCAAATGACCGATGAACAAGCCGGAGGTGGGACAGGGTCAGCTAAACTTGCAGCTGAGGAAGTTGACCGGATTTTTCTGCTTGAATTGTTCTATGGGAATGTATCTGTAGTACATAATCTGGAGCTCAGGATGTTGCAGTATTGTACTCCAGTCTCTCAATTTTAATTCCGTCGTCCATCTTCTTGCTTTACTCTTGACTTTGTTTCCTTAACAAGGCCAAGAGCCACACACTGAGAACTAAATATGAGATATCCATCTCCTTTGTTATTGTGTTTTGATCAGTTAGTTGGTCCCAGTTTGCTCCTGTTCAGTGTGTTTGAGTGCAAGATGGGGTACCAAAAGCATAACATTTAGACCTGGAGTGTTTCCTTCTTGAGCATCTGCTCATCTCGTTCAGGCCTGAAAACTGATCGTCTTGGCCCTGATGTCTGAACATGTATCTGCTCCAACCTGAGGCAAGTTTCATGTCTTACTGTGAAATTTGAACCTTTTCAGGTTTGTGTCATGTGAAGAATTTGTGGTTGAACAGGTGGCTGTTCATCTCAGACTAAACACGTTGACCACTTCCCTTGTTTGTATGAGATCTGACAAAACTACACAGCCGCTCCTGTGTTTAGAAATGTCTTCCGGCAAGTTGTCATATCTTATTTGCCCATTAAATCACTTGCTTTCCCACAATGACAATAATCTCCAATTGTATTACTCATCATAATCATTATCTCTGGCTTGCAAGAATTGAAAAATGGAAATCCGCAGTTAGAATTTTCACCATCACACATTCGGAAGGCTTACATCGGAGCAAGGGCACTGTAAGGGGGAGAAGAGTGGTGATTATTTTCAGGGTCCATAGAAACTAGTATTTATTTGCAGTCTTGAAATCGTAGGACCCAAAGTCATATTTTTCATGTGGCCCCAATCTTTCCCCTGAATAAGAGAAGTTTGAATCTTTTTCAAAAGCCCATAAGTACATCGGTAACAGTCTTATTCTAAATTTGTATCTTTTCTCTTGGACACACTGGTTATGTTTTTTTTTTTTTTTTTTTTTCTGGATAATTATTTGACTCTTTTGTCCAATGAAATTGCTCTCTCTTGGCAGTGCCATGTCAATCTGTATTAAGTACTGTAGGTCATTCAAATCAATAGTGCTGGCTAATGTAATTAAACTGTTTTAGCAATAGTTTTGTCTTCACAGGCCAATGTGTTGGTCCTTCTTGACGTCAACATTTTTTTTCCATACTCTTGATTGTTTGGACTGTAAAACTTCCTAAAGCCAACTCTGATGAGAAAACACAATACAGAGGGATCCTTAGATATGTTCTTTGAGATCAACTAACTCTTCTATGAATTCAAAAGATGGGTAACCTTGACAGTATTCACTTGTTTTGATTTAGTGTGTGTGTGTGTGTGTGTGTGTGTGTGTGTGTGTGTGTGTGTGTGTGTAACCCATTGATATACATTTTCTGCCTCCACTGCACTCACATTGGGAAGATAATCAGACGGTACATCTGATTTCTAGGCCACATCTCATTTAAATCTGATATGCGATTCAATTTTTTTGCCCCTCTTACAATTACTTTATGTACAGTATATCCAAAATGGGCTACATAGGAGGAAGAAAAAAGGAAGTCGGTCACTTGGAACAGGTGTCAATGCAGCCCTAGCCCTAAGAAGTTTCTAGTAACTTTCCTACTGTGCTTACCAAAAATCATCATAGGGGAAAATGCACAAGAAAACATGTCTGCACCTCTTATCAGAATCCTTTTTATTGGCCAAGTATGTAAACAGCACACAAGGAATAGATTACTTGCAGTTTTAGGAGGCTGATGCAAACTGGCTGACACTCTCTCGGTTTCACCAACACGCGCGCACGCACACACACACACACGCACACTTGTAGAATCTGATATAGCAGGTCTGGGTGCAGTGTGGCAAGTTCAACTAAGCGCCGTCATGATCTTAGTCACTGTTTGCCCTTGTGGTTCTTCTCCCACATGGAAATGTGAAACTGACTCACCACATGCTACGTAGTTTGGTTTGCCACTTTCAGCCCATTTGGACATATTTAGTCTCTTTTATGACACGAGTACTTTAGGGAGATTGATGTAAAATCAACTGCACAGTTTTTGTTCAGGAAATGCCTGCTCAGTCTGAAGAAATTCAAATGTAATGTGATGCATCTGTCAAAATCAAGGACAAACAAGAAAAGGCATCAATCCATCAACACTTTGAGAGAGCGTTGGCCGCACACTTCTAAGGACTGGGATTCAAATCCTTGCCCCACCTTTATGGAGTTTGCATTTTCTCCCGTGTCTGCGTGTGTTTTCTCCAGGTGGGCACTCCGGTTTCCTCCCACGTCCCAAAAACATGCATTCATTGGAAACTCTAAATTGCCCTCAGGTGTGGTTGTAAGTGCGACTGTTGTCTGCCTCCATGTGCCCTGCGATTGGCTGGCAACCAGTTCAGGGTGTACCCCGCCTCCTGCCCGTTGACAGCTTGGATAGGCTCCAGCACTCCCGCAATCCTTGTGAGAATGAGCAGCCCACAAAATGGATGGATGGATATGCTGTTCTCTCTGTCATTGACAGGGGTCACACAGACTCATTCACACCTATGGGCAGTGTTCAGATGGATTTTTTTCAATGGGGGAGAAAGTATTAGACACCTGCATGGGCTAACTCCACACAGCAAGCTCTGAGCAGGGGTTCAAATTCAGAGCCTTAGATTAATTAATTAATTCAGGCTGATGTGCTTGCTGTATCCGCCACAATGTCGCCTCATTACTGACAGTGTTTTAAAGTATCTAAAGTCCAATAATAGATTTGTTTCGGAAAACATGATACGTTTTTTACGAAAATTGCTTTACACATGCAGACTTATGAGTGGTAAACTGAAGCGCTCCATTATACTGTACCTTTGAAGAGTTTTTCACAATTTTCTCCCTGATTGTTGAGTGGGGCTTAAACATTGCCTACTACTAAACTACTGCCTATCTGTAATAGTCGCCCATTCCCCAGTACGTATATAAGAACTTGAGCAGCCCAGTGCCATGCGTACAGGACCGGTTGGCAGTCACATTATCTCCCCTCCAATCAGTGTGTTGGCTTGTGTGCTTATTTAATAATTATAGTCCAGTTAAATGTTCAGTTTTGAAGATGAGCCTCCTTACATGAATTGACGTCAGGTATAATTGTTTTTCGTGCATGTATAAACTGGAATCTACAATCGTGAAATTTGATTGTTCCCCAGTTGAATGGTTTCAGGGCATTCAGCAGACATGCCCACAGCATTTCAGTGTGGAGATAATAATAGCTTCATTTTTACACCATCTCTAATCCTCATTTTATATTTGCACCTTTTTTTTTTTTTTTAATTCAAATTTGGCAGCATTGTTAACAGTGTTCTCCTCTGGTCTGTCAAAATTGGAGGACATATTTATTTTTGCTTTACCAGATGTTTAAAATGACCATTGACTGACTTGCCTTTGTCTATCTCCCTGTCCCTCACATTATTACATCACTTTCATTTTAGCATCAATAATTCATATCAGCATTATTCCAATTTATGAACCTAGGGCTACTTAATGCTAATGCATTTTCAGCATGAGTCACATTAAGCCGAAACTTATTTCCTTATTTTTATTGCCCATTACATTATTCCTGATGCAATGATCAGTTGTGCAGCTGGGAGATAACGTGCCGCATGTCCGGACTCAAAATCACACGCAAAAATTGTGCACGCTATCTTGACATAATGTCGTGACCTCTGTTCGCTGGTGGCTTAGCTTGGATGATGCTCCATCCCAGAGAGCCTCTTCCCACTTGACCATTGACCTTACTTGGATACTTTAAGCTTTACGTGGTGCAACGATGCCAGTAAATGACATGCAGTCGCGCCGACTCTTGTATGCCAGTTGTTTGAACGGGCTGCAGTGCATGCAGCAGTAGAGCAGATATAACCGGACACCAGTATAGATTTTTCCATCACTCTATTTTTGGACACCTACTGTGCATAGATATGCTTGTGTGCAGCACATTGACTATTGCCACATATCTCTAAAATTAGCGTTACCCCCCCCCAAAAAAAAAAAAAAAAATCTTCCAAAGGGATTACTGTACAAGGTTCCTGCCTGGCTCTCAAAATCCCAATCTAAAACACTCCCCTCAAAGCTTTGCTAGCTCAAATTAAAAGTGCATTTACCACTGGGGCATTCATTGTTCTCTCAAGTCTTCTCTTTGGGGAATGCCTCTATTTTTTGTTTGCTGATCTGCAATACAATGTGAGGAAGAAACAACATGGGGGATAAACAACACGCTATGAGGCTATTTGGAGTTAAAACAAAGCAGTAACTTCCTGCAAAGCCTCAGCTCGATGTAATGTGATTTTGTCCATCTGCGTCGCTATGTGATTTTTGCTTTTACACTCCCTCTCGTTCCCTCCCTTTCTTTCTCTCCTCGCTATTTCTGAATGTGTGAGCAACGTCTAAATAGAGGCAGACACACGCCGCATGACCGAATGATAGATTTTTAGCACAACGGAATGAGGCTAAATATAATTTACTGGATATAGAGCAACACAAGTGGTCCATAACCTTCCGGGCAGACCCAAAATTAAAGAAAACGATGACGACAAATAGATGAAATAGTTCAGCTGCAGTTTTGAAAGAAGCCTGTCAAAGTGTAATTTATGACTGAAGAACTCTCATGGCATTTGCTTGCAGGGGTGTTTATTTTAGAACAGTTTAAACGGCAATTGGAGGTAGGGCCTGTCCCTAGGAGCATATATTACTCCTTTTGGGAACATGTTAAGATTATGAAGGCAATATTTTGCGCCTGTATGTTAAACGTTCTTCTTTCATCTAATATCTAACAAACCCGTTTTTATGAAAGTCAAACACCCCTGAAGTGATTAACTGATGCGGCAGTGACTATTAAAATGTTTAACTTTTTAAGTGATGTATGAGAAACCTCACGGTTTAAACTATGTAATATTGAGTTATATAATACAGCACTTTGGACCCTGACGTGGTTCTCCTCTTAGGTTCATTCGGACATTCCAAAGCAGTTTCTGATTGTGGTTTTAAAATGGCCCCAAGGGCAACACTTCATCCACTTTAAAAAAAAACAGTGGAAAGAGGTTTCAGGTATAAGAATAACAACGGCTCAGAGCGATTTCCAAGAATTCGGTGTTTTTCCTGTGTGCTTGGAATGCGAGCGTGATGTTGAGTGCTCACCATGCGACCACTCAAAGAAGTGACAAAAGAAGGCAATACAGCATCAAAGAAGCTTTTTTTTCTTCCCTTTTTAGCAATGAAAAACAAAACCAAGAGCTTGGCAGTGATAAGTATATTTGTGTCATTTCCTTAGGTTACTGGAACAGATCGTGTTTAACTTTAGTGATCCTACTGTAACCTGTAAAATATCATACAAATATGCGAACAATAACCATGGTGCAAACAAAATCATCATTTTAGGTCGTCCAGAGTGGAAATGCAGGCCTCCTGTGCTACATGCAGGTAGGATGTGCGTGTGTTAATGTACGAGAAGAACAGCTCGTCTGAACCAGACTGAAGTTCATAGCTGTTTGACTTGGCGTCTGTCTTTGTTTGATTAGGCCCTTTCTGGAATCCTGACTGACCTGCACTGACGACACACAAATCTCACTCCTCAATATCAGCTTTACTATGATATACTGTGTATTATATGATAGACTGCTTTGTAAGGTCAACACCCAATCAAAAATTAATATGAAAGCTACTATAAACAATGATGGGTAATACACTAATGTGGAGCAGCACTAATCCAAAATGGCATTTTTTTTTTTAATGATAAAATACATTGGTAATAGGAAAGTTTCCTGCCCTATTGTTTAGAACCCTACATACAACCATAGACTTTCAAAAGCATAGCGAACCATTTGACTCTAATGACTCCATTTATCCTCGCTGACCTTATCCTGTTTGCTGTCTTGTGTTAATCTCAGTCCAAAGTTTACAAAGTGACAGAGGCTGCAGTGTCTGCAAACCTCCACTGTCACCAGTATTTCTACAGGTAGCGGTGAAGTGTCAAATTCTAAAAAGAGGGGGGGTTACCCTGACACAAGATAAATGATCTTACATTATTGTCAATCACTCAGGAATCTTCCACTGTCAGCCATGTTTATCACTCTATAGTACAACTACCAAGCACTAGTCACACTAGTTCTAGGATATTATTCTGATTTACTTTTACCTGGTGAACGTTTTTTTTTTTTTAATCACATATTAATTTGATTTTTATGTGAAAAATGCTAAATGAAATAGGAAAGGACCATTGTGAGCAGAAACCCTCATCCCTTTCTGACGACCTTGGTAGCCTACTTCTAAATTCACTGACCAAAATGATCATTTGAAATAAATAGCAGCATGGTGGCGCAGCTGTAGTGTTCTGAAGACTGGGGTTCATAACCCGGCCCCGCCTTGGTGGGGTTTTACATGTTCTCTCCATGTCTGTGTGGGATTTCTTTGGGCACTCTGGTTTGCTCCCACATCTCAAAAACATGCATTTATTGGACACACTAAATTGCCCTTTTTGGAAATATTTGGCAGTGTTACTCCAAATCTTGTCGCCAATTTTGTTTTCGCAAACATTTCACAAGATCTATACAACCGCACATCTAAAACTGTGCTGGAATTGTACTAAAACTCTTATCTTTGTATTCTTGGACAGGAAGCAGTTAAACAGAGACACTGTACCAACATCAACTTCACATCCCGCTCTTCCTCATTTCCTCCTGTTCCATTATTACCTCCTCATCAAGTCCTTGCCCCAGGAACCACTTAACATTCCTGACATTTCCTTCCATCACAGCCAATCATCACCCTGATTGTCCATCCTTGTCTCGACAGTTCCCACGAGTGCTTGGAATTATTGGAAATGTTTACATTTTTTTTTACTTTTTCAATGGTTGGCAAAAATATTTTGGATCAAGTTCTGAAGCTCCTTTCGTTGCTTTGCATCTTGTTCTGTAATCAGGTTTCATTCACTTTTTATTGGTTCCTTGCTGTGTTTGCTTGTGCATGTATTCTCCTTTTCTTGTCCTTTTTTGATATGCTTTTATTTTTTGTAACCAAGTGACTTTTACCTCCACTTTAAGTACATTTTAATTATTCCCGCTGCACTCTAGGCTTTTATTGCCCCACCCTTCCCTTTTTACTCACCACAATGACAAACGGCCCAAAAATGTATTTTTTTTTTAATCCTCCATATGGTTAAGTTTTTAATCTGTGTTACTTGCAGTCTCCACTTGTGTTGGAGGCCATTTAGGCATTTTGACAACTCGTAACAACTCAATTTAAAAGAAAAAAGTATGCAGGAAGCACTTTCCTGTGGCACACTTTACTCATGGGCCTGCAATGTGATAAATGTGTTTTTCTCAAGCAGGAAACAAGCATCTCCTCACAACAAAGAATCAAATCCGAACAAATGGTCCTTTCAGGAGCTCACTGACACTTACTGCACCCTGTTTTTTTTTTTTTTTTTTGGTGTGTCTAGAATAAGATAACGCGGCGATATATCTTCATTAAGTTATAATGAGGAAACAACATCTGGCTACACACAAGATAGGACAATCTACAGATAACATAACAAGTCACCAAAAGTATCTTCTCTTCTGCTACTTTCTCCCAGGCCTTATCGAGCCTCCAATGTTTTTCCACTTAAACTCGCACTCATCACCAATTGCCAAATAGGCCAGCCGTTACAAAACACTTTGCTTCCTGCCAGCGTGGCCAGTCTGAAATGTACCTCTCCCAGCAACTCAATGTTGGTGTTTGTGTTTGAGAGAGATTAAGAGGAAAGGATAGAGATTCTGACATTGCAACAGATGTGCATATTTTTGGAATGCCAGTATCAATGTTTCCCACAAGATCACATCTTTTGTGTTGCCCTTCACTCATTTCACTCATAATCTTGAACTCTGACCCTCTTGGCCAGGGGAAGACATTGAAATTCCAGTGTCTTCTGTCTAAAAACTACAACACTCATACACATGTACTAGCAGAACAAAGGGGCAAATTATCTCAAACTACAGCAACACAAACTACAAAACATTACGTGGAACATGTTGGCGATAAGTTTTGTAGTTTGCGTTATTCTGTGTATTAGAATTTAATCCTTGATACTGTTATCACTAACACGGTGCTGGGACTGTTTTGAAGACCTGCTGCAGCTCTGACCTACTTGTGTCAGTGCACAAGGTTCGTATACATGTACACATTTTTCTTCTCCTCATTCAGTGCGTGCGTGGAGAGTGTCTTTTATTTGGAAACGTGTATTCTGAGAAGTTGACTGTTTGGACAACTTTCAGACTACTGCAGGCCAATTGGGTATGGAATCAATGGAGGCAATGACATGAGTTGAGATGAGAGTGAAGTGGTCCATTTGTATCCGGAGCTCCTCTATGCTTTATTAGTTGATTTTCGGCCAGTTGGTGGAAAAGGTCTCAGATGGCAGTACATCAAGTGTATAAAGAGCACTCATTAAATTCCTGCATGGGCCCCCAAAATACTAACAATCAGGGTTTCTAGCTCCCTTCCCAAGCAGCATCGAAGTGATCTATGTGGAGCCCCTTCACTCTGTGTGTCCAGTTCTGCATGTCGGCTATACAGTATACAGTGCAACTGATGAGGTCGAATCCATTTTGGGATTCTGGTCAACTTCCAATTTGGAAACTGTGTTCTTTAGCAAATGGGAGAAGTATCAATAAATACTTCCAGGGTCAACATGTCTGTATAATAACAGATTTACTAATTGTGCAGGTTGTGTTTTAAGCAGTGATGCTTGGACACCACTTTTTTTCTCACCCAGTACATGTGCAGGTATTTACATTTACACTCTCCAATTCCAAGTATCGATACTTGATGATGCCATTTCGTCTTGTCATCGTGATGGTTTTATTCTCATTAAATATTCTTCAGAGAAACACAAACTTTTCCTGAGCATGGAATATATTTCACTCAAATATAACATTTTAATAAGTAAGTAACAACTCATCATTATTGACATTTTAACATCCAACTACATCTTTGTCTCTCCACACATTTAACTAGAATATACAGTAGTAACACAAGGTATTTTTAAATAGTTTTAAAATGAAACTTGTTGCAGGACAACCAAAGTGGACCATTGTAAAGTAGTATCATAGTATTTGAGCATTTTATTAAGTGCATGCACATTTGGATATTATCTTAGTCATGCCAGTGCATCACCGGTTTTAAGGATTTAATATTTTCAGTTTTAATACTATATGCTGGCAGTCTTAAAATCTAAAAATGTGTTAAAGCAAAAAAGCTTGACAAACACAAAAAAAATGTATAGTCGTTTCACCAAAATAAGAAAAAAAAATACTTTGTGTAAAGAGTTGTGAACAACTTCATTTAAATTACCACATGCTGGTCACTGCTGCCAAAAATGTTCTGAGGTTGTGCCTGGAGGGATTTTATACATTCACCTAATCGAAAGGACACACCTTGTTGAAGACTTGAGCTCGACGGGAGCAAACTCCCCGCACGGAGCATAAAAGAGGCAGAAAGTTCAAAATCGCATGTGCGCATTCCACTGTTTTTGTAGCGCCGTGGCTGAAAAGGCCAGATGTCCCATCGGACTGGGCTGCTTGATAGTTTTCTCACAAGTGTCCAAACAAAGGGGGGCAGACTCTTAACATTTCTAAGCCCTTGCAATGGCAGCGGTCTGGAAGCCCTACTTTATCCCATGGCATTCCACACCATCTTTCATGCTGCTTCTTTCTGCCCGTGCCAGCCGGGTCAGGGGGGGCTCTGTTTTCTCAGGCCGCCAAAGACCAAACTGGTCACATCTAAAAAACAAAACACACACACAAAAACGCTTTCATTCTGTTCATTGTGAGCCACATTTAGTTGGGGTGGTGGTGGTTGGTGCTTGTTGAGTGATAACAGCAGCAAAATTGTGGGTGTTTAACCCTTTCACGAGGAAATGTGAGGATTTCTAAACACCCACTTCCACCATTGTTGTGATAAAGTGTGGGTGTTGAAATATTTTTAAGGGAAAAGAGAGTGTTGAAACATACAAGGCTCTGACACACCTAGCTGGGTGTCCTATCCAGTTCAGATAATAAAATAAAAACATGCTTCTATTTTCCATCCATCCATTTTCTTAGTTGCTTATCCTCACAATGGTCGCGGGTGTGCTGGAGACTATCCCAGCTGTCAATGGACAGGAGGTGGGGTACACCCTGAACTGGTTGCCAGACAATCGAAGGACACATAGAGACAAACAGCCGCAGTCACAATCACACCTAGGGGCAATTTAGAATGTCCAATTAATGTTGCATGTTTATGGGATGTGGGAGGAAACCGGAGTGCCTGGAGAAAACCCACACAGGCAAACTCCACACAGGCGGGGCCGGGGTTGAACCCTCTGCCTCAGAACTGTGAAGCCAACACTTTCCAGCTGATCCACCATGCCTCCTTCTATTTTCCTAAATAAAAACAGGGAATTCTAGAAATGGAGAACAACTTTGGCACCAACCAATTTTTTTTTTTTTTAATTTCCCTTCTTCTTCTTCTTTTCCTTTGGGCTTGTCCTGTTAGGGGTCGCCACAGCGTGTCATCTTTTTCCATCTAAGCCTATCTCGTGCATCTTCCTCTCTAGCACCCACTGTCCTCATGTGGTCCCTCACAGCATCCATCAACCTTTTCTTTGGTCTTCCTCTTGCTCTTTTGCCTGCCAGCTCCATCATCAGCACCCTTCTACCAATATACTCACTCTCTCTCCTCTGAACATGTCCAAACCAACAAAGTCTGCTCTTTCTAACCTTGTCTCCAAAACAGCCAACCTTGCCTGTCCCTCTAATGAGCTCATTTCTAATCCTATCCAACCTGTTCACTCCGAGCAAGAACCTCAACATCTTCATTTCTGCTACCTCAAGTTCTGCTTTCTGTTGTTTCTTCAGTGGCACCGTCTCCAATCCGTACATCATGGCCAGCCTCACCACTGTTTATAAACTTTGCCCTTCATCCCAGCGGAGACTCTTCTGTCACATAGGACATCAGATGCCTTCCGCCAACTGTTCCACCCCGCTTGGACCCGTTTCTTCACTTCTTTACCACACTCTGTATTGCTCTGTATTGTTGACCCCAAGTATTTGAAGTCATCCACCTTCGCTATCTCTTCTCCCTGGAGCTTCACTCCTCCTCCTCCGCCCCTCACATTCATGCACATATATTCAGTTTTACTTTGGCTAATCTTCATTCCTCTCCTTTCCAGTGTATGCCTCCATCTTGGTAATTGTTCCTCCGCCTGATCCCTGCTTTCACTGCTGATCACAATATCATCTGCGAACATCAGAGTCCAAGGGGATTCGAGTCTAACGTCATCTGTCAGTCTATCCATTACTCCCGCAAACAGGAAAGGGCTCAGCGCGGATCCCTGATGCACTCCCACCTCCACCTTAAATTCTTCTGACACACCTACAGCACATCTCACCGCTGTTCTGCTGCCCTCATACATGTCCTGTACTATTCTAACATATTTCTCCGCCACACCAGACTTGCGCATGCACTACCACAGTTCCTCTCTTGGTACTCTGTCATAGGCTTTCTTTAGGTCTACAAAGACACAATGTAGCTCCTTCTGACCTCTGTACTTTTTCATGAGCATCCTCAAGGCAAATAATGCATCTGTGGTACACTTTCTAGGCATGAAACCATGCTGTTGCTCACAGATATTTACTTCTGTCCTGAGTCTAGCCTCCACTACTCTTTCCCATAACTTCAGTGTGTGGCTCATCATCTTTATTCCTCTATAGTTCCCACAGCTCTGAACATCCCCCTTCTTTTTTAAATTGCCCATTTTTTTTTTTTTTTATAATTCTTTGTTCACAACGAAAGCAGGTAGCATATAGATCTTTTACATCCATCCATCTTCTGAGCTGCTTATACTCACGAGGGTAGCTCTTTTACAATTAAATACTAAAATTAAACTTTGTCTGAATACTAATTGAATTTTAGTATTAGTCAAACTACAGTAAGTGTTGCAAATCAGTGCTAGTGTTTTTTTTCCTCTTCTCAAGCATATATGCTAGTTATATTAGCTGCTATGCTAACAGTCAAGAAGAAACTTAGCCTTAAAATAAAAGTGTCTTTCTGATCATTTGAGAAGCACTGTTCCATGAGTTTTAGTGACACTCAATTAAGATTATATCATTGAGAAAATGTGAAAAACAGAGGAGAGGACTTGCAGTCCTTGAGGTGTACCCATGCTCAAAGATAATCACTTCGTGATTTCTCCTGAGCCACAGGTCACATTTTCTCTCTCCGTCTAGATGGCTAAAAAGGTCTTCCTTAACAGTGTTGCGTGTGCTGAGAGACACTACTTCAGAGCAATTACAACAAAGACACCAACATAATCACTCTATAAATCTAGCTTCATGTTATATTTGAATTGCAAGATGGAGGAATAGGTGAAAAAAAACTTTAGGGGGTGCTCAAGAGGTATTTGGGATTTTAAAACTTTTACTACAGCCCTAGCTTTGTTGCAATTTCCCAAATATATTCCCACACAAAGTAGGACATGTAGCTGTATAATTATTTAAAATGTAAGATGAAGAATAAAGGGAGACGTTGGATGTGGAAATGGACTTGTGAATGATATAATAATCAATTGGTAGTGTCTGTAGTATTTTTTTCATTTTTTTATTGAGGGGGGGTGCTGTCTCATGAGCTGGAGCAGGCATCATTAACAGGTCAAATATAGAATTTCACTCTTGGCTCTGAGCCCACCTGCAAGAAGCAGATATTTGCAGTTCAGTTTATGGCACAGTCAAACACATTCCTGGTACTGTGCCCTTGAACAATGTGTTGACATCATTTCCGTGTGAGGGAGTAGATTGTGTCCTTTGTTTTCAGAGCTCAGTACCAGCACATGCCAGTAGATGTCCGTCTTCAGTCTTTCACAGCACAGGGGGTCACAATGTTTCAGTTGAACATTGAGAGGAATTTCACCGCAAATTCCATCACAAAATAAAGTGACTGACAACTACCTTGGGGCAAGGGGGGGTTGGGTGAGGTGGGCTTGGGAAACCTGTCTGAACAAAGCAACCTGCATCATGTACTTTAAATATAAAAATGCCCCCCCGCCCCACTTCATTACATTGTATTGACTTTTACTACCATACTGTATGACTGAATAGCAGGACAAGCAGGCTGGGAAAATTCCGAGTTTTATAATACCCAATTCCAGTGATGTGACGTTATTTAATATTTATTTTTGCTAATATTCTGTCATTTGAAAATTTTACACCTGGAACACATTCAAGAAAGCTGAGACGGTCACATGTTTACCACTGTGTTACATCACTTTTCCTAGTAAAGGACACAAGTGTGTTGGAACTGAGGATATCGATTGTTAAATCTTTGTAGGTGGAATTCTTCCCCATTCATGCTGCATAAACACTCCAACTTAAAGTTCCTCAGCAGTCTGGGGTCTTTTTTGTGCTTCAAAACACGCCACACATTTTCAATCTTAGACAGGTCTGGATCCCTGGCAGGCCAATCTAGCACTGGCACTCTTTTATTACAAAGCCACACTGTTGTATAATGCATGCAGACTATGGCTTGGCATAGACTTGCTGAAATCAGCACGGACACTGCTTGGATGGCAGCACATATTGTTTCTAAATGTGGATGTACCTTTCAGCACTAATGGTACTGTCACAGATAGATATTCAAGTTACTAATACCATACACTTGAATTTTGCACTGATAACAATCTGGATGTTCCTTTTCCCTTTTGGCCCGGAGAACACTACGTCCATGAGTAATAAAAGTCATGAAATGTGAACTTGTCAGTCCAGAACATGCTTTTCCACTTCCACTTTGTTTCAGTCCATCTCAGATCTGAGTTCAGGCCCGGAGAAGTTGTTGGCATTTCTAGGTGGTATTGATTTTACGGCTTTCATTTTGCATAGTCGTTGACTGGTTATCGGAAGTGTTTCTGAGCCCATGTGGCAATATCCTTCACGCAATGATGGTGGTTTTTAATGCTGTCCCACTAGAGGGGTCAAAGGCAATCAACGACCTTGTTGTTTATCTTCATGGATTTCTCCAGATTCTCTGAATCCTTTGATTATATTACGGAGCATAGCTGATGAAATTCTCAAGTTCCTTGCAATTGTATGTTGAGAAACATTGTTCTTAGTCTATATGCTCGTGCAATTATTCCCAAAATGTTGAAACTTGCCCCATCCTTGCTTGTGAACAACTGAGCCTTTTGGGGATGCTCTTTTTATGCCACATGACACTCACTTGTTTCCAGTTAACCTGATCACCTATGGAAAGTTGCAAACAGATGTCTTTTGTTGTGGCTGTCACAGTTTTTGGGAAACGTGTTACAGGCATCACATTTCAAATGAGAGAATATGTGCAAAAAAAAAAAAAATCAAAAAGCTCAGTTTGAACATGAACTGTATGATAGAAATGATTTGCCAATCATTGCATTTTTATTTACTTCATTGGCATTGGGGTTTGTAACAGGTGCACACAAAAGATTAATAAATTTTAATTTGTGTGTTTTGTAGCTTACAATGATATGAAATATATATTTTAAAAATAAACCTGCGCTGAACAAAATCTTGCAGATATAATTTTTTGTCTAGCGTGTTTAGTTGTGCATGGTGAAAGATCACATTCAATCCAATGTGTTTATTTTTTTTCTGAGTGCACTTGAACGCCCCACAGCAGGAGTTGGGTGAGTAGTGCCGTGACGTCATTACACGGGGGCGTGTCCTTTGATGAAATCAGCTGGGGAAACAACAACAGAAAAAGGAGGTGGCTCAGACTGGAACCGAGTGTCTGGACCGGTAAATGTGTACATTGCAACCCATAAAAGTGTTATATCGGGTGTCTTTTATCACCAGTGGATGATTTAAAGTGAAACGAGGTTCGCGAGGCACTGAAAAGGCGGCCACGGGAAGCTGGAAAAGAGGGTGTGTGTGAGAGGGCAGAGGTCCTTTTTGTCCCCTTGCAGATCCATGTTCTTTGTGTCAAGTGGACCTTAACACGACCACCTATTTGTTCTTCCCCGCGTGTCCTTGCCTGGTTTGCGAGACCGGCACACCAGCAGAGTGGCATGTGGGTCAATTCTGGAACCGTCGGAAGGTAGGGAGCCCTTTCACCTTCTCCACAAAACAAAAACAACCACAGCCACATGCTCTCAATTCCATCCCACCGATTTCCTTCTTTTGCTCCTAAAAGTTGACACCATTCTTTTCGTGCTGTGCTGACTCCTTTTTGTGTGTATGTGCAGTTATACTTTATGCTGTGTTCATTTCGTCACTAATCCCCCACCCCCTCCCCCACGCGATGCCTCACGTTTTAATGTTTAATATGTTTACAGTGGTGGGATTATTGTTGCCCCGCCTTCTGTAACTAAGGTGTTACGTGTTTTAGTGCATTGGATGGGTTTGGCGTGTTATGCAAGATTTATTAGCTGCATCTTTCTGGGGATGATATCTACCTTGTATTTGCACGTGCTGCTCTTTCAATTTTGAACGTTTTTTTTTTTTTTTTTTTTTTTTTTTTTTTTTTTTTTTTTTTTTGCTCTTTGCACCCCCAAGATGTGTTTCTCCCAGAAAACATGAATGAGTCAGGTGCTTATGAATGGGAGAGGGTGCTTCATTCATTAAGTGTGATCTCAGGAGTGGGGTGCGCGCGCCCGCCCGGTTGTGATTTGACGATGACATCCGGTTTTCTGCAGGGAAATTGTGAATTTGACAGCAGGTCCGCGCCCACGCGCACCGGGGTAATGCTTATCCTGTGGCTGTGACGTCAGGTGAGGGTTTGTGTTACACAGGTGACACGGTGATGTCTGCAGGGCGTGAATCCTGAACTGAATCAAATGCATCTAATAAAACTGCAAGAACAAAACAACAGATTGTCCATCATATTCACATTAGGTTTTTGTGGAAATAGCGCATTCATATTTTGCAGTCTTTATCTTTTGACCTATGATAATATTTGCACATAATCTTATTTTTACGAGGAGTGGTCTTCTGTGAGAGATAATTAGGTGTGGCGTGGGATTGGTCTAAAAAGTATTCAATACACACAATGTATATTTATTCGTCTATCTATACCAATGACTTATCGTGATAGGCAGAACAATTGTTCTTTTTCCACTAGATGGCAGTTCACTTATGTAATAATATTATGACGTTCTTTATTTTTTTTTAGTTTGTTGCTGCGCTTTGAGATTTATTTACTAAAGAATGTGCCTCGCTCAGTAAAGGTTAGGATACACAAATAATGATGTCCAATACAAGAATCACAAATTCCATCCTTCTAAAACTAATGCTCATTTTTGGTGGACACTGTCGGTGTATTATTTTAATGTATTTAACAATATTTTCACTACAAGCCAGTAGGGTTTTTGTTTGCAGGGTCGAGGACAAGTGCTGCATAATATTGAGAAGTACTACATTCTTTCGGCTTGTCCCGTTAGGGGTCGCCACAGCACGTCATCTCAGATGAACGCTCCTATTTGTTTGGCACAGTTTTTATGGGGGATGCCCTTTCTGACACAACCCCAGAAACGAACTCACGACCCCTGGTTTACCAAACCAATGCTCTGACCACTGAGCTGTAGGGTCCCTTGCTGCATAATCTACCCACGATTGAGGCATGTCTGTTTGCTTTTTGAAAATACCAAAACTTTCCCACTGCCTGTATGGGTGAACTTCTTAATGCAGTCATGTGTAGCGCAATGCTCAGTGACACAAGTGTGTGAATGTCTTGAGCTGGCACAGACCAGCCACAACTCTGGATCCCTGCATTTAGATAACTGTGTGGATGTGCCCGTATCAATGTCAAAGTGGAAGGTAACCTATAAATAAATGGAGCGCATGTTTTATTTAATGCTAAAGTCATATTTTGAATGAACGTGCCTTGTTGGAGTAGGGATACATAGAGAGTGGTTTGGTAAGGGGAAAAACTAGCTCCCTCGTTAGCTTCTTTAATGCATTCTTAAGTGCCCGTGGAGCAACTGGCCAGTTAGGCGTCTTGTTTAAAATCGCTCTAGCTGTGAGTGTCTATGCTGGTCAGTCACAGGCCACATTTGTTGCCAGTTGGCCACCAACTGTCCCATTTACCCCAATATGGTAACCTCTGCTCCATGAGGCACTGTGTCTCAATTAAGTGCCAGCTGCATTGTCCATTTTTAATGACTAACATTCCAAAATGATCCTCACTAGGATGACAAGCACGTTGGAGCAATTATTTCAACAATTTCTGGACGAGAGGGAGGGTAACACTGAAATGGTCGCCAGCCAATCCCAAGGCACATGGAAACAAGCAACTATTGGCACTTGAATTCTCACCTACAGGCAATTTAATTTTCATTTAATCTACCCCACAGTTTTTGGGGATGTGAGAGGAAACCAGAGTACCCAGAGAAAACCCACACAGGGACGAGGAAAACATGCAAACTCCACACAGGTGGAGACAGGGATTTAAACCTTGGTCCTCCGAACTGTGGGGCAGATGTGCTAACCAGTTGTCCATCGTGCTGCCTGGTTTGGTCTCCATTCCATGTTATGGGTGCATGTGACGTTCATCAAAGACTCTCAATCAAAGATTCTCAAAGTATGCTACGGGTTCCACAAGTGGTACTGTATGCCGGCTTCCTCTAGCAGTATGCGAAATAATCACTGGATTATGAATTAAAAAAAAAAAAAAAAAAAACACTTCAAACATTAAATTAAGTGGTGTTACTGTTCGGTTGTCTTTAAATTTTAAAATATGAAGCATTTGCATTTTAATCATCAAGAACTGTTTATTTAGGTAGATTTTTTTTTATTTTTTTTTTTTGCTTGTGAATAAACTTGGTAAAGGTCTCATCAACAATATATGAAAATTCAGGAAGGTGGGGCACAACAAACACTCTGCGTGTTGATACTAAAAGTGCAATGGTAATATAGTTAACACAGCATTTTGTGCAACAGTTGTTGTAAAGAGGAACAAACTGAGAGGTGGCCAAGGAGTAGGTGGGAAACATGGTCAGTTAAGGACAAGAAAGGAGGGCATAAAGAGTAGCTTAGTATTGTTGCAGCAATGAGAGGAGAACACGAAGGTTGACACTGTCGTTCATTGAAATGTGTGCATTTTTCACAGCCGATTTTTTTTTAATTTTTTATTTATTTTTATTTTTGTGTGTGTGTGTGTGTGTGTATGCACACCAGCACCCTCAGCAGTGGGCGAGCCGATTATGGGTCGGCATGCAGGCTTGCATGTCTGTGTCATGTCTTTGAGGTCTACCGTCAGCCATCGGGTGAGCCAAGCAGAGGCTACAGACCCAATTATGTAAGCAGTCTGTGCCAGCTGTGCCTCTGGCACTCACTGTCTCTCACACCTAGATAACGCAAACAAAGGCTAGTAAAACACTCAACACCAAATTAAAAAGAATAGGTTATGTATGTGATAACACAGTTTCACCCATTTCCTTCAACAATGCTTCCAAATCAAAGTCAAGGTTGGGTCATTTCAAGAGTTTTATCATAATGTGAGGAGCTGTTGGGGTCATGACTTCCCAGACAAAAGGCACCAAAAATGGGGTGCATTTTGGGTTAAGGGCTTGCTTCCATGGATCCCAAAAGGTGTTACATAAGAGAAAGGCAGACAGAAAGGGGGAGGGGGTGCGGGAGTGCGTAGGCGATGGGTCTAATGCTGCTTCTTCATGGTCATTCACTAAGTTGTGAGGACTATAGATCGATTTATAAATCTATTTCGTTAGATGGATGTGAGGTAGCACATAGAGCATTAGAGTGAGAGAATAGCTTAATGTAAGAAAGAAGGAGGGGGAGTTTTAGTCTGTGGGAGAGGAGGTGTGGTTGAGTGGGCACAGCTGGGAATCAGCTAGATAAAGCTCAGCAGCAGCCAGATGAATGAAATGTCTGAACAAGTAGAAACGTAAGAGCCAAAAGATAACCAGGTAAGTGACAAAAAAGGCTGTTTCAACACATTTTGCACTCCCATTTGCACGTCGTATTAAAGATGCTGCAAAGTGAAAAGAAATGTCATCAAATAATTGAGCACACCACAGAGAGGAGTATTAACACCCCTGCCTAATGATTTTTAAGTGCTAATTATATTAAATGAGGCTTCAAAACCTTTGTGTCTGGAATATGTACCATTACTCGTTGCAGAAAAATCGTTGCTGCGACAACAAGGCGCTCGAAATCAGCACCATTGATGCACAAGGCTGGTTGTGAGGTAGAAAAAAAAAAAAAAGGCCTTCTACCTTCTCTCCGTGATGTGCGCACACTCATTGCTGACGAGGCACTAAACTATAATTTTGATGGATGAAACCTACTCTTCTGTGCAAAATTGTATAATGCAATTACAGAATATTGAAACTGTATCGTGTTTGTACGTTAACGTAGAACGTTAAACCATATATTTGTATTGAATGTAACAATTTGACATGCAATGCATTATTGCTGCTTGTTGATAAGAGTATTAAAATAAATGGTGTGCATGCAGTATCCCAACCACTCGAGGCACTATTTGTGATTACCCCTAATTTTGACATGTCTCCCTTGAAGCATCTCCACAGGCTCCTGTTTGTGCATTCAATATAACAGCAAAACGTTTGCGTTTCCCCAATTGGGTTCAGCCAAAAAGATTTTTCTTTGTGCTGTTCCTTCTCCTGCGTACATTCAGACAGTCATCTTTGCTACCGTGCAGGGGAGATGATTGGCAACACAGATCAAGTCTAGACAAATGTGTGCAGTTCACAATCGGTCATTGGCTAAAACTGAAACTTGAGCTTAGCAGCTTCTCTTTCCGTTGCTCTGAGCCGCACTGCTGCACCCTTATAACCGGGGAGCTTCTTCCGCAACTCGCCCTTTAAATAATTGTGGTAGCCTCCATAAGCTCCTTACAGTTCAAACACAGACCAGCTAGCAGGTGCTTTACATGTCAGTAATGTGTGAGGAGATAATTAGGTTATGGCTTATGACCGACACGTGACCCTGGCCGATGTAGGACCACAGATGGACTGGTCGCTCTGGATCCCTTTGACTGTGTGTCCACAGCAGCAGCTGCTCCTGCTTATATTGCTGCTTATCACTAACCAGCAGGCACTAAACATGCGCAAACTGCAGGCTTCCTGTCCTTGGGCCTTTTGTCACTCTTATTTCCTCTGTCCAAGAGCTAGGATAAGGGCTAAATTCTTACCATGCATGAACATGTTTGGTTATTGTTGGTTTTGCACTTTTGATCCCAGTGGCATTGGCGACTGATTGTAATTCTTGGTGACAGTCCTCTCCTCCTCCCTAAAACTCAAATACTCCCTCCCTGACTCGTCTCTATGAAAATCCCACTCTCACATCTGATTTTACATGGGAAGCACTGAATGGTAATAACATAACCTCAGGCTTTGGTGTTTTTTTTTTTCCTGTTTTGTTTTTTCTCCTTCTGAAATCATGTTTTAGTGTTACATCATCACAATCTGTACAGTCCTAAAGTCATCCTATTTTGCATTTTCATAATCTCGGTGGATGTTCGAGCGGAAATATTGATTACATTCTAGTATTCATGTCAAAGGGAGTTGACATGAGCTTGAGACTGTTTATCTTTCTCAAAGGGCACTTTCACACTGCTTAGAAAGCAAACTTCTCCGATGCTCGTCACTTTTTTTTCCCTCCAACATTTACCGCCTTGATCACATAACTCTCTTGTCCTCACAGCAATGTTTTTACAGACTGAGTTACTGCCTGAAGGCTGCCAAAATGCTGGATATCAAGAGTAGTACAAAAGGGTAAGCTAGATCCAGTCAAGGTACTCGGATGGGTCAACTGAGCATTGTCATTTCTGACTTACATAGAACCCTTTTCTCAAACATAACTGATATTGAAATAAACCATATTTTTTTGGGGGGGAGTGCAAGGCACAATGCAAGGTCATTATAACCTCAAGTAGAAACACAAGATGAGTGAGAGTTTGCCATTTAAGCTGTACCTTTGCAAAAGCATTACAGTATATTTTACCTCTTGATTGAATTGTAGTGTCCCATTTGTCCATTGTCATAATTTGTTACCTAATATGTATTCCTTTTAAGGATGAATGTGGTTATTACAGTGAGATTATTGGATAGGTTAGATTCATAGTTGTTCCTCCACCCACAATTCTACTAAAATTGTTTAGAAACGTGTCATAGTTGATCATCTTAAAAAAATGGTTTGAGATCTTAACGCATACCATATCTCTATATTTTCTTTCAATTTATGAGACATTTGCTCATCGGTCAAATGTCATTCAAAACAGAGTTAAAGGTTTCATTTAGCTGACACTATCCTTGGAAGCTGGTTGGTTCATTGTACAGGTTTTATGGCACATTCTCATGCATCAATGAGTTATAAAATGATAATGGTGGGAATACTTTGATTATTTAAAGCCATGCATTACCCTGGGGAACAATTTGGGGATAAAATATTAGATTTTTATGCCGATTAAAACTAAAATAGGCATGCTTATTCCAAAAAGTTTGACAAGTTTTTTTTTTTTTTTTTTTTTTTTTAACTCTTCAAATTTCACTGATTAGCTGTAGTAAGACTTTCCAGGTGATTACAATTGGATTCTCTTGAGGTTGTCAACAACTTGTTTGTGCGGTCGAAAGGGAGACAGTGTGGTGAGAAATGTGGGCAACTCCCAATAGATCAATACTAACTGCAAACAGAAAGCTGAATTGAGGATTTGTGCCATCCACTATCCTTTGAAAAACATGGCATAAAATAAACATTGCAGTCATTCCTGTTTGTTTCGTATTTCATTGTATGTCAGTATTTTTCAGTAGTTGTATTAAGCAAGTATGTATCTGTTAAATACAGTATTTATCATATCTTGAGAAAATTCAGATCTACAATTAAAAATCATATGCTAGAGGAAAAACTGAGATCAGTTTTGGATTCCACACCTAAAAATTTGTTAAAATAGGGTGTCACACCTAAATCGACAAAAATTTTGTTCCCCTGTTTTATTAGTTCTAAAGAGCTTCAACTACAATGAAAAATCTGTCCCACCGCCATCGTCATTTAGAGCGTGAAGATCACTGTAACCTCAAATTAGCCTGGGGGCTACATGTTAATAGAATGCAGATTACTGCATGTCTCCCTTACATGGAGTGTGTGTGTGTGTGTGTCACAGCCAGACAGGCATTAAGGAAAATTATTACTAATTCCCAACATTGCAAAGACACTTGTATTATTACCATATTTAATTCAGAGAATTGACTCGTTTCTCAAGCTCATATAGACAAAGGTCTTGCCTTCTGACCTGACTGATGTAATCAGTGTCGCTTTTTCATGTTAATGAGGATGTCTGTGGGGTGTTTCAGCACAGCAGCAGTTGTTGGTTAATAAGCAGGTTGGAGACGTGTGACGACATGATGTACAGATCAGGGCTCGTAGTGTCGCTCGTGTGTCTAGTGAATGGGTGCCATTTTTAGCTGATCGTATCAGTTGGTGCCGGACTAAAGACAACCACATCAATGGAATACCAAGCAGAGGCCTTTTATGAATGTTTCATAGGCTCTATTTCTGAGTCCACCGAGTGGTTCTTTGAAAAAAGTTTCAGGGATTTTTGGATCGGTAAAGCTGTGTGCGGGGGATGGTTATGCAATAGAAAAAATTGTACAAGGGCCCTGTGTGTAGAAATTTGGCATTCAAAATGTGCTTTGTGTTTGGGCAAATAAACAATGATAATGCTGTCTTGAGGAAAAAATAAATATATATTTCAACAGTGATGTTCAGTATGAACATAGAAAATCCATAGTGCTGTACATCTGATCTCCATTTGCCTATGCTGTTGACAAAGATGAATTTTGTTGATTATGTGGACTTGCCAATAAACTGAGTTTTCACACATTACTCAAACACACCCATTTTGTTTTGAGTGGAAACATCCTTATTGTCCAAGATTTTGAAAGCTCATCTCATACACAACTTTAGTTTCTTTTTTTAAGCATTCAAATATGACTAGTTGGTATGTCTGGGTCACAGTTCTGTGGAACCGGGTTCAAATCATCCTCGCCTATGTGGAGTTTACATGTTCTCCATGTACCTGCGTGGGTTTTCTCCTGGTACTCTGGTTTTCTCCCAAATTCCAAAAATATGTGGTACATAAATTGAAGACTCTAAATTGCCCACGGTCCGGAAGATGAATGAAAGAATGTTTACAAAGGTCTTCTCTGCAGCATGTCAAATGGAAAAGACTTATTTATTTTCACTTTACAGGGACTTAAAGTAATCATTTTGGGGGAAAAAAATATCGTGCACATCTTTGCTGAAACCTGCAGAGGCACGATGATCAGTCTTACATCCATGAAATGGGATTTCACAAGATTAAGATCCATCCATATTTTTAAAATGAACGGTAACTTGTTTACCAATTTTCCCATGTTTTCAAAGACGTCAAATGTCCATTCCTATGGATAAAACAAAAATATTCAAAACACCATGCAATACTACACCACAGATTACAAGCCAAATAACAAATTTATGGTTAATGAATTCCTCATTGACTGTAAGTCAATAAAGAGCATGATCAGTTTGAATAAATTGCTTACTATTGCTGTGTTGCTCTTTACCTAGCTTCAAGAAATCTATATTTTCACTTGTGTATCAAAAACAATTCTGAAACATGTGGTTGAGCATGCTCAAGGAAACTAGATATCCTGTTAGCTATGCAAGGTGAAAAAAAACTGCAAGTTCAGACGTCATCTCTTTCTCTGTCCTTCTCTGGGTGCTGTAACAGAAATAGCTCAGCAGTCCCTGCATGTGTTCTGTAGAGAAGTTGGCAGAGTCCTCCAAATTATGGTCAGTGACGCTCAGTGCCCTGACAAAAACTCCCTAGCCTGGCTCACAATTAGAAACCACTGATCCAACATGGCAAGAGCTTTAAGTATCCCAATGATGACTCATTCCTCTTGGAAAGCTTTACCAAACGAACTCTCATTTTTCATAAATTGACCACTTCATTTGTCTTCCCTTCTTCCCAGGGCCCTCTCCATGGATATAGACACAGACTATGAGCGCCCCAATGTGGAAACCATTAAATGTGTGGTGGTAGGGGATAATGCAGTGGGCAAGACCAGACTTATATGTGCCCGGGCTTGCAATGCCACCCTCACACAGTATCAGCTCCTCGCCACCCACGTGCCAACCGTTTGGGCTATCGACCAGTATCGTGTATGCCAGGAGGTGGGCGCACACATACAAAGACACACAAGATAATGTGTGGAGTAAACTAAACGAATAAAAGGAAAGTTGCACTGAAAGCAACTGATTTCTGTTAAGGCATTTTTGTGTGTTCGCAGGTTTTAGAGAGGTCTCGGGATGTTGTGGACGAGGTCAGTGTGTCCCTCAGGCTCTGGGACACCTTTGGTGATCATCACAAGGACAGACGATTCGCCTATGGCAGGTGAACAAACAAACACACAAAACAAAATCATTGGCTCAAAAAACACAAAAATTTGACCACAGTCCTTTTTATTCATTAGATATTTTAAATCCTATAGCTTTTAAAATTAAAAGAAAAAAACACCCAGGCGGGTTTGAGATTACTGTGACATAACACTCCAGTCAATCCCACACCAACAGGGCCAGCGAATTTATAAGGTTTTTCCTCTGACCCAACCACCAGCGCTTTTTAGCTGAACTCTGCCCCCAGGCTGTTACATCCTTCCTTCCACCAGACATGATTGGATCATGGTTTGATCCTCTTACTCAGCATGCCTTGTTCAAAGCTGCTTTGTTGGCATGAAATGCTAAAATAATTAAGCAAACCGGGCAATGAGATTTCAGAATCAAATTATAGAGAGAAAGCTAGTTCCCATTTGTCACTTAAACTTCTGTTGACAAAATCTGTTAGTTCCAGAATGCTGTTGTTTACTGGCACTGGCGAAACGAAGCCAATTTGAAAAGATGTGCCTCTGAAGCCGCCATGTTGAAAGTGGCATATTGCTGTGGCGCCCCTGTTGTTTCTATTGTGCACTACCAGAGAAAGAGCGAGGCATGGTGGCATTGTTAACAAAGGAATACAAAGCACAAGTGCCTAGAATCTGGAACATGCTGTTTTTTGACAATTTTTGTCAAGTAGTTTGCCTTTGGCAATGGATTTCAGACTAGGAAGCACACTAATTCCTCATGGCTCTTGAAAGCAACTCACCTAGAATACTGTACGTCAACAACGCCACCATGACCAAACACACAGGCTTGGTAGGTCTGGATAAAATGAGAAAGTTTCAAACATTGTCATGCTTTTTAAAGATATATATGATACATGAACCTTGTACTGTAATGGGTGTTTATCCACCACAAAAAAACACAACAAAATACTCATTTTGTACTCTACAGCAATATCAGTGTTTATGGGCTACATTAATATCATTTTTCAGTGTAACAATCAACTATAACTGATGACTCGCCCTGCCCCTTCCAGCTGTTCCTATTAGTCGATTCTGTCAAAGATTCACAATCGTGTTGTAGCATAGCATTTTTTTCCCTTCAGGCAAAGGTACCTGGGAGCATCATTCTTGCATCTTAACACAGTGTCCGATTGAACAGATAGATGGTTAAACATCCATCAATCTATCTATTTTCCTCTGCTTCTCCGAGGTCTGGTCCCGAGGGCGGCAGCCTCAGCAGGGAACCCCAGACTTCACTCTCCCTAGCAATTTCTTCCTGATCTTCTGAGGGGATCCCGAACTGTTCCCAGGCCAGACAAAAAACATAGTCTGTACAGTGTGTCCTAGGTCTTCTCCCAGTGGGCAGTGCCCAGAACAACTCACCAGAGAGGGGTCTGGGAGGCATCCTAATCAGATGCCCCAGCCACCTCATCTGCCTCCGTCAATGCGGAGGAGTAAATGCTCTACTCTGAGCCCCTCTCGGATGAGAACGTTCTCACCCAATCTCTAAGGGAGAGCCCAGACACGCTGCAGAGGAAACTTATTTCAGCCGTTTGTATCCGGGATCTTGTTCTTTTGGTCACAAGTTACTGATTGTGAGTGTAGAAATGTAAATCAAGAGCTTTGTCTTTTGGCTTAGCTCCTTCTTCACCACAAACGACGGATACAAAGCCCAAATTACCGCAGACGCTGCACTGATCTCCTTGTCCATCTCCCGCTCCAGTCCTCCCTTATTTGTGAACAAGACTCCAAGATACCCTCCACTTGGGGCAGAATCTCATCCCTAACCCGGAGAGGGCGCTCCACTTTTTTTGGAGAAGTTGATTCTCATCCCAGCTGCTTTACACTCCCCGTAGCCAAAGGTGGAGAGAGGTTGCCCTCTTGTCTACTGGGGTGAACCCAATGTACAGCCGCTGAGCTAGGGGTGCAACAAGTATACCCATACATGTTCGGTGCCTCTAACAGAGGGCAACTGCAGAGTGGAAGAGAGTCCAATCCCTCTCGAGAGGATTGGTACCACAGCCCAAGATGTGTGTGGTGGCCTCGCACGGCAGCTCGGGCACCTTTACTGCCAGAAAGGTGACATTCCACGTCCCTCGAGCCAGGCATCGGATCGCTAAGGTCCCTGCTTATGGTTAAACATAAGTTGCAAAACATGATTCTCTGCCTAAAGGCTTGGAAAAAAGAAAGATTTTGAAAGTAAGAATATGCTGTAGTTTCCTACTAATCCCAGTGTATCCGCTCTATTTCTGTACCAAATCCTACTAAATTCAAATGAGAACATTCTCCAGACATCCAGTAATGGAGCACTTTGGCAACCTAATTTTCATTTGCTTATTTAGATTTGATTCAAGATAGCACAGTAATGCATGTACAGTGGATATCAAAAGTCTGCATACCCCTGTTCAAATGCAATGTTTTGTGATAAAATTCTAAAAACTCGCGTGTCCTAAGTAAGCCATGTTGCATGTACTGATGACAAACCTAACAGTCCAGTGGGGATCGAATCAGAATGAAATGACCTGGATGAATGAGAATATTCACATATGACACTATCAATATTGAAATTATTAAAATGTGACTAAGACTAATAATAAGGATTTTTGTCCAAAGACTGGGGGGGGGAAGGCTCCAAAAAACATTTCCCTCTTCCTTGAAAGACCCGCTGCAGCTGAGGAAAAATGGCTCCAAAGCATGATGCTGCCACCACCATGATTCACTGAACTGTTTCACAGTAGGCATGGTGTTCTTTTGGTAATGAGTATTATTTTTGCAACAAACATACCTTTTGCAATTACAGCCAAAATGTTCAACCTTGGTTTCGTCAGATGGTAACACATTTTCCTTAATGCATTTGGGATATTTCAGGTGGGTTTTTTTTTTGTTTTTTGATTTTTGTTTTTTGTAAGATAAGGTAGATAAGATAAGTCTTAACACCTTACACCTATAGCTCAGGTATATGAAATGTAAATGATGGGAGAGTCTAGTAACATAAACCAAACGGCCAATGCTTGTCAGAAATTCCTGCAGCACCGGTCTTCCTCTCTGCCTCATAGTAGCCTCCTTGACCAGTTTTCTTATCTTTTCAACCATTCTGGAGGTGTTCGAAAAATGTTATTGCACTTCTTAAAATTGATCTGTTCTATTCTATTTATTATAACATCATACAAAATCTGCTCTTGTGAAGACCAAGAAAAGGACATCTTGTTCCTGTCTCCTTGTTTTTCTTTTTGACACCATAATATTACAACAAAGACATGACAGAACACGGTATATTTGGAGGACCCCAGCTGTGTCATGGCAGGAGATAACTGCCCAATTCAATATTGGATTTATGACTACACGTAAATGGAATAGGGAAGAAAGTCTTTGCAGCCACCAACCAGGTTATATTTAAACCGTCTCTTTGCATGGAAGTTTTCATTAATTTGGCTCATTTGTGCTCAAAGTGCTTGTCCTGTTTCTTATCGATCAATCAACGTTTTCCCCATGACAGAGAGATATCCAGTTCTGGGTAATGTCACCGTTGTGACATATTTTCTCCACTTGGTGATGATTGTCTTCACTGGGTACCGTGGTATAGATAATGCCCTGGAAATGCTTTTGTACCTTTCTCCTGTCTGCTGCCCTTGAACAATGAGACTTCTGACGCTGTGGAAAGCCCACTTGTGCTTTAAGATGTGACTCCGAGGATGTGACGAAAAGCCTCCTTACAACAACACAAATTGGGTTTAATCAGATGCACTTTAAATAGTGGCAGGTATGTGATGTCTCCCATTTAACAAGTTTGAATGTGACTGGTTAAACCGCAAGTCACATCCCCAGATGTAAGCGGGTGTGCACACTTGTACAAGCTTATTAGTTATTTTTACTCTCCCACTCAAATATATTTCATTTCACAGGTATGGCTAGGCATATTGTATATCTACTGTCCAACACTATGCAGTGGTTCAGTTTTCTCAACAGAAGGTGGATGCACTTTGCATTGCCTTGACACCTTTTGGTGTAGCCAAGCAACAGACGTGTATTAGCGTATCTATTTGTGGCAGCAAGTACCTCGCTTCTGTTATGTTATTACATTACTGAGTGTGTGTTTACTCAGTTGTCGGCCCCTGTTTGTGTATGTTTCCACACCTTTCCTAATGTTCCGGATGCTTTGTCAGCCTGCAGTCAGCTGATAAAGATGCAGCGCCAGCTCAGCTGTTTTCTGCCTGCCGCCTTGCCCGATGTCTGCACTGGCAGGCATCAACCTCTTTTCTCTTCCTCCTCCCCACCCATCTTTGTCATTCCCTTGTTCATAGCTGCACATCTCACCTCACATGTACGCATGGATAAGATCACATCACTGCCCCTCCATGCCCCGGAAACACCCTTATTCCACTCTTTGTTGATCCCAAAACTCAAAACATGACATCAAGCTTTATCACATGCCTTGTTAGGAGTGGGAGAACTCGGGCTGGAATATTAAGTAATCTTATACTGAAAATAGGCTAAGATCAGTTAAACTTAACCTCAGCCTCAACTGTTTTTTTTCCCTCACACTGATGCAATGTATTGTAATTAAGAGAAAATGTTTTCCCTGCTAAATAAACCCATTTCTAAAGAAGCATTGTTCTTGCAAACTGATCGAGAAGCTTGTCATATCTGTGCTACATGGAGAGGTGCTGTGTGACAGTAAGCTAATATACTTGTTTTTGTTTAGGAAAATATGATAAGATATGTTTAACGTGCTTATCCGTGTGTGTGTGTGTGTGTGTGTGTGTGTGTGTGTGTGTGTGTGTGTGTCTCTCTTCTTACATAATCAGGAAACTGGTGACCTTTGTACCGCGGATGCACCACATAAACACATGCAATGCTGGCAGGCCCATTTATATCACATAAAAGCGGATTGTCAATTATTAGCCATAACACACTTTAAATCCACACGAACCATTCACAATATTCTTAAAAGGTCACAACCTGAACGGGCACACCAATGCAAAACATGCGGAAACAAAATTGATGATCGATCAACTTGATATGATGCATAAGATTTCTTATTGAATACACGACAGCCACTGTAACTGTAGTGTAGTAGGATAGCAATGCAGTGATCCTATTAGCACACTAGTCCAATCCATGGTGGTAACACTTGGCTGTGTGTCCAATTGTGATGTAATGGCTTGCTAGTGTATTGTATGTCAAAGGGAGAATGATTTTAGGTGAGATTACAGTAGGAAAGCTTTTACTTTAGGCAATGTCCACATAAATAGTTACAGAAGTTTAAATAAGTATTTACCACGCCACCATTTTCCTCACTACATATAAATTACCAAAGGTGCTCTTGATATGAAAACTTTCGGATGTTGGGACCAACCCAGGTAATCCATACACACAAAGAAAGAACAAATAAGATCAGACATTAAGTTGTGTAGTAATGTAAAATGACACAGAGAGAGTATTGAACACGCCAACTGGTATTTTATATGTTGTACAAAAGACTTTGTTTGCAATGATAAGTTCAAGACTCCACCCGTATAAAGAAACTGGTCACACACACTGCAATAGTGTGATTTTGGCCCAATCGTCCACACAAATATTCTTCAAAACATAAAGTTTCTTTGGGCTTCTTTTTTGACCTTTGGGTTTTGGATCGGTACAATTGGGTTTCAATCATGTAATTGGCTTATTTTTTTCTTGGAAACCAATTGAGCATTTCCATGGCAGTATGTTTTGGGTCATCATCCTTTGACTTTTAAAAATGGGAAGTTTACCAGTACCATTTTATGAAAATCAGCCCCAAACCATCATGTTCCCACCTCAGAGCTTCACTGTTGGTATGGTTATGTGCAGTGCCTTTTTTTTCCACCAAACGTGGTTTGCATTATGGCATCCAAAGAGCTCACTTTTGCACTCTTTTAACAGACTTGTCCAAATGCTTTGCCATGATCTTTTTCAGCAATAGGTTCTTGCGTGGTGACCATCCATCCACAGGTGCCCCTTTTGCTCTTCTGATTATTCCTTGCACTCCTCTGTCACAAATCTTCAGAGGACCACCTGATTGAGACAACTTTATGGTGGTATGATTGGTTTTCCACTTACTTATTATGGCCTCAAATATGCTCACTGGAACATTCAGAAGCTTAGAAATGAGTCTAGAACCAATGCCATCGTTGTTTTGCAACAATTAGTTTTTGGTCTTGAGACAGCTCACTGCTCTCAGCTATCATGAGATTTATCTTGACTTAAGCCTTTGCAGGGGCTGTATTTGCTGTTTGATTATTGATAGGTTTTGGGAGCTGTCTTGGCTTCCTGTGTCTTTTCACATCTCCTTTAACTAATGTTCAATATTTTTTTCCTGTCATTTCACAATATTACACGCAACTTGATTTCGGATTTGTTCTACTTTGTATGTATGAATAACTTGGGTTGTTCCCAACAGCTGTTGAAAATTTCACGTCAATAGCACCCTGAGAAAAATATTTAGTGAAAAAAATGTGTTCAATCCAGTACTTCCTTCAGCCGCTCTTTGTGGATATTTTTCTATGCAGTTTGAGCCTTAAATAACATGAAACGTGTTCCGGTCGATGGAAAATAAACATTTTGGGGAAATACATCATAGAGTTATTTCAGGTCCCGCATGGTCAACTCTCATTACTCAGGTAACTATATTTCTCTAATACTGGTATTTTTTTTCCACTTATTTTTGAAGTGTGACATTGAGGAATTACTCCTGTCAACTATATGTCCATACACAGTATAATTTTTTTTAACTTTTTTTTCTGAATAATGCGCTTGGTTGGCTGAAATAGCCCCACTCTAAGATCTTATAGCACCATTCCGCTTTGACACTTACACGACAGCCTCTGGGTACATATTTATACACTTTATGGACTTTGATCCAAAAATGTCTATACAAAAACCTCTTCACATGTGAGATATGCTCTGAAACACATTAATGTATACTTGATGATATATAAAAAAATAGATTAATTGATAATTAATTATGCAATGCAAAAAATGTACTCAGTGATTCATCAGTTCAAGTAATTGCAGAATGTGGTACTGTCTGCCTTGTAATGGTGTTACTAAGTGATGTACTGCATGCACAGCTCTTTTAAACATTACCAAGAAGCATGTACAAACATAGCAGTGCTTTATTTATTAACAGATCAACCAGAGTGTGTGTGTGTGTGTGTGTGTGTGTGTGTGTGTGTGTGTGTGTTTGTGTATATTAGTATAAGTACCTGTTTGTCCTTTAGTTATCAGCCTTCTTTTAAAGATAGAGACTACAGATGGGTCATAGAGATCACAAACATCAGGCTCGTACACGCAAGTGGACACACAAGCACACGATGTACTAAGATTTGCCAGAATTGCTTTTTTAATGCAAGGTAATATTGTTCAGTGAATCAGTGGCATGTGTCCCTCATGTTCCCTTTGCATCTATCAAAGTTCTCATGTACACAAACTCGCTTTCATCTGCCCTGGTTTTTCTCCTTTTATCTCTGACCCCAGTTCAGTTTAAGCAGATGAAGTAACGACTGTTCATCTTCCTTCCTGCTCTCCAGGTCGGATGTGGTGGTGCTTTGCTTCTCTTTGGCTAATCCCAATTCCCTGCGCCATGTCCGCACCATGTGGTTTCCGGAGATCAAGCACTTCTGTCCACGGACGCCCATCATCCTGGTTGGCTGCCAGCTGGATCTTCGCTATGCTGACCTGGATGCAGTTAATCGTGCGCGACGACCCCTTGCCAAGTAAGAGGCCTTCCATATCTGTCCTTAATGGAATGGAATTTAACTTTTTAGGACTTTTTAGCGGTTTTAGGGGAGTAATCCCACCATCATTCACATTGCATTACTAACCTTAATACCATCATCTTTTCCACCCCACAGACCCATCAAACCGACTGATATCCTCCCTCCCGAGAGAGGCCATGAGGTGGCGAAGGAGCTGGGGATACCCTACTATGAGACAAGTATCGTCGCCCAGTTTGGAGTCAAAGACGTTTTTGACAATGCAATCAGAGCTGCCCTCATCTCCCGCCGTCACCTGCAGTTCTGGAAGTCCCACCTGAAAAAGGTGCAGAGACCACTTCTCCAGGCACCCTTCCTGCCTCCTCGCCCACCACGTCCCATTGTGGGAATCCCAGACCCCCCTCCCACAGATGGCGAGGGCCCCGACTCCCTCTTCTGTCACCCGCTCTGTGCAGATGTTGTTTTTCTGCTGCAGGGTGGTGACACCCGTGTTTTTGCTCACAAAGTCTATCTGGCTACTTCCTGCTCCAAGTTCTATGACCTTTTCACCCTTGAGCTTGGTTCATCCTCCATCGGGCCACAGGAGAAGCAGGACAAAAGCAAGGAAAGTTCAGATAGTGGAGATGAAGACGAGCTGAGCAGAAGAGGCGCCAAGGAGCAAGCTGGGCGCACTAAGAGCCTAGACATTGATAAAGATGGGGTTGATGGCAGTGTACGGGGGCTGAATCGACCCCCGCTGCTCCAGCGTAGCTCCTTACGAACTTCCCAGAGTGATAATGCACTCCCCTCCCGAGCCCAGTACTCTTTGGGAACTCCTGTGAGTGGCCGGGCACTTTCGGGATGGGGAAGAGGGTTCTTGAGTCTTTGTCTGGAGCATGTCGATGACCCCATGACTGGACGACCCCGACTAATGACTGTGGTAGTCATGGATGCACTCATACAAGAGGAACCATTCAAGGTGACGGAGTTCAAATTCAATTTATGTGGAATCAATTACATGTAAATACTTAGACCTTCATTCCACTCTGTCACTTATTGGGGCATAGTTGCACTTGGCAATTCATGCCATGTTTACCCATTGCGCACTTCAATGTTAGACTTGAAGTTTAGATTTGAAAATTGTGGCGCCTCGAGATGCGAGTGACTTTTTGAGATATGAGCCAACGCTCAACTATTTTTTTTTCTTCTTTGACTCTGGATTACAAACAAGATACGAGGGCTGTATGGTGGCAGTGAACTCAACTCAGCTCACTTCACAAAAAGAACACTTTGGCAAATAGTGAACAATTTTTCAAAAAAAGAGGATTTGAGCAGTTAAATGGCTCTCCCATTTGAAGTTTACTTTCAAACCAACGACATAGAATAAAAACTGGACTGCGCACTCTACATCCATCATTGGTTCCGCCATGGTCAACAGGCTCTGACTTCTGGTCATGGCAAAAAGTATGGTAAACATACACATATTATGGAAAACGATGCAATAAATATATAATAATTATGAAGGTTAAGGTGAAAAGTTACTTCTTCTTCTCAAAGGATGCCAACTTTCCTGTGAAATAGTACCCAAAGCAATGTTTTCCCTTGACCCAGAGTTGACCACGTGAAAGGGGATTGTGCGCAGTCCAGTTTTTATTCTACGTAAAAAAAAAAAAAAAAAAACACATGCACTCATAGTTTAGACTTCAGTCCACTATCTTAAGGCTAATGCCAACATGTAATGGTACACACATATATGACCTTTTTAAGCAACTTATGTTTGAACACAAATGGTGGCGCAACACATTCAGTATAATAGTACTCGTTTATTTATTCTTTATGCTCTGTGAGGAGCTGAGACTAGCTGAGGGGAACTGAGACGCTCTACTGTACAGATATCCGTCGATCTGTCTTCTGGTGGCCCCAGATGGCCAAAGCAGGCAGCTGCATAATGACTATTCAATTGGTGAAATGAGTGATTTGAGATACAAGTATAGTCACAGAACAAGTTACTCATACCACAAGACACCACTGTAAATATTTTGTGAGAACTGTCCTTAAACATTTTTGACATCTTTTGTGAGTAGTAGTAATACCACTTTGTAAGCTGAATTGATTGCATCCTGTATGTAAACAGGCCCAAGCTTAGTCTAACCCAGTGTACATACACCACAAGCAAATAATTCATTTTTATCTTGGGCCAAGTGTATCAACCAGTTTATTGAACAAAATAATTCAGTCTTGGCATCATTATTTAACCTCCTGCTCTTGTTTCAGGCAGTGCTGCAGTACTTGTACACAGGCAGCCTGGATGAAGGTCGAGGAGACCTAATGCAGGTGGCCACCATCGCTGAGCTACTTGAGGTGTTCGACCTGCGGATGATGGTGGCCAATGTTCTCAACCGGGAGAGTTTCATGAACCAGGAGATAACCAAGGCATTCCATGTCCGCAGAGCCAACCGTATCAAGGAGTGTCTCAACAAAGGGACTTTTGCTGGTAATCCCTTTTGATAGCAATTTTTTCAGGAGCACAGGTGACATTCCCTGTATGCATCAGTTAAATATTTGTGAGAGAAAGATGCAAACGTGAACCCCCAACATTCTCGTTCAGTCGCTAACAATGTACACTATGTGTACATTTGGTTCCACTGCATATATTTAACATTATAATTCGACGTTAGAATATGCATTTTGGATTGTATAAATCATAATCTGCCTTGATGACTGACTGACACTTCAGTCTGCTTGGTTGCCTTGTCTCAGTCCCCCCTGTGCTTCTTTGTCTTTGTGTGTGTAGTGTTGTCTGTCCCCCTAAGCTGTGTTGTGTTTGCATGCAATCACAGCCAACGTCATGCATCTGCTGTGTCTCAAGACAGCCTGTCTCCCATTCACTCCTTTGTGTTCATTCTCAGTCATCGTTATCAACATAATGATGGCAGTCTTTCTCAAAATGCTAACAAGAGTTTCCCTCAGTAAAAAGTTATTTGATGAATTGTTCCAAAAAAAATCTGTTTTATCTGTTTGGTATATACAGTTGAAGTCAGAAGTTTACACACACTGTGGGGAGAAAAAAATTTAAAAAAAAAAAAAAATATATATATATATATATATCTGTCTGAAGTCAAATCAGACTAAACTGCTCCTGTTTTGTGTCAGCAACCGTCACAAAAATTATTTAATTTTGGTAAATGAGAACATGGGGGTTCCCAGATGATGAGCTTGTGGCTTGGAAAGGTCTTGATAGATTAACTGACAACATGCAAGTTACTTGACTGCACACCTGGGGACTATTTTAGGCCACATCGCAAACACTTTCCTTCCTCATTTGAAATCCTGGGAAAATCAGAAGGAATTGCCCAGGAAATCAGAGATAGAATCGTGGCGCTCCCCAAGTCTGGTTCATCCTTGGGTAAAATTTCCAGATGTTTGAAGGTCCCTCGAAGATCTGTTCAATTATACTCAAGTATCATCACCATGGGAGTGTCCAGGCATCATACTGCTCAGGAAGGAGACAGGCTCTGTGTCCCAGAGATGAACATGTTTTGGTACAAAATGTGCATATCAACCTTAGAACAAAAGCTAAAGATCTTGCAAAGCTGATAAGAAAGTGTCATCATCCACAGTGGAACGAGTCCTGCACAGACATGGGCTGATGGTTCATTCAGTGAGAATGAAGCCACCACTCCTAAAAAAAACAAAGACAAATTTCAGTTTGCAAAAAGACACCAAGAGAAAGCATATGGCCAAAATGGTTAAAAAGCGACTTGAGGATAACAAAAACCTGATCTGAATCCCTCAGAGAAAAACAACAAACAAACAAACATGACTCAGCTATACCAGTTCTGTCAGGAGGAATGGGCCAGGATTCCAGCAGAGTACGGTCAGAACCTTGTGGAAAGTTACCCAAATGTTTGACCTAAGTCATCCAGTTCAAAGGAAATGCTACTCGATACGAAGGAAATGTAAATTTTTTTATCTTTAAGAAAATATGTACGATGGAATGCTCCCATCATTGTGGCATTTAACGAAATGAAATTTTGGTGGTCCTGACTGACCTAAAACAGGAAAGGTTGAGTCTGATTTGACTTCAGACAGTGAGACAAAAAATAAAATGTTTTTTTTTTTTTTGCACAGTGTGTGTCAACCGCTGGCTACAACTGTAATATAAATGATCAAGGAAATTTTCTTCGCAAGCAAATCCACAATGAAATGGCTACACCTTCAGTTGTTTTAATCGCTCTCAATACATATACTGTTTACTCCATTTCCTATACCTTATGTCTGCTCTCTTTCCCTTACTTTCAAAAGCTATTTTGTCCCTCTGTCAATTTACCTCTCTGTTTGTCTACATGTGTCTGTGTGTGTGTGTGTGTGTGTGTGTGTGTGTGTCTGTCTGTCTGTTTGTCTGTCTCTGCCCTTCGTCTGCCTTGTCCATTTTTCCCCCTCTGTAGCTTGGGCTTCTGTGGCATTCCACGAGATGAATGCTCTTTTCCCACCCCGGTTTTAGATGTGGTGTTCCGGCTGGACGATGGCTATCTCCCAGCCCACAAGCCCCTGCTCATCTCTAGCTGTGACTGGATGGCGGCCATGTTCCGTGGCTCTTTCATGGAAAGCTACATTGAGGAGGTGAGGCCCAACAAACTTACTGCCATTGCTTTAGTTACGTTGAATCAAACAAACATCGGCATCGCTGGGATTTGAATCAGATGAGACTGCAGTGTCTGCTTATGTTGATGGACCACATGATGAAGCACATAAAATGGTATCTTATGCAGTAGATTTGATTTAATGGTTGTCCACAAAGATCCATGAGGTTATGAGATATTAATATAAAGGTACTTTGAGGCAATTTGTAATGTTTTCTGAGGGGTAAAAGGAAGCATCTTGGTGAGTCACAACAGAGTACACACACAGTAAATCAAACTCCAAAGCAAACACCACAAGCTGCACAGATTTCAAAGTATTGATGGAAAAAAAAGATCCACACAAGCATAAAAATGCTAACAGCAAAAAGTGCAGAACAAAAGGTTGACACGAGAAAACAAAAGTACCAGAAGAGCAAACTAAAACTGGTGGCCTGAGTGCCACAGAAGGAAGTTGCAATAGTAGAAGGAAAAACAAAAAATCAAAACCCACACAAGGCAGAAAAGGTAACAACAACAGAAAACACATTGGAACTTTAACTTGGAAGACGAGTGATAGTACTGGCAGAAAAACCCAAATACAATGAAGAAGCTCAAGTCATACAACCCCAATTCCAATGAAGTTGGGATGTTGTTAAACAGAATACAGTACAAAGATTTGAAAATCACATTTAACCTATATATAACTCAATACACTACAAAGACAAGGTATTTAATGTTCAAACTGATAAACTTTTGTTTTTGGCAAATAATCATTAATTTACAATGTTATGGCTGTGATACATTCCAAAAAGGCTGGGACAGGTGGCAAAAAAACCTGAGAAAGTTGTGGGTTTTCATCCCCCATCCCAAAAACATGCTTTAATTGGAGACTAAGTTGCCCCTTAGGGGTGATTGTTAGTCTGACTGTTCCATTTCTTGATGTTCCCTGTGCGATTGGCTGGAAACCAGTTCAGCCCAATGGTCGCTGAGATAGGTTCCAGCCCTCCTGTGACCCTTTGAGCATAAGCTGCATCAGAAAATGGATGGATGGATGCTATCTGATATGAAAACTCTACAGTCAGAAACATAGCGTCTATTCTCAAAACCACCCCGACTGTATTATTATTGAATGTGCATGCTTATCAGCAGGTAACATGTTGGCAAATTCCGCTAGAATTCTCAGTAGAAGTGGCAAATCCCCTTAGAAAAAATTCCTCAAACTGTGAAAGTAGCATGTGATCAGCCAGTGTTTGCTCTATTTTCATGCTCGTCACACTTCCTTCTCTGTATTTTTAGCTTCACATATTTCATTGCGAGATCATGACTTTACACCATCTGTGCACGAGTGTTAACAATAGATGTCTGTTCTAAACAAATGAATTGCTACTGATTATCTGTAGAAATTATAGAAGGTATGAAAATGCAGTTAATTATTCATTTAAGGTGGCCATTTGCAGGTAATATCGTCTACCCAAACTTGTTCTAATGCCAGATTTTTGTTATACAAAAAAAAAAAAAAAGACCAAGATAAATACTTGTTTTCACCTTAAATGTGAATATAACCTATGCAAGTCAAATGCATAAAAATTAAATCTTTTCAAGGGAAGGGAAGGGAAGTAAAGAGGGTACACTCCCTCTGCCAATGGGGACGAGGCTGTGTTCAGAACTATGCAGCTATGATTTATCCCAAATAAAGTTAAGCTGTTCTAGCAGTCAAAAACAGCCATTTTTGTAGTCTTATCTTAAATGCAATCCACAGTCGGCAGAGCGATTCCATAATATGAGAGGGATCTTATTAGTTAAAAGTGTCAGTCAGGTGAATGCTACAAAAGAATATTAATAATTAATATATTGGACATCCTTTCAAAATTTCTAAAAAGAGAGAAAATAAGACTGGTAAGGAAGGCTGCTGAGAGGCTGAAAACAACATTGCAGGAGCTGTTAGATTTTCTCAGCAGTAGTCGTAGTAGTAGTAGTAGTAGTAGTAGTAGTAGTAAGCTTCAAGCTTCTCATAGAAACCGAAGGAATGTCAGGAAAAGTCTAGTAGTCACATCTGACCGTTATGTGGCATTAATCAAAGACATTTCAAACTGTGCCAGTTGTGTGCTAAATCCCAATTAAATTAAGGTTCAAGGTAATTGGTTAAGTTAGAACAAAGCCACATCCCTCTTATAGTGGGCGGGGGGATGTTTTGACATTTTTATCTAGGTCAGACATGTCCAAAGTCCGGCCCCCGGGCCAATTGCGGCCCGTGGACACATTTTTACCGGCCCGCGGCCTCTATCATGAAATCAATAATATGCGGCCCGCCAGCACTGTTGACCACAGTATAAAATACATGTGTACAAAAAGCTATTTTTCATATTTTTCATTTCACCAGAAGATGGCAGTAGCCCTGTGGCCGCACTCTGGCCGCCGTGACCCTTGACCTTGCGTGATTGTTTCAGCCCAGCCCATTTCTAACATGGCGTCTGTAAACAAAAAAAGGAAAGTTGACCGCGAGGGCCGCTGCTTCCAGGACAAGTGGAAATTTGAGTATTTTTTTCACTGAAATACGAAACAACTGTGTCTGCCTAATTTGCCAAGAGACTGTGGCTGTTTTCAAGGAATTCAACATCAAGAGGCACTACCAGACGAAACATGCTAGCTACGACAAGCTAACTGGGAACAAACGCGGTGAAAAAGTGAAGCAACTGGAAGCTGTTTTAACGGCACAGCAAAGCTTTTTCACAAGAGTCCGTGAGTCAAATGAAAATGCCACAAAGGCAAGCTACGAAGTGGCAACGCTGATTGCAAAGCACTGCAAACCTTTCACTGAGGGTGAATTTATTAAAGACTGTGTAATGAAAATGGTTGAGAAAATTTGTCCCGCGAAGAAGCAAGAGTTTGCCAATATTTGCCTGGCTCGTAATACTGTGGTACGGAGAATTGAAGACGTTTCATTAGATATTAAGAGACAGTTAGAGGCAAAAGGAACTGAGTTTGACTTTTTCTCGTTAGCGTGCGATGAAAGCACGGATGCGTCCGACACCGCTCAGTTACTGATCTTTTTAAGAGGAGTGGACAATGACATGAACGTGAGTGAAGAGCTTCTGGACCTCCAGAGTCTGAAGGGCCAAACAAGAGGAACGGATTTATTTGTTTCTGTTTGTTCCACCGTAGATGACATGAAACTACAGTGGAATAAAGTCACCGGGATTATTACGGACGGCGCACCTGCCATGGCTGGCGAGCGGAGTGGATTATCAAGCCTTGTCTGTAACAAAGTCAGCGAAGAAGGAGGCAGCGCTATTAAACTCCACTGTATTATTCATCAAGAAGTTCTCTGTGCCAAATATATGAAATATGATAATGTTATGAAACCGGTGATAAAGACTATTAATTATATTCGCTCCAAAGCGCTGTGCCACCGCCAGTTTCAACAGTTTCTTCTCGACATCCAGGCTGAATACGGAGATGTTTTGTATCACACCGACGTAAGGTGGCTCAGTCGGGGGTCTGCGCTGCAGCGCTTCTTCTCTCTCAGGGAGGAAATTGGACAATTCTTGACTAAAAAGGGACAACCCATGCCAAAATTAAATGATCCTGTTTGGCTGGCTGATTTGGGATTTTTAGTTGACATAACGCGACATCTGAATGCGCTGAACACAAGCCTTCAAGGGCAAAATGCAGTGGTAAGCCAACTGTATTCACACATCAAAGCCTTTCGGACCAAGCTGCTACTTTTCCAAAGACACCTGTCACAGGCGCAGCCCAATACCGCACATTTCCCGTCGCTGCAGGAAATTGTGACCAGTTTCCCACAGATCAATATCAGTGCGCAAATGACAAAGTATGCAGCAGACATCTCATCTCTGGTTGAGGAGTTTCAGCAGCGCTTTCGGGACTTTGCAGCTATTGAAAAGGAGATCACGCTTTTTTCCTCTCCTTTCTCCGTGGACCCTGATGACGCTCCAGACCACCTGCAACTGGAGCTCATTGAGCTGCAGTGTGACGCCGAGCATCGCAGTCGGCACCAACAGCTCCCTCTTGTCAACTTCTACCGCCAGCTGGATGAAGGCAGGTTCCAAGCAATTCGGACATTTGCTAAGAAAATGCTGAGCTTGTTTGGCTCCACATACATGTGCGAGAAGACATTCTCCGTTATAAACATTAACAAGAGCCGCATGAGGACGAGACTGAGTGACTCTCACCTGCGTGACGTCTTGCGCATCAAAACCACTGCTCTTGAGCCAGACATGGACTACATTACTGCAGTCAAGATCCCAGTATCACCCTTCACATTAGTGCAGGCAAGAACTTTAAGTCCTCTGAGTTGAATAAATTCTTAAATCTCAGTTAATTAATTTTTTTGTGATGGTCAAAATCACAGTTTGAATATGCAGTGATCATTGTTTTGTTTTCAGCACTTTTCCTACAGTGAGCATATAATAGTGAATAATATGTAATGTTTCACATGAACTTAGATATCCTTTATAGTTTTCTTAATTTTTTGTGGTTTGTGATTTCGGTAAAAACCTAAATGTAAAAGTAAAAGTATGCCATTTGTAATTAAATTAAAAAAAATCCCAAAAAGTTAATTTGTATTTAATGTTAATGGTTCAATGAATGTCAGGCTAAATAGTCGGCCCCCACACATTTTCACCTTACCAAATCTGGCCCTCTTTGCAAAAAGTTTGGACACCCCTGATCTAGGTCTTTATTTTTTACCCAAAAAAAACATTTGAATAGGAGTGTCATTTCAGATCCACTTTTTTGCTTTTCAGTTTTTGCTTTAAAGGCCAGTTTGATTCACAGGTTTTGGTCCACAGACCATCTGTCAATACAGTTGTTAGCCATGAATGTGAACATGACTACTCATCAATGTTCCATTGGCCTCAACTGGTGCTCCAAGCTCCTGAGATCACCTTGATCTTAGTGTTGCAACTTTTAGTTATGATGGAAGGTCTTGCCACGTTGACAATTCTCTTCATTGCTTCGAGAAGTGGAGGTTGACGAGAGCCTCAATGGGTACACTCAGTGGTCCTGGTTAATGTTCAGACAGTGTTTCTCATCAATAGAAAGTTTCCAGTCGTGCTCCCTGGGACGGCGCTGCATAAACTGACTGGCAGTAAATAAAAATGTCTTGTTATTTGGATGCAAAAATTTGTTGAAGATGCATTGAGAAATAACCAAATGTGTTCAATTTTACAAAAAATATGTATGCGTAATAAAAACTGAGATGAGGGATGTTGGAGAATACGCTTGAACCTTTCCAAGTCGGTTGAAGGGAGTTCAATTCACCTTTATCTTGTCATTATGCAGGTTCCCATCCCTACCACAAGTACAGCATGTATGCGAAGTGTGCTGGAGTACCTCTACTGCGCCATGCTGACACCTTGTCCTGACCTGGAGTCCATTGAACTGATCGTGGTGGCCAACCGTCTTTGTTTACCACGCCTGGTCGCCCTAACTGGTAAGGATTCTCTGCCGTGATCGTGAAAGTTACAGGAAGCCCAGAGACAGCGAATATCGACATGATTGTGATGTGTGTGTGTGCGCATCTTCAGAACAGCATGCGGTTGACGAGCTCTTGCAGATGGCAGTGAAAGGACTCGACATTGATGGGCACGTCTTGGCCTACTCGGAGCTTGCACAGGTCTGTTCAAAGGAATCTGTGAAAAGTTTATCACTTCTAACCATATAATAGGGTTGCTGAAAGTTGTTTGTAACATTTTGTACCGATCTCTGTCCTCTTTCAGTTCCACAATGCGAAGCAGCTCTCAGCCTGGTGTCTCCATCACATCTGCACCAACTACAACAGCATCTGCCGCAAGTTTCCCAAAGACATGAAGGCCATGTCTCCAGGTAAAAACAACACTACTTCCTTCCCTGCCTCAGCTCTTTCACCTGCTTCATCATATTCGTGAATCATTAGCTGTTTTATTTCCTGAGGTATTTGGGTTTTAAGAGTAAGACTAATTGAATTTAATATCAATTGTCACCTAGAGGGCTACATAAAGTAAGGCTGCATTGCATGGTGGTAGTGTAAATACAAGACAAAACATGTGGTCTTCAGATTCTAATGTGGATAGTGTGCAGAACGTGTGCCTATGAGTCTAGCGCATAGTAGCAGGTTAGATTAAAAATATAAAGTATAGTCCATTTTAAATATGGTCTAATTGTATGGTACAAATGTGCGTCCGTCATTAAAGAGTCACCCCGGACCAACTTATTTGTACGGAGCAAAGTCTGGAGAGTCATTTTTCCCAGTCAAAACTGAACCAAGAACATACCATGTGTGCGTGGAAAATGATGAGTAATTGTTTACAATACCTGTGTTGACTTGTGTGGCCCCGTGCAGAGAACCAGAAGCACTTTGAGAAGCAGCGCTGGCCTCCCGTGTGGTTCCTGAAGGAGGAGGACCGCTACTTGCGCTCTCAGAAGGAGCGTGAGCACGAGGAGGAGATCTTGCGCAAGCAGCACACCAAGCGAGGCTGGTGCTTCTGGAGGCAGCCATCCTCTTCGCCGCACGTCTCATAAGACGTCCATGGAAGGGTTCCCGGTCGGACCTTCTCGCTTGCTCGCTCTCTGTCTCCCTCCCTCCATGGGTCCTGACTCAGTGTTAACTGGGAATGTACTGTTTTGTGCCTCTTTACAACCGCGGGAGTGCAGTTATGCCTATGTAGAACGAAGTGCTTCCCTAACCCCCAGACCTACGAGGGCCTGTGGGCGGGGGGGCACCAACACACTTCCTTGTCCCCCGCACTCCTACAAGAGCTTCATCCCGTCCATTGAATGAGTGGACTGGGAGCAAGGGCTGTCAACCTCTCCTAGTCTTCACCCTCCGTCTTGAGCCACTCCACTTTTGTTTTCATTCGAATTGGTGTGGTGGGAGGGGCTCACTTCAACTACACTGACTGTTAGCTTACACACACACACACACACACACACACACACACAGACCCTTTGCCCAAGATCTACCTGTCTACAACCAGCACCAGATATCCAGGAACTGACACGATGTAACCAAGTATTTTGATAGTTTTTGTAAATCCCTTGCACCTTTTTAAACGACTCTCACCCGAGGGAAGTCGATCGCCCTTCTCCGAGGAAGTGTCCGCAATTGTCTTGACCTTTGGATTGGAGCACATTTTTTTTTTTTTTTTTTTTTTTTTATTTGAGGGCAAAACCTGCTGTTGACGACACCCAGTTTGTCTCCATCTTGTACCCTCTACCCCCCCCAAAAAAAAAAAAAAAAATCACCTCGCCAAACTGCACTTCTGCTATTTCCCAAGTGACCACTCTAGCATTGATGGCGATAAGGAGCCTTACTTAACACCTTTTCTCTGGTGGCATAATGGATCCAGTATTACACAAAACACATCTGTAACGTCCAACACCACCACTCGGCTGCGTGGAAGCCCCTCCTGAAGCCTGCCTTTATACCACTGCACCACTGGGGGCAGCACTGCTCAGGGCACTACACGCTAACGCTTTTAATGCATGTGACTTTTACCTTGTTGTTGTTTCAACTATGTACAAAGGAGTATTAGGGCCACCCCGAACAAATTATTCAAGGAATAGACTTGAGTAAAGTAGTAATACTCCATATGAACATATTTATAAAATGATGACTATATTAGTAGCCTGCCGAAAAGACTGAAAATTAAGTAAGTGATGCTGCCCCAAATGGTTTGGAATTGCCTGTCGATGTCACAAAGTAGCTTATGTCTGAATTAATTTGCGCCTCTCCTGACTCACTTCAACATATTTAATTGACACCAAAAGGCCGCCAGATGGCACGTGAGCACAAAAGCCAGTTCTTCAGCGAATGAAGGATATGTTGGAGAAAATCCGTGAATAGGGAAATGTACAAATCCCGAACTGGCAATATGAGAGTCTGAACTGTTTTAGATTTTTCACCTTGTATGACTTTGTTTGTTGCCTTACACACTTAAAAACCACTTCATTATCGTATGATACAATATAACTGAAGTTGTAATATGAAAATAAGGATTTTTCTCATAAGACTTTGCAGCAATGCACGCGTTCCTTAAAAATGTACTTTGTCATCACATTCCGATCACTTTTTCCTTTCTTTCCTCCCACTTCACTCTTGCATTTTTTTTCCTTTTGTTACAACTTTATTCTCAAAGCATTGCATGTTTGTACTGTTACTTTTTTTCCAGAGCTCCTTCCTCTCATATTACGTTGTTTAATTTGTGGCCCTAGTCCTCGTTTTGTATTTATGTATTGTGAGGAGTGTTAAAAAGTACGAGTGCATTTTTGAACTCTGTTCACCTCACTCGGAATACCAAAGCTGTGATTCCCTTTCTTCCTCGCTTTGCTTAATGTTCGTTTCCCTTACATCCTTGTTGCTACGAGTGCATCGCGGTGATCAAGTGGTTTGAAGTACAAGGCACGTGGTGGTGTTTGAATCCCTCCATGGGGAAAAGGAAAAAAAAAAAGATTCACTTTGCCTTCCGTTCCTTTCGCTGGAATCCAAAATGGTGCTCAAGACACACACACGCAGTTCTCAGTTTCCAGTCCAATATTTCTGTTCAATGAAAAGTGGAGCCAGTTTTTTTTTTTAATATGTAGCATTCAGAATTTACACACGGAGTGCTTTGGGAACTTGTTTTTCATTGAATTCGCCACCGATGTGTGGTTGTTGTTTCCACTCGAGTTTGGGTGCCAGTTTCTTTGGGCTTTGGGTGGTCATGTGAAAACGAGACTTGCTGGTTGAGTTCTTTCCTTGGCTTTAGCTTGGAACTGGATGTTTTTGAGTCATGTGGGTCGCATGATTGTCCCTCTTCTCTGCGGAAGTTGCGATAAAGCCCTGAAATAGAAGTCGGACTGGATCTCACGAGAGCCAAGTAAGAACCAAGCCAATTTTTCAGTGAAGGAAAAAGAGGAGTGTAAAAATATACATTGGAATTGCTCACACTCAAAAGCAGTTAAGGGCTTTTTGGTATTTTGAAATGTGAGAACAGATTTTGATGGCTACTATTTGTCTTATTAACTACTGTTCTGGCCAAATTAGCCTCTTGTGTCAGTTCATGTGCCTTAGATGAGGACAAACTGAGCTAAAATTTGGGTTGCCGGCTATTTCTGTCAAATAGGTTGAGGTTCAGACGTTAGCCCACGTCGGAGGGAGAACTTCATTTTCTAAGCAGATGACTTTGAATCAATCTCTGCTGCGGCCGCAAGGCCCTAGAATATTTGGGTTTGGTTGGAGAAAGACTCACGCCACAGACAGAAGACCAGAAAATTGTTGTGATTTTTTTTTTTTTTTTTTTTTTTTTTTTTTTTTATGCCAGACTAATTCCTGAAGTGAGAATTTAAAAAAAAAAAAAAAAAAAAAAAAAACTTGATTAAGCTTGTAGGTGGTAGCCACTTCATATTATACTGTATAATGACACTTTGCATCGGAAAGCATTGTCTTTTGCTATTATTTGTTCTCTGTCTCTGACCTTTTCTGAGCTTGATATGATCTGTTCTGGATGATTGTAGCACCCTGTTTGAACGTTTTATTGACCTTAATTGAGCGCTCTTTTTAGAAGCTCGTTGAGTTTTGTACACAAGATCACTTTGACTCAGCACCGTTTCAATACAACGTACTCACCTTTGTCATAATAACGAGAATAACAACAACATGCAGGGACATTTAGAAACATGCTTCAAAAACTATGGAAAAGGCAATCATTAAGTTTTGTATTGTAATATTCCTGGGATTTATACAATATTAATACAGGGTGTAAATGTTTTTCAAAGCAAAATTGCAGGAGATTTGTGGTATTAAAACTCACATTTGAAAGTGGTGGTAGGGGAACAAGCACATTTGTTCTGGTCAGCCATGCAATCAAAAAAAAAAAAAAAAAAGTTTTTCTTAAATGGAATATGTGCTCTGAGGAAAATTCCCCACCCATTTTCTAAGTTATTTAATAGCATCTACAATTGGATTTTCATGCAATCAGTAAAATTGGAATGAGAGGGGGAAAGTTAATGCATGTTTCTGGGCCTCTTGTAAATACATGGCAGTATATTGATTTTTTTTAAATGGGGACTGAATATGAATTATGTTCACGGGGAGATCGCTACTCAAATGAAATGAATTGCAGGACAAAAAATAAATAAATATTGAGTTGTCAGTCAGCCGTCACTGTATGGTGACCTCTCCCAGGCCAAGGTTAGACCACACTGATGTTATGTTTGTCTATTTTCACCGCATACATTTTACTGTCACATCGGCGTCTTTGAGAGCGAACATGTTGTGTGTCTCCGTTCATGTGCCTTCAATGAAATCCTCACACTTGTAGCCCTGTACAGGCTGACCACTACCATACTTCACTTAAAGTTATTCAAGCCAAAAAGTAACCATACGGAGAATTAGCATTTGGCAGCATTTGAGTATTTTTTTTTTTAAAGCAGCAGTGACGACACAAGTTTTGATGTATTCTCTGCTGAAGTTACACAACAGTTGAATTGTGACGCAACCCTGCACACCAGCAGTTCTCAAATGAGATCTCTGCACTCTTTTTTTTTTTTTTTAGGTGCCTGCACTTTTTAACATGTAGCCTACATCGAAAGAAACTTTTTGTGATCAGTACGCTGAAGTCTTTATATTACAAGCGCTCGCCATCACATCTTGTTTTCACTTTGTCATTGTGACTCCACATTCAGTATTACGCAACTTCCACTATTCAGATGCATAGTGAATAATCGCGTTTGAGTTAAATGCAAACGTTCAATATGTAACAACCGTGTGTTATATCATGCTTTAATGATTTAAGATGGTTGCTATCCCAAAGTTAAGTCCAGTATTTTGGAGGGTTAATGTGGACTGAATTATTGTTGTGCACTTTTGTTTCCATATGACTTTTATTCATCTCCACCGCTCACGTACTACCATAAAAAACACAGAGCACATGTACCACCTTCACATACGACTATCAAGGGCTTTCAAAAAGAAAAAAAAAAAAAGAAAATGAAACAATCAGAATGTTTGCTGCTGTTTGCAAAGATGTTTTGAAAATTTGTAATATTTTTGAACTGCTATGATTTGTACAAAATTCCCTTTTTTTCTCCTTTTTTTTGCCATTTCAGTATTATGATGTTTGACACGGATTTTATTAAAATGGTTAATCTTTTGACCTTGGCTTTTGTGTCAAGTGTTTTGTTGCACACAATCCAACAATAAGTTAATGTATATATTTATGTAAAAATCCATAAAAATACATTTCCTAACCTATTATTAATTTTAAAAATAATGTGCCACAGTATACATTTTGTTCCTATTTGAGTTCAAATATTTAATTTCATATTTCATAACGTTCCATGGTTCAAGTGAGGTGCATTTAACTTTAAATTAAATTAATATATAATATAATTTCGTATTAGCAAATAGAAATAAAGGAGTACAATTAATTCATATAATAAATTAATATAATAAAATCAATCATGACACTCATTTGAAACTCATTTCTCAATTCTCATTTATTTTTGTTTCAGGCGCTGTCAACTGCTGCTGAAATTGTGATCCAGCAGTGACCTCCAGTGGATTAAAGAAGTTCTGTTGGATAACAGGCCGACTTTTAAACTTTAAAATCCTATACCACTTTGTTTGGAAATAGTCATTATGCATCCATTCATCTATTTTCTTCACTGCTTATCCTCACGGGGAGTGCTGGAGCCCATCCCAGCTGTCCACGGCAGGAGGCGGGGTACACCCTGAATTGGTTGCCAGCCAACCGCAGGGCACATAGAGACAAACAGCCGCACTCACAAGCACACCTAGGCGGCAATTTAGAGTGTACAATTAATGTTACATGTCTTTGGAATGTGGGAAGAAACCCACGCAGGCACGGGGAGAACATACAAACTCCACACAGGCAGGTCCGGGATTGAACCTGAGACCTCAGAAGTGTGAGGCTCACGCTTTAACCAGCTGATTCACCGTGTTGCCAATTGGTCACAAAATTAGGCCAATTGCCTTCCAACAAAAGATTACTAAAAATTCTGCTTCATCCACTGAAATAATGATAATGACCAGTTCTTAATGCATGGTATCCTTTTTTTTTAGAGGCAGGTAGAGTGTACTAATGTATGGGTTAGGTTATAGGGGTAAAATACTGAGTGAAAAATTGCATTTTGAAACAAACGAGAAAACATATTGAAACTAATTCTTTTGTCTGTGTGAAATTAGGTTTGTGTAAACTGAAACCAACCTGAGACTACTCAAATTAATTTTAGATCAACCAGTATGTGTTAAACTAAGGACAATGGACTGTGAAACTATACACACCATAAATGTGTACTGTATATATTTTTTATGGGATAGTGCAAAACATTTTCAAGACTGACCTTAAAACAATCGGCACAACCGTACCATTTACTGTATTATGTGTGTGTGTGTTAAATCATAGTGAAATGGTGGTAACTGTAAAACTGTCAGTGTCATAAATTTGAAGACATTTTCATTGTGGAACAGTGGATTGAGTGTTTGACAGGCAACCAAAAACAGTTTTAAGAACTCAGCTATCACGTTTACACAGGTTCCCACAGCTACTTTCAGACATTTTGAAAAGTTCAGTAGGAATTCATAATTTGAAACAGACTCTTTTTATGAGGATTTTCTGGGTCCAAGTCAAAATTGTGTGGATGGAAAATGTTCAGCTGTTTAGTGATTTGTGCAAGAATCGAAGGAGAACGGAAAGTGGTTGAGGGCCTCCACTGCCACAGGACATCTGCGCAACCACGTGTGTTTACTTTCAGTCAAAACTGGATTAAGCTTCAAATCTCAGTTCTGATATTGCCAAAGTGTCCAACAAATACCAATCATATGAGACATACAGTAAAGTGCTAGGAGTGACAGCGACTCAGCAAAAGAGCGACTCCCTGAAGTCATGACTCATCGAGCCAAGCCCACGGTGAGCTGTAACTTTTAATGAAGGCGCTCTGCTGAGGGATCAGAGGAAGCCACATGGGGAATACAAGGTAGCGTCGCCATGGTGATGGCTAGTGATGTGGCCGATGATCATCATCGTGAAACGGGTGACGAGCGAAGGTAGTGGTTACGGGATGTGGAATAATTGCCATTCTGACGTCTTCCACATGTTTGCAGTTAGTGACACTATAAGGCAGACAACTGTACTTACAGTACTTTTTCAGGTATCTGTACTGTAATTGATTTGTTTAGACAACTTTTTGCTTTTGATTCTACTTTCTCCTGTTTGTCAAGAAAATGACAAGAGTGTTAGAGTTGTGAGCTGTCAGTAGGCCTACTTTTTAGATTTGACCTCAACTCAAATCATTTCACAACACAAGAGACTTCAAAATGTTTCACGCCATTCCAGGTTCAAGTTTAGTGTCAAACTAAATATCAATTCAAATAATGAGAAATCAGATTATCTATTTTTTAAAAAAGCAAGTAGTTGTTGTTCCTAATCCTAATTCTTCACCTTCCCGAAGTATATTTTGGACATTTTATCTTTCAAACTGTGCGGAAACAGCTGTGAGGAAGGCCTTTTTTGTTGTTGTAGTATAGCATGCTCGCATCTGTTTGCTATGGATGGGTCACGGATTGTGAGCCAGGCCCTTGCGGAGGTTCTTCTGAACTAAATAAAAAAATAAAATAAACACATTGGAGAAAAGAAAGAAAAGAAAGAAAAAAATAGATTGCTGTTCTTGTGTCACCGACAGTGTAGTGTTTAACTTGGATTAATGAGAAAACATGAATGAGAGTGTGCATGGTTATGTTTTCTTGTGGTATGTAAACTGTAGTTGACTGATGTCCCAATACTTTTGCGCATACTTGTTTCCATTGGGAAATTCTGCAAACCTCTCTTCTCTGCTGCCTATTTGTTGTGCGCTTTAATGAAGTCCAGTCCATCCAATCTTATTGGAGAGAGAAAAAGCAAGAGCAGATGTGCAACAGAGTTCTCTGCTTCTGTTAAATCAACAATTAAAACAAATCACTTCCACTTGGTGTTGCAAATATTCCACTTTCCCCGAGCAGACCTCTTGAAAGACACGAGAGTACAACTTTTACGAGAAAGCCCAAGTCGCCAAATTGCCGGTTTAGCACTTGCCTCTCATCTCATTGAAAGGAAACTTACAAAACTGTTGTTGTTTCTGTGGTTGCCATGGAAATGCTCATCTGAGCGGGGTGGGGAATTTATTTCAAGCAGGGAAAAGATTAAGATTTTGCTCGGTTCATTTATCCGGCAAGTAATGATTTGTCTGTGAATGGCTGATGATAAAATTAAACAACACAAATACACTGGATTGTGATATTGGACTGATCATATCCTGTCATCCTTTGCATTTGCGTGCGTGCTTGTGTGTGTGTGGTGTGTGTGTGTGTGTGGTGTGTGTGTGTGTGTGTGTGTGTGTGTGTGTGTGTGTAAATTGGCAGGAGAGGCACACACACACACACACACACACATAGATATGGCTCAAGGGGAAGATATCTCAAGGTTGTTGTCAAGGCGCATAGCTGAGCAGTCACCTCATCTGGAGGCCTGCTGCGAACCCACACATACACACACGCAGACAAAACATTGACATACACACACTCCCTGTAACATACACATTCTAACCTCATGTTTGCAACATTTCATCATATATCAAAACAGCTGATGACGATAACGAGATGGTGATGACATACAGGCCACAAATGACTCCCAGCATCAGATGAATCTTTTCTTATCATTTAATTTACGGTGGTATCTATTGTCCATCCATTGATGAAAGCTAGCAGTAGATGATCTCTATCTTCCTAAATTATGTGGAGGGGAAAAGTTTTCAACTTCAAGATAACGCGTACCACGGGAAAATGACCGTTAGAACTTAGATCAAGTAAAGTACATCACAATCTCATACTTATTATAGTTAGCGGGGCAGGGAGGGGGAGGTGCACACGCGCATCGCCGCGACGGCCATGAATAGGAGGCTGGCTTGCTAGGATGCGCCTTTACGTACGTGCTCTCGACGTATTAGTCACACCTGAATCAAGTGACGAGGTGGATGATAGTCTAATGTCTTTGTTTTTATTTTGGAGCACACCGTCACACGATCAACCAAAAACTGCCTCGCGATCGATGCATTGAGCACCCCTGGTGTAACTGAATTTCCTTTGACATGGCTCATTATGTTGATGACTTTCAACGTAAATGCGCTCGCAGTACGTGAAGAAGCTTTGAACATGCGCGTTTGGCATCACTTCAGTACATGCTCAGTACGGTTAACTGGCATTTCCTGTTTCCGGGTGAATACTGATTGTTTAGCATCAGGCTTGTTTAGTTCACGTTTATGAAATAAACATGGAAATTAATGTCAAGACTACACAAAATAAGCGACGTCTTTCTATATCTATTTTTTCTACTCGTAACAAATTTTACGCGTGTGGTTTTTCGTGCTCGACTCTGCAGATATTTGCGAGCGTGATCGCGCTTGTGAAATGTGAGTGAATGGTTTAACAATTTAGCATTACTAAGATCTACAATGTTGTGATACTCTTCAATATTCTCTACATGACATCATATCATAGCTTTCCATACAAAACCTCCCCATACCATAACATCAGAATTCCCCTTTTGTTTCCTAACGTAACTTAGTATGACAAACTGCGAAACCAGGCATACGGTATCATCCTTTTTTATACTACTTGCATGCATACACAGTACTATAATGCATTACCATACCATGCGAGACCATGTAATACAATACCATAACATGACATTTGTTATAATAATATGATGCACTACAATACATTACAATGACTAATGATACACTAGATGTTAAAGCAAAAGCAAGTGCTTACAGATGTTGTTATTGCTGTTCTCGATGATGATAGGTGTGCGAAAAGATGGAATAAATAGCAAAGAGGTATAGCAAAGACTGTAAAGGTACCACCTCCATTAGATAATGACCCAGAGGCGAGGCTTCATTTGTACCGGAGATTATATTAACACTTCACACAACCAAAGAGGAGAGCAGTTATAGCAAGATGCAGGTTGATGGAAAGCAGTATTAATGAAGCCTAATGACAACCACAGGACAGAGTTGAGACCCTGACCTCTGAACTTTAACATGTCTTTGAAATTTCGGGTTGAGATCACATCAAAATGCCATAGAGCACTCAACAGTCCTTTTAAAAAAAAAAAAAAAATACATTTCAACCTCCAAGGAGTTGGTCTGTTGAGCTAGTGGAGTTAGGTGTTCCAGTTTGAAGGTACAAATCCACTCGCCCTAAACTATAGAAGCGTGCATTAGCTTGATACAAGTGACTGAAGGATCAAAGATACTTAAGGGTGAATGGACAGTGAATTAAGTGTACTTTAAGAGGCTAGGAGAGGATTTTGTGAGTTAGCGGCACTCTTGACAAGCTGTCAAGCACAGTCTGGTAGTCTAGACGCACAGGAAGCCAGGGGGCTGGACAATAAGCTTGTGGCAATTAGCGAAAAAGAAAATTAGGAGAAAATGGTCATTGCAGTACACACACAAACATGTACAAAGCCCCATTGGACAGCTCAGTACATTCCCACATTTAGACCCTTTGGCCAATAACACCGCACCCTTGCAGAGGAAATGCCACAGTCCTCTAAAGTGGAGTCGAACAGCGCTGCGGTTCACATGTCCAGATATGGACGGAGAGGCTTGGAGGGCCAGGAGAGCCTCTAATAACAGGAAGTTGTAAGAATAATAGCAGCATGAGGATGTCACGGACGCCCTACACCACTGACAACCCCCACGGACTTGACTCAGAACGGCAGCACACATGTGGATCATGCTGCATTATGCGTTTCACATGTTCAAGTACCCACAGAGCTGGGCGGAAGTGGATTTATTATTTCTTTTATGGATTACTACATAACCCCAAATCCTCTTTTCTCAAAAGCAAAATAGCATTTGAAAATGAATTTTCATCGTTGCTTGTGCTCCGGTGGCATGTTGGCACAGCTGAAAAAGCGTTGGCCTCACAGTTCTGAATTCCTGGGTTCAATCCTGGCCCCGCCTGTGTGGAGTTTGCATGTTCTCCCCGTGCCTGCTTGGGTTTTCTCCGGGCACTCCGGTTTCCTCCCATATCCCCAAAACATGCAACATTAATTGGACACTCTAAATTGCTCCTAGGTATGAATGTGAGTGTGGCTGTGGCTGTCTGTCTCTATGTGCCCTGCGATTGGCTGGCAACCAGTTCAGGGTGGACACTGCCTCCTGCCCTTTGACAGCTGGGATAGGCTCCAGTACTCCCCGCGACCCTTGCGAGGATAAGCGGTTAAGAAAATGGATGGATGGATGGATGTATGCACTCCCTCTTTGGGTGGGTTTTCTGCAGTTTTCAAAATGTCTACACGAGGTTCATTGCAGACTTTTTTCCTGATTGAAGTATGCTTTTTTAAAAATAAACTCCTGCAGTGCCTCATCTGTGTTACAGACCAAACCATCTTTTCTTTTCTTTTTTTTTTGTTGCCTGTTGGCAGTGGCCCGTTGATGGTGTCATGGTGAATAAAGTCGTGGTTGTACTCTCCAGACGCAGGGGTATCAAACCCCTTTTTGTCAAGGGGTACATTGTAGTTACAGTTTCCCTCAGAGGGCCGTTATGACTGAGAAACCATAGAAATCTTTAATCACATCATTTACACACAAAAATTATGAACTAATTTTGGAAACAGAAATCAAGGGTAATGGGTTTTTCAAGCATTGTTCACATTTGGTAACACAAAAATGCTGGTGATATCCCAACATTATCATTTATGATCTCTGCCAATTTGAAATTTTGGTACAGATTTGAACAAGACTCATGGAAGTGGATAGATGATTTACCCCGGGCCTTGAGTTTGACACCTGTGCTCCAGAGGGTGTGAATAGATGAGCGCCTCTTCATGACGACCATATTCATCATACAGCAGTTCCAGAATTTTATTCCCTCCCTTTCATATTGTAACTCGTCTTATGTGAAATTGTTAGTAGATGTAATAGATGAAGACGAGTGGAGTCTCCATTGACCAGTAGGGGGTGCAGAGATGCTGAAATGGTAATATGGAGATCACAATGTGGCTGGGCATCACTTGTGCTGGCTGCAGCGCCAGCAACTGCAGTTTGAATGTAAACAAACAACCCCAGTGTCCTAACAGCAGTTACTTCTTCCGTTGGTGAGTAATCTCACTTTCACCATAATGATGATTGTTGGGATCAGTTCAGAATCTGTCCCATGTAGTCCTCTCTATCACTTCACTTCAACGTAGGTAATGTATGTAATGTATGTTTTTGAAATGTGGGGAAAAGTCATGGAAACACACGTGCATGAAACACTAAATACATTAAGATTGTTTGTATTTATCGCTTGGTAAAGATGCGCATTTTGCTACATCAGGTGGAAATTTCTATGAGTTTTGTGGACCAAAACATACAACCTGGTACCACAAGGGAGGTACCCCTGCACAATCTAATTTGATCACTTCACTTCAACGTAGGTAATGTATGTAATGTATGTTTTTGAAATGTGGGGAAAAGTCATGGAAACACACGTGCATGAAACACTAAATACATTAAGATTGTTTGTATTTATCGCTTGGTAAAGATGCGCATTTTGCTACATCAGGTGGAAATTTCTATGAGTTTTGTGGACCAAAACATACAACCTGGTACCACAAGGGAGGTACCCCTGCACAATCTAATTAGATCCTAACCAAGAACGATATCCAAAATTCTGCTTTAGCAAAGATACTGCTGTCAAGTCAAGGTTTTTAAATTACTCCAGGAATACCCAATCCTATAAATTCACACATCTGTGACTTTATACTTTGGCTAATGTCCCAGATTATACAATAGTGATCTGAATACAGTTCTGAACCTAAGGGATGTCATCATCCACAAGACCCTGAGATCGGCCCATGTAGTGATCCTCCACTCATTTACGTGATTCTGTGTTTGCATTACTTTGTCTAGCGTTCAGTCCCTGTGCTAATGAATGCAAGTCCAAGTATCAGTTCATGGCAATGTTGTGTGAGACAGCACAGTGAGGCAACTGGTTGGCCTCACAGTTCTGGGGTTCAAATCCCGACCCCACCTGTGTGGAGTTTGCATGTTCTCCCCGTGCTTGTTTGGGTTTCCTCCCACATCCCAAAAACATGCATTTGTTGGAGACTGTAAATTGCCCCATGGTGTGTTTGTGCGACTGCTCTTTGTCTCCATGTGCCCTGCAATTGGCCAGCAACAAGTTCAGGATGTGCCCCGCCTTCTGCCTGATGATAGCTGGGATAGGCTTGGCACTCCTGCGACACTTGTGAGGATAAGAAAACGGATGGATGGGTTGGTGTGAGACCGTCCAACCAGTTTTTCTATCCATATATCACAATCTGACAGGAACACAAGCTCTCTTGCTCTTTGTTATACGCTACACAACGGGTTTCCTCATACTCAGGTCCCATGAAATTGCTCCTTCTTCTCCAGTAAACAGCTTCATTTGAGCATGTGTGTGATGGCTATGGTGGTTGGGGGTGTTGAAAAAGAGAAGAAAAAAGAGAAAGACTGGCAGAAATTTGGCACTGCCAAATTGTCTCCACCCCACAGTCTCTTAAACAAAATCAGTTTTTTTTATGTTGTAGGTTTTTAAGAGTTTATTCAACAAAGCATGACTTCCAAAGTAACAAAAATGTTTAATTAATCTTTTTTTTTGGTCAAAAAATGTAAACATAGGTCGACACAAGTCATTACGCCTTTGTCATTTGTTATTAAAGTTATGGCTGAGCTTCTTTGTTTTCACTTCCCACCTATAGGAGTTTTTAAACAACGTTTTTTATTTACACTTATATTAGAGTTGGGAATGTAAAATGTTACTTAAAAGTATTCTGTGTGGTGAAGAGTTGGTTGAATTGAAAGTTTGCTTTTTAAGGATCAGAACTGGACGGTAGTTAACTTTTTTTGGAGCAAACTAATAAATGAATGTATATGTCAGGATGTTGTGTCCTTTCAACGTGAGCATGATTTATCCTGTCCACAACAAAAAAAAGTTTTTCTGCTGCGGAAATTACGCAATGAGTTCTGAATGAAATCAGGCTTTTTCTCAAATACATATGTATTTATTTATTGAACAATTGAAAAGTAAGTCCTGTACAATTCTACCAGCCTCTTTCAATTTCTTTCATTTGGGCCGAGAATGGACAATTTTCATCCTCATCCTCCATCATCATCCATCAGTTTTGTAACTCCGTTCCCCCTCCAAACTCCTTCCTCTCATCTCTTCATCCATTCTACTCCATCTATTTACCCCCCTACTTACTCTACATTCCACTCATCTAGGTTGCTTGAGATTGCCAACTGCTGATTCTTTCTTTTTTTTTTTTTGTGCCCCCAACTGTGTGAAGTTGGTTAGTTTGGCGATGAAATCAATTCTGGGAAAAAAGGCTTCATCTTTTTTTCTTTGAAAGTCGGCTTGGCTGACGTTATCCAGGTTTGTCTTTCCTCCCAAAACTTGGCCTTTAGGTTGTCACCACACCTCTTCTGCTGTTGGCCAATGTTGTTGTAACTTGCACCACTGGGTCAATTTAGCCCATGCTAAATTTATTGACCCATATAAGTAAAACGGTGCACTTTTATGCCATCTTGAGCACCCGATTCCGTTGCTCACAGACATCCCAACTGATTTCTAAAAATTGAACTTTGGTCTTTACACAATCATCATGAACCCTATGACAAGGGTACATTTACTTTCATGAGTGGAAAAAACGTGTTTTAGGACATGAGCATCAAACTACGTCTGTTATCTGAACATTACTTTCATTCATATTTATTATTTTTCCTTAGTTTTTGAGCTACAATGGCGCTGGCTCATTTTATTAAACGCTCGCGGACAGTTAATTATATATTTTCTGATTAATAGAATGGATAATTTAAAGTTACATTTTTTCCCTATTTACCCTTTTATTATATAATATTTAATTTTTATTTTTGCTGCGGCAGCCGTATTGAAATCAAGTGAGTAAAATTTCACGCCGACGTCCACAAAGCGCTGCAAGAAAAATGCGTGCCGACACGGCGCGAGCCAGCCAGTGAAGCGATTCCGCTTTCCACTCACTCAACAAGAGGTGGGGCTTTTTAACTGCAAACTTATTCCGCTGCCCCCTCTGTGCACAAAGCCCAGTGTGCACACTCTGCTCCTCCGATTCCACGCCGGGACGACGGATCTTTTCCGCTTTGAAACTTGAGCCAACTTGCGTGCAACCCGCGTGCAAGCCTTCCGTGGACTGTTTTCGTCTTTTTTCTCCACTGAGAACGGCCGAGGTTGCTTTTTCTTTTTCTTTTCTGCCCCCACCACCGCTGTGGGTCTTCCCAGCAAATAGTCGTACCCCGAGAGCACAAGTAGGGGGACCAGTCGAGGACGAGCCAGCGGGAAGAGGTCCGGACACTTGAAGGCACCATGAGCAGGAAAACGGTTAACCTTGATACATACAGCCTGTCACTGCTCACGGCCAAGGAGGACATCCTAAACCATCGCTCCTCCACTAACTGGTAACTTTATGATTTAATGTAACGGAAAACAAGCCCTTTGTGTTTGTCGTAGAAGTTTCGTGGTCCTGACGTCTGCGGTGGCTGTTGCGTAATTGGAGGCTTTATTTCATTAATCCAATGAGCAAGACTGTGCACGCAACCTGAGCTATTTTTACAACTCCATTGTCCTACATATATTTTTAGATACTTGTTAGTTTATCAAAGCTTCTTACCCACCCCCGGGAGTGAACGACTAGAGGAGGTGATGGTCGTCCATTACGCACGCAGAACGCAACCGCTGCGTGACTCACTGCCCCCCAAAATGTAAAAATCCAAAAAAAACAAAAAACAATTTTCCTCTCCTCAAAGGTAACGTGAGGCGTGCGAGTATTCTTCACTACCACGATCAGGTTTCCGCTTGCTGTGGCTTTTATGAGGACATACTTTAATTAAGCGGACACACAAGCTGATGATTCCATAATTGCGTTACAGTTTTCTGAATACTTGTACAGTACAACTTCCATGTCACTACATGAAGTGCACTTGAACCAACTGGTTTGATCAGTTAAAGCAATGTTTATACAAAGGTTTTTACACGAACTACCTGGGAAAAAAATACACAGCTCCAACTACCACAATTATGACCAATATTAAAACTGTATCAATACATTTTTAAAAAGATAACTTCCATTTTGCACATACAAGTTAAACATTTCTACCCAAGCAAATGTTTAAAAAAATGAAACAGTTTTAAAATAATAAATGCAATTGATAAATTGTGGAAGTACAGTAAAACATTGAACAACAAAAATCCATATTGGGATTTTCTTACTTTCATGTGGAAACAGTTGTTCGCATTGCAAATACACGAACGTACACAGTCAAAATTAGCTAAATAGGAGTCATCACAAAAATGGATTTTAGTAATGCCTCAATAATCTCAAAAACACCAAGTTGTAACCTTTCGGTGGAATCATAAAAGTGAAATGTCTCATTAAAAAAAAATATCATTTGTTATCTTTGAAGTTAAGAACGTATGTGACATCTCGTGTGTATTCACATTTAAGAATTCAGGTTCCTCTTCTGGAGAAGTGCTGCAAAAAGAGAATTAAAAGCTTTAACAACCAATTTAGGTGGCATGCATTATGCCTACTTCTTGTGGGTGACAGTTTGAACTGGCGTGCAGCTATAAAAGCTTACATTTCCTGAATAATTGAGCTTGAAATCTAAATTGGACTCAAGAGCTTTCACCGCCTAGATATTGTACTGATATCTTTGGTCAATCTTTCAAGGTAATACACGTAAGCACTTCCACGCAATCAATGGTGTCTTTGATGGTGTTCCATTCCCTAAATACACTCCCATCCAGAAACAAGTACAGTGTGCCATTGTGTTTGGTTTGACAGATGACTAATGACATTATGTCCTCTGGGCGTATTGGAGATGTTTGTCTGCACGGGTTTGTTTGACAGGTCGCAGATTGTGAGCCAAATGATCCAATGAGAGGCTGAATGGAACGTCAATATACAAAGGCTGCATGCGATTTACCCAGCAAGACGTTGAGGGATGTGAAACTTTGAAAAAGATGCTCCCAAAACCTCTAAAGAAAGGAATTTTTACAAACTGGGATTGAATTGGAGACTTTTTTTTTTTTAAATCCTTCCTTGGCCCATTCAGATTTGAGTTCATCAAGTTTCATTCATGCAGCTCGAGTCTGCATAACGTCATGGAATGATGAGGAGGAAGGAGGGAGATGAAACAGAGGTGGACGTCATCCATGCTCAATTCCCACACAAGCGCACATGTTCTGGAGGGCTTGGCTGAGAGACAACTTGTAATTTCGGTTACGTTTGGCCATTAAAAAGAGTGGATGCATGTGAGGAAAAGCTGCGTGTTTGCTGAGAATGCTGCACTGAATCTGAAGTGGGGGTGGAGGGTGGTGCTATGAGAGCGTGGGACGGAATGAGAGATGGGTGTTGTTTTGATGTGTCACCATGGTGATGTGCAGGTGTCAGGTGGCCAGGTTTCAGGTTATGACACGGGATCACCGCCTGGTCTCAGATATGCTGCTGCTCACAATGGACCGACTGGGGTCTCATCAATGATCTTTTATATAAACTCAAAGGACAGCTCACGAGGTACACCTGCACTCTTTAATGACTGAGAAATGAGGAAAAGGGTTATGTTTAATTTCACAGTGTAAACCAGTGGCACACAATCACAATGGGTTCTTCCTTTGACAATGCAGAACCCATCTATTGATTGAACGCAAAAATCCTGTAAGTTTAGTTTTTGTGTGAGAGCTAGCAGTGAGCATGTCCGAGTGATGAGGTTTAGGGTTCGATTCCCAACTCCAGCCTTCTCGCAAGGTCGTATACTTGTGAGTTTTAGTTGAGAAGTAATTATTTGACATGCACACGTTCTTGGGATTCTTACTTCCAACTAGGTCAAGGTATCTTTCTGTTGGAGTTGTTTAGCATGCAAAAGCAAAGCAAAGCAAAGGCTTACGAGTGGCCTATTTTGAGTTTTTGCAGTGAAGCGCTGTCACTTGGTTGTGAAACCAAATTTCAGTTTCTAGCGAGGTGCCATGCAAATGAAGTGAGAAAAAAATGGAGCAGTTAAGGTACCCTAAGCACAATGCCCGTCATGCTTTAAATTAAAAAGAACTAAAAAGTTTTTTTTTGTGGACAGGGAACAGTGTAAAGTCAGGTTGCGTTCTGTCTACGTATGCTGTATCTTGCCTTTCATGCACCGTGACATCATCATTTACTCACTTAAAGGGCTCTAAACAGATCTCAGTGTTTTGTTTCTAAATACATTAAATATGTTTGAAGTGTTTTTTCAGCACTTCAAATGCCAAGACATTCAGTGCTGGAATATTAAGATTTAGCATAAGTATCTTTTACAGTGTTGAGTTTTCCTGAATTTGTGGGCGGGGCAAAAACACAGCCTCGAGACATCACGAGGGATGGATCTATACATTCTAGTGTGGATTCCCTTCCCCTATAGATAAGTAAAGAGACATCATGTTTTTTGACTGGTCTGTTGTGAGCTAGCTTACCACCACTGTTTTTTTTCAGGTCCCCCCCAAAAAAAGATAAAAATGCGATGACTTTACTACGACGGATAGTTTTGTAAACTTACAGCAGAGTCAGTGTGGCTTTGTGGGTAACTTCATACTAGGGAATGGGGCAATGGCAACTTCCTAACCACCGAGGCTTCCTCCTACCATCCTCGCTGTCGTCAGGTGCCCTGTTCGACTGTGACATTATGTCAACGACAACAACGATAAGTTGACTTAGGTGCTTATTTTTATGATTATAGTCTACAATAAGCAGTCAATTTTGAAGTTGAGCCACCTAACATGATTTTATATCATACAAGCTATCAGCCCTCAGTATGTTTGACAACTTTTGGCATATCCATTCAACACAGCCACAGCATCTGAGAGTTGGAAATTATTATTCAAGTTTTGAAGCATGATTGTATATATTTAACATATATTTGTTTTATTCTTTCAAATTTGGCAGGGTTAACATTACTTTCTCTGTGGTGTGTTGACACATGGCGGTGTTGTTGCGTATGATTTTACATGCCTTGCTTCATGATCCAAGGAGCTGGTACCTAACAGATGCTGCTTTTCCAACGGTTGACTTTTCCCTTTGGGTTTCCTCTTGAAAGGTAGTACCAAAGGGAAGAACACATGCGCAAACACCAATGAAGGGTCGGGGGTGGGGTTAGGGGTCTCCCGAACGTACCTCTGCATAGGTGGTTGTGGACTGAGGTTAGCAAGAACCACTGCAACAAAATGGAGACTGGAAAAAAACATTGGAGTGTTCCAATGTCCAGCATCAGGGTAAACTGACTTTACCATATGTTTATTTTTCTCATTTCCAGCTTTTCAGCTATACTCTCAAAATTTTTGTTCACTCTTTGGCTTTTGTGGAGAACTGCAATATACTTAGTGCTACCGTAGTTACATTTCTGAAAGCAAAGTCTTTTTGATTCATATCTTGCATTGGACATCATTAGAATAATGTGTGTGGCCCGTGAGTCTGTACTTTGTGAATTAAAAGAAAATAGTTGCGTCATATGAGCAGTGTTTCAATGTTAGTATGCAAACTTCATACAGCTCCTTGTCTTCAACTTTCCATGTCTCTGGAATTCCTGGGAAGGCAGTTTGGTTTGCAGATTGTATTAATTTTCAGCAGAGCAGCCAATAAAGACGTACGCCTGCCAAGCGTAAACCACTCAGTTCAATGCCAGATTAGCCAGTCATAAAAAGTGTGTGTATGTGTGAATCAGATGAGAGAAATGTTTGCAGCATTGTGTCAGGGCTAAGCTGATTTGAGGCCACTGATTAGTTTGACCTGGTATTCATCACAAATGGGTGCGGGGGGCTGTATCGAGCCAACTGTGATGTGATCACTGTCACACTTTCTTTTTACAATACAAACCCATAGCTTGTGTTTTACAGTGTCCTGGTTTGTATAGTCAGGCAGCGGCGGAATAAATAGTCACTACAGCAACAATTTTTTTGTTATCTAGCAGAGTTAAGGAACTTTGTTGAGAGGTGGTGATTGGGCTACTGAAAAATTATTTTTTTTTCTCCGTGGTAATGGTGTTTCTCCTAAAAAAATTCCCACGCTTTCTCAGTAGATCTTTCCGGAAACGTTTGGACAATTTTTAGGCATGTTGGGATGAAGATGAAAAATTTGGTGCTGATTCAAATCAAGATTGCGGCGCAGTGCCTCATACTTCTAAGGACTCAGGTTCAAATTCAGCCTTGCTTGTGTTGAGTATGCATGTTCTCCCCGTGCCGATGTGGGTTTTCGCTGGGTACTCAGGTTTTCTCCCAGATCCCAAAAGAGGCATGGTTGGTTAGTTGAAGACTCAAAATTGCACATACATGCGAATGTTTGTGCTAACCACTATTATTGGGCGCCGTTCTCATTCACTTTTTAACTAATTCTTCACCAGGTAAAGATAGTACCTTAAATATTGTTTAATAGGTCATCCAAATTTGCTCATTGTTTTTGGACTAAGGAGAAGATAAAATCAGGCCAGTGTCTCCATTACTCCGTTACATGAGTCTACTAACCAATATGTTGTTATTCCACCTTTCCAGTGCTCCGTGGTGCAGGACAACCCTGTCAGATCTATTAATTGTGCACACACTCATAAATATTTTTTTTTCATTGATAATCCCCATGCATGTATTCAATACAAAAGGCACTGGCCTCTTTTGTCCTCCCATCTCCAGTGATGGGATCATAACATTAGAGTTACTCTTTGAACCCAGGTGTTCACATGCTAGATTTTCCACATGTTCAAGCCTGATTAAATATGTGGAGGTATAAAGTTACGGATCAGATAAACACACACACACCTACAAGGGAGGCATAACACTGACACCAGTGGGTTAGTATGCACACGTCCATGTGATTTCCTCACTTAAGGGGGAACCAAGAGCAAAGAAGAAGAAGTAACAAAAACGTCCTTGTGCGTGTTCTGTTTTGTGGTACTTGTAATGAATCCACCTGTTAGAGGTGTCACACATGACACTTGAGCTGGTGTGTCATTCAAAATTTATTACTTCAAGGCTGACATCTCGAAATCCATCTTTGTGACTCTATGAACTTGGAATCACAGTGTGTTGGTTGCACATGTTCTTGTTCAACATTTAGGAAGATGTGTACAAAAAAATCATCATAATTCATTGAATAATTCAACACTGATTAAATTTAACTTATTTTTCCGCATGTACTAAACACAGAGTTGGATAGCTGTGTCATTGGCCACTAGTGGGCTCATGGAACACCGGCCAACTGGTACACTCTTGCTAGTATTGGCTTCAACATTGCTCCATGTGCAGTGTGTATCTTCTCGCAACAGAGACACTTAAGGGAATGTAAACTGTTTGTTTTGTTCACAAGCCCTGCTGCAAGTGAAGTGGACTCCCGATTTAAGGAGCTGCCGACCAATAGTGGTCTTTCGTACCTGAATAGCATCTTCACCACTTTCACAATTGACCGTGGAGTATCTGCAATATTTGCACAATTCACATTGTCCCCGACTATCGCATGACATCTCACTTTAAACTGCATACATTCCTATAAGTTTTCACACCCTTTGCATGATGGGGATTGCACTGTACTATCGCTGTGATGGGCATTCTAACTGCTCAAAGTGTTAAAAGACTTAGCATTCTCACACGGACCCCTCCAACTAGACAAAAAACCTTTACTATTTCACAAAATCCCAACGCCTTATTCAAAGGTAGGGACACAACGCAATAAATAAAACAATGGGCTGACTGAGCAGTGTAACAACCCGAAATGAAAGGTATGCACTTATCTTTGTGGCTGACCAGTTCCTTTTGCGCCAAAGGATTACAGCTCTCCATTTTTAACAAAACAGGGTTACTCAAATGTATCTAACTATTTTCACCCGTTGTTGTCTAAAAAAAACTTCCTGACTTTCAATCTTGAGGTGACATAATACCGCAAGGCTCCTGCAGAGTAAGGAAAAGGGCGAGTTTTACAACAGTTCTCAGACAGTTGAAATGTCCAAGAGATTTTTGTAAGATTTTTTTTTCCTTCAAATGTGTAAAAACTAAAAGATAACGCAGGAAGAGATCAATAGTATTGATTTGTGGAAAAAAGAACTCATTGCTATTTTAGGCTGACACCAGTGATATAACATACTATATAACTTCCCTTTTGCAGTGCAATACAGTTGCTGAGGCCCTCTGTTAAGAACAAAAAAAAAACAAAAAAAAAACAGCTTTGATTTACTGTCATGTAGATAGAGAATGGACTTATCTAACTTGCCAATTGGCTATTGCTGTCTATATTTTATTTTGATGGTACAGTTTCTCCAAACATTGGCAGGAGAGTGTGGGTTTGAGTGTGGATGTGTATGTGTGCATGCAAACTCTTATTTTATGACTTCTTTATGGCATCTCTGACCAAAAATGCAATATCTCCAAGATTCTGTCCTCACTGCAGTGTCCTCCAAAGATAGAATCTAGTGCACATATAACGTATAAAACTAGGATACACACAAATCCGTTTGAACTCTCTTACTTGTTAGGTGTTGCAGAAAAGATGAAAAATAAAATCTTTGGAAGTGGAAGTGAGGAAGAGATCCAACGACACATGTAGGTGAGTTGGAAAAGTACAATAGAAATTGTAATTAATGGCTTCCAGGAGTGGAGTAAAGAAGTCATAAATAACTACTGACACGACTTCTTCTTTTGATGTTTATTGAGGATGATCTTCGTTAAGGCCGAATATTTTATACTGCTCTTGTACCAGACATCACATTGTTTGTCAAATCGTACATACAGTGAAGAAAATAAGTATTTGAACACCCTACTCTATTGTAAGTTCTCCCAAGGGTCTGAAATTTTCATCATAGGTGCATGTCCACTGTGAGAGAGATAATCCAAAAAAATCCAGAAATCACAATGTATGATTTTTTCCAACAATTTATTTGTGTGATACAGCTGCAAATAAGTATTTGAACACCTGTCTATCAGCTAGAATTCTGACCCTCAAAGACCTGTTAGTCCGCCTTTCAAAGTCCACCTCCATTCCATACAATGAGGAAGACTCGAACTTGTAACATGGCCAAGACCTAAGAGCTATTCAAAGACACCAGAGACAAAATTGTACAACTCCACAGAGCTGGAAAGGGCTACGGAGAAATTGCCAAGCAGCTTGGTGAAAAAAGGTCCACTGTTGGAACAATCATTAGAAAATGTAAGAAGCTAAACATGATGGTCAATCTGAATTGGAGTGGAGCCCCATGCAAGATATCACCTCGTGGGGTCTCAATGAATCTTAGAAAGGTGAGGAATCAGCCCAGGAATACACGACAGGACTTGGTCAATGACCTGAAAAAAGCTGTGACCACCGTTTCTAAAGTGACTGTTGATAATACACTAAGACGTCACGGTTTGAAATCATGCATAACATGGAAGGTTCCCCTGCTTAAACCAGCACACGTCAAGGCCCGTCTTAAGTTTGCCAATGACCATTTGGATGATACAGAGGAGTCATGGGAGAAGGTTTTGTGGTCAGATAAGACCAAAATGAAACTTTTTGATCATAATTCTACTAACTGTGTTTGGAGAAAGATGAGTGATGAGTTCCATCCCAAGTACACCATCCCTACTGTGAAGCATGGGTTGGTAGCATCATGCATTGCGGGTATTTTTCTGCACATGGGACAGGACGACTGCACTGTATTGAGGAGAGGATGACCGTGGCTATGTATTGTGAGATTTTGGGGAAAAACCTCTTTCAGAGCATTAAAGATGGGTCATGGCTGGGTCTTTTAACATGACAATGACCTGAAGCACACAGCCAGGAAAACCAAGCAGTGGCTCTGTAAGAAGCATATCAAGGTTCTGGCGTGGCCTAGCCAGTCTTCAGACCTAAACCCAGAAGAAAATCTTTGGAGGGAGCTGAAACTCCGTATTTCTCAGCGACAGCCCAGAAACCTGTCTGATCTAGAGAAGATCTGTGTGGAGAAGTGGGCCAAAATCCATCCTGCAGTGTGTGCAAACCTGGTGAACAACTAAATGAAAAAATGTTTGACCTCTGTAATTGCAAACAAAGGCTACTGTGCCAAATATTAACATTGTTTTTTCCCAGGTGTTCAAATACTTATTTGCAGCTGTAGCACACAAACTGTTAAAAATCATGGATTGTGACTTCTGGATCTTTCTTTTTAGATGATCTCTCTCACAGTGGAGATGCACCTACGATGAAAATTTCAGACCCCTCCATGACTTCTAAGTGGGAGAGCTTGAAATATAGCAGGGTGTTCAAATACTCAAATACTATATTTTCTTCACTGTACATATTTGTGCAGTATAGTGTGAATTATGCCTCTGGAGAACTCCCAAGACATGAAAAACTGTCTTACTGTGCTTGAAAATGTAAGTGTGGAAGAAACTCATTTAAACATTGAAGCTAGTGATGATCCAAGACTCTTGCACAGTACTGTAGACCAAATAAGAAGAACTTTATTCTTACTCATCTGTTGACACTGAAATTCCACTCCAAAATACTTAATACATTCATATTATAGAATGGGGTAGTGGCTTACTTGTTTGCCTCATAGATGAAAGGCTCAGACCCTTGGGGTTTTATCTGGGTACTCTTGCTTCTACCACATTCCAAAAACATGCATATTTGGGGTAAATAAAGATTTGAATTTACCCATAGAAGAGAAAGAATGTGAATGCTTTGGTCTCTACGTGCCCTCCGAATAACTGGCGACCAGTCCACACTATACTCCATCTCTCACCCAAAGTCAACTGGAATCATCTCCAGCTCAACATAGTGAGGATAAGCGGTATAGAAATTAAATATGTGGAAGGACACAATAATGTCACACTAATTGCCTTTTTATTGTATTATCCAGGTAAATCTCGTTCCATAACTTGTGAAAATGTATGAGGGGCTGGGGGGGTGGGATGTTTTTGGTTGTTTAGCCTTGACACTAAACAAGTAGTAAATACATTTGATTAAACGTTTGAGTTTGTTAAAAGCAAAGAGACATTCATCATAATGTTTGCCAAGTGACTTTAACAGGCTCGCTCTCCCATCGCCGTGGCTACAAAGGGTTGCCCTCTCGCTGTCATCATTCAGCAAAATCAAACTTGACAGGGGTCTCGCTGCAGTCTTGTTTCTTAACTTTGTGCTGGTGGGAAGGGTGGGTTGGACCAGGAGGGCATTGAGGGTCTCTGTTGTCGTGGCGACCCAAGTGGGAACATTAGGTTGTTTGTTAAGGCAAATTGAATGAGAGCAGACGTTGGCAGGGGTCATAAAATGAATGCACACTTCAGTAAAAGATATGGAGAAAAGGACCACATGTGAGAAGGAATGCTGGGTGGTCCTCAGAGAATGCGGGGCTGATGAAGAACTGGAGGAGGAGAGCACAGGTGGAGGAGTTACAAGGAAGGAAAGATTACATTTAGGGAGAAATGAAGACTTGTTGTTTATATGGAAATGCTTAAAGATAAGATGTTTTAATGATCCAATTTTAGAGGATGTGTATGCGTGTGTTTATTCAGTGTGGGACAACATGTACAGGAAATGCCAGTGTAATCCCAGAAGCCTGCAATTTCAGAGTTTATCACTCCTCTCTCCTCTTCCTTTCTCCCACTCATCTGTCATCTATCCTTCATGCCCCCCACTCCTTCCCCTCCTCTTTTCCTTGAAGATACTTTGCTGTTGAGCTTTTAAGGTTGAACACGTTCTACTGCAGGACGCGGGTAGACCTACTGATATCAAAACAAAAAGTACAGTAGTGTGTTAAGCAACGTGTATGGTGCCGGTGAAGTTAGTCAACTAAACTCACTTCACAATAAGCAGCAGGCTTTCACGCTTATGGTTCTCCCAGTTGACGTTTACTGTCAAACTAAACATAAATATTAATTTCAGAATTTAGTGTATTTAAGAACAATGTGTAGCTTAGCCATGAGTACATTATCTTAAATCTAAGACTAGGATAAAATGTGAGGTGCATTTGTAACCCTTTAACCAACTGATATTTGAACTATGGCTGCACGAGATATTGTTTGAGAATGCAATGTACAATTGTGCAATGTACAATTGTACAATATACAATCGCAGGCTACTGCGCAATGTTGGTGTATTGATATGCAGTCAATCAACTGTAATATTAATAAGTGACCAGCAAAGGCACCTGGTTGAACATGCTAATAAGATTAGCAGCAATGTTACAGTAAATCTATCCAATAAAAGGATACACACGTAACAGTCCAGTCTGTTACATACTTTTTTTTTTTTTTTAATGATAATGATGAATGAGGACACACACAGCTACACAACCAGCATTTACTGTATCTCACTTCAGAATGTGACAAAAGGACGCATGTCCCAACATTCGGGAGTGAGGGCATTATTGAAAGGACAAACGTCACGTGTAAACAACAATGTATCACACTTAAACTAACACAGTAAAATATAGAAATACTAATGCATATGTTAAAAAATAAGTGTAAAATAACTTAATTAAATACAAATGGATAGTGCTAGAAGATGATATTGACTGCAGTATAACGGGCCATGAAAATAAATAATTTTAATTTCATGTCTGGCTGAACTGTTGCTTAATGCTACAGTTCATTTACATGCAGCTAGACTTAACACAAATGACCCTATACTTTTGTGCTCATCTGAGCATAGTTTTTTCTACAGAGATAAAAAGCTAAATGTGTACTTTTTCACATTGTCCGTTGTCCTGTTTTTCACATCTTAATAAATTTCGCAGATTTGCTGAAAATCACTCGTTATTTTCCCAATATCATCCAGCCCTCATTTGAACACAAATGATCCAGCAAAACATTTAGACAATCAATAATAACAGTAATTTATTCTTGTTTCCTCTGTGAAGAGCTGAGATAAGATGAGATGAGAGGACCTGAAACTTCTACAGACATCCATATACTGTATACTTGTCTGAGTGTCTCCAGGTGGACAAGGTGGGCAGCAGCATAATGTCGTTTCAGTTGATGCAAGTAACATAAATTTTTAATTCTATAGACACGGCGCAAACTCCTGTCCTAATGAATGTAATTTCACAATACTCAATAACCGTTTAGGACCTGAGGACAATAATCATTGGATCCTTTTCGATGGAATTCTTTTCCTTTCTTGCATGATGTACAACTGCAGTTGTTCAACAAACAGTCTTGGGTCTCTGTTGTGATATTCTCAATGGGACACAGTTCTGGATTGCTCTCATAACAGTTGCAGAATGTAGAATGTACTCAATGCCTTGCTGAAATAAGCAGAGGAATTGTCCACAAAATCCACATAATGCTGCTGTGGCGTTTCAACCAAGACTGCCCGACAACATCCGAAGTCTTGCGGATCCCATCCAAGCCATCGGTCCGACCATGAGTAACTTTTTGACCAATATGATCACTTCAGCTCCAGAAATGCAGAAAATGGGCAGGAAAAGCAGACAATTGCCAAGAGCCCTGAGCTGAAGGTAGCCACAAGAGACAAAGAAGATTCTCCCATGTCATTATCATTTTCCAAGCTGCTTATCCTCGTAAGGGTCACGGGAGTGCTGGAGACTATCCCAGCTAATTTCAGGCGAAATGGAGATTAGACCCTGAACTGGTCACCAGTCAGTAATGCCAAAACAGCTGCGACGACAATATGTCGGGAATCCTCCACTTGGGGCCCACTACTGCTCATGGTTGTTTGCTCATTGGGGGCCCCCAAAACATTGTGTGGTTCGTTATCAACCACAGAATTTAAAGCTTCGATTTTTTTCTCTTATCCATCAAAATACTAAAAACTACTAACCTAGCTTTACTATACACCATCCAAAAATGAGGCGAGTTGGTACTTTGTAGTGGAAAAGCAACAAATACAATATGCATACATGACCACACGACAAATTTTAACACGCTAGCTTCCGCTACTATTGTACATCCAGAATGTTGCAGATCAACTTATTTTACTTTGACTTCCTTATCAGCTTTTTACATGTGAAAAGTCTGGGCTGCTTCCTCCTGTTGAAATTAGCCACTTCCATTTAATCCTGGCTAAAATACTAATACATAAATACACAGGGAATTCTGCCTTAAAACACAATACACCACGTCGAGCATTAAATTGCTCAGAAAGAAATGTGTTAGCTGTCTAATTGATCTATGTGGTGCTACTCAATAACCACCCTTTGTGATAACAAAGGTTTATAACCCAATACTAAAAAAACAAGCAGTACCATCTGATTGCTCAGCCTCACGATTGGTCACCTGACTTTCATCTGTAAGCATTTTTACATTTTATCATGATTGGCAGCACGTTTGAATACTTTCCAAAATGTCATCTATTCCAGCTATGCAATCTTCCTCCCTCGCTCTTTGCATCCCCCACTGTGATTTACGCCGCTCTCAGCATCAAGAGGGCTGTTTCACTCTCATTTGACCTTGGCAGACACTTAATTACTTTTTTTTTGTCCACTCTTAAACACTGAATTTTCCAGACAAGCCTCTCCTTCCAAGACTATAGCCCACTCAGCTCAATATTATACATTTTAGATTTTTTCGTACAGTTTTCTTCTTTACAATCTTGCATCAATCAATCGCTGCCCCGAGGGGAAAAAAAAAAATACCGTTCTCCTCAAACACCCTCGTCTCAAGGGGACTATATTATGTACTCCACCCAGTCATATGTCATGCATATCAGTTACTGTGAATCGGTGGGTGGACCACAGCTCGTTTGGGTCACAGAGATATGTACAGAATGCAGTACTTAAAGTTAATTCATTAGTAATTGTCATTTTTCTGTATCTATTGATTTCAATGCAAATGAATGAGCCTTTTTTCATGGTGTTAAAATACATGCTTGCATATATCTGACCTGTGTGGTTGCAGGAGCTCTTGTGGACAAATCATTTTCTGAATGGAAATACCTGAGCCGACTGAGACTGTGCAGTCACTCCACTGTAACTCATACTCTATTGTGGACAATTATATTTGTCAGATGGACAGCTAAGTGCAGCTCAACTGTCAAATTTAGGACTGTAAATCACTGTTGATGGCGGCATTGTGTCATTTTGGATTGGAGACCATCACTGCTTTTTGCTAGAAAATAAAGATTATGCGGTGAATCTCTCCTTCTCACATCAATGATGAGGGAAAGTAATACAAACACCTTGAAAATTGGACGAGATTAGGTACCTCAGACTTGAGCAGATTATGTATGTGTATGGGTTAAAAATATGAGTGGGTAGTAGAACGTGTGTGTCGTGACCGTAATAATGTATGACACAATTCATGGGCGGAAGTGTCAAAAAAAAAAAAAATCACTCAAAACTTGTAGTTAGCCAATGTGACTTTCTGCATATTTATTTGTTGGTTATCTATAAATTAACAATTACTTTGCCATCAAAGGCCCTTACCCACTGTCCTTTTGATGTTTCAGGTGTCAGAAAAGCCAAAAAATAGTAAAAAAAAATGCCACTGCTCTGCTGGACATAAGCTTTTTTCCCCTCTGCTTTTTGGTCAGAAACATATATTTTCTACTCCTGATTACTAAAAGGGGGAAAAAAACTAGACACAACCTTGTTTTCGGAAGAAAGAGGGGAGTATACAGTTTTTCAAGTTAAGTTTTTCAATATTCTGTGGATATTGAAAGGGTAGTCATCACACTCTAAAATGGCTGTCAACTCCTCTGAAAATAATTTGCAGTAAATGAGTTCATTGTGATTGTCTTTTTTTTTTTACTTTGTATAATTTCACAATAAATCATTTACTTCAGTATTTGCTAACTATATGTTTCATGATCATTTTGAGTTGTTCTTTGGGAGTCCACACTGGTGTTCCCACCCACTCTCTCAGAAATTCTCACTAAAGGGGGCCAATTTGTTGACTCCTTGAGACTACTGTGTTTTCAGCCTCTCTTTGCAGCGCAACAGACTAGATGCTAAGAGGCACAACACACTTTACCAGTGCGCTCTCTCTCTCTCTCTCTCTCTCTCTCTCTCTCCCTCTCTCTCTCTTTCATTTTTTTGCACTCACTTGATGTGTGTGTCAGCTCTTTGGCAGAGACGTTTTCACATAAACCTCATCTGTTGGCAGCCTTGATTTGACAGCCACATTTCATCAGCTCATTCAGGAGAATGAAAGAAGCAGATAGAAAAGGACAAACTTTGACACGGATGGGTATTAAGCGTGACAATTACTGTAGATGAATTTGTCATGAGTGTGCAAAATGTGCTTTACGACTACCAAATTCGAAAGTAACATGGCTATGATTCACTATGAAGGACTTAAATAGGGTTTATACAGAAATTACACAAAATGTTTAATCACTATATTACACTTTGGCTGGTGGGGTTTGATTTAAAACATTTATTTCATGAAAGTACAATGCAGGAATTCCTTCCTTGATGATCTACAACTTTGTTCAGATTTTGAAGCAATTTCTCACCATACAAAATTATTTAAATTATTTTATTCTTATCATAGTACATTTTAAAATATGTATTAACTGTAAAACCATTTCAGTTAGTTTTTACTTTTTTAATATTTCGGTCAGTGCTCAACAAAAGGTAAGCGGTTGTCGTCGTTGTTTCCCAGAGGACATTTAATCCAAATTCCCCACAAATGAAAGTGGTTGGATGTTTTGTGGTGGTCGGAGGGCCTGAATGTGGCCTGCGACTGAGTGGCGAGCGGTTCAGGGTGTAATTTGCCTTTCCCCCGAAGTGACCTGGGATAGGCGCCAGCACTCCCATGACCCTTGTGAGGATAAGTGGCTAAGAAAATGGATGGATCTGTCTATTTAGCATGGTTGTTACAGTTGTTTATGTCTATTAAACCAAGAACTTCATAAAAACAACTTACAAGTACAGTGGTACCTCTCTAATAATCTCTAGTCATGAAAAATTCAGTTTACGAAATGCCTCCTCGCAAAAAGAAGGAAAATTTCAGGAAAGGGGAAAAAATAGATTCGCTGGATTCGCAGCCCCCAAATTCCATGGAACGTAAACTTCCTGTATTTTGGTTTGAAAATTTTACAGCTTGAACATTAAATAACTATGTAGTCTGTTTATATGAATGTACCGTGAAAAGAATCAGCAAATCATTGGATTCTGTTTTTGTTTTGAACATCCCAACTTCATTGGAATTAGGGGATATATATTCATCAGTCACATTTTTTAAACATAGATTCATAGAAAAATTGAGAACAAGCTATTTCTGTCCATACTTACTAGTAAGTCAGCACCATTCCTCTGTTGTCTGAGTTTACTCTTCAGATTTCTCATAGCATATTTCTCTGTAGTCCAGACAGGAATGCGTGTGTTGCTGGGCTTGCCACATACACACTACACTATATGAGTCACAGGGGGTATTACATGAGTAACACACAGCACAAAAAGAGGAAAGACAGGCAAGGATTTTGGCAGGACTTCTTTTGCCCATGTTTGGAGAGAGGAAATGAGCACTTTATGCCGTTGGGGACGTCTCAGACTGAAACAGAAGACAGCGAGGTAGACGAAGGACTAAAAATAGCACTGGGATCTCAGGTCTGTGCTAAACCAAGTCTGAGGGGTGACCAGGTTTAAGGATGAGAAGGGAGGAATAAATGTCTAATGGAAAAAAAAGGTGCAGAGGTTGATGTAGTTCAAAATGTAAGCCGCATGCGCACATGGATTTGAAAGCATTGTTTTTAATTATAGTTCTGACACCATAGCCAGTGTGTGTTTACAGCTCACCAATAAACCAGCCATCCATTTTCTGAATCGCTTATCCTCATGAGGGTCACGGAGGTGCTTATCCCAGTTAACATCGGGCAGGGGGCGGGGTACACCTTGAACTGGTTGCTACACAATCGCAGCAGAGCTTCATCAAGTTTAAAATATTTCCTCGAACAATCACTGCTTCCACGAAAACGGGAATTTTGAGTGAAATATTACGCATCCCCTCGACCCAACCCATTCCAAAAATTCACCAACCATCTATTAATACCAACAAAGTCCAATGCAGAATATCAAATGAAAAGGCTCTCCTCCCTCAGATAAGCTTCTAGAACTCATGTGTGGATCTGATGAAGCAATGCACTGTCCATGTTGGGGGGTGGGGGGTCTCACTAGCCCCGAGTAAGCAGTGTGCAATGTGCATTTAATTGATCAATGGCTTAGATATTCAACTGCATTTGCATGAAATACAGTTGTTTTACCAATAATCACGTATGCCAAAATGTATTTCCCCTTTAACTATATTTAATTTCCATATGAAAGGAGAAGCTTCAATTTTGTAAATTAATGTTTTTTTTCCTTTTACATTCCTGTAAGTTTCCTTCTAGTTAATTCCAATAGCAAGTTTGCGACTTTGAAAATACTACAAATGTTTCAACCCTACCACTGTATTTATAGCATCTTGAAGGTATTGGAGTGAATGAGTAATGCTATTATATGTGATGGACTGGCATTCATTTTGACCCCTTTATTTTCGTGTATATGTAATCAATCAATAACTTCAGACCGTTCATTTCTTCCCCTGGTGGCATAAACGACATGAATGAATAATATGGGTGAACCTGGAGGATTTTCCTGCCATTAAGAAATATGTATTTTGAAGTTTGAGCATAAGGATTGCTTTACTTGTGCTAATGTAAGCCTTAAAGATGGATTAAATACATATGGTGATGGAGATTGGAAAAAGAGTACTGTTATTTATGGCCACCAGACTGAACTGGGACCGTAAATATAATTTTTGTGTGTTCTTTATATGCAGAGAAAAGCTTTTTTCTTTGTTTTTGTATGCCTACACGAGTCCTACAGTTCATCGTCGGTTTCTGTTATGTTTGTCTTGAAATGCTATAGCGCCAGTGTGCATTACATAGACATTACAGTGGCTCTCATAGTCCAAAACAAACTATCCCCATTGTTGCTGGCTCATGGTTCGCATTTCACTGTCTGCACTTGTGCTTGCCTTCTGTACTCTTTCTTTTTCCCTGAGAAAGAGTGCTTTTTATTCGTTCGTAGCTCCTTGAAAGGCTTTGGCGGTGGTGGCCATGCATGCACACATTTCATGTATTAATCTATTATTGTTGTTAAGAAGATGACATCATGGTGTTTTCCTCACTTTGGGCCCTCCCTCTTGTTTTCTGTCCTCTTCTCTTCTTCCTCTCCTCTTAGGTCATGGCTGGCTCAGTCTAAAGCTGCAGATGAATCTGTTTTTCGCATTAGCAGAGCTACATTTACATTGCTGTGTGTGTTTTTTTTTTTTTTTTTGGTGGGGATTTTCTTAGTTGCATTGTCACTGTTGCTTCTGCACATTCACAGTAATGACATTAGTCATTGGTGGTGCACAAAAAGTAAACAACAGCTATTTTTACGGAAATACAGGGCTTTAAATCGGTTTGGCAGGGTTACATTTGATAAGTTTTGAGATAATCCGGTAATATAACACTGAAGAAACAGAAATATTTGATTTATTCCTTGGATTTTCCTTGCATGCTTGTTCATTTCATGCAATTTCTTTACCATCGTATTCGACCATGCTTTACATCTACATCACAAGGCCAAAGTATATGATGACATATTTAGTCACTACCAAAGACAAAAAAAGAAATAAATAAAAAAGCTCAGACATTATTTTCCCAAAATAGTGTATACTGTCATGATCCTGCTGCTCCAGCCTGCGCGGTCGCGCTAATTGGTCGGCACACACCTGCGCCTTGTTTCGGCTGATTATCCCCTGTATATATAGGACCTGGTGACGACTGGTTCTCTGCCAGATTGTTGAGGTTCATGCCCTGTTCCAGCACTCTCGTATCTCTGATCGTCAACCCGTGCGTAACGACATTCGCCTGTTCTCCGACCGACCCCGTAAGCCTGACTCCCTTAATATTCCTGCCTGCTTTGATCGTTCTCCCGTGTACCGACTCTTGCCTGCCCGCTGACCTGCTCTCTACGCCCGACGTCCCAACTACCGCTACTGCACCTGACTGCCTGCCCGATCCCCGACCATTGAATCTTATTTTCCTTTCGGCTTGTCCCGTTAGGGGTCGCCACAGCGTGTCATCTTTTTCCATCTTAGCCTATCTCGTGCATCTTCCTCTCTAACACCCACTGTCCTCATGTCCTCCCTCACAACATCCATCAACCTTTTCTTTGGTCTTGCTTTCGGTCTTTTGCCTGGCAGCTCCATCCTCAGCACCCTTCCACCAATATACTCACTGTCTCGCCTCTGAACATGTCCAAACCATCGAAGTCTGTTCTCTCGAATCTTATCCATCCAACTTTGGCTGTCCCTCTAATGAGCTCATTCCTAATTCTATCCAACCTGGTCACTCCGAGCGAGAACCTCAACATCTTCATTTCTGCTACCTCCAGTTCTGCTTCCTGTTGTTTCTTCAGTGCCACCGTCTCTAATCCGTACATCATGGCCGACCTCACCACTGTTTTTGTAAACTTTGCCCTTCGTCTTAGCAGAGACTCTGACCCCCGACCATTGAATAATAAACAATTTTCCCGATTTACATCTGCATCTCCTGTACCCCTGCATTTGGGTCCTACCTTGGTTCCGATGGGTCGTGACATATATATATATATTTAAAAAAAAATCAGTGGATGAAAGATTTGTTTGTTTTCAAACAAGGCTCATCCCAAGTGGATTGGCATTTTAAATTATACTGTTCTGCAAGTGCATCAGATGCCAATATCAACTGAATTTTAGAACAGTGAGGGTTTCATACTATGTCAGGTGGTATAATCATGCACCATCCATCCATCCATCCATCCATCCATTTCTTATCCGCTTATCCTCACAAGGCTTGCAGGGAGTGCTGGAGCCTATCCCAGCTGTCAACGGTCAAGAGGCGGTGTACATCCTGAACTGGTTGCCACCCAATTGCAGTGCACATAGAGACAGACAACAACCGCACCCACAAAATCAATGAAATCGAATTTAGAGTCTGTAGCCAAACCCTGAACCTCCAACATATGAAGCCAACGTGCTCATCACCATGCTCACTGTGAAACAGATTATGTATTGTAAACCCAACCTAAATTAAAGGAATGTATTAGAACAAGATCTTGTTCTTTGAAGATGAATACCCACCTGATAAAGTATTTTCAGATCTGACTCAGAGAATAACTTTTCCCCAACATCACACTGTCTTCATGCACAAGCTTGTTGAATGTGAGTTGAGAACATTGCACATGGATTTAAGACTCCCTTAGAAGCATGCTGACCTCTGACCATGGCCAACCACGACTGCTTCTGGAATGTCTCGAGTTGCAAGGATCAGTTAAAGTGGATTGAACTCCTAATTCTGGATATTTTTAAGACTAATATATTAGTGTTGTGTTTTTTTTTATGGTTGATCTCTGGAAACGCGAGATTACTTAAGCTTGCGACAAACTCATCCGGAATGCAGTTTGTAATTTGCTTGACTATGTTTAATGACCGAGGGATGATCATGAAGTGGGTGCAGTCTATTGACAGCTGGCGAGATTCTTCCTTCCTTGCATGTACTTGTGTTATCAGACTTTAAATATGTGCTTGTTAACAAACACTAATATGATCAATGTTGTACTTCAGGCTGGACCTTGTCTTATTGACTATTTAGGAGACTGGGCAGACACGCGACATATTTTTACTTACAGGATTCCAAGAGTGGTTTGTTGTTTTTTATAAGTTCATTCTACTGTTTGGCAGCATAACAAATTGCACCCTCCAAAACATCCAATAAGAATAAATCAGCATCTGTCTACACGGCATTCCATAAAATGAGCACTATACCAATTGTGGAAGATTAATTGCAGTGCTGTCATGTAAAAGTTCATTAGTATTATCCTACCCTATAAATCTGTGTACTCTGTAAATATTAATAATTGCCATCACAGTAATAAAACAAAAAAAATCCATGAGAAGACACGTGCGTCTTCATGAGCTATGCATGTAGCTTGGTGAGAAGAGCAAACAATGTGGTAATTGTGTCCTCAGGGTGTGCACACATATCTCCCCCCCCACACGCACACACATTCACACCGATCGACTTTGGCCAGCTTTTGTTCATTGTGCTCACATGGACTTTTTATATCAGGATGCTAATTCAGCTCTCGTCAGCTGCTATCGCTTGAATGCTCAGAGAAAAAGATTCACACTAGGGCTCTTGTGAAGCAAATAAATGTTGTTTTTCTCTATTTACTATTATTGCTATTTTTTTGGAGGGGGTATGATATTGTCATTGCCTGTGCTAGAGCAATATGTGTGGCTTACACAGCGATTAATTCTGTTGCTTTTGAAATACTAGGCTTCTACACAGATCATTTATTGAGTGGTGCCTTTAGATACAAGTGGCCCAACTTAGAGCTTTTCAAACTCGAGATATAAGATATGTGCGGTATGGCAGCAGTGTTAATATTCTTTAAAAATAAAGTTTTCAATGTGTGTATGGACACTCTTAGTTTAAGTTCATTGTCAAGACAAAACATGCAACAATAATTACACAAAACAACAACATTACTCAGCCTTTAGTCAGGAAGTTTAAGGCTAATGCTAACATAGGCAATGATTAGTTTCTACGTAGCAGTTATACCTTTTAAGCAATGGATATTGGAACATAAGTGGTGCAGGAGCACATGTCGACAGACAATATTCTAGTACTCAGTCATGTTGTATTCTTTATCATCTGTGAAGAACAAGTAAATCCCATTTTAGTTCTAGACAGGACATACATACATGCAATATGATTACCTGATGCATTAATTGGTCTTGCAAACTTCCCCATTGTGTGACCAATAAAGGTTATGTAATGAAGGTAATCTAATTTTACTGCCCTTGTGTGATCAAAGGGCAAACACAAGAATGAGCAGCACAATGCGTATTAAACCAAATGAGAATGTATGATGGAAACTGTTTAATTCTATTTAATAAAGTCAATTATGTATGATTTTATAAAGTATTCTACTACAAAGTGCTATTTTTCCTCATTTAAAACATTGCAAGTTTTTTCAGTTTTATAGGGGCCTGTAACAGATTAATGGCATATTTCCTTTCATTTCAGTGGAGGAAGATGATTTGGAAAAATGAGTGTTTTCAGTTATGCACATGGGCAAGGAATGAATTCAACTGCATACTATCAGGGATCGGCTTCTATTAATTATTCATTATATTATTTGTGTCTTGAAGCTACTGAAGTAAACTTGAGAGTACTACTTTCAGCAGAGGTGCAGTCTCAACTAATTAGTGATGTCATTAACGATGGAAAGTTGAGCTCCAGTCACACTGCTATAGCAAGACTCCCTCAGTCAGTATGATTCTGTTCAATACAACACGGTCATGGGAACAGGAGATAGAGATAGAGTTTCTTATCCGTTTTCCATATCACTTGCCCTCATTAGGATTTTGCGTGAACTGAGGTCTGGGTGAGAGCTTCGACCGATCTTTAGCCAATCGCAAGGCACAAAAGGATAAACATATCAAACTCACTTTTACACCTATGTACAATTCAGCCCTCTGGGAAGAATAAAGACCAAGAGAAAACTCACTCAAACACGTGGAGAACATGCCAACTCAACACAAGAAAGAGCCCCCAGGTTAAGATTTGAACTGAGGAACAGTCGACTGCAAGCCAGATGTGCCACAATGTGTTCAACCTGCTGCCGCAGATGTCAAATTCCACAAAATGTACTCGACCTAACTAGGATAAGATGTGTTGAAAATGGATGAATGGATAAATAATCATTTAATGACCATTAATTTTACCCATAATCCAGTGATTATCAAAATGTTGTATCAAAGTCTGTTAAAATCACTCAATCATTCACCTGTAAGAATGTTAGAAAAAAAAAAACTACGACAGTGGCTAAAACAGTTTTGGTTTTTTTGTCCACTACAATTCACATTTATGTATTCAACTCGAAGTACATCACATTTGGATTTGAGTTTTTCAAACATTTTGTTTTTGAAAATGTATATAAGTGCAATTTATATTTAACTTTGCCATGCATTTTAATTTAATCCGCATTTAAGTCTTCTTCTTCTTTTCCTTTCGGCTTGTCCCGTTAGGGGTCGCCACAGCGTGTCATCTTTTGCCATCTTAGCCTATCTCCTGCATCTTCCTCTCTAACCCCAACTGCCCTCCTGTCTTCCCTCACCACATCCATAAACCTTCTCTTTGGTCTTCCTCTCGCCCTTTTGCCTGGGAGCTCCATCCTCAGCATCCTTCTACCAATATACTCACTCTCTCGCCTCTGAACATGTCCAAACCATCGAAGTCTGCTCTCTCGAATCTTGTCTCCAAAACATCCAGCTTTGGCTGTCCCTCTAATGAGCTCATTTCTAATCCTATCCAACCTGGTCACTCCGAGCGAGAACCTCAACATCTTCATTTCTGCCACCTCCAGTTCAGCTTCCTGTTGTTTCTTCAGTGCCACCGTCTCTAATCCGTACATCATGGCCGGCCTCACCACTGTTTTGTAAACTTTGCCCTTCATCCTAGCAGACACTCTTCTGTCACATAACACACCAGACACCTTTCGCCAGCTGTTCCAACCTGCTTGGACCCGTTTCTTCACTTCCTGACCACACTCTCCATTGCTCTGTATTGTTGACCCCAAGTATTTGAAGTAGTCTACCCTCGCTATCTCTTCTCCCTGTAGCCTCACTCTTCCCCCTCTACTTTTCTCATTCACGCACATATATTCTGTTTTACTTCGGCTAATCTTCATTCCTCTCCTTTCCAGTGCATGTCTCCATCTTTCCAATTGTTCCTCTGCGTGCTCCCTGCTTTCACTGCATATGACAATATCATCTGCGAACATCATGGTCCAAGGGGATTCCAGTCTAACATCATCTGTCAGCCTATCCATTACCACTGCAAACAGGAAGGGGCTCAGAGCTGATCCCTGATGCAGTCCCACCTCCACCTTAAATTCCTCTGTCACACCTAAGGCACACACATTGTTCTGCTGCCATCATACATGTCCTGTACTATTTTAACATACTTCTCTGCCACACCAGACTTACGCATGCAGTACCACAGTTCCTCTCTTGGTACTCTGTCATAGGCTTTCTCTAGATCCACAAAGACACAATGTAGCTCCTTCTGACCTTCTCTGTACTTTTCCACGAGCATCCTCAAGGCAAATAATGCATCTGTGGTACTCTTTCTAGGCATGAAACCATACTGTTGCTCGCAGATACTTACTTCTGTCCTGAGTCGAGCCTCTACTACTCTTTCCCATAACTTCATTGCGTGGCTCATCATCTTTATTCCTCTGTAGTTTCCACAGTTCTGAACATCATCTTTGTTCTTAAAAATGGGGACTAGCAAAATTTTCCTCCATTCTTCTGGCATCCTCTCTCCCACTAGTATTCTATTGAACAAGTTGTTCAAAAACTCCACAGCCATCTCTCCAAATTGCTTCCATACCTCTACCGGTATGTCATCAGGACCAACTGCCTTTCCATTTTTCATCCTTTGTAGTGCCTTTCTGACTTCCCCCTTAGTAATCATTTCCACTTCCTGGTCCTTCACTCTTGCCTCTTCAACTCTTCCTTCTCTCTCATTTTCTTCATTCATCAACTTCTCAAAGTATTCTTTCCATCTATTTAGTACACTACCGGCACCAGTCAACACATTTCCATCTCTATCCTTAATCACCCTAACCTTCTGCACATCCTTCCCATCTCTATCCCTCTGTCTGGCCAACCTGTAGAGATCCTTTTCTCCTTCTTTCGTGTCCAACCTGGTGTACATGTCTTCATATGCCTCTTGTTTAGCCTTTGCCACCTCTACCTTTGCCCTACGTCGCATCTCGATGTACTCCTTTCGCCTCTCCTCAGTCCTCTCAGTATCCCACTTCTTCTTCGCTAATCTCTTTCCTTGTATGACTCCCTGTATTTTGGGGTTCCACCACCAAGTCTCCTTCTCCCCTTTCCTACCAGATGACACACCAAGTACTCTCCTGCCTGTCTCTCTGATCACCTTGGCTGTCGTCGTCCAGTCTTGCGGGAGCTTCGGTTGTCCATCGAGAGCCTGTCTCACCTCTTTCCGGAAGGCTGCACAACATTCTTCCTTTCTCAGCTTCCACCACATGGTTCTCTGCTCTACCTTTGTCTTCTTAATCTTCCTACCCACCACCAGAATCATCCTACATACTACCATCCTATGCTGTCGAGCTACACTCTCCCCTACCACGACTTTACAGTCAGTAATCTCCTTCAGATTATGTCTGCACAAAATATAATCCGCCTGCGTGCTTCTACCTCCGCTCTTGTAGGTCACTATATGTTCCTCCCTCTTCTGGAAATAAGTGTTCACTACAGCCATCTCCATCTTTTTTGCAGAGTCCACCACCATCTGCCCTTCAAAGTTCCTTTCCTGGATGCCGTACTTACCCATCACTTCTTCATCGCCCCTGTTTCCTTTACCAATATGTCCATTACAATCTGCACCAATCACAACTCTCTCGCTGTCTGGGATGCTCAGAACTACTTCATCTAGTTCCTTCCAGAATTTCTCTTTCAACTCTAGGTCACATCCTACCTGTGGTGCATAGCCGCTAACCACATTATACATTACACCCTCAATTTCAAATTTTAGTCTCATCACTCGATCTGATACTCTTTTCACCTCCAAGACATTCTTAGCCAGCTCTTCCTTTAAAATAACCCCTACTCCATTTCTCTTCCCATCTACTCCGTGGTAGAATAATTTAAACCCTGCTCCCAAACTTCTAGCCTTACTACCTTTCCACCTGCTCTCTTGGATGCACAGAATATCAACCTTTCTCCTAATCATCATGTCAACCAACTCCTGTGCTTTTCCTGTCATAGTCCCAACATTCAAAGTCCCTACACTCAGTTGTAGGCTCTGTGCATTCCTCTTTTTCTTCTGACGCTGGATCCGGTTTCCTCCTCTTCTTTGTCTTCGACAATCAGCATTTAAGTACTTTTTTAAAATGATTTTTCTGCATTTAAGCGCAGCGTTCATGTTCAAATTGTTGTAGAGAGATGGTTGACATCAAGATAATGGTTTGATTTCCTAGTGTGTTTTAATTTTGAGGAACATCCATCCATCCAATATCTTAGCTGCTTATCCTCATAAGGGTCGCGGGGAGTGCTGGAGCCTAGGCAGGCAGGGTCCACCCTGATCTCGTTGCCAGCCAATCGCAGGGCACACGGAGACAAACAGCCGCACTCACAATCACACCAAGGGGCAATTTAGAGTGTCCAATTAATGTTGCATGTTTTTGGGATGTGGGAGGAAACCAGAGGCCCCGGAGGAAACCCACGCAGGCACCGGGAGAACATGCAAACTCCACACAGGCGAGTCCAGGATTGAACCTGGGACCTCAGACGGCCAAGGCTTTCCAGCTGAGCTACCGTGCTGCCCTGTTTTGAGGAACATTTTAAGCAATTTTTTTCGGTTGACTTTCAAGTTTTCAACTTTTAGGTTGGTAGTAGCAGTTTATTAATGGTTTGGACAAAAAAAAAAAAAAAAAAACATCGACAAGAATAGCGTTTTTCCAAAATGGAGCCAACTTAAATTGCTAACCCACTGATATTCAACGTTACACACAGCTACATGCACCATGAGTGGTATGCAAAAGAATCACGACCAAAGAATCACTACAGTTCTTGTCACGGTAAATTCACGAGACAGAATAGGTAATAGAAAGCTTTCTCGTGCGTATGCACACCCAAAATTACACGCACACATACAGCTCTTTCACCTTTGACCTGGCAGAATAGGTGCTACTGGCCTCATGCACTCGCCATCCACCTCCAGATGTTCGTGACAGTCCCTCCGGAGTCAGAGGGGAGGATTTACTGACACACAGACGCCCACATTCCAATGAGTGTTCACCCCAAAATTACAGAGTTGCATTGAGATTTATGGTTTCTCAACATGAGGGATACCTGCTAAATGCACATTCATACACTCACAGGGGACGTTGTGTTCATAGTTTGAAAGCTAAACTTGTAGGGTTACCCAAATAAGTCAGGATTGGATGAAAGCGTCCTTGTCCGATCACTCGGGTATGTAACTTGGTGATGTCTGACAGAAAATAATAGAGAGAGAGCTTTACGTTTCTTGCTGATAAGGTTATACTCGCTTTCATTCATTTTGATGCTTAGTTGCGTCTCATCTCTGAGTCTCAGCGTGTTTCCTCTTCTGAAGTTTGACAGACTGAAGTGTGCCGTCCAAACACATTTTCACCTCCAAAATGTCAAAACCTGCTTTTGCTCTGTTCTGGTATATGCCACTTTTAGCTGGCATCAAAGCAAAGATAATAATAGATGGTTGCACATCTGCTGAGAATATGTGCTCACTGCCAAAAATGTGTGGAATACATTTTTTTTAGTAGCTTCTTTTGTCAGTGCATTTAGCAGACACTTTGCAACGCTACATAAAAATGCATGTTTGGCAAAAACGTCTGCGTCCAATATGCAATGATAGAGAAAACATGTGTTCCCTTCATTGTTGGATGTGATGGTGATCACGTTTTGGAACGATGCTCATTTTTCAAGCCTTCATACGCGGCTTGACGCACTGTCAATAAAATGGATGTGTTTGGCACGTTTTGTCACGCATCCTGACCTCTTCTACTTCTGTGTGTCAACAGGGCTTTATTCGTATACGAAGGACTCACCAACAAGCTCAAACTAGCGGACTCAGGAGGTAAGTTTGACATATCCAAAATGTCAGAAATGCACAATTTGCATTCCGAAGCGGCTTAACGTTGGCCTCCTCAGAGATGTTGTGCCCGCGTGTGTTACAAATGTCCTTTTTGTTTTGTGATAGTGGGCGGTGTTGCAGAGTTGGCCGGCAAGTTCCATGCATCCAAGCCACAATATGGACTGTGCAGAGTGGGAAGTGCAGAAACAGGAGGCCCCCGCATTGCTATGATTGCCTGGGTAAAAAAAAAAGAAAGAAAAATACACACAATCCGTTTTTTTTTTTTTTTTAAGATAGAGATGTGGCGTTAAACTGACACAAAGAAAAGTTTTCTCAGGATGGAGTGTTGTATCGAAGAACCATCAGGGGGTTTTCATTGAATTGTACCACGTCATCCTGATGATCCAATATTTTGGTCACTTTATTTGGCTATTATAAATGTGGCTGTTTCGCACAAGGCAGCAAATCTCCATTCACGCTGATGCCTTGATTTAGGAGTTTAATTTGTTCCGCAAACCCCCTCGTAACATAAAAAACATTCCAAATCATATTTTCCCATTAAAGGAAATGCTATTATTTCATCCCAACTGTTGTGCTCCTTCTTGTGCTCACACTTTAGCCACTGTGGGGCACTATACAATAATCTTAATGACACAGATGACAAAACGATTTCGTAAGCTGCTGTAATGCTCGGTTTTTAGATAAACAGAACACGTCTGATTATTGTTACGTAGATACCGTTTGTTACCCTGTCAATGGAATTTTGCATTGTGTGTTACCATAAAGCTACCAAACGTCCAAGGGGATGTTGTCATTTTAAATACGCAACATAGTTTTCTTTGTCGACACGGTGGAACAACTGGTTAGAGCATTGGCTTCACAGTTCTGAGGTTCAGGGTTCAAATCGCAGCCCCAGCTGTTTGGCATTTGCATCTTCTCCACATGCCTGTGTGGGTTTTCTCTGAGGACTCTGGTTTCCTCTCACATCCCCGAAAATATGCATTGATTGGAGACTAAATTGCCCTTAGGTGTGATTGTGAGTGCGACTGTCGTTCTTGTCTATGTGCCCTACAATTGGCTGGCAACCAGTTCAGGGTGTACCTCGCCTCTGACCCGATGGTAGCTGGGATAGGCTGTGACACTCCCGGGACCGTTGTGAAGATAAGCGGCTCGGAAAATGGATGGATGGATATTTGGGCTGATAAAGCTGCTATCATATGTAAAATGGATTGTTTTTGGTACACACATTTGCATTAGTGTTATCTCTCAACATTCAAACAACTACAATGACTCCTCTTACTTTGTTTTAATTTCAGATCATGTGAAAATGATTCTATACCTAATAACTTCTGTAAATGTTAAGTCATATAGGATATTATCTACCATCTTTATAATGGTCTTATTTATGTCCTTCACATGTCTATGATGTGAAGTCACAGCATGATCATTCCTGTTATCCCTCCTCCTCCTCCAGTGCGGCAGTATTTGAGTGTTTGTATCCTGCTTTTGTTTGCAGGTCGGTGAACACGTGGAAGAATACCGAAGGACAGAATGTGCCGGACACATTCCAGCCATCAAACACTTCTTCAAGGTTCAGTAGAGTAAATTGTTTCTAATTTTTAAACAGTGGAAGGTGAACATCAAACAGAAGTTAGAGGTTTTGTCTTTTCTTTTGCTTTTAAAAGCTTGTAGATGCACCAAACTGTGCTGGTTTTCCCCAAATTCACTTCAGGGAGAGACATTTCTTCAGGCTTTGTACTCTATATTTACACGTTCATGTAGACTGGGTATTGTTTTGTGAGTTTCCTGTGCTCACTGTGCTTCCTGTCCTATTTCTGTGTTGGTGGTATGTGGCCAGCACTGATACCAGGAGAAGATTTAGGCTAGCCTTGGTGTTAAAAGATTTAGTGTTTCTCCTCCTCACTGAGAAGGCCAGTGGCGACAGGATGGAGGGGAACAGGAGATGAAGCGCTCTCACGGGGGAGGCGCATCAGAGGGGACCCATCCGATAGTTGCCATAGCATAGCATCTCCCGTCTGTTGCGATCTGTGCGTTTGTTTAGTAGTAAGGGCAACTGACCCCTAGGTTTATGAGTTTCCATATAAAGGCATCACCAAGTCGACTCTGTGGAATGTTTGTTGTTTTTGTCAAGTCTGGACCATTGTAAGCCACCGTTGTCTGAGTTTACCCAAACTTCTTTTGTGTCAAGCGTGTGCGTATATGTGTGTCCATTTGGATATTTGTCTGTGCGCGAGTGGTACAATACAATATTTCGCTCATTTTCTTTTTTTCCCAATTGTAACTTCTCACCTTTTCCCACACATCAGTATGAATGCATACACAAATTCTGTTCCAGGGTGATGGTCAACCTAATTTTTTTTTTTTAACTCCAGAGGAAATACAGTGGCGCCTCGGTTCTCAACCACAATCTGTTCCAGAAGGCCGGTTGAAAAGTGAAACATTTGAAAACCGAAGCATTTTTTTCTCATTACAGTGAATGGAAAATGAAATAATGCGTTCCAAGCCGGAAAAATTGTTCTGTTAAATCTTTTTTTTTTTTATTTCCTAGTAGAAACACATGTATTAGTTTAAATACTTTATATAACCAAACCATGTAAGAAATATATTTATTTTTTGGCTTAAAATGTAGGCTTTAGTAGAAGAGTATGCTAGGCTGGGAGTGCATTACCGTATCTGTAGCGACTCGGCCCTCAACCTTGTAAATGTTTTTTTATTAACAAAAGTGCAGAATAACCTTAAACAAGTAATAATGACGGGGAAAAAAAACAGACAAATTGTTTTTTATTTGCACAGAAAGTACGTAACGTACAAAAAAATTTAACTTGCTACTGTAGGAAAGGTTAATGTAACAAAAGAAAAAAATAATGCAAAACAACTGTTTCAAATGTCTTCGGTGGTGGTGACTCGCCCCTTTTTAACAAAGAAATAATCTAATGTGGACTGTTTCTGCCGTCTTTTGAGCACCTTACTGAAGTGGCTCATAACGTCATTGAAATTTTGCAGTGCTCTGCAACATTCTGCTTTGTTAGGGTGATGGAGTTCTACCTAATTATGGATGTCATTCCATTTAGCGTAGATAGCGTTTGTATCTCAATGAAGATTAACTGGAGAAAAACAGAATATATGTGCGTGAATGAGAGGGGCGGAGGAGGAAGACTGAAGCTCCAGGGAGAAGAGATAGCGAGGGTGGACGACTTCAAATACTTGGGGTCAACAATACAGAGCAATGGAGAGTGTGTTAAGGAAGTGAAGAAACAGTCGGCGGAAGGTCTCTGGTGTTCTATATAACAGAAGAGTCTGCTAGGATGAAGGGCAAAGTTTATAAAACAGTGGAGAGGCCGGCCTTGATGTACGGATTAGAGACACTGAAGAGACAACAGGAAGCAGAACTGGAGGTGTTAGAAATGAGTTTATTAGAGGGACAGCCAAAGTTGGATGTTTTGGAGGTAAGGTTAGAGAGAGCAGACTTCGATGGTTTGGACATGTTCAGTGGCGAGAGAGAGAGTCTGTTGGTAGAAGGGTGCTGAGGATGGAGCTGCCAGGCAAAAGAGTGAGAGGAAGACCAAAGAAAAGGTTGATGGATGTTGTGAGGGAGGACATGAGGACAGTGGGTGTTAGAGAGGAAGATGGACGAGATAGGCCTTAGATGGAAAAAGATGACAGACTGTGGCGACCCCTAACAGGATAAGCCAATAGAAGAAGAAGAAGAAGCTTCAAAAGCACAATAAGAAATTGTTGTGGGTTAGCTGTTCGAATACCAATTTTTGTTCAAAACCAAAGCAAATAAATCTTGAAAGTTTTGTTCGATAACCGATTTGTACGAAAACCGAGGTACCACTGTAATTGAAGTACATACAGTATAATCAAAACTAGGGTCAATATTTGTCCACCATAAAATCTTTGTTACCTGTGCAGGTAATGCTGCAAAATAACATTTGTCATGGCCTGCGATACAAGTGTAAAAAGAAGTTCAACCCTGCAGAACCTTTGACAAGATCATGTCACAAAAGTAGTTTGAACCATCTTCCTGTCAAAATAAAAAAAACTTTCTTTGAGGAGCATTTTTGGGTGTCATTTCTTCATCTAAAGAGCAACTTTGTAATATTGAGGAGCAATTTTTTTGCAGGTCACTGTGACCCGAAGCAAGGGTTTTATTCAACCATTGCAATATGACAATGGAATTTAGGTCTGCAGTTAGCAAATATTTCAGTGCTCGGTTTTCCGACAGAAATTTCTATTTAACAATAGAGTATTTGGATATACTATTTGTTTGGTTAAAGAATAATTATGAAAATGTCCTTCATATGATTTTACCTTAAGCGTGTCTATTTGGTACATGCTAGCATGGCTGTGGAGTATCGGACGAAGCCAACACCAGTCCGGCGACATTCCACGAGAGCACTCGCGGCTAACGGCACAGTCGTCGTCACAACCACCGTTGGGTCGCTGCGTAAGCCGCTGACTTACCACAACAGTCTCCGTGGTAAACCTGTGATTCGTAGTTCTGCTTTTTATGTGTTTTTGATTGGCAAAATGCAAATTCTAACTCGCTATCTGGGATGCAAGACCGCTTAATCCGAACATTCCAGCCTATATTCTGATTTCTTTCTCATGTTCTTCTCTCAACATATTTTGTTGAGGCTGATGTAGCAAAAAAAAAAACAATACAAAAAAAAAGAGCTCCCATTCGCTGCTCTGAGGTCTTACGCAATACAGTATACTGACGTTTCATGCAGTGTATTCCTCCAGTGGTTTATTCTCCAAGTGTGGTACAACTACCACATGTGGTACACAAGAATCACTGAATTCAATACAAACAAAATACAAAACTTCAAATACAATCAAACATGAGAATATGAGTGCATAACTATGCATACAGCCAGTTAAAACAAAATCCTGCGCAGTACATTTTAACAAGTACGCTGTTTCATTAAACTTTTCAGTGTATTTGAATTTAACTTTAAAGATCTGTTTTTGTTGAAAATGATTTTTTTAAAATTAGTATTTAACTTTTGTGTGCTATACATTTTAATTGAACCATTATTTCCGTAGTTTTTTCATTTTCCTACATTCAAAAGCATTATTAATGTCCAAAGTGAATAGTGTTTAAGGTGGCTTAAACAAATAAACACGTTGGTTTTATTCCTATAAAGGACTTTTTTTTTTTTTTGAATCAATACCTAGGCTTACTACATTACTATATTTTAATGTTGGTCATTGTGACGGCACTTGGAGAGCAAAGTAGTTTTAATAGTGTATTTGGTGTATAAAGTTCCAGACCTGTTGCCCTAAATCCGTGGTTCTCCAATCTCTTACAAAGTTAGCCAAAGTGTTCTTCAAAAATAAGACAGACGTTTTAGACAGTGTATTTATTATTATTGTAACCTACTGTGGTATTATGCACTGTAAACATTAACGCTGTACTTAAATATGAGAAAAGAAACTGTACTTATTTGAGCAATTTATAATCAATTAAAATGAATTACACTTAAAAGTAAAACCTTTCACCTAGAAAAGCAGTTGTAAAATTTTCAAAATTACAAGCAAACTGTAGTTTTCACTTCATTCCATCTCAATTCTATCTTTCTTTCCATCTTTCTTTTCTTTCTTTGGATACTGCGTGTCTCAGCTGGCCAAAGCGGGAGTTGTGTCAAGGCGAGTCCTGGGTGTGTTCCATATTTTGCTGCAGTCAAAGCTAACATGTGAATAGGGTGCAGATGTTGCCATTGTTGCACATTTCAACTCAAATAACAGACGCAATCCACACGATGAGAAGGTAGATACAAAAAGGCTAAAGAAACAGAAAATGAGTGCAGTGCTGTTGTAACTTTTGTCTTTGACTTAATTTCTACCCACATTATAGCAGCCTGGCACGAGGCCACAGGTTTATAAGGTGGAACGAGAGATTTTCTACTTAACAAAGAACTTCATGTATTGTAAATAAGGAGCAAATATAAAGCCGGAAGCGCTTTTAGTATTTAGCTTAAGTGTCCTTTATTGCTTGTTTGGAGCTTTAATTGGAGAACTCTTGTTTTATTGCCAATTCTTAGTTACAGTAGGTAGTTGGTCCGTGACATGCTATACTACCTGGAAGGTTTTCATGTGGTGGCTCACAGGACAAGAAACAACTGTGACTGAGAGTAAGATCTTTGGTAAATATTTGCGGAAATATTACCATTAGGAAAATCCAAGTGTCATAAAAAGTAATCAGTGAGTATCTATGTACTGTATATCCATTCATCTATTTTCTATAGTGTTTGTCTTGGGCAAGAGGCAGGGTACACCTTGGACTGCTTGCCAGCCAATCACAGAACAGACAAGTCAAACAGCCATTCACAGTCACATTAACGCCTGTGGACATTTGAGATTTTTAAGATAACCTAACATGCATGTTTTTTGAACGTGGGAGGAACCGAAAGTACCAAGCTGATATACGAACCCTTAATCCTTAGAACTGTGAGGCAGATGTGCCATTGACTGCTCCCCAGTGCTTCCATATATGTGGATATTTCATAATTTAAACAAGTACATTTTAATACTTATACCTCCCCGAAGTGGACCCTTGCTAAGAACACATACACATCAGTCACATGGTTAATAGAAAATTTAGAGTCGCAGGGTTGTTAAACTCATTTTTTTTGCAGGCCACATTGTGGTTATGGTTTTCCTCAGAGGGGCTTATGACTGTAAAACCATAAAAATCTTTAACCGCATCATCATATTTACACATGAAATTTATAAACTAGTTTTGGAATCAGAAATGAAGGGTAATGGGTTTTTCAAGTATTGCTGATGTTTAGTAACACAGAAATGCTTGCAATATCTCAGCATCATCATTTACAATATGACAATTTGAAATGTTGGTCCAGATTTGAACAAAAATCATGGAAGTTGATGTGCATAATTTGCCTTCACCGGCCATATAAAATCATGCAACGGGCTGCATCTGGCCCTCCGAGCCTTGAGTTTGACACCTGTAGTCAAAAGTATTCAGAAACCTGACAGTTCTTGGAAGCATGCTTGTAACATGAATAATAATAATAAACTATTGAATCTGGGTCTTTATTGTCAATATTTAGGGAGAAAATGAAGTCTACCCCCAACTTATTATTGTTTCATGAATGATGTTTAATTTGTATCCACGACTGATTAATTTCATCATTATTATATTTCTAATCAGCAAATAGGCTTGGTCATCACTTTGACCTAGTGGTTAGTACACCCAATTTATAGTTCTGAGGTTTGGGTTCCAATCTCAACTCTGCCCTTCCTTCCTGTGTGTAGGTTACATGTTCTCCCCGTACTTTTTTTTCTGGGGATTCCATCTTTCTCACAAGTTGTCGAACATGCAGATTAGGTTAAGTAAGTGAAAATTCAGAGCTCTGGGCCTTTCGACTTAAGCAGTTCCACCGTGCTTATCATGACTGTAAAACCAAGGTGAAATTCATTCCTGAGCAGCGAAAGCTTCGAGGTGCAGACGTCTGTTCTGTTATGTCAAATATGTCAAGCGGCTATGCGACGGGCATTTATGTGCACGTTAGAGTCTTAACACCCATGTTAAACCTTTATGTGCTGAATAATTTTTTTTCACCTCCTGCGCCAATGAGTCATACAAACACAGATGTGGCCGTTGTGAGGGAAACATTTGACTTTGAAACAGTAATTTTACTGTTTACAGTAATTTTTATGAGTTCCTGCTATCACTCGCAGACTTCTTCGTATATGGTATGTTACTTTATTGTACAGTTAGGAATGGTGTGGGTGATACACTGCTCAAATGTGACATTATGGGATAAATGTTGATCGTGCCTTTGTTGCCGATTCAAAGGTGTCTGTGATTGTCTTCTCCATCAAGAAGCCTGGACTTATTTTAAGCCAGTGATTCTAAAAATGTGGTGCATCAGCTTTTTTATGGTGCAACGCAAAGTCGACTATTCAATCCCAGGGTACAACTGTTGCTGAAGTAGAGGAAACTTTTATTGTACTTTATGGACTTAAGCGCAGTGTGAATGTTCTAACTACACCTGATTTTACAGGTGTACTACTTCTTTAATCCAATAAAGTTATTTCTTTAATTTCATGTACACTATAATAGATGCAGTTTAGTTGTATTTAACATTTTAAGTACAATATATTTGCTATTCCTAGCTGGAAAATGTTGGCCTCACAGTTCTGAGGTCCCGGGTTCAATCCTGGACCCGCCTGTGTGGAGTTTGCATGTTCTCCCTGTGCCTGTGTGGGTTTTCTATGGGCAACCCGTTTTCCTCCCACATCCCAAAAACATGCAACATTAATTGGTCACTCTAAATTGCCCCTAGGTGGGATTGTGAGTGCGGCTGTTTGTCTCGATGTGCCTTGCGATTGGCTGGCAACCTGTTCAGGGTGTACCCTTCCTTCTGCTCTAAGACGGCTGGGATAGGCTCCAGCACTCCTGTGATCCTTGTGAGGATAAGCCACTCAAAAAAAAGTATGGATGAATGGAATAAATTACTGTACCCCGGCCTCATTTTTTTCTTTTTTATTTGTTAAAGCTGTAATCCGCAATCTCTGGCACACCCCTAGTGCTGGAATTCAACATGACTAAAAAGCCTTTGTCGCTTTGTTATGATTTCGGCTAAGTGCTTGTTCGGCGTTGGTCTTGCAATCTCGCATGCTTTCACGTGTCTTTCTGTATGGCTCAACCGACCTACGCTGTCCATATACTGGATGCCCCTGCCTGGATGTAAAATATGATATTTCTATCATATCATTTTAAAGTACCCTCATGTAATCCAGTGCAGAATGTATAGGATAGTCATTAGATGTTGAAAAAAATGTGTATCACAATGTATTTCAGAAGCTTATAGGCTTAATTGGCATTCTGTCATCTACTCTTGTTGTGGTTTTTATTAAAATTAACAAAAAATAGTTCTGGATTGTAGGCTAAGCCTTTAAAGATAGAGTACTGTGTTTTAATGTTGTTATAACGGTGTTATATGGAGAGCTGATAATTTACGGACATGGTACTTGGTATAAAAACTTTGAGACATCTTGCCAGATGTTATCTGCTGTTTTTTAAACCCCAACATATAGAAATAAGAGTGCAATCCTTATATGAGTTTTTGATATTTTTCCATTGCTCCCTCTATCTCTACACATTCACATCCTGACACTGGCAACCAAGTTAGACTTTATTATTTTCCCCTGTCATTCCATCCTTAGTTGCACAACAGTTTGGCTCCAAATTTGCATACCTTCAGATCCATCCAAGTGAAAACCACCAGAGGCCACTTTTTATGCACTTCTGTTGTGGTAATATGGTCTTTGTCCCTGAACACCTATGCTATGTAACGTTTAATTAACGTTTGTTATACCCTAATTGCTGTCCTCCGTTTTCACATGCAGGAGGCGCACACATTCATCAGTGCGCACGAAGCAGATGATGTGACAGAGGAGAAAATAAGAGCTGAGCTCAGCAAGACCCAAGCGCATCCTCAGTGGACCAAGAAGAGCGCTAGGTTCTCAGAAAGGGAGGACATAGTTGTGAGTACATGGCAAGCTTCCTCGTGGCCACTAGATGGTGGCAGAGTCTTACTTTGTAACTCATTTGTATGACGGTTGAATATCATGAAAAACGTTGATGAATTTAATGGACTACAACCATTATTATGAATCACAAATGACCTTCATAGCCCCGTAGCTCAGTGGTTAGAGCACTGGTTTGGTAAACCAGAGGTTGTGGGTTCGTATCCCACTGGGGCCTCCACTCCCTGAGAAGGGTTGCGTCAGGAAGGGCATCCGGCGTAAAAATTGTGCCAAACATATATATGCGTTCATCTGAGATGACACGCTGTGGCAACCCCGAAAGGGACAAGCCGAAAGAAACACACACACAAATGACCTTCATAATTGTTATAAAGGAAGACTGTTTGATACAGGTTTTGTATTGTACTATGTTGTGCAGGTGCAGTGTACCTAAAGACACGGCAGGTAAATATAACGTTTAATCTAAAAATGTTATTTTTACTCTCAAGGGTACAAACTACAGGAAGACAAATGCTGCAATGGAGATGAGACTTATCAACAGAGACTCCTTTTGGGCACGTGCAGAGGTATTTTAATCAAGACTTTTGTTGTATAGTATTACTTACTGCATCGTCACATGAGCAGTACTCACAGTATTCTTCATTTTGTCAGCGAGAAGAAGAACTGAGGAAGGAAGAGGAGAGGAGACGAGCTGTTGATGAGAGACGGCGGCTCGAAAGAGAACGTGTTTTGAAGGAACGGCAGGAATCAGAAGAGAGGGATCGAAAAATGAATGAGAAACTACAGATGATAGAAGAGCAAAGGTAAAAACAAGGCCCTTCTCCTCGGAGTGCAAGCACTGAGTGGATGTGCATTGTCTTATGTGGCCGAAACGTGACTTGAAATGTACAGCTGTTTTTCACTCGGTTTTACCATCTTGCAGACAAAAACAGGCAGAACAAGAGGAAGAGCTGCGGAGAAAGGAAAAATTTAGATGGGTGAGTGACATGTTTTCTCATCCATCCATTTTCTGTAGCGCTCGTCCTCATGAGTGTCGCAGGTTGAGCGGGAACCTATCCCACCTGACTTTGGACAAGCGGCATGATACTAAGGTTGTGTGTATGCTGGGACCTCAGGTGGCTTGAGGCGAGAGGCGTGGTACACCGTGAACTGGTCACCACCCAATTGTAGCGCACACAAATATTCATTCACACTCACATGGATGCCCACACGTGATAATATTGTACTTTAGAAAAAAGAAAATACAGCAATTAAACAACTACATAGAAGGTGAAGAAGAAAAAGATTGCCAAAATTTCTGTGCTTGAATTCAGTGGACATTGTGCTGTTCCATCTGGTGTGTGGGCAGTATAATACAGATATACAGTAGATGGAGACAGTAACAATTGCTCAGTAAGATCCAGTAATAGTAGTCATTCTTTACAGAGAAGAAGATATGCTTGTGAGTATTGTAATGCTACCTATCTACATGTGTTTCTTCGCCATTTACTCATGCCAGTGATAAAATCCAAAAGTCGGAACACGCTGTAGTAGTGGAACTTGTGTAAAATGAGGATCAGTTGCACATCAACCAAATTGTTTAAATGTGTCAGGAGCAACAGCAGAGAGAGCATGAGGAGGACATGAGGGCTCATCTGAGAAGGAGCGAGTCCATTGAGAAGGCTGCTGTAAGTCAACAGTGAATCATGTAGCAGCAACATATTAAATGGTACATGTTGGCTGTCGGTGACCGCTATGCATTTGTAGGAGGCAGCAGTGTTGGTGTCCCAACGGTCCATGAACCCTCGGGAGTTCTTCAGGCAACTGTCATCATCGTCCTCACGAAGTCCAACCAGCCCTGGATCTTCCCGTGCTGGTTTGTATACACCAAGTATTGACTATTAGATGCATTGACTGAAAAGTCTAGTTGAGCAAACGGTCCTATGACATGAGTCTACAATTTTTCCATTTCTATGAGCAACTTTTACACAGCAGCAGAAGTAGTAGTAGTAGAAGTAGGCATGTTTAGTATCATTTATCAAGATTACACATTTTTATAGCACAATAATGATTTGCTTCTTTTGCTTAGAACAACATAACTGCCATAGTTGTAAGCCTAGCCTGCTAACATCCAGCCATCTGGTCAGCCGAGACAGAGAGCGTGTTTGTGTAGATTCTCAGTCATCCAGGTCATGGTTCTCCTCAAAGGTTGAATCGAGGCGGCTTCTCTTGTTTGTTGATGTTTCACTTTTAACCCAAAGGTCTTCTTCAGTTCTAAATTTCAAGTGTGGAGTCTGCTGCCTCTGGTAGATCGTCAGAGAGTGGTTGAGCAGGTTTTTGTCCTTCGTTGAGAAACAGCTTGATTGATAGATAGATGAAAAATAAAGCTTTATGTGAGGCAAGATTTTACAAAGGGATAAATTAAATGTACTGTGTTAAAATATTTTCCTTGTTGCTTCTGGAAAGTGTGTGAGGAGTGACTCATTGGATTAATGTTGCAGTAAAGGAACTCCGTCATAAGAGGACCCCGTGTAATACTTGAAATTTTAATTTGAACCAAATAAAACAGTCAAGTCCACCAAATGATGGTCTTCGCCGTAACAGTTTAGCTTATCCTGGTTTACTACCATACAGAAGTCCCTCATGCTCCTAACGATGCTGTTTGTTAGCGTGTCCCATTTGGACAGATACATTCAATGCACCATTGTTTTCACATTTTTCAGCGGTAACTACTTCAAACTGAATTAAGATGAGTGGATAATGGAAATATGGCATAAGTGGTCGACGCCTCTCTGTTTTTTGTATACCAAACTGCCTCGTTATGATGTGAACTTCTGCTTCCCCCAGGCAAACCATTCAGACGATACCAGCGCAGCCTGACTGACACCGCTTTCATCTTCTCCAAAGCACAGGACAACACGCCACCCTCCCCACTCAACTCTCCCCTCATCTCCCCCTTTTCCCGGGCTTCTCCATCCCCCATCAGTGCCAGGTCACCTCCTGCAAGCCCCATTTTTTGTCCTGTCCTCTCTCCGACCGGGACCAAAGTCCCACATGCGTCACCGCCCACGTCCCCGCTCCATCGTGCCCCTCCGACTTCAGCCCCAGTGCCTATCGTGTCCCCTGCTAGCCAGCAGCATGTTGTTGAGACCAAAGCTCCATCACCCACAGAGCCTTCTGCACCGCCAGTCTCTATGAATCTGGAAGCTTCCTCATTCTTTGGCTCGGAAACAAGTAATCCTTCTGAGTCGCTCCCCGGGGTTCTGCCATCCTCACCCCCAAATACTCCAACTGAACCAGAGTTCTCCACTTTCTGCTATGAAGGTCCACCTCCACAGCGTCCATCATCTCCCCAACCTGAGATACCGCCACTTAACACAGGTAAGGTAACGACTCGTGAAAATATACTTTTTAAACCAGGGATGCCCAGACTTTTTTACCTCAAGATCTACTTTTCAACTAGCCAGCCTCTCGCGAGCTACTGACCATGGGGAAGGGGGGGTGATGATGATGCTCCCAAACCGTTTTAAGGTTCATGTTATGTTGCCTCCAATATTTAAAATACAGAATTAGCTTTTTGTGCACTGTATTATCTGTGCCTTCATTCGGGATCAGCCTGTGCCAAGGTGAAATTTTAAAATGACACACCATCTCATCCTGCACTTTTTACTTTGGCTTCAGACCAGACCTTTCTCACTCGGAAAAAAGAAATTCTGGTCCAGTTTAACCACTTTTTCTTCGATTATTCACATACTGCGACAATCATTGCATCTTAAAACAACAGCATTTCTTTTTTAACTTTCTCCATTAATATCAAAAGTAAACATAAGCAGCATGCTCAGACTGTGTTGCTAACTAAAGCAGCGTGGTGGATGTCACTATAAAACACATTGATGGGCTGCATAAGTACTGTAACATTTGTAATTATGAGTGTACGTCTTAAGGAGGGGGTGTGTGTGTGCGTAAGGTAAAGTAGGAAAAAGAGTGTGGCATAGCAGTATTGTTAGAGAAAGTTCAGTGTGCCAGCGGCTTCTTCTTTTCAATTCTTACAGTACATATGTGAATTGTGCCATTGGCTGTAACAACCAGCCATCCCTCACTCATTGAATCACATTGCAAAATGCCACAAACTGAATAGCTGGATGTTATACTTTCAATTTGCTTTGGATTCTTTTTTTTTTTGGAGAATATCTGCATCACTGGTGCACAATTGCGCACGCGCGCAGTTTAGAGGGAACATTGGTTGATGTTTTTTTTTCTTTTTTTTTCCGATCAATTGCCCAAAACTGCATCGCGATCGACGCATTGAGCACCCTGTTCTAAACCATAATAACAAGTAATGCTTCTAAAGCAAACTACTATTTGTGCTCATGAATTTGGTAAAGAATTATGTCACCTATTTTTTTCCTTTTCAAAAATTAAAGACTGAAGTTGCATGGACGCTTGTGCCAAAGTCAAATCCACAACATTCCAGACAGTAAACGCTGCCAACAGAGTGAATCAGAGTTCTAACCCTAACCCTAACCCTATTGCTACAAGGCAGGCACAATAAAAAGAAAAACTTATTCTACCTTAAAGTATAACACTGTACACTTTGATGCCATCTTACATTAAGTTATACGTGGCTTTTATGTATATCTAAATGTTAAAATTTTGTATCACCTTTTTTTTTTTTTTTTTACACATCAGACTTTCCTACATCCTTGTTTGTGCATACTGACACTGGCTACAAAGCACAAGCTGTACTGCTAGAAGTAGAGGAGGAGGAAGAGGATGTGGCAGTGAATGAAGAGGAGGAAGAAGATGTGCGAGAGAATGAGGAGAACGTAAACATAGAGGAGAAGGAAGAGGAGAAACCTGAAGTACAGACGCAAACTTCTACATCCATGAATGAACAAGTCCAGGTTGAGTCAGAGGAGCAGGTGCAGGTGAAGGAGGAGCAGATGGTGCAGGAGGAAGAGTCAGAGCAGGAAGTCGAGCTTGCGTCCCCAGAGGAAACAACTCAAGACATGTGTGGCGATGAAAAGGAGGTCAATGAAGAAAGGGAGCATAATGACCAATTTGACGACCGTCAGAGCCTTAGCGATCTTCCGGAAAAAGATGAAAAGTCCAAGCTGACAGGTATTTCTGGTTTTATTTGTCACAACGTCATCAGTATTCGAATGCCAAACAAATTTTGATGCAATAAAAAGATGAAGGTCAAACCTCAATTTCAGGCGAGGACCGCATTTGTCAGACCATTAAGCTCGAGACTGTGGTCCTGCCAAGCAATGGCTTCACAAATGGAGAAGAGAACGGCATTGGTTTGTTGAAACTACAATACAGTACATAGAACATCATTTCCTCTACTTGAAATGTTACCACTGATTCCTGCTCTGATGTTCTTCAGGGAGATCTCTGAGCCCGTCTGATGCTGAAATCAGCTCACCAGAGCTGAGCGGGTGTTATGAACTTCACAACGCTGCGGAGAGCGATGACATTGGCGAAGAGAATGAGATGTCAGAAAATCGACAAGAGGTATATATTCCTACCCATTTAGTTTATTATGAGAAGGGTTGCAAAGGGAAAGAAAATCATTCATAGGAATTAGGGAGATTAAACTGTGAACAAGTAATTTAATGAACACATTTCACATTCAACCATCAATATTTTTTTTTTTTGGTCATAATCAGACATCAAAGCAAAAGGGCAACTCTCCTTGCAAACATGGACTTGAATGAAATCCAGTTGTTTTAGTCAGGATTATGCCAAAATGTACTTTGCCCAACTACATTTATGACTCAAAGTTCAATTTTATGAATCCTTGGATTGTTCCCCGTCACATGCATGTTTTTGGAATGTGAGTGAAAGCAGGAATATCCACAGAAAATTCATGCGAGCTGGGAGACAACATGCCACTCCTGATCAGAATCATTCGTGGAAAATGAAACAATAACAATCGTGAACTGAAAAAAAGCGTGGTATAGAGTTATTCTAATGTCACAAACTATTGAAAGTAATCCAAATAAAAGTTGAAACAATTATAAGGTAGATTTAAAATAGCTATGCTCTTGTCAAAATTGTTGGAAGGGCAACTTGATCCTTTTTGATAAGTTCCACAAATATCCCTTAGATGGCAGCAGTGCTCTTTTCAAACCGTGCTACGAGACGATAAATCATCAAGTAAAATGTGAATGAAGAGGTTAGACCAACCTATATGTTCTTTGAGAGGAGGCAAATCCATATTTTATATTTAACACTTATGGTAACAATGGGGTGCTTTGGGGAAGAACTTTTCATCAAAGAATAAAGTCACACTATAATTTTAATTTCTCTCAGAAGGACCTAAAACCACTAACATGCTCCTTGACATCCTTGCATATGTTTCATATTTTCTTGTGACAATTCTGTCTGTCCTGTTGCCTTTCTGTTGGACGTTGAGCAAGTTTGTTTCTATAGTTACACTTTATTTGCTAGTGTTGCTTCAGTTTTTTGTTTTGTTTTTTGTTTTAAATTGGGCATGTCAGTCAAGCCCTGTTTCTACCATCAAGCCGGTCCTGATCCTACACGTGCCTTCTTCTAGAGTGACCACGTGACCTGTGTATTAATAACCTATAACAGTTGTAATAAAGTTGAGGCCTCGTAGCTCAGTGGTTAGACCACTGGTTTGGTAAACGAGGGGTTGTGGGTTTGTATCCCACTGGGGCCTCCACTCCCTGAGAAGGGTTGCGTCAGGAAGGGCATCCGGTGTAAAAACTGTGCCAAATATATATATGCGTTCATCTGAGATGATACGCTGTGGCGACCCCGAAAGGGACAAGCCGAAAGAAACACACACAACAGTGGTAATAAAGTTAAATATTGTACAACTGATTTTTAGTCATATACACTTACAGCACTGGATTAAAGAAAAGGTTTAATACACTGTAACATTATACACTGTTTAAAACATTTTAAGTGATTCTTTCACTTACCCCTAGTCATGTGCCACTTTATAATTATTTAATTAATTTTTGCCACACGTTGCAAATCAAAGACCTAGTAGAAAGAGTTTGTTCAGTTTTCTGTTTTGAGCTCCAATTCAAATCTGTTCCTTGTTCTTTCTTTTTATTGTATTTCCTCTGAGTGAATCTGAGACTTTCAATTATTTTGCCAGTGAGATCCCGAGTTTTCTCCAGCTCCTGTGGTTTCATTTCCACCTGTCGGACCATATTTGTGATGTTCCTTCAGCCTTCCTCAGGCAGTCACACTTTTCCCCTATGACATCACCCAAAAAACAAAAACAAAGCCAGCAATGTTGTCAGTTTCCATAATGTGAGGCTCGTTCTTTGACTTTTATAATTATGCGAATATGTAAAATCCCATTCACCCTTTGTTCTGTGAATGTTCTTGATTTTTAAAAGTTATTTCAATGTCTTTTTTTCATTTTTTCCTCTCCACTCAAGATTTTAGCGGTGCAACAAATGTGTGTCAGAGCTCTCTACGACTACCAAGCAGGTAAAATGCCATTTCGGGGATAATCTCCTCTCCTGTGCACATAAAGTGTGTCCACTTACCGTAATGACTGTGTGATTAGCGGGTTTTCACAGTATATTATCTTGCGGTTGCCACAGAGGACGACTCTGAGATCTCTTTTGAACCTGGTGACATCATCCGGGACGTGGAAACGGTGGATAAAGCTTGGTGGAGGGGGTGGAGCAAAGATGGCCGGCAAGGCTTGTTCCCTGCCAATTATGTGGAGCGCATATAGCATGCACACACACACACACACACATGTTCACACCCTCAGGGACGCCGTTATCCCTCGCAATTTAATCACTGTCTTCCCACCAAATCTTTGGATTTGTCAAAGTGTGAAGAAGATTGTGTGTATTTTCATGTCCGTTGTTTGTAAAAAATATCTATACAATATTTTTACACATTACCGCTTACAAAACCTCATATTCTCAGAAAAAACAGTCAGGACCTTTTTTTTGTGGGCGGGGGACCAGAATGTTTCATCAAAGAATGTTGGTGGGCAGGATCACATCACAATTACAAATGATCACAAACTTGCTTTTCCTTGTAAGATTGTACAATATTATTGTGTTTTATGTATGTATGTATGCGTGTGTGTGTTTTAATTCAACATATCATAAGCATCTGGTTTTCATTACTCAAACATTACTGCTCTTAACTTTACAGTGTATAATCAAGATGTACGTGTACGTACACTTCAACTTATAATCAAATGCCCAACTTTCCTGAGATATTTTACAGCACTATATTTGTTACTGACAGCCTTTCATATCTTGATTAACTGCTGCGGAAAACAACAGCAGGGTTGAAAGCCTCCACATTTGCCTGTATCCATCTTTGAAACAATGCTGTTTTTTGTTGTCATGGGGATGTCTATACTTGCATCGTTTGATTAAGTTCTTTTGTTCCCCCTGGATTTTAATTAAGCCGTGTAACACAGAAGATATACAGGAAAACATCTTCATTCTATAATCAGTTGAAATATAATCATATACTGTATATAAAAATGTATAGCAACAACTAATGTTTAATTTTTTGGTTGTGTTTTGTATGTTCTTTGGTTATTTGCTTTGTATTTACTCCAGACTTACAAAAATAGAGCATCCACAAACATTTTATTAAAGTGTTCCTGTCCCACTCTTTCCTGTTCAATGTTTTTAATATCAAATATAACAGGTGTATATTTTTCTGTTTCAAACCATGAAAACTTCATATAAGGCACAAAAATAAATATAAAATACCATACATTAAAATATCTAAAAATAAAAACAAATACACTGTAAATATTTTATATACTGTATAGTCACAGTAATGTATTACTGAGATCACAGTTTTGTTAGAAATGGATTTAAAATTTGAGATTGGAACATACCTATAACACGAAGGTAAATAAATTACTAAATAAGCACAATTTATGATTACAGAGAAATGACATTAAGAAAAATGTAGCTAAATCCTCAATCTTTAGATTCTTATTTTATGTTACTCAATTTTTGTAAATACAGAATTCTCCCATTTACATGCTGTTGAGGGAAGTAATGAAGTAAATTACGGTGTTACTTTGTACTTTATATATTTTTTTAGGTATCTGAAATTTACGCTGTGGTGACCCCTAACGGGACAAGCCGAAAGGAAAAGAAGAAGAAAGTATTTCTCTATTTGTCAGATTTCTTCATTCAATTCCCTACATTTTAAAACATCCGTCTTTTCGATTGACTTGGTTAAAATAGGCTCATTACTTTTTTTTCAGCCCGTGTAGACAATGACATGACGTAAAAACGTCGTAAATCCAAAAAAGTACGGTCACGAAGAGGATTGAGGTCTAGGTGATTTATGGAGCGCAACTTGAACCTGGGAGCATTAACAATGGCGTTGTAATAGATCTGGAGATCTTTACTACAAGAACAAGTTACTTTTCATTTTTGATTAAGTAAAGGAGTTGAATCAATCCTTCTACTTATAAAACTTTTTTTTTTTTTTTTTTTTTTTACACAAGTATCTGTACTCCTACATAAGGACAGGTGGTGAGTACTTTTTTGCGAGGGGGGCCAGCATACTAAAATTTCTTTTTAAATGGAAGTCAAGTTTTTCTGTTGTAGTTTTTTATTACTGTCTGTAGATGGCAATGATTGCTTTTCTAATGTCCCCCCTCTAACCTACTGAGACGGAGGTAACTGATGTGAAAACATTTCCTCAGGAGAAAATGAGCAAAATATTTTGACAAGCAATAAAGGATTCTTCTTGTTAGACATACTTTAGAAGAGGTACATCCAGACATTCATATAGCCAAAAATCGCTTAATGCCGCTACACCTTAAATAGGATTCTCCCCTTCCTCCACTTGGGAAATAATGATTGATTGAATGTGACGTTAATATTTCTTAAGCATACAATTTTCATATTTATGGTACGTGAAGGGAGGGGTGTAGGTTACGCTCCTGTGCTGCCAGTTCAATAAGAGTGTTAGCAGATGCGCCAATGTTTGAAGAGAAAGTCAGTGTTTGACATGGGCCTCATCCTGCCTGAAATGATACTTGTTGACAGACTCAATACATCTATCTTGCAGACAATTCTGTCACGCTTATTCCACAAGGCTAATCATCAGTGATGAGTGTGAAAAGGTGATGAGCTTCGTATTAATACTAATTGGGGTGCGAGGTGAACACCGTAAAAACCTCAAATGAACAAAAATTGAGTGATGGGGAATTTTGTTGTTGTTATTTTTAACTAGGCTTTCAAAGATAAAATATGGATTTCAGATGCGCTACGATGATGGTATTCAGAATAATAAGACATTTTGAACAATCATCTTCGAACGCTGTGTGATCATTTAGGGGAAGTTCCCTTTTCTGGGGCCCAGTCGACAAATAAGATCCATGAATGGGTGCTTGGATCAGTTTGCTTTCGAAGAACTTGACCTCAACCCTCTTGACCTCTGGCATGAACTCCAATAGAGATTCTAAGCCAAGCCCAACATGAGTGACCTAAAAAAAGCTGTTCTGGGTAAATGGACAAAAAAATTTCACAGGCATACTTCAAAACCTTGTCCTCCCAGAAGATTGGATGTAACTGTTTGCAATGCAACTGCAAGTGTGTGTCTGCAACCTTCAGAAACTGTTTGCAATCTCCAACTTCATATTTTTATTTAATCATTTTCCAGTTTTTTTACGTGGTGTCTTGTATCCATTCAGGGAATTCTATATAATGTTGTGTTCTATGATTTTAGGAGTATAGTAGACCTAGGCCCCAGAGCTCAGTGGTTAGAGCATTGGTTTGGTAAACCAGTGGTCATGAGTTCATATCTTACTGGGGCTTCTACTCCCCAAGAGGGGTTGCGTTAGGAAGAGTATCCCGCGTAAAAACTGTGCCAAACAAATATGGGCGTTCATCTGAGATGTTATGCTGGGGCGACCCCTAACGGGACAAGCCGAAAGAAACTTACTTACTTAGACTTTCACTATTCACGACAGATAATGACTAGGCGCAGCATTGTGAATAATTGAAACTGAATATGGTGGTAGGTCTGGTTAAAAACAAAAAAAAAGTAATGAGTTTCAGGAATTTTCCACCAAAAAAAATGATTAGGAAAAAAAAAGTCAACTAACATGAATTTGCAAATGCATTTCCAACTCCTTACCTGTGATTTCTCCATTTGGTTAGGTTGCTATTCCACTCATGATCACTAGATACATTCCAAATTGTTGCCAACCAAAGAAACAGTCTTTCATTTGTATGCAAATCTCTGCCAAATTTTCATGTGATATTCATCCGTTTTCTGTAGTTTTTGCAGATAATGAGGGGCCAAAGACTGTTTGATTACGACAGAATAACATAACCTCTGTTGCTATGATGGGAATAAATGTGGAGCTGGGATCTTACTCCTGGTCATTGCAGGTTTTGGATCTATTCTAGTGGGATATAGGCCTACCCAAAAGCCTGTGCAAATTCTAGGCCCGTCCCAAGCCAGGATAAATGCAGATGGTTGCATTAGGAAGGACATCCGTCTTTGCCAAACATTAGGGTGAAGCACCCTGGTGGATCACATCTTGTGCAAACAAAGTTATCTGCAGGAGGTTAATGACTGTGTGGCTAGGAGGTTACTGAATGTGTATAAAATGAATCTGGTGGTGAGGAGGAAGATTAAGCAGAAGGGCAGAGCGGCGAACCATGTGGTGGAAGCTGGGAAACGAAGTTTGTTGTGCCGCTCTTCGGGAAGAGGTGAGACAAGCTCTCGGTGGACAGGAGGAGCTTCCAGAAGACTGGAACACAGTAGCCAAATTGATCAGAGAGACAGGCAGCAAAAGAGGAGACGGAGACTTGGTGGTGGAACTGCCAAGTACAGGAAATCATACAAGGAAAGAGGTTAGATAACAAGAAGTGTGACACAGGATTGAGGAGAAGAGAAAAGAATACATGGAGATGTAATGTAGGGTGAAGGTAGAGGTGACAAAGGCCAAACAAGAGGCTGAAGAAGAAGAAAAATATCTATACAGGTTGGCCAGACAGAGGTATAGTGATGGGAAGGATGTGCACCAGGTTAGGGGGATTAGGGATAGAGTTGGAAATGCATTGACTGGTGCCAGTAGTGTGATGGATAGATAGGAGGAAAATGCGGGTCTTTGGACTCCAAGAATTGTGTCGAATTCAGAGGCATTTTTCATGCTGATTTTTTTCATCATCGTCCGAATTGTACGACCCTTGAATCTTTCCAACTTCGAGGTTCCATTGTGTAAACAAAATGTTTAAAAATACTGTAATTACTACAAGCCGCAACTTATGCGGATTTGCGGGTGATTTGTGCATTTTTTCTAACAGCCGCAAGGGGGCACTCGAGCGGAAAAGGTAAGAGTGACACCGGTGGAATATATGTGCCGAGAAAGTGACTTTGAGCTCTATGTTTTTTTTTTTTTTAACCGGCTCTGTTAGCGCTGTGTTACTGCCGTGTGTCAGTGATTTAGGTATGTTTTTTTTTCAGCCGGCCCTGTTAATGCTGTTTTACCGTGTTGCTAATGTGTAGCTGCATCAGCTGTTTTTTTTTTTTTTTTTTTTTTTTTTTCACCAGCCCAGTTCGTGCCATATGTTAAGATAAGGTAAGATATTAAAACTTTGAAAACTATTTCTGTGTACCGTCTTTCTTTGTAAGTGTGGGCACTTGCGCCTTTTGCACAGGTGGGGTTTATGTATGTACCAAATAGTATTTCCTTTCCAAATGTAGTGGGTGTGGCTCATAATCCAGTGTGCTTTGGGGGCCGGAAATTACAGTAAATATGTATAATGAAAAAAAAAATTTTTGCTAGTAAAATAATTTAGAAAAGACTCAAAACTCAATGTAGGACTTGCTACTTGACTCGGGTTTTCCTTGTCTTCACTTGGGGCTTGACTCTAGACTTACATGTCAACAAGGGGGTAATATCATAACATACAGTACAGACACAAGAGAACAAATGTCTCAGAGAGTTGCTGTAATATTAGTTGTTTTTTTTTTTTTGTTTGTGTGTTTTGTTACATTGTCCTTTAACATTGGCTGCCCCATGTGTGTTCAAATATCCATTGCTTAAAGTGTTATAACACCACAACATCATTGCCATTTGTGTAGCCTGTCTATGGTGTTTTTCATTGTGTTAGCCTTGGGCTAACTGACCCTCTTAAGGCAATTATGTGTTTGTTTTGATTGCACAATGTGTAATTCTTTTTGTTTTATGTTGACGTTGACAGTAAACATCAAATGGGAGATGCAATTAACAGCTAGAAACCTTTTTTTTTTAAATTATTCACTATTGCTGCTTGTAGTGAAATGAGTTGCGTTCACTGCCACCACCTACGCGTTCATATTGTAAACATTTGTTTGCAAGTCAAAGCAAAACAACAAACAAACAAAAAACATGTGTCATATCTCAAAAAAAGTGCGGGGTGGGTCACTAGCAAATCAAGGTCACCCTGTACTTTTGTATTTCAAATTATATAAATGGAGTGAGAAGCAGGTTTAATTTGCACAGTGTGTGTTCTGTTTAAGACAATAGAGCGAGAGAGGACATTGAGACAAAGAAAACAAATTGGTGTGGACAGTTGAGTCCTGCTCCTGCATCACAGTGTTCCCATGGTCATCCCCACAACCAAGAGATTTCTTGTCTCTTCTCATTAAACCCACTGATAGGGAGACACCAGCTAATGTGCCAGTCAATTTCCCCTTCCCCTTTGTCCAAGGGCTCTTCCTTCATTCTCTGACCCTCATCTGTTACAACTAAACTACACGCACACACCCCTGACTTTCCCTTTATCTCTTACTTAACTGTCAAAGCCTATCAGACCGGTGGAGGACTGACAAGTGTGGGATGACCGGGGTGAAGTGGTGGTTGGGATGTGCCACTCATTGCTGTGTTTATCAGCGCAAAGGCCAACGACAGCAACCTAATCTGACCTGGCTGCTGATGGCTCGTGGCTCCCTGGCTGCATCTCTGCTCTCAAACAGACCCAAGGAGCCTCGAAGATACCCTCTGGGAGTAGGATAAGCATTTACTTGTGCGCCCACACACACACACACACACACACACATACAAACGAAACACATGTATGTACACGCAATCGCAGACGCGACTATTCTTAGCTCCAATTTCAGATGCGACCTTCTTCTCCTTGCCACTCCTCAACCCCGGCCTGTCATTGTCTTTGTGATGTTTTGCTGCAAGTTTCGGTCATTAATTATGTTTGGTAGAGTTGTCACAAGCATCTTATAACAGCACAATTGTATCGTAGGGCTCATTCTCTTTTCTTCGTGGGTATTTTTTCCTCTTAGGTCACTAAAGGTGAGGGTCAGCCTTGCCTTGCATCCTTTCAAAATTTTACCCCACTTCCTCAGTGTTTCAGGAAGAGGACTGCACTCTCCCAACTCTCAGTGCAAGGTGCTCTTGAATTTAAAGTTCCCACTCTGCTTGGCTGTTGTTTGGCACTAACAGACTATTCTTAAAATACCTACGAAGTTCCTGTTTTGTTCTTTTCCTTCGCTGGAGTAAAGGTTGGCATTCGCGAGCAGGCACCTGCATATGAGAGTGCTCGCTGAAAAAATTTGATCTCATTTTCTTTTTGGCTCGTTGTTGTGCCGGGCCAATGTTTACCTCAGGCAACATGTCATCCAGTGGATCAAAGATTACCCAGCCAATAGGAGGTGCTTTTCAAGCAGCGAAGCTGCGAAATCCACCATTGAGTTTGTTTTACTTTTGACACCCTCTCAAGGCTATGTAACATTTATCCTGGAAGAATAATGTCCAAACTATCATGCATCCTCAATACAAATCTGCTTTAGCTTGGTGATAATTCCATGTGGTTTAAGACTTGATCAAACCTTTGCTGTTAGACGTCTCTCTTGTTCTTCATGTTGTCATTCCTCTGTGTTCCCTTTTAAGATTATCTTCAAAATGGTTGAATTAGATAGCGCTCCGCATGGCTCTGTAGCCAAGATTTTACTGTCAGCATCAAAACCGGCCCATTAACTTATGAAGCCCTCTTTGGCAAACCTCCTTTTCCCCCTCCATTGCCATCAAACACACTATTATCCTTGGCCAGTGTAACATAACTCTGACAATGAACAGAGGATTAGAACATCTCACTATCTTCAAGCGAAGCAGAAAAATCTCCTTTTACTAGTCCATGGTGAACACTGTTTGGCAGCGTTTTCCTCTACAGATTCCCGAGAGGCTTGTTTTTTTTTTCCATTTTTTATTTTTTGCCTTTTACGACACAATTGCTGTGCTTGCAATCAGCCAACATGTGGCATTGTGATCCAATCACGGGATTTCATCCCCCCCTCCACGCATACATGGTTAAGTCTCTCCCTCTATTGTGGAGGAATCTTCAAAGCAGTTGGGAACCGCAGGGGAAAATTGGGAGTTGTTAATTAATACAACAGACTCTCTACAAATGATTTATTTTCCTGATTCCAAAGATGAAAACAAACATTTTTTTTGTATTGAGTCCATTGACAGGCACATCCCTATCCCCGTCTATCCTGGATGGTGAAATGTTGCTCCTCTGAGAAATTCTGCTGTTGTTACAAAAAAAACAAAACAAAAACAAACAAACAAAAAAACAGTGAAAAAAACATCTGTTTATTTTTATTGGATTTCATTGGATTTCCATTCATAGAGATCATCTGTTTCCATCCAGTAAATTGACAACAAATGTTTTTTTGCTGAAATTATATTCGCAGTGAAAATTGCCAAATTACAGCTTTAAAATTTTCAAATTAATAATCATCAATATGTAAACATGAATACAGTCTTGGAGGTGGATAACAGGGTGGATTGTGTCTTCACCCAACGACCAGCAGGGTTAATCAGTCCTGTCCTCCTTTTGACACACTCACCAAGCCTCACACATACTGCCTGTGGCATCACAATCGCTGCCAGATGCTGTGACTTTCTCTAAGACAATTCATTTCACAAGTACATCCGAAGGGGCGATGCCGACAGTGGCCTTCGAGGGAGACAAATGAACACAAGCAGGCATGCATTTGTGAATGATGGCCATACGCCACTGGCAGTGCAGGAGAAGGACACATAGGATGAGGGTGAGTGGAGTCTCATTCACAGCCTTGCCCGAGGACACCTGGATAATGTGAGACATCTTTTCTCACACCATTTCAGCAAGGCCCATGGGGATGCATTGTTTCATTTATTTATTTAATTATTTCTCCCCGTGCTTGTGTGGGTTTTCTCTGGGCGCTCCGGTTTCCTCCCACATCCCAAAAACATGCATTAATTGGAGACTCTAAATTGGCCTGAGGTGTGATTGGGAGTACGACGTCTGCATGTGTCTTGCGATTGGCCCGATGGCAGCCGGGATAGACTCCAGCATTTCTGCGACCCTTGCGAGGATAAGCAGCTAAGAAAATGGAGAGATGGGTGAAGTTCCCTTAGTATCTTTAGCAGGGTTGGAACAAAAACAACCGTTTCTTCTTCTTTTCGGCTTGTCCTAATAAGGGGTTGCTACCGAGTGTCATCTTTTTCCATCTTAGCCTATCTCGTGCATCTTCCTCTCTAGCACCCACTGTCCTCATGTGGTCCCTCACAGCATCCATCAACCTTTTCTTTGTCTTCCTCTCGCTCTTTTGCCTGGCAGCTCCATCCTCAGCACCCTTCTACCAATATACTCACCCTGTCGCCTCTGGACATGTCCAAACCATCGAAGTCTGCTTCCTCCAACCTCGTCTCCAAAATATCCAACATTGGTTGTCCCTCTAACGAGCTCATTCCTAATCCTATCCAACCTGCTCACTCCGAGCGAGAACCTCAACATCTTCATTTCTGCTACCTCCCATTATTACCCGTTTTGTGTTCCACTGAGAGATCCCGTGTAGCACTCATGGTACATGTGCAACCTTTCAGAAATCATTGTCTTAGAGGACATTTGTTTTTGGATTGCTATGATTTTCTTTGATCTATAAGCCAGAATTAGGTTGCAATTCATTAAGTTTCTCACTGCGCACAATTCACGCATTGCATTTTATCAATCAATCAACCGTAAGAGATGTGCTTAGTTTTAAACTGTTGTGGTGGTTATATAGATGTTAATTGTGCAGATTTATGGTGGATAAGACATGCAGAGCAAGCCCTTGGCAGCCAGGCACAGTGCCCTGCCCCAGGGGAGGGGGGATGATGGAGAGCAAACAGCTAATAATTAATACCCTGATTACACAGGCTGACACAACATGGGGAGACAAACTTACACGCAGCCGGGTGTGGACCTGACCAAGACCGATAGCGCAGCGGCATGCAAGTACACACACACAGATGCACAAACACACACCTCCTAAAAGCAATCAACGGCGGCACTCACATAGTTATTGCTATAACATCTACATTTCCACAGTTAGGAAGTATGAAAGTGGAGAATGCCGCAATAAACACTTCCCGATAGTGTGTTGACACGTCGTCATGAGATGGTGTTTGAATTTTCACGGTAAACACAGGATAGGTCCTCCTGTCAGTGTTAGTGGCTGAAGTAAATAAATCACCAGACCAACTGCTAAATTCAAGTTACCATGTATCCAAATGATACCAATAAAATGTGTTTAGGCTGTAACAATGCCACCCGCACCCTCTGTGTGTGTGTGTGTGAATGAAATACCCATGCCATTACCTAAGCCAGGATAACAATATAAAAACATCACTCTTGTTCGCGCCCAGACTTGAGTTGCTTTGATTTGGATGTGCATGCACAGGTCTGCAATGGATTCCATATGGCCACCCACTTCTTAATATAAGCAGCATCGTCTTACTCTTAGATGAGGTGATCCCGATTTCTCAGAAACCTCAAGTATGTTTCGAAATGTGCTTGACATGTCCAGGATTTCCTTCCATTTGAAAGGATACAGCGTTGATGTGTGTTTTCACAACAGTGTGGCTTTCCTACCTCATAATGGCGTGTGCGGCTTTTTGTGTGTGTGTGTGTGTGTGTGTGTGTGTCAGTGAGAGAGAGACAGGTTGTGTCTGAGTAAGAGAGACTAATGAGATGCCAACCATTGAGGGACCATCCAGGGCCCGGGGCCACAGTCTTGGCCACCACTTCCTTTCCTTCATGCCACATTGACTGTTTCCATTACCACAGTGGAAGGAACAATAAAGAGCTGACGTGTGGATGTGTGGTCTGCCAGCAGAGCAGAGGCCTGAACACTATAGGACATATTAAACTGTGCTACTGGAACCTAAACACGAAGTATTCTAGATTTCCGCAAATAGTGGTGTAGGGCATTTATTTACCCAACTGCAGATGGCAGGGTGCCTTCTAGGAGGGAGGCCTTTATTGGAATAAATGCCTTTTTGGAATAAATCAATGGTACATGTGTTAGTTAGTAATTATTTCATTTGGAACTCGAGTTTAAATCAAAATAAAAATGCACACTACGGAAAAATTTAGGAGGAGAGTCCGACATCATGAAACTGGACAAACGTGAGTCCACTTGTACACTAATTTTTGTTCAAGACACCTTCTATACCTGCTGCCATTTTCCAAATATGTGAGGAAGTTACACACAGACAAAAATGCTCAAATGGTGGTCTTCGCTTGAATTACACCCTGTGGGAGATTCCCCCCATGGACTGAGCATATAAATGAACATATTTCTACTTTTTATTAATTCAACTATCAATACAGGAATAGTATGAATGATGAGTATAAGAGAGGTTCCATTTAAATTCCCATTGAGTATTTTTGTAAACCTACGGACTATAACCAACAAGAACATAAACTTGGTTTGATGAAATTTAACTCGTTTGAAGCGAAAAAGTAGAGAACATTGCAACTTACATTTGTCCATTATCAAGCAATAAAAAGTGTTTTTAAAACACATAGTTTACATAAAGTATATAAATACCCATGACAGTCATTTTTTTTTTTTATCAACAATGATCTCACCTTAGTTCCTCCACCAAGGATACTTCCTTCATATTTAAACTAAGTTCAGCATGGATTAGTAAAATCCTTGAAGACCCCTTATATGATCTCCACAAAAGAATGCAAATGACCCAAATGTTCATTTTTCAATGATTTACATTTCATGATCCCAATAGAAAACCATTTTAGCTGGTATTTTTTTAGATGTTGCTTTGTCACCACACCAGAAATGCCACCTTGTGTGGCCACAGATACTGTATTGCTCATACTTTATACCACTACTGCCCATTCTTTGGAAACTCCTGAACAATGTTTTCCGATAATTAAAAGTATACCAAAGAAAACATCACAATCTAAATGTGTTGCTTCATGTTTCTACATATGGATGCAGTAAAATTCACTCTGTCTGGAAGTTTGCAGATTCATATTGACAGTTACATTAAAAAAAAAAAAAACACGACTTGCACTGAAAGAGGCAAATACAGTACACTAAACAGCCAACAGTCAACAAAGTCCTTTTCTTACAGTGAACTTTTAATTGTAAACAACATATTCTCTATTTTCTTTAGCACCATCCCATCTGCTTTCTGAATAGAAAAAAAAGAAAAAAAATTAAGGACATTTTATGACAAAGCCCTCACTGTTGACCCCTGAGTATTACTTGCATAAGAGCCAAGTCAATGCTGAAAGTGATTAAACCAGAAGAAAGGCCTTGACTTGGCAACTATGTTCCAAGCATACATTTGCTTACTGTTTGGAAAGGAATGTCTCATTTCTTCCTTCCTTTGCTTGAGAAGACGATGACACATTTGATCCCGTCTCGTGGCATCACATGTCAGCCTCCTCATCGCTGTCAGTCTGACAGCTCACAGCCCGGCAGGCAAAGGATCATGGGTGCTGTGTCAGACACAACGGTGAGGTCGGAGGAAGGCAAGTTAAATGGTGTGTGTGCGTCGCATGCGTTACCATGTGTGAGTGCAGGGGTGTCAGTCTGAAGGGATGGATACATGCCAAAGGCAAGAGCAACACCATGTCAGAGTGATAGCAGACGATGCCCGTTGCACGTAGACTAATCCAAACAGGCAGCGCAGCCATGAAACCATTCCCTCCCTCGATTCCTGGACTCCCCGCCTACACGTGTGTGCGTATGCATGCATGCGTGTCAGCAGGGCATCCCAAAGTGAAGAATACTTTAGTCTGCAGAGGCCACATTTCATTATCCTACGTTTTATCACGTTTGAGTGGCCCAAACTGAGGAGCGTATTGATTCCAAGTTTCCATCAGTCCTGTCGAAAAGAAGCACGTCTACAGATTTAACTCTTCCGTCCCGTAACACTACACATGTGCACTGTATAGCGGGGTTGTCAAACTCATTTCTGTCATGGGCCACATTGTACTTAAGGTTTTCTGCACAGGGGTGTTTTGAGTCTGAACCCAAATATGTTTCTTAGCCTCATTATGTAGTATGTAAATTGATCAATAGCGAGTTTTGAAATCAGAAGTCAATGGTTTGTTCAACTATTGTTGAAGTGACTACAATATTTATTTTGATACAAAGTTCAGCAATAATCATGGAAGTTGATGCCTATGCTTTTGCAACACACATAAAATGATGAGACCAGCTGGATCTTCCCCCGAGGGCCATGGTTCTGACACCTGTGGTGTACATGAATAAATGCTGCTTCTTTTTCTTACATATTGCTTTGTTTTTCATGCACTTACAATCTAATTGAATCAAATTTACTGTGCTGGTAGCATTCTGTGCCCCCTGAGATGCTAGCATAAAAATTACAAGTTCTCTGATTTAAATACTTCAGCTTGTTTCTGTTTTAGACTGGTAGTCTGCTGCTTGCGTAACATTGCCTTAAGTGACATATTTGTAAACAATTGAACAAGCCGTATTTGTGACAGCAAGTGCCACAAATGAGTGTGTCAATTTTTTTATGTTGTCTGGCATTTTTTTGTGAACGCAACTGAAAGTAGAATACATTATCTGTGTCTATACAATATGAGGAAAGCAACATGTAACTCCCAATTCACATGTGAAACTGTTTTAGTTCACAAAGCTTGATGTAGTTATAAATTGATATGCATATTAATACACATTAGAGCCACAATCTTGTGATCATCTGCATTATTCAACAGAATATATTCATTTAGTAAAACATCCATTGTCTTGACTGCATGTCTTTACTGGTGTGAGCAGGAATCTATTCCAACTGACTGTGGGTCACCCTGGACTGGTCGGCAGCCAATCGCATAGAGCACATATCGATGACAACCATTTATATTCACACCTATGGACAATTTAAGGCCTTTTCAGATTCTCTTAGTTGCTTAGGAAGTTACCTTTCCTATCCGGAAGTACTTGGAGGAAAGGTTGTTTGAATTCTACACAATGCTTAGGAAAGGTGCGTTAATGCTACCTTTAGCGTACGATAGGTAACTCCTGAGCAACATACACTCCTCAAGGATACACTCCAAGTGAACAATATTGTTCAAATATTATCCATGGGTCACATGTGTGAATTATTTCAAAAGGTACAGGATGTCTTTCATTTTAACGTTGAGTAAAAAATGTCAGTCAGTTGGAAAAGTGGAGCCGAATTATTTTGAAACTTGGCTACCCTTTCCTATATTCAATAGGAAGCTACTCTTCGTGTTTCTTGACCCCATGACATATACTGACAAAGGTTAAAGAAAAGTGGCGTAAAGTGGTGTTGGACTTTCTCAAGAGACCTAACTTCAATGAACCAAACACTTTCGGAATGTGGGAGGGAACTCTGAATAGGAAGGTCAGAGCTATGAATAAGATATGGTTAACACCCAACCAATGTGCTCCCTGTATTCATTAAAAAAGATTTGAAATATATTATATTGTTGAAAATGATAGACTGTTGTTTTAGAATATTGCAAACTACATCCACAAATGTACTGCTAAAATAATACATCTCTGACAATGTAAAAACAAACAAAAAAAAGAATCTTTATACCTTGGTAAAAGCAGATTTTTTGATACAACTCTTGCATTGATACCATTATGTCATGTAAGGGGTTCAGCGAGTGCTATAACAAAGGCAACTCCAGGGCTAACGGCGGGTCGTCGCCCGTGATGTGTCCGATTTACGACACTCCCCGGTCGGATCAGGTACATGAAATTCTCCCTCCCCGTCCTGGAGCACGTCGAATCAGCCCTCGATCGAAGTCTTTGTCGGAGGCGGCATGGTGGGTCAGCTGGTAAAGCGTTGGCCTCACAGTTCTGAAGTCCTGGGTTCAATCAAGGAACTGCCAGTGTGGAGTTTGCATGTTCTCCCCGTGCATGCGTGAATTTCCTCCGGGCACTCCAGTTTCCTCCCACATTCCAAAAACATGCAACATGAATTGGACACTCTAAATTGCCCCGAGGTGTGAGTGTGAATGGTTGTTTGTCTGTATGTGCCCCGTGATTGGTTGGCAACCAGTTCAGAGTGTACACCCCCTCTTGCCCGTTGACAGCTGGGATAGGCTCCAGCGCTCCCCCTGACCCTCGTGAGGATGAGCGGTGAAGAAAATGAATGAATGAATGAATGAATGAATGAATGAATGAATGATATGTAAGTGGTAACCTAATGTGGCTGGTCATGTATATGAAGATATTGTTAAACAGTTTTTAACTCATTGTAATTTTTTTTGATTCAATAAAAATAAAATTACATTAAATCAATCAACTAATTAATAATAATTAAACGCTCAATAGATAAAAAAAATGAATACATGACGTACATGCTTGACGTGATGACCTCTAACCTGTTTCGTCACGTGACAAACCCGGAATTTTTCTTCCTGGGAGTTGTCGTTGATTATACATTTCACCTGTTGACGTATTGCGGATGGAATTTATTGGAATTTTATTGAAATGTGCGTTTTCCATCGCATTATGATTACAAATAGAAGCATCAACGCACTGACTATAACATTTTTTTTGCGTTTACATTCAAATATATATTTGTATGTAATACAAAATATTGAAATCTGACGGTATCAGGGAAACCTGTGTTTTCATACTAGAAGCCCTTGTAGTTACAGCAAAATCTCCCCACGTATTGTCATAAAGGCAACAATTAAGTGGAATTGTTTATTTTTCCTTTCACATCCATCCAAAGTGGATGGCGCAGTCGTAACGGACTACGTCATCGAAGGTAGGCTCTATTTCTCATCGTTCTACTTTTCTCATGCATATCTAATTGTTGGCCTAACGAAGCCTTTCAAACTTGGAGAGGAAAGGTTGTGTCACTGTTCAATCCACATTTCTTCCAATTTTCCGATATTTCTCTTAAATTGTGACGAGACATGTTTTGACTGATTGTATTAAATATACGTACGTATTGATATACCATACGTTTGTGTAAGTGATGATTGCTATCCGAAACTACCAAAGTTGATACAAACAGTAGGTCTAATTTAACAATGAGTACTTCTTACCTATCTTCATTGTGGTTTACTAACTCACATTTTATAATTATGCCCACAAAGGTCTGTTATTTTATTTAGTTGACTATGACTGTTTAATCTGAAAATAGTTCTTGTCATAATAAACCTCTGTTGCAGTTAAAAATCCATCTTTGTTGTTTTATGAGTGAACCAGGCGTCACTATCTTCTCAGTGTTTATCTATGATTGGTTCACTGCTTTCCTGTCTGACACACAACTCAATTTCCGTGGTTTTACTATTTACTTTTCCTTAATGTATAAAGTTTTTAATAGAACCCCTTTATTGATGAGTTTACATCTTGCTGCTCCAGGGACAAAATAACTGAAGATAAGTTTTTCTTGGCAAGTGTTTCAATTTAGAAGCCATAGTCAATCACAGCTTGCCGGTATGAATGTGACAAATGTCATTGCCGTGGTAGCTCTGGTCTTAAATAAATAAATGACTGTGCCTGCAGTGTAATTGCCCATCAGTACTCGGAATATTGCATGATTTTGAGATCTGCGCAACAAGGAACATGCTGTAGTTTTGGACAGTGCGTGGAAATAGTCCTGAAGATATGAATAGTAGCCCTATAATAGTTGTGGCTTTTGAAACAGCAGTTGGTTATGGGGTTGCCTTCAAATCCTTTAAACTGTCCACTGCTGTCAAGACCAAAAGCGCCCCACATGTCCTGTGATTTGACCAAGTTCTAATGCTTTTTTCAGGTGTAAAAAAAAGTCTAAGGATAATTGGTAATGGGCAGTGGCAGTAGGCCCCCCTCATGCCACCTGGATAATCGCACTGCTCCTGCTAACCGCTGCCTCTTTACTCCTTTTGTACACACGCACAGCACGGAAAGATGTTCCTTGGAAACAGAAGGAGCGAAAGCTGGCTCTCGCGATGGGGATGTAAAAATAGTCCTCACACTGAACAACAAGTTCTGTTTTGATGTAATTATGGTGCAGGAAAAGCCTGGTTTAACAGGGAGGGCTCTCGGGCAACTGTTAAACTCTTTAACGGAGGGATTTGCTGTTGCAAACGGGTGCACCTGGCTGAGCTTCACGTGTTGAACCAGGGAGAATGAAGAGACTGACATAAAGATGTAGACAAAGAGAGGGCTGAGGGACAGAGATGACACGCACTCCTACATGGCTACGAGGAACACCTGAACCTGATGAGGACCTATTCTAACTTCACCACAAAGAAGAAACAAAAATGATTTATACAAGCTGTGTCAGAGACCCCTCCCAGTGCCACTTATCTTGATTCATCCATCCATCATCTTAAACACCTATCCTTGTCTTAATTCAATACATTCAATTCTGTAACAAATAAGACTATTTTAGAATATTTTAATCTTTGCTTGGTTTACTAAAATAATCAAATGGAAAGAGGTGGTGGGTGGGTAATGCCTTCCATCTCCTAAAGTAATCCAAAGCTTCAGTCAAGTATCCTTTAGGGCAAATTGTAATTTCTATCTGGACCAAGATTTTTCCAGAGGTTCAACAGTTATTAATCGACTATCAAACTATATACTGTTTAGAAATCTTGTTTAAATGCTCTTTGATTTTTGTAGTTCTCCTTGGAAGTAGACATATCTTTGTGTTTAATCAGAAGAAGCCTTCTGCAAACATCTAATTTTGCAGTTTTTAAACAAATGATCAACATTTATGTTGATTTTTTTTTTTTCTGACATGTTACGGAACAGATCAGTCAATCATAATCGACTTATGTTAGAATAATTCCTGCACTGCCAATATGAAATATTGTCAGGACATTATATCATAACAAAGAAATGGAAATTAATAAAAACTGTTTAATTGAAAAAATAATTGAGATTAACTGATTATGAAAAATAATTACTTGCAACCCTAGATCTATTATTACATTATTTGATAATTGTATTTTTTAAATTTATTTGTTGTAGTGTTGTGGCATTTTTTTTGTTTGTGTGTGTGTGTGTGTGTGTGTCTGTGTGTGTGTGTGTGTGTGTGCGTGTTTGGGTCTTAGTGTAACTTGTGTAGCTTAATTGCTACTTTGCAAGTCTGTCTGTTTTCTTTACTGCTTATCCTGTTCAGACTCATGGAGACCTGCAGCCTGTGACAGCTGACTTTGGGTAAAAGGCAGACTATACCCTGGTCTTGTTGCCATTGAACTACAGTTCACGAGTCTTTGTGTATGCCTGCGGGAAATGCACAGTCACGACGTCTGTACTCTTTTCATAAATGTAATTAGTCAATAAGAAAACTATCGATCTCTTCTCACTTTGATATATTTGAATGAGGAGTCCTACTATATCTAGGGTTCATTTGACCGAGGAGCCTCCAATGCCTGGTCAACAAATGGAAGGGTAGAGGAAAAATAATTTTCTGAATTTATCAACACAAGGGGGCGCACTTATCCTGTCCCTGCAGCCGCATACGAGCTGTCGCTGTAAAGCAAAACAATCTTTTCCAGCCCATTGTTCCTCTTATAAATCATGAAGTCATGAGCGTTTCTACATGTGAGGAAAAATACTGAACTCACTCAGTCCAATAATGCTGACCACACCCACCTGCACATGCTACTTAGAGGATACTATTATTTTAAAGAGCAATACTGTACCGTTTGACAAGTCTCCTACTACAGAGTGGTTGAGTTGTAAATACTGCTTTGAAAACCTTGTGAGGTCAGGTTTGGGGTCAGTTCTAATTCCAAAACACAATAGCGGTCTCCATCATATTTCTCAACACTTGTTCAGTCTTGTGGCATTGAATGATTTGAATTCCTACTCTGTTGAGCTTCCCCCCTCTGTGAATTAATTAGTCTTTGCCAAAGCGGGCCACATTTGTCATTTGAATTTATGCTAATGAGTGCCAAGATTTCATGTAAGTGCTGATAGGCCAGAGCAGCTGCTCTGTCCTAGCGGGGTCTAACTGTCCCAGCCCCCCCCCCCTTTTTTTTTAACCTCTCCATCTCTCCATCTTCTCCTCTGCCTGCATCCCCATCCCATCTTTCTTGCTCCCCATTGCAATCTTTCCTTTCAGCTTCTGTCCTCTCGCACTTGCTCTTTGCCAGTTGTCTCCCCTCCCTTGTGTAGCCTTATCATCACAACACCTCCCTTGCTCCCTACCTCCTGCTGGTCCTGGCCTGCATGACCTGTCACTAGAGGAGAAGGCCTGTGTCCCAGGCTGATAAGGCGGCTAATTATCCAACATGTCTGGACACCAAGGGAAGTGGATGAGCTAACACAAAGCAACACTCTTACAAACCTCTGTGGCCTGTTGCAAGAACAGTGTCAGACATGCAGCAGGTGCAAACCAGGCAGGTAACTTGGTGAAAAGAAGGGACAAGGAATAAAGGAGTCGGTGATCTACAGTTTTTTTTTTTTCTAAATCTGAACGCTCTAGCATTGTTGCCTCCTTATTTGATTCTGTAGAAATGAGCACTTTGGTGATCTTTTCCAATGTTCAGTTGTAGTCAGGGTGAACTCTGCATTCTGTAATACTCAATATTTGAAAGGTGTTTCATGGAATGGTCAAGTGGTTGAGACAGTGTGCCAGAAAACTAGGCAGAATTATTCATTTTCTACTTCTGCCCAAACTACAAAAGTCTGGTAGACGTTTGTTAGTAGTTCAAGTCTTGGGGTATGGCACCGAAAGGTAAACCTGCAATTACTTTTAAGCCGGGAAGCATTTTCAGGTCATTTTTAAGTGTGCGAGAAAGTTAATGTAAAAACCTGACATTTTGACAGTTGTGAAAGTATCCCATGAGCTGAAATTCAGTTACTGTAGGGTCTCTAATTGGTTTAGCAAGGCATCCCAAAAAAATGCCATATTTATACTTTTTAGACTTAATCAAATTACACTGGGAACTTTATATGTTTATCACATCGCTCCCAACACCCTAGAGTGTCTTCAGTAATTTGGCTCAGATACATTCCACCTACTCAAAGAGGAAAGTAAGGACTAATGTCATTTTGAGGGGATTATTGTGATCTTTCAACACATCTTTGCATGGTGTTAAAACGAGGAAGGGAAGAGCAGGAAAAGTGATAAAACCACACCATAGAGACTCTGTTTTAACGTTCACATATTCTCGTTCTCTCTCTCTCTCTTCTCCAATCTTGCTCATTTCTCCCTCACAGAACCAAAAGCCATATTATGTGCTTGTCAAGATGGATAAACCCCTCAGCCAAATGTTCAGATGAAAACAAATAAGTAGGAGACATTCATGTAATCGCTTCTGCCAGAGAAAGGCTTTAAGAAGAACATAAACACTTTCTGGAAATGTGCCTCACATGCACTAATTCCCTCCTGCTTTTGTTTGAGTCTCATTCAACTTCAGGACCATTTTATACTGTGCTGTGATGGGATGTCACTGTCGGAGACACGCTTAAAACTACTTTGCAGCATGGTTAGCATCACTGAAGAAAAATATGAGCTCATATTACCTTGCTGCTTGTATAACAGCAATGATTATATTCTGGGGAATTGGGAGGGAGAAAAAAAACCTTAATTAACCTGGATTGCAATTCTGAGTACAGCAAAGGCATAAAAAAGGGGGGCTCTGCCACTACTTTTTAAAATGATCAAACTCAGAGTGCCTTATTATCAGGTCATGGTTGCTCTTTGTTTGGAGTGGTGTGTTTTTCTATGGCATGACTGGGTCGTTTTCACATGAGAAAAGTCCCCCAACTGTCACGGCACTCCCACAATTCTTCGAGCCAACCCTTCGCGTAAAATTCCCATGGTGGTGGTCCTTGGACAGCTCACAGACGCACGTTCCAGCTTCCTCAGTCGGATCAAGAGTTTGCTTTGCTTGTCACGCCGCAGTGCGGGTTCCAGCTCTGGTCTAGATAGCGAGAATATAGTACAGTGAAAATAAATGACAATCCATTCAACAGACCTCCTTTATCTTAACTTTTATTATGTGTCGGTCAAGGCGAAAAGATAAATAAAAGCATGTTGCACAGCTTTTAACAGCCCACAGTGGACAAGCTATATAGGTAGAGGGATGAGTGTCCTGATATAAGAAAAACTTGTCCAAAGTGTCCTAAAGGATGCCCCGAAAGTTGGGAGAGAAAAAGCTTTGGTCTTTTTAAATATTGAAGTGTGAGGACACGCAACTTCCCCACCACTCACTCTGCTCACGCGTCCATTTCTTCTCTCAGTCGTGGCCTTGAACTAAAAGGTCTGCCTCAGTGGTCAGAGTTAAAGCTTTCAAGCCATGTTTCAGCTTAATGTCGAATCTATGACAACAAATCACATCGACCTCAAATGACGTCCAGCGCTAAAGTCGCCTGTCCACCTAGCAGTACACTTCAGTTTTACAATGGCCTAAATTTAATATCACAATATTTGTTCTTAACATCAATATTCAATCCAACCTGATTTTATTAGTTTATAAATGTGTAAAACCAAAGCAGACCAAATCGATTTACATAAAGGCAAAGGTTTATTAAACAATAAAGGAAACAAAGAAATACATTCCTTTTCCCTGCAGCTTTTTTCACAAACTTCTCAAAATAGCTTGTCTGCAAGTATGTACTTTATACCTCCGAGTCTTCAAGGCAGTGAAAAGTGATATTGTTGCCCTGTGCGACTAGTCCACAAGTCAGTAGTTGCAGAAAAGTCTTTTACAGCCGACACACTTGCCGTAACGTTCTGTCTCACATTGTGAACTTGAGGCAATGCTTCCTCTGCAAAGTATTTCCTACTGGGCAACTTCTATATACGATCCAATGTTTTCATGAGCTTTCTGAATCCATCTTTTGCCTCTGTATAAATAGGGAATTATGTCTTTGGCTACGACTAGATTTAAAATTTCCACTCTCTATTTGGTGCTCATTCTCTCATAATGAGAGGAGCTGAACATACTGTGAATCTCTGTCTGTCTCTTTGTCTTTTTTGGTAGAATACATGCCTCGTATTCGATTAACGTGCTTCAATGTCAGGTAATAGAAGAATAGATTTGTAGTGTTGCCTGTCTTCATTGCATTATAATTCCTAAAAAATTTTCAAGACTACTGTTGTTGGTTCCGTATCTGCCTGTAACCACACCATTTCTCATACTGTATGTTACATGCATAAAAAAAAAACAAAAAATTCAGACTCCAGCATTATTTCCTCCATGTGATCTCCGCAAAACAAGCTCTACGACTGGTGTCACAGAGCAACGCAATCTCAGGGAGTATAGAAGATCAAATCAATGATCCCCTTTCCCTATTAAATATCGATCGTATTGAGGTTCATGATACATTGGTCAGAACTAGTCTGATAGGGCCTTGCAGCCTCATCTTTCAGCTGCATATAACGTTTAGAAAATTATCCTTGAATAAATCAAATGGATCACTTCTGAATCATGACACAGACATCAATGTAAAGTTTAAGGGCTGAAGCTCCAACATAGATAAGCCTGTTAGGGCTTTGGGCCAGCTGGCAGGTTTCTACACGGGAAGTCCCTGGGACTGTAATATTAGGACAGTTAAGGGGCTAAAGAATGACCAGACCTCCTTCAGAATTGGTTGCTCCAACTAAATGGAGCAGATCAATCACACTGGACAGCACTGTGACAGTGTGTTAAAGATCTGTAGGAGGGTGCAGTGTTTTTGGACACAGCAGCCTTTTGCGAGAATAGCTTGCTGACTGGCACACGCGCACAGCCATTCCTCTCTCTTTCCTTTGGCCCACCAAGCAGATGGCAATGGCAAGGATGCAGGCGGCAAAGACCGCTCTCAAGCTGGAGACACTAGTGATGAGAGAGATTGGGCTGAGTAAAATCTGGAGCGAGCTCTGAAACAACTGATGATGATGGAGAGTAGACTTGTCAGCCGGGTCTGGGTTGGATCACAGGTCTGGTCTGGCCTGAGCCAGGGTCTATGAGGCGTGGCTCCGGGTAGTGGTTTGGGTATATAGTGGCTATGGTGGTTCCAGACAGTGATGTAGTATGGTAAAATGTCTGAGGCTTCCTTGGCTCAACTTCTGTCAGGGTGCATGTGTGTGTCCCATGAGGTAGTGCGAGCTCTGTGTTTAGTGGCATTCAATGATTGGGCCAGTCTAACCTCAGAGAGAAATACTCAAGAGGCTGGAGTTGGAGAAAAATGTGACCTACATTCTCCTATAGGAGAGAGGCTGTGTATGAATATTTCGGTTGCAGTGAACATGCACAACTTTTAAAATTAGATTTAAATTCTGGCAATGCCAAATGTGATTTTAGTGTGGAACCTCCAAAGTTCAACACAATCTGTTCTGTGACAGTGTCACTGGGTGCATTGAATTATAAGTTGTTCTAATCAAGAACATTTTTTGTGTATGTCATAATGTACACTGTACAGTGGCAAAATCTGTTTTGTGATGTTGAGTGACTTGATTCGAAAGACATGCTGTGCATATGAAATACGAGGCAGCAGGGTGCAGTAGTGGTTACCCATGTCTGCTTTACTGTGTAAGTGACAAATTCTGGGGTCTGATCTTGGGTTCTAATCCTATGTGGAGTTTGCATGTTTACCCCTTGCATGACTTTTCTCTGGGGTCTCCACCTTCTACTCAAATTCCAAAATAATGTTGGGCCCGACACTACCCGAACAACATGGCTGAATGCGACTGAAGTGGACCATCGCAGAAACTTTACAGTGGGCAAGTCTTCACCGTATACCAAGCTTTTGAGCACCGCACATCTACTGGCGCAGTGCAAAGTAATAACTTACCCCTTTGTCTGGTTTTGAGGCGCTACTTACAATCTACTTTACCATATTATTTTTACTGAACTCCAAAAACATGGCTCAACTGTCATGGAAGAAGCGGATTGCTGCAAACAGAAGAAATGGTCAGAAATAAGTGTTTCTGTGTGGATAATTTGAGATGCTGTTGGCAATGATCATTCACCCATTTTACTAACTTGGTACCAGAGACTCTGTGCTGTGCTTTCCAGCCACAGATACATATACAATGATAAAAATAGTTAAGTACTATGTTAAAATACTATATGTCAAGCTTTTTTTTTTTCTTTAAATAAAGGTGTTTTTGATTGTTTACATCAGACAGTTGGTCACTCATGAAAACTAGCTGCCAATCCCTGTACACAGTTAATTCGCTTTATGCTGCTTCTGTCGATGTGATGCAGCAATTGGGTTAACTGAAGATTTTTAATTGTCCATCGCTATTAATGTGATTGTGGTTTATTTTTCTGCGCCTTGCAATTGAGCGGCAGACAGTCCAGGACCTACTCTGCTTCCTGCCTGAAATCAGGTAATATAGGCTTCAGCTCACCTAAGACCATAATGGGGACAGGCATTGTAGAAAATAAGTGGATGGCCCTCAAGGATTCCGGAGAGTCAATGGTGGATACTATGTTGCTCCCAGTTAAAAATGACCAAATCATTATGATCAGAGGCACTTTTGGAGTTAACTTTAGAACCTCTCTGATCTGAAGCCTAATCTCATAATGATGTCATGCATGATTGTTTAAATGTCATTTTTTTATTCCACTTGTGAGACGACATCTAGAAAGTTTTGGCTTAACTCTGAAAGCCTTGATTTGGAGGATTTCTAATTTGTACAGTTGTTCAAGTGACTTTTTCTGTTGATTATACATTCAGTTCTTTTCAGTACTTTATAAAGTACTGTAATAGCGCTTGCCCTTACCTTCTTATTGTGGTAAATATTCACTGCGTTATGATGGTTAAAGCGCACATAGAACCATTGCACATCATGTGTTTTATGATTATGGATGTGCTTTGGTAAATACTATTGTGATGGTTGGAGTTGAATAGTTCATATAAAATGCCACCAGCGGTTGATACTTAATCCATTTGTGATCCGTTTCTTTGTGTTACAGAAACAATAGGACTGAGTATTGGCTTGCGCTGCGGCTTTGTTTCCAGTCCAACAATGAATCCTCCGTCTTACTTTGATGCCAATGCATTTTAAAAGAAATGCTTCAAAGTTCCATGATAGGGATTTTTGTTTACATTTGATAAGTTTAAAATTTTCCGAAATGGTGTGCTTTGAATTGGCTGCAATTAATTTTCCTACATTACAATAATTGTGTGCAAATTCATCGTGAGAATGTAACCCAGCAATCAGAATTTCCAATATTTATAAATTAATGCGTTTTAGTTTTCGCTACAGGGCTATTGAGTAGGGTAAATATTTTTGGTAACTGTGCCCCAGATTTGAACACAATCCAGTACATGATGTTGGTTGGTTTTTAAATTGTAATAAAAAAAAAAAAAAGGAAAGTCTGTGAATTATATACTTCTAGGCTCATCATAAAACCTTAACTATGCAGCCATTTTTACGAACTGTTTTAGCATTCCTAGTCATTCTATGAGTATACATTTTTGAAGCATTGTAAAAAATAAATGGTAATAATACGATTTAATCCTTCAGATGCTCACATTGGCTGATATCTTGCGTGACAATGGTTTGAAATACGTTTAGTTTGACTATTTGCGATTCTTTTACTTGAACTCAAATCACCCAACTTCTGTGGCATTCCTTTCACTGTACAATACTTATATTACAACATAATCACGCTGATAATCTACTACTCAGTTGGGTCTCTAAACGTTTATTGCCCCAGTCCATGTCTGTTTAGTTTCACATCCAATGCAGAACCCCTCTGAAGAAAATTAAAAAATATTAAATTAATCCTTTCCAATTGCCTTGGATGATTACCAGCACAGGCCAATGACTTCTAAAACTACTGTATTTATCAGTACCTTCACTATTCACTATGATCGCCGTCTAGCCAGTACTCTGGACATTGTAACTAATTGGGGATCCTTTTTTGTTATCACTCCTCTCATGGTGGTTAAAATGTAAACAGTGGTGTGATGAAAGTGCCGTTATGGCGTGGAGGGAAGCGAGCGACGCCACTTCGGCACTTACACGGCATGCCTTATGAATAAGTAATGGAACTGGACGTGTAGTGGTTAGTCATCGAGGGGCAAAGTCCACGCATCAACCCCACCTCTGTTTGCCTTGTACATATTTCATAGGATTCAAGGGTGGTAGTGAGATGTTATATGGGATGGGGGGTGGAATAAAAGGCACCTCGCACAGGCTTTCCTCTGTTCACTATCATGGGCCTGCAATGCTTAATAATATTAAGTATCCTCTCCTTCACCACTGATACAAGTTCATGTTCTTTTTCTCCTTTGTGTCTTCCTGCACTTGGCAACAAAATGGAAGAGACTGCAGTTGAGCTCATTGCAAACCAGGGAGAACACAGCACAGGTTGTTAATGTTAGTTTTAACAATTAAGACAAGGTTTCCTTACAGAGTCCAGATGACCATTTCCTCGAGGACTCTGATTAAACCTGGCATGGAAAAGTACACATAAGCTTCCATGGTTCAGACGAAGAAATAAAACAGTTAGTTGTTTTACTTAACGTGTTTACATGATGTCACTCATTACCTGTTTGATGTTTTGCATGAACTTTGGAGCTCTCTTAAAGTAATATTTAAATAGTTTCAATATAGCTTCAGCTCCATGTAGCCATCGATCTACAGTCCATGGACTCAGCTTTTCATTAACAGCCACATTGCTTATTAAAATGAGCTACTGCCGAATGTACTTGACTGATGCTGACGGTGAGCCACGAATCGATGACCTTCATGATGTCATAATGGAGGTCATGTTAGCCGATTTGATCTGGATCCCATTTACTTACTGCTCAAACAACACTTTGAATTATTGATCTGAAGGCGGGAAAGATGTCCTTCAGAACACTATTACACACTGAAGGCTTTTTAAGAAGTAACAAACTGGCCCCTCGTCATCAATTAATTGGCTCATTGTTAACTCTTACCTTGCAAGATCAAAAATACTGGTATTCACTACTTTAGTAAAAGTACCAATGGTTGTGCAAAAAACTGTGGTAAAAGTACTGAAGCTGCTCCCTCAAAGTACAAAACGTACACTCTTATACGAGTAAAGTAAAAATGTAAAAAGTCTTTTTTTTTTAACCCAAAAATAAAATATTGTACAATTAGTGAGAGTTCTGTTTCTCTTCAGATAATTGGCATACATTTCTCCGGGGCGAACAATGAACAAAACAAAAATAAAAATGAATACACAAACATTTATTTGTATTATTGAAATCATTTTATATACAATACAAAATTAAATTTGTTTCAACTTTGAAACATTTGCCAATTTGCCAAATAGGAGTGTTTAGGGGGTATTCACTGAAAATAGTTGAAAATGAGCAAATCGGTTTATTTGTTTTTGGAACAGTGGTTAGCACATCTCCTTCACAGTTCCTAGCACCAGGGTTTGAATCTTTGGATTGCCTGTTTGGATATTGCATGTTCTCCCCCTGCATGTGTGGTTTTCCTCCTGGTACTCAGGTTTCCTCCCACATCCGAAAAACATGCATCGTAGCTTAACTGAAGACTAAATTTACGATAGGTGTGAATGTGAGTGCAAATTATTGTTTATGCGATTGGCTACGATTGACCTTTTCAAGGTAGACACGATCAGTATTTTTAGGGCTGATCAACAATCAGCAAGTTTTGACATATTTATTTGTTGGTTGTGCAATGATTTTTTTTTCAATTGTAAAGTGCCGGTATGTGACTTATCTCAAAAGGTTGGAATTCAGTGCTCTGGTCATGACATCTGTTCAACAGGATGTCAGCATGTTTCCACACAACCACGAGCGGTAGCAATAGCTTGCTAGGCTACGTAGTGTTTTGTGGCCCACTTGCAAGCTGCATTGTATTAAAAGTACTTGAACATACCTCTATGCAAGCCTTACATGAAGTCCTCCAATGTCCTGGGCCATGGTCTTCTTATAATACAGTCGACGTGATCCATCAATTTTGTCATCCCACGGTAATGAGTGTATCCAGTTGTATTTGAGTTGACCAGATAAAAGCCCACGAATTGTAAAAAACGGGATGCAGTGGGATCAGAATACAAGTTTATTGCAGTAGTCTGACATAGTGCAATCGTGAACGACGAAATTTGTCTTGTTTGATCCGCGCATTACATGTCTCTCTGAGCCTTCATGTCTCTCACACTGTGCCATTTTTAATAACATTATTGGCCATCAGATATATATACAGTACTACATAAAAAGACACAAAAACCATTTATAATTGCTACTATATAAAAATAGAAAAGCTTTTGGATTCAGAAATACTGTGCATGATGGCGAACCCTTTCTCAGTGATGTCACTGATTGGATCAGCGAATTATGAGATCAAAACCGATCAGCGGATCATCCAAAAAATGCCAATCATCGGCTGGTTCCGATTAGGCAAAAAAAATCGGTGTAAAGTCTAGTTCAAGGTGTACCGTGCCTCTCACCCAAAGCTACAGTAACCGTACTGTGTATAAACATACTTTGTGACATTTTGGTTTGCCAGTGTGCTATAAAAATTTAACAAGGTAGAATACACTCACGTGTTGCCTCAAGGAAGGTCGTGGTAATGATAAAAATGACCACAAAAGTCATTTTATGTAGTGCTACATTCACACAATAAGAACACAAGCACTGAGACCTGTAAAGAGATTAAATGACTGTGGCAAAACTTTCATACTCAAATTAATTTAGCATCCTTTTCTTGTAGAAGGAAAAGTTTTGTATTTTTCAGATACAAATTTTAGTACTCTTCACTCTTTGTAGTACAAAAAGCTTGAATGTAGAAGTAATATTTTCTAGAGGACAACAGAAATGTGACAACGAAGCACACATCACATTTAATGGATGATCCAGGAATGACTGCTATGTCACTGGCTACATTGTAAAGGCCAGGAAAGTTTCTTCTTTCCTTGGATTTCCTTTTAAGTGAAGTTGGTAAAACAAAAAGGCCTCCGAGTTTGCACCTGTTTGAGGCAACTTCAACCATTTGCATCAAGCGTATTCTTGCCAGCGGCTGTAGCTTTCTTGAACTGTGCGACACAGGCAAATATTTTCTTAGTAAAATAACACATTAAATGTACCTAACCTCTTGGCAGGATACAGCCATTGTGCAAGCACTGCCTTCTAATCTGGAAAATGGATGAAAAAGGTCACTACCAGAGCCTTGGCTGTACACCTCTAAATATAAAATATCATATCCAGCCCTTGTCTGTTTGCAGTTTTTCCTTTTTGGAGCGGGTTAATTGGAGGTGATTGTTGTCCAGTCACTAGCTTCTGGCAAGCAAGCCTGCGGCCACACATCTGTCTTGCTTTGTTTGAGTAGTATATGGCTGATAAACATACAGTACATTCAGGGTAAAATGAATCCTATTTACTCAATTAATAGCAAGCTTCAAAGACCAGCCAACATGAGACATTAAAATGATGCTACTCAAATTACATGATTTAACTTGCATTCAATGAGCAGAATTTTTGTTTTTTTTCCCCCATTATTTCAGCTAAGTGGTCAGTGTTGGCGCTGCTCCATGAAACAGTATTAAAAAACATCTCCTAGCCACGCTGTAGTTTGCCACAACATGTGTGTTTAAATGGCTAAACCTTTAGCCACACTAAGCCAATTTGTGGTATGAGGGGACCAATACACTTTTATTTGAGCCCAATTTAAACTACCTAGTCATCAATTAGGGTTACAAGTGCATAATTTGGAAAGTACAATAATTGTAATATATATATATATATATATTTGAAATATTGCAATAAGTTTTTGATCTACAATATTATTCACTAAAAGTAAGAAATAAATCATTCTATAGCATGACCAACGCATCAGATCTACCCAACATATGAACAACTCATTCCTGTAGGCCAGGCCTAAATGTTATGATGAAATGGTATGAATAACAAAATAATTCCTTTCCATTACAGTCAAATTTTAACTGATTGGTTTAGCTTGATATTTTGTAAATATGTAATAAAACAACACTTTTGCCAGAAGCAGAGTGATCGATACGGCAGATAATTAGCATTTTATGTTCGGTTTTAATGTCATAATTTGCCGATTGATCAGCTCTGCAAAAGACATATACTGTCGCCTTTGTGTTCAAGGGTTAGGGTTAGGGTTATCACTGCGCTTTATCTTGTCAACTCAAATGCAACAGGACACACTTGTTACCATGGTGACAACGCATGTATTATTAAAAAAAATGGGGGGAAAAAACGTGTCCTGGTGGTCACTGGTGCTCACAGGATTCCGTTCATTTAAGACTTACTTGATGTATTTTCACATAATTTTAATATGATACGGCTCGCAAGCAGCCAACAAAACGTTATGTAGCCAACAAACTACTACCAGCGTTGTCGAAACATTGTTGAAAGATTTGGTATCTGTGTGGAATAATTTAATTACAGTCAAGTAAATAAGTTACAGTAAGTTATCACCAATGATTTCTGTCATGTTTTAATGTTGTTTTGACATTATGGAATAGAATGCATGACCTGACAAGGGCAAGGATTTCTAACATTTATGGAATAAAGTTACATATTTTAAATTGGAAAACCTCTTGGCACACTAACAAAAAAAAATGTCAAAAAAAGGTAGGCTTATAATAAATTCTGTATGTACTTTCTACCATGCAATAAAAGAGCATTCATTTGTTCTGTCTGTCATTTTGCCTCACTGGCATAAATAGAGGAACAAAGACACATTATTTCTTGAAAATGAACATTTTTTTGAGCAGTTGGGTAAAATTTGATAATTGCATACAGTATACAAATCGCTCGATGCACACTAATCTGCCATGCCACACTGGTTGGGAATCACTGGATTTGGGAATAATTTTGAAGATACCCAGTATAGAGCACACACGCACACCCAGTAAATGAACAAGACGTTTGCCATAATTTTTCGAAGATAATGTGCAAATTTTTCCCAAAATATTTGCAAAAAGTAATAGAGCGGATTATATTTAGGTATGGATGAAAAATAAAAAATACACTCACATTGTATAGTTGTATACAGGTACATAGGTTTAAAAAAAAGGTATACATATACATTTCGATATGATATTCGATGTCTTATGTTACACACACACACACACACACACACATATATATATATATATATATATATATATATATATATATATATATTACGGTAATGTGCGCCACCAACCTGACCTCCTCACGGGAGCTTGCCATTTTACGATCATTTGCGTAGCATATTTGTTGCTACTGCACTAAACATCAGAACCGATTTCCCTTGAGTTTTTTTAACTTAAACCAAGACAAAAAATGTCAACTACAAGGGCTAGTTGTGCAGCTGCTTTTAAAAGAAATGTGTCATCGCTGCCACTGATGATGTGGCCCAACCTCAAGCAAAACTACGTGTGCTGAAACTACGTTGTATGATTGTAATGGGCACATCCAAAAAAAAAAAAAAATGGGATAGCGCACACAAATGAAATGGTCACTTTTTTTAAAAGCGCCAATTACGCTCATTACTACGTAGTTTGAGCTCTTTTTTTGATAGCGACCTGACGCGATGAAGAGCTGCTACAGATTGTAGCCAAATGACGCAAAAGGCTGCGCTGTTAGCAGGGTGGACCTTCCCCTCAAAGACATGAGGAATAAAGGAACCAAGACTTTTGGGATTCAAAAAAAATCTTTCCTCACAAACGCCATGGGTGGCACAGAGGACGACATGCTTTGGGAGCAAGATGGGGGATGTTTATGATGCACTGCAGAATGCACCGGAACTGGACCAATGATGAGTTCAACAGTGATGCAACAAAGGTAGGTACGATGGATATTTTTCACGTTGCAGCTGAGTCACATGGTTCTTTTGAAGTCTTTGCCAAGGATGTGTAATGTAGTGGATAAACTCCACTATGCACAAATGTTTTATGCACAAATATTTAATGTAAAAAAATGCTCAAGTTAAACAGTGTAAAATTACTTTATTTATTTAAGACTGTAATACGTGTTATCAACAGTATTAATAAAATGTTATGTAATCATTGAGCATTTATTTAAGTTGGTTGAGGGATTCTATTCTGACAATTGCAGGGACAAGGAGAAGCATGTCCTGTGGCCTGTCTCGAGATTATATTACCGCTACGTCGGTACATGCACAAAGGTTATTATTAATGTTTGTTGTACAGATGATTTTTTTGAAAAACAATACAAATACAAACAATTAAAGTACAAACCTAGTAAAATAGAAATACAGCTAATTCGTAATATTTTGAGTAAATGGAAAGCAGCAAATTGGTGGTGCGCATTGTACATTGGTACCAGGGTTTTCCAATTATGTTCGAGAAATTAAGGTAAATAGTAATATCGCTCCATCTTGTGTTTGGATCAATTGTTTTCTAAAATTTTCTGATTGGTGATCGACCGCAAAAACGTTATTGTGTAAAGCCTGATGAATGTACAATAATACATGTTCACACAGGATGCTGTGCCTGAATCGGAAATTAGTTTGTATTTTACTGCACACAATACTTAAGAACATGGGCAGGTTAAAGTCATAAAAAATCACCAAAGATAACCTTTATAACTTACACAATAGAGAAATGTGCATAGTTTCAGCAGCAATTGTGGACATAATATTAATATTTAACATAAATAGGATGCCGGAGAAGACGTAATTACATTGTCTTATATGTACTACTTGTATGCGTGCGTACAAGAAGTACATTGCACAAAATAGAAAACAAAACTCTTGTCCATTAAGGCTGTAACATTACAAGGTTGTGTAAAAATGAATAAATAAATATTGAAACCATAATTTATTAATGATTATCATTATGACTGTTGCACGGAAATGTTCTTGACAATTTTTAAAATATGGAAATTCACAGTTCTGAGGTCCCGGGTTCAATCCCGGACCTGCCTGTGTGGAGTTTGCATGTTCTCCCCGTGCCTGTCCGGGTTTTCTCTGGGCACTCCGGTTTCCTCCCACATTCCAAAAACATACATTAATTGGACACGCTAAATTGCCTGTAGGAGTGCGACTGTTGTCTGTCTCCATGTGCCCTGCAATTGGCTGGCCACCAGTTGAGGGTGTACCCCGCCTCCTGCCCGTTGAGAGCTGGGATAGGCTCCAGCACTCCCCGCAACCCTCATGAGGATAAGCAGTGAAGAAACTGGACGGATGGAGGGATGGATGTTTTGGAAGAGAATTTTTTATTGATTGGCAGCTTTGGTATTCTGTAGTATGAAGCAAAGCTCCTCAGTTAATCATCATAGCATTAGTCGAAATTTAAATAAGGCATTATTCTAAACTGGCTCTACTGTGCTCACATGGAGTTATGTGGGTCAGACTGTGTTCCTGGAGGCTAACTGCAGGCTGCAATTGTGGGGTTTGGCTGAGTCAGCATCTCTGCGGGACCAGGATGCTGTGCTTTGTTCCGCTGTGACTAGGCAACCAGCCTCAATGTTTTGTGCATGCATGCAACTGGTGTCCTTCTCTTTAATTTTAAGTCTGGCTGTGTCCCACTTACAACCCATGCAGTCAGGACAACACAAACTTCATAATGTGTCCCAGTTGGGTTGTGGAGTATGTCGACTTTTTACAATGTGGCAAATATTTTCTATTGAATGAGACATTGTGTCTTACTATTTCATTTTAAATGGTCAATTTGTTTCCCTATGGAAAGCTGTGCCATTGTGTGTCTGCATTCTTCTCTTGCTCTGGTTTATTCTGTGCAACAAATTAGACATGCACATTTGTAGCAGTAGCCATTTATAATAGAACACCAGAAGCATTACAAAAAATATTTCTATTTGTTGAATGTCAGAATAATGAGAGGATTTTTTTTTATCCATCAACCTATTTCTCTGAGCTGCTTATCCTCAGAGGGGTCGCGGAAGTCCTGGAGCCTATCACAGCCGACTTCGGGTGAAAGGCCTACTACACCCCGAGCTGTTCGCCAGTCAGTCACAGGGCACATATTAACATTAACACATCATTGCCTCATGAGCCCTACCCTGTGGTAGCATACATGCATAGTAACACATACGCTAGTTTACATGCATACTCAGGGTCACCAAATTAATATCCAACAATACTATCTATGTAACCAGTGTGTTTTGTTGTAAATGAATGAAGTAGTCACACAAAAATATTTACAGAATTTGGATCATGGTGCACACATAATTTGGAGAAAATGTAAGACATTTAAGTGCATCTTATGGTCATGAAAATACAGTACATATCATCCATAGGTGTTTTAATACTGCATCCATTCGCGGAGATGGGGGTTAAGGAACGTAACCCCTACGAATACTGACACTTGATTTTTAAAAAGCTATCATTTTTGCATTTCGTGACATAATACATCAGGTTCATGGTTGTGCATTTTTGGTTTTAAGGTTAGGGTATATAGGAGCATATATGATGTATATATGACGAGCAATAAGATATATTTTTGTACAACTACACGTTTTGAAGTAAAAAAAATGTTCAAGCTTCAATGAAGAAATCTCGAGAGAAATTACTTCCATCCAAGGCAGCATGGTAAAGCGGTGCCCTCACAGTTCTGAGGTTTATGTTATCCCCATGCCTGTATGGGTTTTCTCTGGGCACTCAGGTTTTCTCCCACATCCCAAAAACATGCAACATTAATTTGACACTCTAAAATTGCCCCTAGGTGTGATTGTGAGTGCGGCTGTTTGTCTCCGTGTGCCCTGCGATTGGCTGGCAACGAGATCAGGGTGGACCCTGCCTGCCTAGGCTCCAGCACTCCCGCGACCCTTATAAGGATAAGCAGCTAAGATATTGGATGGATGGATGTTCCTCAAAATTAAAACACACTAGGAAATCAAACCATTATCTTGATGTCAACCATCTCTACAACAATTTGAACATGAACGCTGCGACTGTTTGTTACGATGTGTCCTGCGATTGGCTGGCAACCAGTTCAGGGTGTAGCCCTCCTATCCCGCCTCCTGCCCATTGACAGCTGGGATAGGCTCCAGCACTCCCTGTGACCCTTGTGAGGATAAGCGGCAAAGAAAATGGATGGATGTATGATGATCCATTTTACTTTTATTCCTCTCTGGCCACATTTGTGATGTTTTTCACCAACCTGACTCAAAGGTTTGCTAATTACAGACCATCAGATTGGCCATACATGACACAGTGACTACACTGAGCATAAAACACATTATCGTTGCTTGATAGTCTCCTTGACATGGTTTAAAAAAAAAAAAAGCCACACATTTGACTGTACTCATAGTTTAAAAAAAAAAAAAGACACTTCTAACAGCCTAACATTGTTAGTAAAAGACTTTACTAACTTTATGTTCTCTAACTTCACCTTTGTCATAGTTTCATATTCGGCCTCAGCCTTTCATTTAACTATAAAATGCTACCACACTTTGGCCATTTTGTCTTTTTTTTTCTCTCTCCTTAAATCGGCGTCACATTTTGCAACATGCTATGTTGCTGCTTCTCAATCGAATGCTTCACTTGCGGATCCACACATCATTGAGCTAAGTGAGTTTTCATATATGCCACTACCTCCTTACGTTTTCACGACCGTCTCCGCTGCCGTTTTGCTTTTCAGTGTATTTTTAATACCCAAAATGCAAATTTTGACAGTCAAACTGTGATGCGAGACCGCTTAATTAACTTGCACACATATGTAGGTATTAAGTGATGTTGTAATTCAGTGGATGCAGATATTTCATGCTTTTTGTGTTCTTGATCATTTTTTTGGGTTCGAGGATATAATTTTTGTGTGTCAAGGATATGTAACACATATTAAATGATATTCCTAAATTCATAACATTACCCAAATTTTAAAAACTCCTGAGATGCAGAACATTTTTTTGCATGACCAGCTGAAAAACACTGGGTTATAACAGGTTGGCCGTGAGCCATGCCCAACGTCCTATTGCCTCTCATGTAGCACTGACATGGAACACATTACTCTTTTATCACGTTCCACTGAATATAAATTGAGGGACTAATTATGTATGACTATAAACTTAACAAAATCTAAAGATGTCATTTCTGTGAAGATGTAAATCCTGATTGATGGGATGCCAGAGTTTAATGGCCTGAAGGCCAGTATGAAGTCTGGCATGTCTTCACTTTTTTCCATATTGATTTTTGCCAAGTTTATGTACAATATTTGTGATTTACTCTTTTCTCCCTCTTTTTTTTTCCTGTTAATATGCTTGGGAAAGGTGAGTGGTTGGTTGGTGTGCCTTTTATGATGAAACAGTTTTTCTGTGAAGCAGGAAAGTTTGCAGATGACAGGTTCGGACAGGACAGGGAGGAGCAGCGGGCCTGGCAGTGTGGTAAAAGTGTAAAGTAGGAGCAGCTTGGTAGTGCCTTAATCCTGGAGGTTGGTTGCATGATACCAAATTTACTGATTTACATGACTTTCAGGTGACGATAGTCCAGTCGATATTGACTAATCAATGACGTTACTGTTTTTCTTAAGTTACTTTGTGCGGCAATGTTGAAAAATTAAATGGGGAGGAGGGGTAAAAATATTGTTGTGCAGCTGTGATCGTGCCAAGCACAGTTTTGATCACATACAGTATGAACTTTGGCTGCTGTACTCAATTTTCACCATTTTCGGTCCATTTCGATGTGCCAGGTTTTGACCAAGTGGATTCAGTCGATGTTCACCAAAATTACATTTTCTCTTTTTCACGCAGGGTCATTCTTGTTCTTTTCAGTTTACATTAGGAAATCCCTTTACCACATAATTTTCAACATTTTCAATTCAGATGAGTCCTTATGTGGTTCTGACAAAGATCAATACGTTCCTTAATTTTGGCCTTCACACATTCAAAGGATTCAGACATGGAAAACTAGAGTATATGGAAGGGATTCACAATTTTTTTTTTATTCTTTTCTTTGAAGTTCAGGTAAATTCTAATGATGTGCTTGCTCTCAGTTTGGCCCGGAAAATTAAATGGTTCAAGCGGATGCCACTGAAACCCAAAATGGCCTGTTTAAGTGTCTGAATTTCAATTTGTCAGACTAATATTCTGACATTTTTCTACCAAAGAATCAAGGTTTCAGTCACAGATTTTCTTAACTTACAAAGTGTTCCGGGCAAGAAAATTTGGGCTAATTTATGACCTAAAAAGTCTAGCCTATTTTCAGCACTATAAGGCGCACCGAAAAGCCTTTAATTTTGTCAAAAGCTGACGGTGCGCCTTAGAATCCGGTGCGCCTTATATATGGATCAATATTGAGCCTTTAGTGCAGTTCCATCTAATGGATGCATAACGTAACTTCAGCCTCCACTGTAGCGTCTATTCTACGCGCCTTATAATGCGGCGCGGCTTCTGGTGCAGAAAATATGGGAATTTAATCCTTATCGAATTCTTACAAACCATAAAAGCTCCTATCTAATGATATTGTTTAATTTTATATACATGTCCTCTGAAAATGTTAGTATCATACCTACCCTGAGGTAACTACTTCGGTTCAGCCACTTACGTACTCACGAGTGAAAATCCATGGACACTTCACGGAGTTCACATAATTATAAAGCCTTAAGTGAATGTCCTGATTAATTCCAAGAACACGTATTGTTTACTGTATTTTAGACACATGGATAAACTCTCTCCATCAAGCCATTAGGTAAATGAATAAGCGCTGTCTTGGGGCTGCAGAGATTGAAAAGATGTTGACCAGGACTGGTATAGAACTCAATTCTTAATGTCTGCAATAACAGAAGAGTGAGATGTTAGGATGATGCAAATGGATATATTGTGTTCACTATTTCGCAACGCCAACGTGGTAATGAATAATAAAGTCCTATTCATTTCTTCCATCTGTGCTTCGATGTGATGAAACCCCTCTAGCTTTTTCTTGCATATTAACAGCATTGCTGAAGTTGTACAGATATTTTGGGGTAAGTAATCCATTTGAGAAACCAATAATGTTAATTTTAAAAAGTAATTTGATTTCTATGCAAATAAGTGACGTAACAAATACATTTTTAGTGACCGAATGAAGCTCTTCCACACATTACCTGAGAGAGGCTACTGCAGATATAAGGCTATTTAATTGTTTGAGTGGCTCAGAGCCACTGGTTTTTGCTCCTGCAATTACTCTGTCATTTGAATAATTGCACAGTGACCCATTTCTTAGTCCAGAGTGCCTAAATACCATTGCAGGACATTATGATCAAGTGGAGGTGAGTCATTTTGGGGATTTTTGGTTCATTTGAAATTGATGGCAATGGTTATGAACTTTGCTTATGATTGATGTTAAAGAATCATAGTTTCATATGTTCAGTTACTTTTGTTTCCTTTGGGCAAATTTGAATGTTGAAATTCCGTCCAAATACATGATAATAACGTAACACTAAATCTGCACTAACTGATTTGTTTCAGAATTAAAAATGGCCGGGAATATGAAATAAAGAACCTTGTTGGCTTTTCAGAAATATGTGAGCTGTAGTGATTCTGACCACATTATTAAATGAATTATAAAACCTGTAGGCTGTAATAGTTGAAATTTACAACTGACAACACAACTGAACCGTGGGCCGTTGCTCTGATGTGCATGTACTGTAAATGGTACGTCAGCTGACCAAGCATTCGTAGAAAGTGGTTTTCCAGTTTTCACAAGAAGTTAATCATAGGCATGCACAAGAAAAAAACTAGATTTAATTTTTTATTATGTGGCAACCAGTTATTATCAGCAGCCATGTCGATCAAGTGTTATTGCTCTGGAAGCATTCCTCTCCTCAGCACAATGGTACACCATTTTTTGTGTAGAAGGGGTCTAAAAGTTGTGGAAGTGGAATTGATATCATAATGTGTGAATCGAGCTAAATGTTAACTTAAAAAAAGCAATGTATTTTTGGGAATTATTTGACTTTGTCTTTGTTAAATGGTCACTTGACTTGATATAAATCAGACAATTTGCGCTTCCTCCCACAAAAGCCTTTGTACTCCTCAATTGACAAGAACAAGGGATTCCTTACTCTTAATACTTTTCAGTAAATTAATCTCAGTGGGAAAACATTATGCCAAAGGAAAGAATCCCTGACCAACAATTTGCTTAAACAATACATAGCTCCATCGTTGGTCACGGCTCCCCTTAGGTTATTCCAAAGCTTGAAGAAGCAGATATGACGACCAGGATTTTTCAACATTATCTGATTCCTGATTAATCGCTTATAATATATATATATATATATATATATATATATATATATATATATAGATAGATAGATAGATAGATAGAGAGAGAGAGAGAGATGTGTGTGTATATATATATATATAATATATATATATATACATCTCCTGTAAAATGGCCACAGCAGTGCTTTTTTCACTCAGTGACTCTGTTAGATTATTAGATGCATGACAAATTCTTGAATAACAATAATTTCTGGCAGTACAGCAGGGTGGAAGAACTGAGCGTTGACTATTCCATGCAGTAACCCAACATTGTAGCGTTTTCATACACACAGGCATCATCTGTGTCAGTTGAAGCTGTGATGCTACCCCCAACGGCAATAAAATGTCTGGTTAACTTGCTCCCCATTAGGGTGTTACTATCGTTGAAACGGAACCCCTGGAAAAAGGTGAAAAAAATGCTGGAACTTACAGGGGGGTAAAGTGGGCCCTCTTTTGATCAAATACCGGTCACACAGCCTGATCTTTCTGTCTCTGCCTTGAACCATCTCTAATTAAACACAATTAGACAAATCTTGCGGACTCCACCATAATCCTCTGGACCGCAGTGCGAGCAAGAGAGAAGACGAAGAGAAGTGGGACTTGGCAGTAGAATGGACAACACATCCCAGAAGAACAAAGCCAAGCAGAGCGTCTAATGTATCAAACACATGGATTAGCGGTTAGCTGGGAGCGCTGGGGCCGAGCGGGAGCCTGTGGTTTCCAGCTTTCTTGGAGGCTGACTTGGCCCTGGGAAGGACAGGGGGCCCATTTGGTCTTGTGGGAGACTGCAAGTGTAAATTGACATCTGTATAAAGATAAGTAAATATGTTATAAATCTGTCAGAAGGAATTTATTTTTGTTTGAACAGACAGGTGCTGTGATTATTTTTTTTCTCCACATCCATGTAACCAGAGTCCCTGGATGAAACATAGAAAGAAGAAATTGAGGAATAACGTTGAACTGTTCTGTGTATGCCATGCTGAACAGACTTTATATTCAGTAAAAGACATACGTTATGTTTTTTTTCTGGGACGTGTGGTATTCATATCAAAGTTACATTTTAGTAAAGTTGCATTGTTTGCAACTTTCTTGCAGAGTTGTGCTGTTATCTAAAACGATGAAATGTTAAAATCCATCTGCCTATACTGTACGGCTTGTCCTTATTATGGTCATGGGTAACTGGAGTCTATCCAAGCTGACTTCGGGCAAGAGGCGGGGTACACGTAACTGGTTACCAGCCAATCACAGGAGAGAAAAGGCCAAACATCCATTCACTCTGACACTGATGGACAATTCAAAGTCTTACTTAACCTGAACGTGCACGTTTTGGGAACGGTGAGGAAACTGGAGTACCCAGAGAAACTCAGTGCAAGCACAGGGAGAACAAACTCCACACAGATAGTCCAATAGATAGAATCTCTTGCCTGTGTGAGACGTGCTAACCATTTGGTTTGATTTCCTTCTGTTACATCTCCTATTTATAAATCAAATGAGTTAAATTTCATTGGATTCTATTTAGCCCCAGGTTAATATCTTCTTATCCCTTGACAATGCTCACAAACTGTCAATGGGTCTCTTTCTGAACTACCTTGGGTTAATGATTGGAATCCTTATACTGACATACACGTTGGAGGCCTCTCAACCCGCAGAGTCCTATAAGACAACTTAGGTAACTTATTGAAAGTACAAGAGACTCTGATGTAGCAGTATTGCCCAATAATATATTTTATTGTAACCATAACAAGAGCAAACTCACAAACAAATGGTTAAAGGCTTCTGTATTTGAGAGCATATTTTGTTGTTGTTCAACAGTAAACCCCCCCACCCCCACCTCTGGGGCTCAACGACATGTGAGATCAAGATCACTGAGTGGCTCACTCAGCATAACACATCGTCTTCTTTTCCTTTTGGCTTGTCCAATTAGGGGTTGCCACAGTGTGTCATCTTTTTCCATCTAAGCCTATCTCGTGCATCTTCCTCTCTAACACCCACTGTCCTCATGTGGTCCCTCACAACATCCATCAACCTTTTCTTTGGTCTTCCTCTCGCTCTTTGCCTGGCAGCTCGATCCTCAGCACCCTTCTACTAATATACTCACTCTCTCTCCTTTGGACATGTCCAAACCATCAAAGTCTGCTCTCTCGAACCTTGTCTCCAAAACATCCAAGTTTGACTGTCCCTCTAATGAGCTCATTTCTAAACTTATCCAACGTGCTCACTCCAAGCGAGAACCTCAACATCTTCATTTCTGCTACCTCAAGTTCTGCTTCCTGTTGTTTCTTCAGTGCCACCGTCTCTCATCTGTACGTCATGGCCGTTCTCACCACTGTTTTCTAAACTTTGCTCTTCATCCTGGCGGAGACTCTTCTGTCACATAGAACACCAGACACCTTCCGCCAACTGTTCCACCTCGCTTGGACCTGTTTCTTCACTTCCTTACCATGCTCTCCATTGCTCTGTATTGTTGACCCCAATTATTTGAAGTCGTCCACCCTCGCTATTTCTTCTTCCTGGAGCTTTACTCTTCCTCCTCTGCCCCTCTCATTCATGCACATATATTCTGTTTTACTTTGACTAATCTTCATTCCTCTCCTTTCCAGTGTGTGCCTCCATCTTTCTAATTGTTCCTCCATCTGCTCCCTGCTTTCACTGCAGATAGTTCATAAAATTAACTGGGTAACAATCACTTCACCGTGATGACCATATCATTAAGTTGACTTTGAAATAAACAATACAAGAAGCTTCCCATGGATGGTTGTTGTTCAACATTCTTCATATGCTGACTTGTTGAAACAGAAAGGTAACTATAAACTTAACTTCATACCCCAATCTTCTCACCTTTCTTCTTGTGCCATAAATACCGTAATATTTTCATAACCATGGGAAGATGATCTCTCACTTGGCTCGTCATTTCGACAGACCCACTTTTGACCATGTATTATTCACATGTATTCAAGCCCCACTCTGGCCCAGAGAGGAAGTGCTCTCTCCCATTCTCCGTCACAGGATATCAACCTCTAATTCATTATTCAACATGCTGAAGCATGGGCACTCAGTCTAACTCATATGATGCTGGGACTGAGGAGCATAGTTAAGGACTGCTGAAGATGGTTCAATCTCTCGAGGTTTCTTAACATGTTTACTGTACCTTATTCCAAACTTAGAGAAATGGACAAACTGGTGGAGAATTGGATGAGAAGAAGTAAGATACTTTGTTCAGATGATTTACATAAATTATGTGGAGTGTTGTACTGCGATTAGTTTTTTCATACCTTGTGGTGGTAACTGTAAAAGAGACAGAAGAAATTGACAATACATCTTATTATGATCAATTAGTCATGTTGGGAATAAAATCATGAAAATCATGCATTGTGGTACAAATGAATGTATACATGTATTACTATTGTAATAATGCACATCGTCAATGTCTCCTCAATTGTGATGCAATGTAATAAAGATCTGATTGTCCCGAAATGCTGTTTGTTTGTTAAACCCAGTGAAATTGGAAAGAGAAGGCTTGTCTATATTTGTACTGCAACATTATGGCCAGGATTTGTGCATGCTTAGCAAAATCTGACATTTTCTTATTTATAGTGTGGTTCCAACTGTCTAGTACAGTTACATGATGTGGCAGGAATTCTTCACTAAAATAACATGCATTTTGCTTTCCTAAACCCCCTGATGCAGCATTTTCTTAAAGGCACTGTCTCCAATTTGACACAATGAACCTGAGTGATATTTTGAAAACTACCATAGATGGAAAAAATATATATTTTACTTTTGCTTAGGACTATGTTCACTCGACTTTAATCGATCTGAAGTTGCAGTGCAAATTTAGGGGGTGGTGAAAAGTGGCGCAGAGATCACATCGAGAGTCTGGAAGAAGATCAATCTTCAATAAATTGGGTCAGGAGATTCATGACAGCAGGGAGATTATCTGGTTTTGGGTCACTTGTACCCCTGACACAGGCAGCCGCAGACCAGTGGGCAAAACAACTGAGTATCATCCGTTTCTACACTTACTTCCTGAGATTTACTTTCCACCCTTCTTCATAAAGACTTCATGATACCAATTTTTATCATCCATTAACTGTTGCTCCATCCCTTTGTCATTTTTTCCCCTGTAATATCACCCCTACCAATTTGATCACTTTTGCTAAAACTATAATTGAACTATAGAAGAGACTATTTTGAGGTTGTTTTTTTCCCCCCTTATGACTGTCCTTTACTCTTTCGTTGGTACACTAGGGTGTTCACGTGATTGACAGAAAAGACCCCAGAAAACGGAATTCAAACAGATTCAAGACAATAATTAATATTTTATTGAATGGCATTGGAAATGTGACACAAATTTGATTTTAAACTGAACTAAATGTCCTAATTTCCTTTTGTAAGAATATGTTGTATATGGGGGGCACGGTGAACAACTGGTTAGAGCGTCTGTCTCACAGCACTGAGGACCGGGGTTCAAATCCTACCTCTACCTGTGTCGAGTTTGGATGTTCTTCCTGTGCTCACGGGGGTTTTCTTCAGGTACTCCGGTTTCCTCCCACTTCCTTAAAACATGCATTAATTGGAGACTCTAATTTGCCCTTAAGTGTGGTTGTCAGTACTGGGTAAAAAGGCTCAACAGCGGTTCTACTGTCTGTGAAAACTGAAAAGACCGAAAGCCCCATCGCCGATCATGATCTCCTTCGACGATCAAGAGCATCCTGTGCAGCAGGATCACCATGTGGTACAGCGTCTGCAACATCTTCTCCCGCAAGATCCTGCAGCACACTCTGAGAACAGCTGAAAAGATCATCGGTGTCTCTCTCCCCTCCCTTCTGGACATTTATCACAACCACCTCACCTGGAAGACCACCTGGATCGTAGTTGACCTCACTCAGTCATTCCAATGCCTCTTCAAACTGCTGCCAGCAGGAAGGAGAATGCAGAGCTTTTGGGCCAAAACTAGCTGGCTCAAAGACAGTTTCTTCCACGAGGCAGTCTGGATGCTCAACTCCCTCTCTGCTTTACCCCATTACCCTTCCTTAACACCTACTATCACCCACCACCATCCACTCTAGACCATAAATTCAGCTCATGCACAAACCGCACTTTAAGCACTGTATTCGCTTTACCCTTGCAACACTGTGTACATTATCCAACTAATCATTCTGCTACACTATGAATGTCTGTCCATTTATACTCAACGGTGTACATTGATGCTCTGTCAATAGCACACGTATGTATATATGGGAATTGTTCCTTTTGTTAACTTAGCCAGATTGACCATATTGTTTATATTTATAGTATAATGCACAATCTACATATTTTAGACAGTTTTTTATTTATTTTTTTTTACAACAGTTTAGTTACTGTATTGCAGCACAGCAGGTTTGAGAGGAATGCTAAGGTATGTTGTATGTATAACATCTGACAAAGTAACTTGAACTTGTCATTGTCTCATCTCATAGCTACAGTATGTACTTCTTTGACACAGTATTCTAGTTTACTTCCGAACAAGCTAACAAATGTCCTAAAATTAAACCTCTGAAACTCTTGACCAGTAAAATGTGTGGCATCCATTACATTTTATTTGAAGCACTTTACTTTCCATATATGCATTATCTGAGCTGTTTATCCTCACAAAGGTCTCAGGACAGTCGGGACCTATCCCAGCTTTCTCCAGGCACCCTGAACTGGTTGCCAGCCAATTTGCAGGGCATAATGAAACAACCATTTGCACTCTCAATCACACCTCAGGGCAATTTAGAGTCTCCAATGAATGGATGTTTTTGGGATGTGGGAGTAAACCAGTGTGCCAGGAGAAAACCCCAACATTCACGGGGAGAATATGCAAACTCCACACAGGCGGGCCTGGGATTTGATCTGTGAACTGTGAGGCAAATGCTCTAACCAGTTGTTCACTGCACCACCGCAGGTTATTGTATTTGTTTTAATTTTCCCTTCATTGCATTCCTTGAAAACTGGTTATACTGCAAAATATTTTGAACGGTATTTATTAGAGCTATAAAGATTTCCTTTCCCAACAATTCAATTTGTCATGATTTAGCATGGCCAGTTCGATTCAACATTTAGAACGATATAATCTGAAACAATTCAGTGGCTGGAAAATGACACTCCCGCCACCATGCTTCATTGTAGGCAACAGATACTTGTCTTTGTACCTCTCACCTGGTTTCCACCACACACGCTTGACACCATCTGAACCAAATAAGTTCATCTTGACCTCATCAGACTACAGGACATGGTTCCAGTAATCCGTTCTTAGTCTGCTGGTCTTCAGCATACTGTGCATTATCTTTAGAAGAGGCTTCCTTCTTGGATGACAGCCATGCAGGCCTATTTGATCAAGTGTGCGGCATATGGTCTGAGCACTGACAACCTGACCCCCTTTTAAGCAATTTCTGGAAGCACTCCTACCTTTATCTTCCAAAAACAATCTCTGGATGTGATCTGAAGAACATGCACGCAGCTTCTTTGGCCCACCATGGCGAGACCTGTTCTAAGTGGAACCTGTCCTGTTAAACCACTTGATTGTGCAGGTCACTGTGCTGCAGCTCAGTTTCATGATGTTCACAATCTTTTTAAAACCTGGGCCATATTTATGTCGAGCAACAATTTTGTTTTTCAGATCTTCAGGATGTTTACCATGAGGTGCCATGTTGAACTTTCAGTAACTCAGTATGAGTGTGTAAGAACTGTAATACCAAATTTAACAGACCTGCTACCTAGTCACACCTGAGACGTAATGCTAATGAGTCACATGCACTGGGGAGACAAGATGACTGAGCTCAATTTGAGCATTTTTCACTTAGGGGGGGTACTCACTTTTGTTTCCAGTGTTTTGGACATTAATGGCTGTATATTGAGGGAACAATACATTTATATAAACTGTAGTCTTATTACTTTTCATTGTGTCAGTCATTTCTTCAGTTTTGTCTCATGTAAAGATTAGATTTAGATATGTGCAGAAATGTGAGTGATGTATTTACTTTTGTGAGATACTGTGTGTGTGTGTGTGTGTGTGTGTATATATATATATATATATATATATATATATATATATATATATATATAATATATATATATATAATTATTATTTTATTTTTTATTATTATTATTATTTTTTACATCCAGAAGGGTAACTTGCCAAGGTCAGGTACATCCAGTTGGATCGTAGGAGTATAAATTGATACATCAGTGTAATTAATGGTTACATTGCTATTATTTATCTGGCCGTTGGATACTTTAATTTCTTACTTTTTAACATATTTGAGTATGTTTTCTGTATTACATGTTTTATAAAAGGCACTGATGGTGATGTGGTACACACCTGACTTTGATGCGGGCAACATGGGGTCTTTCATCTGAAGTTAGCTGGGGTAGGCTATGACACTCCCGTGATCCACGTGAGAATAAACCCTGTGGAAAATGGATGGATGGATGTTTTATGAATAAATAGTCAGGTAAAGATAAACATGATATTCATGTCATTTAATTTTAAGGTGAAATAGTAGAACGCTTATGTATCATTTTCAGGATCTAAAATGACCTATATCACGCGATAACATTTTGTCCATGTCATAGACAACTATTAGGGTAGATGGAAAAAGTTACCTTTTGATGGTCTAACACCCATCCATCCATTTTTCAGGGGTAGCGGGAGTGCACGTTATACATTTTAAGTTTAAAACAATTTCATCTTTATAATTACCCAACAGTATGGACAATGGATTTTTCTTTTCCACATTTCAGGCTACTCTTGTTTCAAAACATTCTTAGTAATGCATATATTGTAGATAATGGATGTACAGTCCAAATACATGCCAGATAGCATAGCATGTTGGTCTCCAACCAGTATTGGTCGCAACATTTTTCTTCATTTTTTAAGTTATAACTATACCGTGTCCACAGAATTATCTTTGCCCACCCAACGAAAAAATTGTTTATAGAAATACATTGAGTTTGGGAAAGAAAACCACACATCAAATACACGAGAAAAAGTATAAGATTATGTAACGCCCTTCCTCAACGAATTTAATTATCAATGCTGTGATTATGTTGTTTTGTATTAAGTGCGAATAGACTGCAAAATTATAAATATTAGTTTTTTTCCCCCTCAACACATAATTAGATACATGAGCCATACACTAATAAACTGTTTACTTGCCTTAGCAGGTTCCTCATTCCACTAATAGTGCATGACAAATTTTGCTTGTTAATAATTGTGCCTGTTGCTTGCTGGAGATGATGGATGGGGTGCAAACAGCTGTGGCATCAAAATGCATTCCATGTAAAACAGGGTAGTGAAGATGCATGTGTGTGTGTTTGCACTTTGCGTTGTTTGGCACATTTTCGCGGAGGGGTGTATGTTATCCTTGTCTTTTGGAGTCAGACCTCAGGCGATGTCTAATTGGAGTCTTCACACTTTCAGGCTTGACTCACACTGACACGCTCGACCTTGGCTCCTCTCCCTTTGCCATGAAAAGGGAAAAGAGTGACACAGAAACATGCCGCCTTCTTCACTGAGAAGAGAAAGTTCGCTGCTACTTCTTTCTTTTTTTTCATTTTCGTTCTCGCTGTCTTTCTTCTGCTGCTGTTCTCGGCTTCAAGAAGAGTCGTCAACACTCTCTTCCTTTTGTAGAGATGAACTTTTCAACCATGGAAGGATGATTTAAAAGACAAACAAAAAGGTCATATGTATCTCTGTTAATGCTCGAGACATTTTTAATCTTAATTACAGTGCATTTCTCAAAGGATGTCATTTTTTGTACACTTATTAGAATAAGGGGAAAGCGCTAAAGGCTCAACACCTCTACTTCTGGGAATCCAGCCATCAATATCCCTCTTTCCAATCACTATACGTTGCAACACTTGCTCCCTCAGGTCCCGCTCCCCTTTTAGCTTCCAAGGGCCTGTTTATGGGCTTGATTTTCTCTTCCCATCAGGCGGCATTGATCAAACAGCACACTAAGAGTTGTTCAAGGTAGACATTACAACTGATGGCAACCAGTACTGCACACTCTTGTGTAAAACCAACGGCCATTATTCACCTGATTGCCCTCTCCTCCATCTCTCAGTGGTGGACATTTTGTCATGTGGCAGGTATTTATATCACACCTCTTGTGTCAGATGTGAAGTGCAGGCTTTCTGGTGTGTTCCATTTAGTTATTTAGTCCACAGGGAGGACCTGAAGTATAGTCTGCTGCATGATCACTATTACTATGTTTCTTCATAACTTGGAAACAAACTCTCATTTTATTTTTACATTTGTTTTATTTGGACTCAAAATATGAATGCTTAAAGGAATACGCCACTGAATAATAAAAAGCCTTAATCCGTTAGCTCATCTCATATGTACTGTACCTTGAAAATTTAAGGTTAATCCGAAATCATTTATTGGTCTTTTGAGAAGATTTGTATCGGCAATTACGAATTTTCATTGGCACCGCCATTTTGGCAAGTCACATGACCTACTTGCGCGGAACGTGATGTATTCTGTGCGTAATCAAAGACATTGTAAACACATGCAGTACCACCATCATCTGGTGGTGAGGAGGTCTGCCTCACATTTCTGAGGACCAGGGTTCAAACCCGGCCTCCCTCTGTTGCGTTTCCTTGTTCTTTCCATGGTTACGTGTTTGTTTTCTGGGTAGTTTGGTTTCCTTACAGATCCCTAAAACATGCATGGTAGGTTAACTGAAGACTAAATTGTCCATAGGTGTGAATGTGAGTGTGAATAGTTGTTTGTCTGTATGAGGCGCGCGATCGGCTGGTGACCAGCTCAGGGTGGAGACAGCTTCTGGCCTAGAGTTGGCTGAGATAGGCGCTCGCATGCCTGAGGCCTTTATGATGATAAGTGGTATGGAAAATGGATGGATGAATGTTCATTGAGGTTAGTCCTCTTAAAATAAATGTTGCAAATCTGCCAGAAAATCCAAACCACACACACCAAGAGTTCATCATTTGATGCCCTTGAGGTACATAGAGGTGTACTGCACATTATGCTGATATGTGATTTTATCCCTAGTGACAGTTTTTGTGGAACTTTAAATCTGCACAAAATTTTTAAAGGTCTAATCCAGAGGAAATGTATTTTATTTGTCTATCATACAAATGTAGCTAAAATTTCATAAAAAAATATTTAGGGTCAATGTCAGTCTCAAGATTTTGTCCGAAATGTCACTTAGATTTGGCAAGTTCTGTCACTCCCCGGAATGTGACATCACATCAAGACAACATTTAGCCAAGGATTGAAAAAGTAAGCAAAGCTGGTGAGGAAGTGTGTTGTATACGGCTGTTCTGCGTCAAACGCTGACGGAGTCGACTTACATGAATGGCCGAAAGATGAACAGATAGGCAGGTTATGGACCAGGTTTGTGAAGACAAAATGGGCGCATTGGACTTACAAATGAAAGTTGACAGTAATATGTTCCAAGCATTTCACGGAGGACTGCTTTGAAAACCCGGTCCAGCGTTCACTTTGCTTAGGTAGCAAGTAAGTACGTATGTGTTCAATTGTTTAGTATTGACAAGTATCTACCTCGTTTTAAATGTAAGTGCAATACCTAGACAGATATATATGTCAGCCAATATCTATATCCAGGTGATGTTTAGGAGGTGACAACATTTGGACACTGTATAAAGTTAGTGTACTGTTGACGCTGAGGTCTTCCTGAAATTCGACGACAGCAGTGTTTGCTCTCAAGTGTTAGGTGCATTATTTAAAATACGGGTTGAATCTTTAAACGCAGAATCATACCGAAGGTTTCGTTTTTTTATTTTACACCGACTCAGTTGCTAGTACAACAACAAACGACTCACTATTGTGTGGAAACGGCTTGAGATGCTTAAACGTGTCTGAATTACATTATTTCATCAACAAGCTATACGGAAATTTCTTCTTCAGTCTATGTTTTGGGTACGAAGAACCACGTCAACTTCGACAGGTCTCGCCGAATCCTGTTCTTGTTTTGTATTCGTCAACTCAGGTTCGAACATGTATGGTTGAATGACACCTGGAAGGGATGTTTTTCGAACGTGGGAAGAAGAAGAAAATTCCTCCTCTTCAGTTCCTATCTCTTCCACAGAGCATTCCACAAAAACTTCGTCACTGCTGTCTATCTCCTCTAGATACCACTCGCGTGTATGATTGTCTATATAGGAAGTCATTTTCTTTACTGGTATTGTCTTGGTGTGACGTCACATGGCAGCAGCTTCAACAGAGCCTCGGTTTGAAACAGACATCGGAGTCATTTGAATTACAAAAAAAATGTGCACTTTGGCGCTAATTTATTTCATTTCTGTTATGTTGAGAATTTTTTAAATATTTTTTAAAAATGAAAATTTAGCTACATTTGTGTGATATATAAATAAAATATAGGTCCTCTGGATTAGACCTTTAAGTCTACACATCCCAGTTCTGATATCACGTTATGCAGTCTAAAACATTTAGACCAAAATAAGTAATTTCAAAACATTTTCCACCATTAATGTCCACTATAACCTGGACAATTCAGTGTTTTAGAGAACAGAAGTGAATGTGAACAGCCACTTTTAAAGGCAAGGGCGAGGGAAGTGGCTTTGGTCAAAACCAATCACATTCAAAATCATGTTAAATTAGAGTTAGCGCACAACTGCTATAATTGAAAGTGTCTCTGATTAAGCAAATAAATTTCAGGTGTTCATAAAAAGCAAAAAAGCTACATTTTCCTCTCTCCACTCACTTTGTAATCACTTATAGGGGAAGGGACCCTGAGGCATTCCCGGGTCATTCGGTAGACTGTCTCTCCAGCGTTTGCCGGGTCGTTTTCGGGGCATCCTCCTCACCAAAGTGCCGTCCACTGGGCATCTAAATTAAATTCCTGAGCTCGCATCTGGTTCCTCTTGATTCAAAGCAGCAGAGATGCGACTGAGCCATGCCTTTTTTTTTCTGCAGCGGAGGAGTCATTCAAGTGCAAAATGTTTTATATTTTTGCGTGTGAGGTCAGTTTCTCTTACCAAATAAACAAATACGACGTGTCAGTATGACTGTTGCAGAACGTCTTATTCACTGTTCAGGTGACCCATCTTCTTTGGTGGTTTTGATGTCATTACATACACTATCTTTGTGAAGCAGTCACAGTGCGCCACTTCCTGGCAATAATTTGAACAGGTAATCAATTAAATATACAGCGGTTTTAACTACAGTGAAAATAGAAAAAAAAAATGTGGATGACTTTTTTACCAAGTACCACAGATTCATAGCCCAAACCACTTTTTCCCCCAGTTTTAAATGTTTTATTCCATTGTACTTAAATACTTTTAATCCTGTAAAAATATTGAGTTACCTTGTGTATGACATGCACTATACAAATAAATGTGCTTTGCTTTATATTTAAATCTGTAACATAGTGTCATCGTACATATGGAATAGGCAGCGCAAGTAGTAAACGCAACAATGCTGTGTTGCTTGTGGGTCACACCGTCAAGGCATGTGTGGTAGCTTTGATCTTGAGGTAATTCACATGCATACTGCACATAACGTTGATTACACCAATTCTAGATTGAGACTGCAAAGTACATAAAACAGGATGAAGCAGGAATAAAGGTCTAATTTATACTAAATGGTGATGTTTAAGATGATGGGAGGCAGGCACGAGGACAAAAGTATGACCTTTTTTTTCCTCACACTTCACTGGCAGCCATTCCGAGCGATTTGATTTTGGTAGTTGAGCGCGACTGTGTCCATGCATCTAGGTAAGCCCCAGTTTGGCATAATAAGACCACCTCATTTGTTTCATGGGCTTACTGTGACACGGTTCACTGTGACCTCAGCCTCTCAAATATGTGTCACGTGTTGTTGGTAGCAGGGGTGTCCTGTCTTTTCAGAGGGCCTTTTGACACACATGAACACGCCAATTCTTTGTGTGTGTTGTGCACGCAGAGCAGGCTGTGTACTGTACATATCGAGACATCTGAACAATGACACTTGATTGTGCTTAACCCTGACTGTTGATCTGTCTCAATTCATGAAGATGGGCACATTATGGAAAACTGCCATTAATTTCATTTATAAGACCTTTTGGAGTGCGTGCTTGCCATGATGTGATCGTTTTTTTAATGAGCTTAAAATATCTTTTAGCAATCAATTTTGATTTTTATATAGTTTATATAGTACAGCACTCACTGTGATTGCGCATATGCGTCCGTGCACCATCGTACTCGCAAATCTCCACAGTCGAGCACGAAAAATCACACGCGTAAAATTTGTTACGAGTAGAACTTCATAGATATTGAAAGACGTACGTCTTTTTTTTTTTTTTTTTTTAACATGGAAGCACATGGTTTATAACAACACCTGCTGCTCAGCCTACTTCTACTTCTTAGTTTGCCTGACACTGCACCCTTCGCTCTTAAAAGGGTACACTCATGATTACAAACAGAACACGCACCCGCAACTTTATACTGTATCTGTGGGCATGACTGGTTCACCAAACCCGTAACTTTATATCTGCGGGCATCACTGACCACACCTGTACATTTTTTAAATTTGAGTGACTGTAGTACTGTGCAGTCACTGATTTTCTTCCGCAGTGACTCTGACAGCTAAGCACATGCATTAAGTTGTTGGTGGTGTAGTTGTATATGCGTTAGGTGAGCTGTCTTCAGGATGTGTCATGTGCATTGATCTGCTGACCAATTGGGGATTCGGTAATGCCGTGCGGCCTCAATGACTAAAAAGGAAAAAAAAAAAAAAAACAGATTTTACTGTCATTTGTTTTCTGGGGTAAAATTCCTTAAAATTTTGATTTGGGTCATGAAACTGTTCGGCACAGAGTTGTCATCGTATGGGTGCTTAGATATGCAAAACAATACAACAAAAGCCAAATCTCTTCTACATTTCAGGAAACAAGTTAACAAAACCCTAAACACTTTTACATAAGACAAAACAAATGAGACAAAACCTGGAAATGGAACGTCCTACAGAGCTAGCAGGTTCCTTTCAAATATCCACATTTTTCCTTTAATTCTTGCCAGCATTCTCTCTTCAACAACCTGCTTCTTCTTAAACTCTTAATCTTATCTTTTTATAATTTACAAAATGTGATCAAGTGCAATATATTGTGTATATACAACATTAAATGCTTCTACTGGGTCGCTGTTCAGAGCATCCATATATACAATCACTATTTGGAATGGACATCTCATTACATCTGTGTACCTTACCCTTCCCGCAATGCAGCAGCTGATAATGTTGAAGCGGGGCGGGTCTTTCTGAGGGAGGGCATGGGATTTTTAAGGATGTCTGTGAAATGGGACGTTACCTTTCCAGGTGTTTCGGCTATGTTAATTTTTTTCCTTGAAAGTAAAAGTGTTTGGGCTCTTGTCAACCTGTTTCCTAAAACTAAATGTTTCACAATTTGTTATATTGTTCTTCACATCCAGGCCACCATATTATAGTAACTTAAGTGTAAAATAAGTAAGGTTTTATGATGCTGAGGTTTACATAATTACAGTATATATATTCACGTTCGATTTTTACAGGAGAATTTTTTTGAAAATTGGAAAAGTCTACCAGCAACAAATATTGTTCGACTTTGGAAGTTCAATTATTAAATGCTGGGAATACTGTGCAAATCCCTCTGTAAAGGCTTTGTTTTTCTTCAGAATTGAGTTAACAGTGTCTCATTACATTTATGACTGTAGCCAGGGACCTTTGGGGCCTGATCGTTAGATGAGGACAAGCCCTCTTGTTGAGTCGCGTCTCAGAGATGCACAGAGAAAAGGTCCTTAAGAATATCTTTATCACACTGAGACAGGAGGCGCAATTATGCCTGCCACAGTTTCAGGAAGAATGCGCAGATACCCGTCATGTTGAGTGGGTTTGAGGCTGTAGGCGGCGTGCCACGGGAAGGTCAGTGTGTCTATCTTGTCTCTAGATTTGTCAGCTCTGCTCCTACTTGTTTCGTTAGCATAGAAGAGGGAAAAAAATAATAAAATGTTGCTGAAGTTGCTGCACTACAATATCTGAATATCTTAAGAGTTTAATTTGGAGTTTTTCTACCAAACAGTTTCGGTCAGTTTATGTGTAGCCTTTTTGTTGAAATTGAAGTGAGTAAAAATGCCATTAATCTATAATAGCCTTTCCCACCAAAAAAATTAACAAACACGATAGCGCTATTTAATTTACGTTACAAAATACATAGTGGTAACATAAATAACTACAATGGAAACAATGCAACAGTTTCTTAATAGTAATTGCTCTGACTCCTTCTGATGTGTGCGCAACTTGGCCTCCTGGAGTCAGCATTTTATAATCATGGATACACAAAAAAAGAAGACTCTCAAAACTACTGTCTCAGTAAACTGCTGTGACAGCTTTGTTATCATTATATTATCTGTGTACATTTGTTGCTGCCCAATTGGTGTTCAAATATGTTGCTTGAAGTGTTACAACACCGTGACTATCAATGCCATTCATAAGCATAACAGTGTGAGCCCTCTTGAAGAATTGTCTGAGAATCTACTGAACTGTTGGTTATTGTGCTTTTACTTCACTACCACCATACACTACTCATTCTCAAAATTTTGCTAGCAACTTAAAGCAAACAAAAAACAGTACATTGTTGACAGGCACAGTAAACCTTTAAAACGTCACCGTACATTGTCATCTTTTATTTTTGTCTCACTGGTATATGATCATGTTTATCTTGGCTGGACATTATCATGGAGAACTAAACAGCCATATAATTATACTTATCAGTGAGTTACTGTATATTTGTTAATAACTTTTTATGTAAACCATATTACAAGGTGCTAATGCGCTAAGATAATCTGACGGGTCTCTCTTGCACCATCGAACTTTGCACAGTTTGCGTTCATAACATCACACAATGCATGCATTCGTAATACGTACAGAATCGGCGATAAACACACCATGAAAGTGGGTGCCAGAAGAAGGAGGGGGCTCCCAGGGGTCTCCCTGTTCTCATTTGTACCTTATCCATATCTTTTCTCTGGTCCCATCTGTTTGCCTGCTCAAATCCCCTTGGCTAGCACTAAACGCAATGCTGTGTAGGGAGAAACGAATGGGCAATATTTGGTATTTAAATGCGGTCTGTGTGATGCATGCAATTGCTCTTATGAAGCCGTGTCCCCTGAGTAACATTAAGGTAGTACTGCTGAGCATGTTTCACATGCAGCTGGGAGAGGCAGCAGCACCCACACACTGTAAACTGAGCACAAAATGAACAGGATAGGCAGTTAAGAGGGAATAAGTAATGCTCTACCAGCAGGCTCTGCTTGTTGTGCGTATGAGTTACTTTGTAAAACATTTTTTTTTTCCTCAGCGGATGCTTATTTCCTCATGACTCACTTCACTTGTAAGGCAATTACCCTTTCCCAAAACCACCAACACCCAATGTCTTGTGCTGTAACAGAACACAACACAACAGCATAGTGTTTCATGTCACATTGAATGACTGATTATACTGTAGATCTGAAACAGTAGCTATGATGATTACTGTACACATACACCTCAGGCAAGGGGCGTGTGGAGAATGTGACATTGTAAAACTGACTCCCTGTTGGTTTTGACAGGTGCAGGGAATTTGAGCTTGCTAAATCCTTGGTCGGGACATTGGACTTCATAACACGCCCTCTGATCCCAGAGTGTGTCCCCTGCTCACCCAGAGGACGACTGCCTTTTGTTCGTAACGCACGGTTGACAAGTACCTCCTAAGGCCTTGTGTTCTCCTGGGGGATGTGCCAGTGTGACTCACAGACAAATACCTACAACTTATTTTCCATTTATTAACACATGGGAAACTTTTGCAGAAGGCCTTTTTTCACAGCCACCGTAGGTAAGACTGAAACAACTGCGCATGACAAATAAACACCTGCAGATTATTTCATGCATATCAGTTGGTGTTAAGGATAAAACGGTTTGATAAACTGCTAAAATAACAAATTAAGTACAACCGCAGTTGTCTTAAAACTGTAATTTCTATCTTTGCTCATAGTCCCAAGCATTAGATAAGTAAGGTGTTATCATAAGGAGAGGCGAGCAACCCATCGATGTAATCAGTGTCTTTCTTTTATGGTTACGATTTTCTTTTCAGAAATTTGAAGAAATCGGATTTTCCTCTTTGTGACTTCTGGAGTTCTGCTGGCTTTGCATTGAAGATATGAATAGAGAGCTGCTGCTTCACTAAAGAGGCTCCATTTGTTAGTCATTTGGAATTGGTTTGGTTTGCAGCGTCAGACGGGCGAGCAAAGAACAGGCCGCCGCAAATTGTAAACCAGAGAGAGTAGCCTGGTAAGCAATAGGGCTACACAATTAATCTAATTGTTATTGTGATATTGGCTGCCACGATTAAGTGAGCCTGATCCTTAATTTTTTTTTTTTTTTTTTTTTTTTAAATAATGCAGGCACTGCTACGTATGAAAAGTACTTAATTTGCAGCAGTGTTTGCAATCTAGTCAGTCAGCTACCAGAGGGTGAGGTGTGGTTAAGATTTCTTTCCGGGCCCCCAACGTGCTCTGTGGTCGTCTTAAAAATAAAGCTTGGATTGGCATTGATGTCCATTGTAGTAATATGTGAACTTTTATTTTGAAGTTGGCCCTTTCAGGACATTGGCGGAGAGATGCCATGTCAAGATAAGACACCATAAAGAATCTTTGTAGCAGCTGCCTTGACTTCAACTTTTTGGCTTGCCTGATCACAGTAAAATAACCCCAGAAAGAGAGGAAAGTCATAACTGTCGGTGTCTTCGCAGTTTGTGACCATGTACAATTGACTAATGGTATCTGTCCTTGACAACTTGGTATTTTGTAATGAAAAGTTGTTTACAGCCTAATTTTATCATGTTTTATGCATTAACTGTTTGATTATATGACATATTTAGTTACCTCTTTGTAAAGTAGCATCTTAATTGAAGATTAATTTTGTGCTGAAAACTGTTAGCTATAGAAAAAAAGTAGTGCAATAATTATTTTCCCTAAAATTAGGAATAATTGTGATAATGTAATAATTGAGATGACAATATTGATCAAAATAATTGATTATTTTGGCCATAATTCTGTCACCCTAGTTGGCAATCACAAGGGGTTCGACGATGGGCGGGTCACTGAACATTGTCAAAGAAAGAGTGTCTTGTTTATACAATATGTTGCAAAAGAGCTCATTGATCCACACACTAATGCATTTTATGTGATAAGCAACTATAAAGGTGGCAAGCAAACAAATTACACTGTTGACTTAAAGGATACGTCTACTGTTTGTGTAGATGTATGACACCATGTTTTCTTTTCATTGAGCAAATATGGATGTTGTGTTTGAGTGCACTTTTTTTTTAATAGAGCACTCTGCTGTTCGAGTATTGTAGCAAAATTGTCTTCACTGTTTTAAGTCTATTAAATACCGTGCATTTCATCTGATGTAGATTAAACTTTGTGTGAATTTGCAATTTTCCCTTTCCTTTATACCTGATTCTTAGTGAAGTGTTTGAGTGCTTTTGTCTTTATTTTAGACTAATGAGAAAGTGAAATAGGGTCATCATCCTTCCTATATGCCTGCTTGGCTGCCTGTGTCGGCTGCTCGAGGTTGTCACGCTGCTTTGAGCTTCTCATGTGGCGTATTAGGCAGGACAATCATTATTAAGCACATTTCAGGCTCAATTACCGCTCAAATGCACAGCCATAAAGGCTCCACCACAGGCTCCCAACAGATGGTTGTGGGTGTCAGGTAGACAGCCCTTGTGATTTTCTCCATCAGACCTGGAGCTGTGATGTAGAGGATCCGGGATTCATACTGGTATGGAAATCTGCTCATTGCGATACTGTGTGATTTAAACACTAATTATTACCACAACATTTTACAACACATTGGCCAGTGATTTGCCTATTCGAATTAGCGCCAACACGTATACTTGTCTATTTTTCACTTGCTTTTGAAGTGGGACTGTCATCTCTATAAACATTCTAAAATAGATATTGTAATGAAAAATACATATAACAGTATTCACTTCAATGTCTATAGGGGAAAAAAAAAGTGAGCGGAGAGCATGTGATCCATGCACAAAGTTGCGCAATTGAGTGTCCCTCAACATCCAAGTGGCCGCCATATTAGTCGGGTCCTCTGTCCTTGACGTCATCGTCACTTCCGCCATTGAAAACGCGCAGTGCCTGCTGCTATGGAAGCCGAACAACAGAGATATTCAGATTTTTCCAACGCCCCTTCTGACACCGAAGCTCTTTTCAAAAAGGACAACACCACACAACCAAGTGAAGTTACCTGGGCAATATTACATTATTGTTTCGAACCCTCAGGGCAATATCACACTATTGTTTTGAGGCATATTCAGATGATATCCCATCACGGCCAAACCGCATCCCGTCTGATCCACTTCTGCGGCGGAGATGAGCCATCGCGGCTCATCGCAGCCGGCCGGTGTGGCTTATGACAGAGCCGAGCGGTGCTGCTTTAGGGGGGTGCTCACAGACGCCGCAGTACTGAGCAACACAGTTGAGCCGGGGCGCTTTATGCGCGCACGCGACTGAGTAACGCATTTTCGGCTGGGTTCTTCAGAGCCGCCACCGTCGGAAAGCCCGACGCGCAGCCTTCGCAGAAGCTGTACGCCGAATGCGGCGCCTCAGCCGGTGTGGCTGATTTTCGGTCCTGTGGTATATAAGGAGGAGGTGGAGCTATGCTGCTTTTAGGGGTATGTTCAAAGTTGCCACCATACGCGATGAACTCTATCGAGACGAGGCTGATTAAAACATTGTTGGCTGGGCGACGCGCACATCGACACATTTCATACGCGGATGTTTTGTTACGTTATGAGAGAGACCGATTACGTGGTCCGCCCCAAACGGTATTTTGGCTAACACGAAGGAACAACGAGTTACCTTCCCGGTGGTAAAACTAATGGAAACAAACGAGTCCACGAGGGGGTGCCGCTGTCCTTTACGTCACTTCCTGCTTCTTCTCGAAAACAAATCCCTGAGAGGATTTTCATGGCGGGAGTTACAAAAAGCTGTATACGTCAAAATCATGTTTTGTGGTGAAAAAACGCATTGGACCATATTGGCTCTGGGTTTTTCATTAATAATATTCCAAAAATCATCCATTTCATGACAGGCCCACTTTAAATTGGCTGCAAGTCTCTTACTAAATCCTTTTGGCCAGCTGTGCTGCAAAACAGCAACTAATGATAAAAACCATTTCAGATAACCTAAAACATTTACCTGAAATAACCCTGAAAATTATGACAGTCTCTTTGGTTTCATCACAAGCCAACAAATTTCAGCAAATTACTCAGTCATGGTTTGCAACATTTCACTTCTTTTATTACAAATTGCAGCAGCCCACTCAATTTTTAGACAATATATAAAACAGATTCCAGGCAGAAGAAACAGCAGACTTCAATGCTCATTTTCCCAATTCTGCACGGCCCACAGGGAACCATAGAATTCCTTGGAGTCAGAGCGCTAAGATCCTTCTAATTGATGGCTATTGATTAGTAAGAATGCTGGAAACACACCCCAAAATAGCTCTCTACTGTAAATGAGAAAATAACAGTGGTTAAATAAACGTATGGTGTTTTGTCTCCCCACTTTCTGCTTTTGTCAACAAGGCACACAGCCACAGACATTTATTGGGGTTAAAAAGTTTTTAGAAGAGCTCTGTCTTGCTTGCAAGTGGAAATGGACAGTTCATTTAAATAGACACTGCTTGATCTTGTGGTGGGTTATGTTTTTTTTTTTTTTGTTTTTAACTCTGTGATTGGCCCCAAAAATCCTCATAGCCTATCCAAGGACCTTTTCCAAGTTTAACAGTGGAAAAGTTAACATGGATGGCTTCATTAATAGTAGTTCAACTGAAAAAAGCCCCTAAAAGATGCAAAATAGACCTCTGTACTGATTTATTGCACCTTTACAGCAAACGTTTAGATCAAATACAGTGAAGAAAATAAGTATTTAAACACCCTGCTATATTGCAAGTTCTTCAACTTAGAAATCGTGGATGGGTCTGAAATTTACATCGTACGTGCATGACCACTGTGAGAGAGATAATCTAAAAAGAAAAATCCAGAAATCACAATGTATGATTTTTTTTTTTTAGTGATTTGTGTGATACAGGTGGAAATAAGGATTTGAACACTTGACAAAACCAACATTTGGTACAGTAGCCTTTGTTTGCAATTACATACGTCAAACGTTTTCTGTAGTTGTTCATCAGGTTTGCACACACTGCAGGAGGGATTTTCGCCCACTCCTCTGCACAAATCTTCTCTAGATCAGACAGGTTTCTGGTTTCAGCTCCCTCCAAAGATTTTCTCTTGGGTTTAGGTCTGGAAATTGCCTAGGCCATGCCAGAACCTTGATATGCTTCTTACGGATCCACTCCTTGGTTTTCCTGGCTGTGTACTTCGGGTCATTGTCATGTTGAAAGACCCAGCCACAACCCATCTTCAATGCTCTGACTGAGGGAAAGAGGTTGTTCCCCAAAATCTCACAATACATAGCTGCGGTCATCCTCTCCTTAATATAGTGCAGTTGCCCTGTCCCATGTGCAGAAAAACACCCCCAAAGCATGATGGTACCACCCCCATGCTTCACAGTAGGGATGGTATTCTTGGGATGGAACTCATCATTTGTCTTCCTCCAAACACGGTTAGAGGAATTATGACCAAAAAGTTCCATTTTGGTCTTATCTGACCACAAAACTGTCTCCCATGGCTCCTCTGTATCATCCAAATGGTCAATGGGAAACTTACGACGGGAATTGACATGTGCTGGTTTAAGCAGGGGAACCTTCTGTCCCATGCATGATTTCAAGCCATGACGTCTTAGTGTATTACCAACAGTCACCTTGGAATCGGTGGTCCCAGCTCTTGTCAGGTCATTGACCAAGTCCTGTCGTGTAGTCTTGGGTTGATTCCTCCCCTTTCAAAAAATCGTTGAGACACCACGAGGTGATATCTTGCATGGGGCTCTACTCCGATTGAGATTGACCGTCATGTTTAGCTTCTTCCATTTTCTAATGATTGTTCCAACAGTGGACCTTTTTCACCAAGCTGCTTGGCAATTTCTCTGTAGCCCTTTCCAGCCGTGTGGAGTTGTACAATTTTTCGACTGGTGTCTTTGGACAGCTCTTTGGTCTTGGCCATGTTACAAGTTTGAGTCTTACTGATTGTATGGGGTGGACAGGTGTCTTTATGCAGCTAATGACCTCACACAGGTGCATCTGATCCAGGATAACACATGCAGTGGAGGTGGACTTTTAAAGGCGGACTAACAGTTTTTGAGGGTCAAAATTGTAGCTGATAGACAGGTGTTCAAATACTTATTTGCAGCTCTATCACACAAATAAATACTTACAAAATCATACATTGTGATTTCTGGATTTTTCTTTTTCGATTATCTCTCTCACAGTGGACATGCAACTACGTTGAAAATTTCACATCCCTCCATGATTTCTAAGTGAGAGAATCTGCAATATAGCAGGGTCTTCAAATACTTATTTTCTTCACTGTAGGTGCATCCAAAATTAGCCACTCGTGACAGAAGTAATGTTACAAGTATGTCAATTTACAGGTTTGCTGATTAATGCATGTGTGAAACAATTAAAATAACTATAAAAAATAAAGCCTTCCAGAATGTATAGGAACATTTTATAGTTTTGGACAAAACTAATCCTTGGTATGCAAAGGCAATATCTGCCATGAAAAGAATATTTACACAGACCTACGGGCAAGGATATGTAAACAGGTGCTGTGCACACAAGGAATAGTAGCAGCTACTATATTTCTGGTGATTGTTGACAATCCATAATTTAAGTTCCAAGAGAAAATAGAATAAAAAAAAAAAAGACAAAGGTGTAGGCACGGGAAGGCCACAATTACAACCGCACTGCATCAAGCACATTTATTTATCAGCAATTTGGCAACTCAAGTTTCATTTCAAATTGGAAAAAGTACACTATCCCTTCAGGATTGAATAAATCAAGGCTATAATTAAAAATGAAAAGTTTACACTAATCAATTGTATTTATGTTTCAAACCCCAAGTCAAAATAGGACATTAAGGCAAAATGACAGAAATGCAAGTTAAAACTCTGCCATGCAAAGTTATAGGCATACGCATAAATTCTGCCAGTTTCTCGGTGTGTGCTCATCTTAGATGGATCAATGCAAAATAGAAAAGTGTCCTGTGGCCTGACAACAACACATTTCAAATTATTTTTGGAAATGATGGATGTCATGTCCTTGAGGCAAAGAGGAAAAAGGACCATCCAGATTATCAGAACAACTTCAGAAGCCATCATCTGTGATTTTTATGGTGGTGTGTTGGTGCCCATGGCATGGGTAATTTGCACATCTGTGAGGGCACAATAAAAGCTGATAAATACATACAGGTTTTGGAGCAAAATATGCTACCACCCAAACAATGTGTTTTCAGGAACATCACTGATTATTTCAGCAAATGCTGAGCCACCTTCTGCACATGTGTCAACATTGTGCATTCATAGTGAAAGTGTACGAGTACTACATTGACTTGCAAGCAGTCCAAATCTGTCTCCCATTGAAAATGTGTAGTGCATTGTGAATCACAAAATGTGACGACGGAAACCCCTGACTGTTGAGCAATTGACCCCTCCTTAGAAATTGCGCAATCCGTGTCACTGACCAAACAGAGGCCAGAGATCTGCATAAACCACGCCCCCTTTTTGCTCCCGCCATTTTCTCAGACAACATTGCATGGTCCAGTATAGGTTTAGTTAGCGTTTTATCGCGTATTTGGGTTCTTTAACAATAGAAATGGTTAAGAGGTGTAGTCATGGACTTTATAATAGTGACGACAGGTATCCTGAAAGGCTAGTTGGTGGAGTTCAATTCGTACACTTTCCAAAACCGAAGACCCAGTACGAAAAATGTCTTTGATGGATCAAACTTTGTGGAAGACCACATCATCAACTGAATCCATCTAAAATCAACCGGAACAGAAGACCGAGTACGAAAAATGTCTTTGATGGATAAAACTTTGTGGAAGACCGCATGATCAACTGAATCCATCAACCGGAACAGATATGTTTGCACGAAGGTAAGTCCTATATTTGATTTTAAATACATGTCTCATATAAATAAATTAGCAGTTCTTTGCTTGCATAATACAGCTACGTGTGATTGATTGACAGATTTGATCTGTGTTGAGCGATATTTTGCGATGATCTGACTGCATAAACGTGTCCCTTTGTTCGAGGCTACGGTAAACCGGACTGTGTTAGCACGAATATATGCCCTATATTTGATTTTCAATACATGTCTCATATAAATGAATTAACAGTTCTTCGCTTGCATAACATAGCTACGTGTGAATGATTGACACACTTGATCTGTGTTGAGCGATAATTTGCGAGGACCTGACTGCACAAACGTGTCTCTTTGTTGGTGGCTAGCGAGCTAAGCTAAACCGGACTAGCGAGTTCTAAAAGCCTTCGACGTGCACCGAGACACCAAGACTAAAGGAAGGATGTTTGAGGACACTAAAGTAGTAATTGTCGTACTCGGTCAGGACTTACGTAGGTTCGGCACTAATTCAAGAATAATCATTGAGGGGAGAGCGTGACGTTACACAAAGAAAACGAGAGAAACAACTCGTAAATCAAGCCTCACCTTCTTTTCCTTCATACGGTGGTTCACAAATGGCTATACAGATACATATACAGATTCTGCACACAAGTGTGATATGTAACGAAAATAGTAAACTGTCAATGACGAATTCGTCTTTGGGTTATAATATATTATATTATGTGGCTTCTCAGTCTTCCTCTGACTCTGGAAAGATCTCGCGCTAATATCAATGATTTCTTCATCGATATGCATGTAAATACCATTGAAATACCGCTCGCTGAAATACTTGAACCCTGCTGTCTGCTTTTCAACGATATTTCACTGTTAGCTAAAAATGCGAGTGAGAAATCAGCCGGTAAATCGGACAGTTTCGCTCTATTCTTTTCTTGCTGCTATTTTTGCGAATTGTTTGTCTGACGTCAGCGCACGTGGCGTGACGTCACCTTTCAATAGGCGTGGTTAAGTGCCCTATACGGAGGGGTCAATTGTATAGAAAACAAGAAAGGGGTTTGGAGGTGGGGGTTACACTGACAAAGGCTGAACAATTACTGTCCCACCCCCTTACAGCACTGATTGTTGATAAAAAGGAAAGGTGATGTAACAGGGTGGTAGACATGCCCTATTCCCAGCTTTTTGGAAATTGTTGGAAGCTTCAAATTCAGAATACAAAAAAACCCCAAACAAACAAAGTTTCAGTTTCAACATTAATATTCCTGACTTTTAGTGTTCGCTCAAATATATATATATATATATATATATTTTTACATTTTACACAAAGTCCCAATTTAATTGAAATTCGTATTTGTAATAAAAACCCTAATAATGTGTTCTCATTTTTATGTAGTAATATATAAAAACAGAGCTAAAAAAGTCATAATTTTTCTAATTTTCCTGCAGCTTTAATCAATCATCCAATTATTTGAAATACATGAAGAAAAAATACAATAAGAAAGGGAAACAATGTTTTTTTAAATGACTACTTTATGGATCAGTCTAAATTAATTCAACAAATGATCACGTTCTTAAAGGACCTTAATGATTGTCTGGTGGAACAAATTAAATAGTGGAGCGGATGTGGCCTGCAGGTCTATATCCTGAGTTTTTAAGCATATGGTACTTTCAATAGACTTAACACTGAGGATCTCATTATGTTAAAAACTGATAATCGGCATGTCATGGAAATAAATGCTGCTGTTTTTTTTTTTTTTTTTTTTTTTTTGTCTGACAGCAATGACAATCACACTTTAGAATAACTATTTTATAGCTTTGGGGAAAGGATAGTGTCAGTGCCTGTACCATGTGACAAAATGTTCTGTATTTTCATTTGTATTTTTCTGAAGGAGCTAAACCATTATCTTATTACTGCAGTGTCAATGTAGATAAAAACTGTCAGTCCAATATAAAACTGTCCAGCCAAAGGCTTTGTGTTATGGGTAGGTTCAGCAAAGAGACATTCCGTAGCCCTCAGATAGTGACTCACTCTCTGCTTTACAGACAGCCAAATTATATAAAGATAATCACATTCAAAGATAAGCCAGTTGCAGTTCCCCTCGGAGCACACAATGTTACTTAGTCACTTGAGCCTGCCAGGGAGAATTACCCGTGGCACATGTGAAAATCTAAGCCTATAGGCCAACCGGGGGCACAGTTAAAACCTCTTCACTTGCTTATGGACCAACAGAGCCTTGGTTTCAATTTGGTATCCTCCAAAACCCTACAAAACAGTTTCCTACCCCCACAGCCCTAAGAAGTCTTGATGCCTGTTCTTTTCATGACTGCTGCTTTATATTTCATATCTTTTTCACAAGCCTCATTTTTTATGCTTTTGAAGTTGCTTCACACCCTCATTTCAACCAGCTAATAAAATTACAAAACCAACCATTTGTACTGTAAACATTTGATGTTGCAAATAAGAAACTAAGACGCGCTGCATGACTGATTATGATAATGCTGATTTGCTTGTGCTATTTTGACTCTGAGGCTCCAGGAGCTAACGTAAGTAACAGTTTTATTCGAGCACATCAAATCAAGAGCTTTGGTTTTCCTCCAAAACAACCTAGAGATACAACAGCAACGATCTTTGAACTGTAAATCACATTTGAAAGCGGTTCGCATCTCCAATTTGCCATGTTTCAGCTGCTCATCAGAGTATCTCCCGAGTGAAAGTGAGAGTGTTGAAGATGCTACACTTTGCTTTTTTTAACCACCCACCTGTGCCCGTTCCACCCACCTCAGCATCTGAGTCACACTCAGCCTGCCGTCTCTTTCAGATGGGCTGAGCGGGAGAATCAACAGTGCAGCACAGGACAGCTCAGCCAACGAGTGTGGGTGGATCAGCCTTATGGCTTCAGTCATTCATCCATCCGTGATGGCATCAAAGACACAAAAGCAGAGAGAGAAGGTGAGCGCGCGAGAGAAAACAACTCAAACGAGATGTCAAGCAGGGAATATGAGAATATGAGGGGGAGGTGAGGATGCAGACAGAACGTGAAATAAGAAAAGCAAGAAGGAACGGGACAGACAGGCCAGACATATAGAGAAGAAACTGCAAGGCAAACAAAGCAAACATGACAATTGTATTCCCAACGTCCATCGCCTGACACCCTGGAAGAGCGGTAATATTACCTTCACTACAACTCATGCCCAGGAACTTCCTTCAGTATGAGCCTTGGCATGAGCGGTGAGGCTTTTGTTCTGCCACATAACATTAGCGGGTGGGCAGGCAGAAGAGACAGGGCCTGCCTCGGAGACGTCAGCAAAGAATGTATGAGACCAGTTCAACATAAGCAAAGCAATTGTACACAACTGACACAGGTGACAGTGACGCTTCCCCCTGCTTGACACTAATGCTATTGAGATTCTGTCTCTTTTGCATCTGCAAAGAGATTTACCCGGTGTCGTTACTGTTTTCAAGCCAAGCGTGTGAGTTGAGGATCTCTTAATTTGTCATCTTTTCAAAGCAATATTTTCATTTAATCAAACACATGCCTACTTCATTATTCTTGTGTTTATGACAGAATACTGAATGCAGACACGTCCTCGACTCTTTTCTTTCTGCCTTTGCCTCAAAATGCATAATTCTTGAATACATTAAGTCATTTCTCCTTTGGCTATGACAAGCACAGTTCTAAGAAGCTATCCTCCACTAAGCTCCTCGACATTGAGCCTTGAGAATGATCTTACTTAAAGACTTGACTGTTGGGAGATCATCTCCTTTTTTATATTGTCTCTTCATTCACAATTTCCTCCAGCACTAAACATGATCTCACTGTGAGGCCAGTGCTGCTAAAGAGCACTTGCTCATCCCATCAAGGAATCTTTGTCCTGAAACGCTGACGCTACAATCCTTACATTGGAGCAAAAAGCAGATAGATAGCCATGTTGTTCCATCCCCGTGATTGGGTGTGTGCTGTGTGTTAATGTGATTAGTGAGAGCTCAACACCTTCGTGTTCAACCAGGCAGATACTATTCAATAAGTCTTGTGTGCTTTCTTTCACCCATGCTTCAAACTCTGTGGACATTCTGTGGTTTATCTTAATCCTTGGGGAATATAGTAAAACATTGTGGAAACTGACATTGACCTCATGATAGCCAAGGTATATTATTATTCATGAGTCTAGCGAGACTGTTAAAGTGAAGGCCACAAAGTAACTCTAATGAATGGAGTTTCATGGAAGTGTTTTGTGATAATCACACATCCATTTACATACTAAAAGAGAGTCTTTTTTTTTCATAAAATCTTTGTTTTCTGAACATTCTTGAGAAAATCTAACACAAAGTCCTTGCAATTTATGCTCAGACACAGATTTGACCTTACACCACGAGTCCAAATGCTCAATTGCAATCCTGCCTATATTCAATATTTTTAAATGCAATTTATACTGGCATTTGATGTGACCTAGTCCATATCTCTGTTCCCCTGAAATAACTTGCACACATATCCAGAATGGAGATGAGAAACCTGTGTTGTTAGGGCATTTATTGGATTATAACTGGACTGTTCTAGTTAGCTTTAGCTACTATCTTACACTACAGTGCAGTGCATTTTTTTGTTGAATTTGATCTTTTTATGTTGTTGTTCACATTACATTGTCATCAGTTTTTTTTTATTGCCGTTTTGTAGCATGTGTGTTTTTTTGAACAATTGTGGCGATTGTCACCTTTTGATGAAATCTGATTCGGATGGACACCCCGTGTGCTTCCATACTGCAATCGCTTCGGATATATATTTATGTCCACGATGAAAGAGGCCTCGGTGGGATCTGAAAAAATCTGAATTTTACTGTTCACATTGACATGCAAAAAAATCATATACAAAAATCGGAATTATAATTTAATAATTTAGGAGATTTAAAAAAAAAAAACAAATTCAACTTCCACACTGGCACTCAAGATAGTACTGTCCTAAGTGCTTGTGCTAAGACGACCAATAGTCCAGTCCAAGACAATCTACAAATGTTTTTTTCCCAAATTGAATGCCTACAGCCCAAGAAACTAGACAGTCTGTCATGGGGTACACTCAACTCACTCCTATACCAAAGTTCTGATTCTAGTGGTGCTGAAGTAAAATACAGCCCTTCAAACATGAAACCCACTTTCTTAGATGAACACACTTGGCTCTCACTGCCCTTCTCTGAGGGCTCTACACTCATAGCTCCTTCTCCTCCCACTCCTCCTTATGCACCATCCCACCTTCCTTTTTCCACCCATTGCTTTGCCTTCTGTTCCATTTTTCAGCCCCCTCAACCTTCTTAGCTACAGTCGATGCCCAAATCCTTTGCAATGCACAGCACAAGCGAGAGAACAGGGAGAGAGGAGGTGCTGCAGTTGGACAAAGGCGGTGTAGAATGAGAGGAACTGCAGGGAGGTCTGCAGAGAGAGCAAGAGAGAGAGAGAGAGAGAGAGAGAAAGAGAGAGAGAGAGAGAGAAAGAGAGAGAGATTCAAAACAGAAATCAAAACAATTCACCCAAGGTACAGTGATAGATCATTGAGCTAACATGGACAATTATTGAATTCCACTTAATTTGTCTCCAAATCACTGTTGACAAATGTTTTTTCATCTTTCTATCCCAATGAGGTACAGTTTAAAACAAAGGTGAACAATTGAAGTAATAAGTGATCTGTGTATCCACCTGTAGGCATTCGTAAATATAACAAATTATTGTAGCAGCTTGGTGTTCAATTAAACAAGCCCATACTTTCACTAAGTAAATATGTGACTAAGATGATCATCATAATTTCAGTATTCATACTTTTGTGGTATTTTTGTTTGGTGTCGCAAAATTTTTCAAATGTAAAATTGATATCTAGGCTCTGTAAAGATTGGGGAACAATGCCGTACTGCATTGCAGTGGTGTTAGAGTGAAGGCCAGCGGCCACAGATTGCTGCAAAAGGGTCCTGTGATTAATGTTCAGAGACAATCTAGGACGCAGAAGTGGAACCACCATTAATTCAATAGCTGCGTGATCACAATTATACTGCGCACTAACTTTTTTTTTTTTTTTTTTTTTACAGGACATGTACATGCTGTACCTTGAAGTTTCTTTGCATCAAAACATACTCGAAAGTGTGTGTGTGGGTATGTGTGTAATGCATGTTTTAAACAAATTTGGGGAAGGGGTGAAAGGATTACAGCTGTCTCGTGGCTGTGGGAAGGAGCAAAGCATTTCTTCCCAATGGTCATTCCCATGAACCCTTTGCACTGCAGGGGCACAGTGGGAGGCAAAACTAAGGACAGGGGAGTGTATCACCGCTGGCGAGACGATGCACAGTCAAACTGCCAGCCAAACATAGTAGAAAATAAATTACTGATGGGATTTACTGTAGATCAACTCTTAAGCAGATTTTTTTGTTTCTAAACTTTGTAGCCTTTTTTTTTCTTGGTTTCAAGACTACATATCAGACGTCACCTTTGCCGTAGCATCAGTCCATTGTCAACAGGTTTTGCCCATGTGAGATCTACCAGGCACTCTCTATGGAGGGCATGATTAGGACAAGAAGGCTGGGCATCCCAGCCCCGAAAGCAGCCAGAAAATAGACCCATACTATGATAAGGGTGAATAATCCAGAACAGTTTATGGAATTTACAAGCTTGTCATGGTTTCACTCCCATATCCTCCAGCAAAGCACATTTACTGTGAAGGAAACGGCAGAAATAATCATATCATGCAATGGTGTTCAGGGAGCTTGAGGAGACGGCTAAACTTCCAAGTCCTTCACTGTCACAGCTTGAATGGATGACTTCACAGAACTTTTCCTGGAGGGGTAAAATGCCTTGGCTGCATGTTTCACATCCTGGCACTAACTAGTTGGATGTTTTTGTTGAAGACTACATTCCATGAAATATGTTTCTGTAATTTTTACGATCACATTAGAATTCGGAACAGATTTGTTTGCTGTGAAAATGTTTGTTGCGTTCGGTCTGGCCAGACTGTCTCCCGCAGTGGTGTGTTGTGTATGAAGTTCGAGACCATTTATCTGTAAGCTTGTACAAACACATGTACACTCACAAAAACAAGATGGCGCCTACACGGGTGGACGCCTTAGTAACACGATCGCTATTATTGTCGTTGGTTTTGTCTTTTTTTGTTTGTCTTGTCATAGTGGCTGTTTGTTGTCGTGAAATAAAGCTGATTCTGAACACAGTACTTCATGATTCCATGTTACCCATTACTATCAAACATTCAGTCTATGTATATATTTCTCCCTCATTGCTATTATCTTTGATCTGGAACTTTTTAATATTTTTTAGAACAATTACCACAAAATCTTTTGTATTTTTATACTACACACCACTCTTTAAAAATGTACCATAGGTGTCTGTGGCTGAAGGCTTGTAATATGATGACGTCACACTTATAACATTTGTTTTTTGCTAAACTTTGAATTGATTGGGGTGTTTGATTTCAGAGGTTTGACTTCATTTAGCTCATCTGTCCATTGAGTCCAACACCACCACGTCAGAAAGAATTGCCTATTGCCTGCCAACTTTGAATTGACACTCAACTTTTCGCATATTTGTATGTTAATACAACGCATAACAAAGAAAAATCACAGTGGAGTCAAATGAGCCCTGGTTAACATTTCTTTTTGGCTTTCACATAAAGGTCATTAAAAATGTGACGATCACATAAAATACAAAAAAAAGACTATAATTAAAAAGTGGGTGTATAAAACAATATGTCAGCAGTCTGCATGTGATGAGGTATGCTTGAATTATTTATCCTACACATGAGACCTTAACTTTCAATTCATTCTGTAGTTTTTGAGAACAGTGCCAGTGACACACAGACACAGCGAAAAAAACAAAACTAAATAATACCACATACAATTAATTCCACTTCACATAATTAAAAATAGCTGAAAATCAATCCACTGTCACTTTTTTCATCATGTACCAGTATAGTGTAATTGTAAAATATTTTTAAATGAACAGTGGGGAACCTTATTCTACATTCAATTGCACGATTCAACAGGACAGCACTTTTTTTTTTCCATCACATGTGGAAACTAGCAAACGCATGATAGTAAGGAAGAGGTTTGAGTAACTGGATGTAACATGGTTGGACAGGAAGGAGGAAAGTCCATAAAATTATCGAAGATAATACACAGACCCATGCAAAGAAAACATTAGGCAGAATTGTTATATTGGTGCTGTTTTATTCTTTTTTTTTTTTTTTTTTAAAAAGGAATATAAAGGCTTGATGTTGAAAGCTAGGGAACTGACATAAAAAAAAAAAAAAACAACAAAGACCATGTCTGAAACATCATGTTGTAACCTGGACAATTCTTCCACCTAAAAAAAGAAAACGTTAGTTTCTTACTTTTCTGTAGTTGGGCCTTTGATTTAATTTGTTTTGTGATTTGTAATGAAACTTTAGCTGGAGTTAATCTTTAAAATAATTAGCCTTTACACAATTCTGATTTTTCGGGTGAGAACAAAACGGTCTACTCTGAGTCCTAATGTAAATATTATTGTACATCTGTCAAACAAGCTGAAACATATTCTACATAGAGCTTGAGAAGGCATCCTTTAAGCCTGAGACAACTGCAGCAGATTGCTTATGAAGAGTGGGCTAAATACCTGATGACAGGTGCAGAAGTCTCATTGATGATTTGGGGGGAAAAGAAACATTGATGGCAGTGATTGCTGAAAAGGCTGTTTAATAAAATATCATTAATGTCATTTTTGTTAGTTCATTTTAAAGATAATTCTGTTGGATGAAAATAGAAAGCAATCCTACATTTTGTTTGTATTTTTGTTCTTTGTATAAGTGTCTCCATCATCACTTGAAGCTGCCGCTGTTGTTTCGAGAGAAAAATGGCGACTAACAGCTGCGAAAAATGTGAAAATCTGGTGTTTCTATTCTTTCATTGTGTTGCCTTAATCAAATCACGAGAGCAACACTTGGAAGACAAAGATGTGATTTTGACATGATATCTGAGAATATCACCTATTGTTTTTCACTAGCATAGGAAGAGAGCACATACAATGTCAGTGTCACCTTTTTCCAAGTTTTTATTTTTTTCTGAATTGTATAGAAACTGCTGCATTTGAAAGCTCTACAACACCCATTGAACTTAAAAGCAGTACAAAGTAGAAAGGGAGAATCGGTTAAGTGTCCAAGACCTATCTGTCCGGAATGTGTGTATCATTAAAAAAAAAAGAAAAAACAACTAATGATGGTTTATATTTAAATATCCTTCAACTCTATCTATCTATCTATCTATCTATCTATCTATCTATCTATCTATCTATCTATCTATCTATCTATCTATCTATCTATCTATCTATCTATCTATCTATCTATCTATCTATCTATCTATCTATCTATCTATCTATCTATCTATCTATCTATCTATCTATCCATCCACTTTCTAAGCTGCTTATACTCACAAGGATAAGGACTGCTGGAGCCTATCCTTACTCTCATTTGGCAGTAAGCAGCGTACAACCTGAACTGGTTTGCAGCCAATCGCGGGGCACATAGAGACAGGCAACACTCGCACTCACAATCACTAAATTGTAATATATAGTACTGTGAATTAACTGTAAATTTTGGGTATGTTTTCTCAAGATCTTCTCCTAAATTAAATTAGTGCAGGATTTCACAAACTGATGATTGGAACCGAAGCATGCATGCTCAGTATTACTGCTCCTCTGAGTCACACCTGTACTAATTACAGATCGGTGGCGATGATTCAAAAAAGGAAAAGACCCCCTCCCCGGACAAGTCTGGAAAAATTAACAAATATCCAACCCTGTAGTGTGCAAGTGCAAATGTACAAGCAATCTTACACAGCAGCAACTAGACCCTTGTCTGTGTACATAACCTCCCTGTAATACTCACCCGTGGGAGGCACTTTGGATGCCTTGGCAGCCCATGTGATACATTCTATAGTTAAGTCCCTCTGGTGCATTTGTCTTTGGATCAAACATTTCACTTAAACCAATGACTGTGAATAAAGGCGAAAACCAGCAAATATTAATTTCAAACATTTCAGATCAGTTTTTCAGTGGCACAATGATTCAGTCCAATGTCACGGCACTTTATAATAGCTCATATATATGTGGCCGGCACGGTGGTGCAGCTGTAGAGCTTTGGCCTCACAGTTCTGAGGACCGAGGTTCAAATCGCTGCCCTGCCTGCGTGGCGTTGGCGTGTTCTCCCCCTGCCTGCGTGGGTTTTCTCCGGGCACCCCGGTTTCCTCCCACATCCCCGAAACATGCATTAATGGGAGACTCTAAATTGCTCCAAGTTGTGATTGTGAGTGCAACTGTTGCTTGTCTCCATGTGCCCTGTGATTGGCTGGCAACCAGTTCAGGGTGTACCATGCCTCCTGGCCAATGACCGCTGGGATAGGCTCCAGCACTCCCGCGACCCTCGTGAGGGCAAGCGGCTCAGAAAATTGATGGATGGAAAGTCCTGAAACTAACAACAAAAACAAAGCATTAAAGACATAAAAACTAACAAACCTGCGCTAAAATCTAACAAAAAAATAATTGAATTTGAAAATGTAAAAACAAAATAAAATTTAAGAAAAATTGAAAATCCCAAACTATTATAATCTTTCTCCTGATACCGATCCATTGCGAGTGAGCTACATCAAAGAAGAGGTAAGTATCGTGAACCTTCATTCAACTGCGTACTTTTTTTTCCAAGTTGTAAACTCATCAGCTCAAGGCCTTTGTCTTTTTAAACTAATACAGCTATGGACTATATCCTGACTGATTTTTGTTCTGGTGAAGGTCTTTACTGGTGTATTATTTCAAATGCCATCAAATCATTAATGTCCTTTTGGATGCCAACGAAGTAGAGAAATGACTCACAATATTTCACTCTCTGACATCACAAACCTAATGGCTCCTGTTAAATTATAAATGACTCAATTAGAATTAAGATGTAGGTGATTTGTTACATCAATGCATTAACACTTTTTAGTGATGCTAATTTCCATTAGCTCGTCTCTGGTGTTTGGCATTGCATTTTAGCATTAACATTGCCCGCTGTCACGTTTTGGTTGGACATTTTGGTGATAAAACATGTAATGTTGAATCCCATTTTATGTTTGTGTCAGATTTACAATAAACTTCAATTAGAGTAAAAGTAAGTAAGTTTCTTTCAGCTTGTCCCTTTCGGGGTCGCCACAGCGTGTCATCTCAGATGAACGCACATATATGTTTGGCACAATTTTTACGCCAGATGCCCTTCCTGATGCAACCCTTCTCAGGGAGTGGAGGCCCCAGTGGGATATGAACCCACAACCCCTGGTTTACCAAACCAGTGCTCTAACCACTAACAAATAAAATAGCTTGAAGGAAGCACAGTCTGCCTCTTGTTTTGATAACGGAGTTAGCAAGAATCTTTGTTTCCTTAGTGGTGTTACACGATATCCTCCCATTTCTTGACAAGTGAGAGAGAACAGGTGCTCAGGAATATCTTTTAGTGCATTTAATACCTTGCAAGTGTATTTTAATGAAATGTGTTAAACGTCTCACAAATGACATGGTCTCTTAATCACAGCCTTGGGTAAGTCTCGAACGTTTGACCTCCTATAAACTGATTCATTGTCTATAGAGTATTATAAGACAGTCACATATAATTTATAATTTTTTTCCCTGTAGTCATTCTAAGACGTCACGATCGCACGTTAAAGCATTTTTATGAGTGACAAAATGGCGCTGAGTCAGAATTTCTTCCTTCAGCTGTATTCTGCTTGAGCGAATAAGAGTCATCCAAGTAATTGTGACGTGGTTTGACCTAGGACAGTATCCTCTGAGCACGTCCAATTCCACCTCAATGGGTGCATATTGCCACTTATGCACTTAAGAGAAGCATACTCTCTCTCCCCACTCGTTTGCATCCTCTCCGTCGATCTTGCAGTTGTCTCAACATTTTTTTTGCATCTCACACTCCTCTCAGTACTCACTTTTTACTTTCTCCCTTTACTGTCTGTTCCTCCAGCTCTTTCGATTTGTGCTCATGAATTCTTTATTATGAGCCTAGTTATAATTTAATGATCAGAAGAAAGAAGCAGAGGGACACGCTCCTGCTTCTTTGTTTTTCTTAAATTTGCGCAGTCATGACATGTTGCAGCCACATAAGCTTTTGAACAAAATTGAATTTGACTTAATTTTAATTACAGCGATACCCACCTAAGTTTGGCTGGCAACTCCTGGAAATCAGTCCAAGTGCCAGCATTTTGGAAATCTAATAAATACTCATGATTTACCAATAACAAGTCTGGATGCATCACAGAGAGTGCCTGCAGACACACCATATCTTCTTTCTATACTACACCGTACTGTGAGGTAGTATTCCTAGTCAATGGATGGAAGGGACATAAACCTGACATGATGGAGAGAATGTGAGGTATCAAGTGGGAAAGACAGACAACACCGTGGACTGGATGCCAGTCAGTCACAGGCATTGCTCGATATTAACATACCAGCCACTGTGGCTAGTGGTTTCCGAGAGGTACCAGCCACTCAGCTTTTTTACTAGACATAATTTTGACGTTGTATAATTATTTCAAAGATGATTTTAGCTTGATTAGAGACCTAGATTTAACACCTTTATAAATGTAAATTATTTGACCCCTGCGCACAAGCAAAACAAGACTACATAAATGTTAAACGCGTCAAGAACCAACATACATATCAGACTTCTGAGTCTGAACCACAACACAGACTGACGATTCACTTTTAAAATACAAAACTGTATTATGATGGAAAAAGAAATTCATTTTTAGCATTAGATTTCAGCTGGACCTTATCTGTATAATCATTTGATTTGCCTAGAGCAATTGGCATTCTGCTTTTCCCAGGTTGCCTTTGCAACAAGTGAACAAAGAGTTGCTGTGACTGAGACTTTTTTTTTGTTTTTGTAAATAGCTGATGTGACAAGTTGCTTTCCTTTGTCAACTCAAAAAAAGTTGTTCTGTCAATTGACTGTCAGCTGTCGTACTCAACTTGTACTGTATGTCGGACTAGGTTGGTTTCAACTACCGCAGACAAATTCCTTGTGTGTTGTTTACATACTTGGTCAGTAAAGCTGATTCTGTTTCTGATCAATGACAGCAAGGGTCCAGTTGTTAACTGTTTCCAACTCAAATAAAGATCTTTTATCCATATCACCAACGTACCTGCTTAACCCTAGAGAACCCAAGACATCCAAATCCTCTTGAGATTTGATGTTCTAACTAAATTAATCAATAAGCATCAAAGGAACACAAAAACATCACATTTGGAAAAATTTACTAATTTACTTCTGGTTTGGATAATGGGTCACATATGACCCAGTGGGCCTTAACTACCAACTACTGTACAGTACAGTAGTAACCAAATGTGAGACGTTGGGCTTTAAGGGTAAAAAGAGTAACTGTGATGGGTTGTGTTTCTCCAGTGGGCCCTGAATTACACTGGGTCATATGTGACCCCGTGGATTCTCTAGGGTTAATAGTACTACTACTAAATACTTTTCAGTCCATTCCATTTGGAATTGACTGTTTTGAATATTTCATTTCTGACTTTGAGACATTTTGAAGCCAGTCTTTTTTTTCCTAAAAATTTAAAGCAAAAAGCAATGAAGTTTCATCCTCCTTGGCACTTTTTGTATTTATACTTGGATTTTGGTGTGAGCCAGTAGAGCCTTTGTTCACATGTATGAGCATCTACACACTGTATGTACTGTTTAGTACACTTGGACAAACTTTAAATCATGGGTTTTGTATCGGCATGATTTTATTGATCTCTGTAAACAGATAGATAGTACAACAAGCTATATAAAAATTAAATAATAGTCTGGTAGTCCATATCAAAATACATTTCAAACAAGCCATGAGTTGAATAGGCCTGGTTTACGTATGTCGAATGCTATTTAAGAAAATACATCCATCTATCTGTACCACTTTTCCTCACTAGTGTCGCGGTTGTGCTGGAGGCTATCCCAGCTACGTTTTGGGGTCAGGATACCCTGAACTGGCCACCTATCAATTGCAGGGCATACATGAACAAAAAACATTCAAACTCACATTTACACCTATGGGCAATTTAGTCTTCAGTTAACCTAACATACATGTTTTGGGGATATTGGAGGAAAATGGGGTACCAGGAATAAACCCATGCAGGCATGGGGAGAACTGTAAACTCCATAAGCACTAACCTATATGCCTTTTCAGTGAATAGTAGATACCCTCCGTGGGGGATTTTTTTGTTTGTTTTTGTAAGAGCAAACTGCGACTAGATAGGGGGGTTCACTTTCTTGTCATCAGTGGCCATGGATAAATAAACCAGTGAGTATTCATTTTTGCATTGTTGAAAGCAGCATCTCAGCATGAAGACCAGGACAGTGTATTTTTGTGTGACGTGAGGATGGATACATTGGGATTTAGCCATCCATTTATTTCAACATTGCTTATCCTTGTTAAAGTGACGAGGTGCTGCAGCCTATGCCAGCTGGCTTTAGGCAAATGCCAGACTACACCGTGAACTGGTCACCAGTCAATCATACGGCGCACATAGACACCATTATTGAGTGGGAACTGAACCCACAATGCCTTCACCAAAGTCAGGGGAGTGTCCCAGTACACCATCAGTGACCGACTCGTTTTTGTTTAATTTTGTCAAAATATTTGGAAGAGGCTCGTAGGAACATTTCTGCATTGAACCACAATTATCCCCTCTTTATCATTAATTAAGGCTGTGTTACAACCAAAATGTTAAACATTTGTCGAAATAAGCAAGCACAGGCCTCCAAACATTGACATCCTTGACTCTGTCAAAAGTTGGCATCTCTGCAATTGGATCTGCAGTAGTTTGTCATTTGAAAATTGCACAAACCAGAAATTTGATATGACATTGCAAATATGTCTGGTTTGGAAAAAAAAAATACATGTAGCACAATAGCGCACATCAAGAACATGAATAGACCACCTTGACCTGATAAAGAATCAACAGTTCCAGCCCTAGCGGTTTTGATAATGACCCGAGTGGCTTCTTGTGGTGCGTCAGGCTAATGGCATTAATATTTGTGTGGGCCATAAATAATGCTAACAAATAACAGCATGGAAGGAATTAATGAAAAGAAAACAGAAGTGGAGCAGAGAGATGCATGGTTTTATAGTGTAACGACAAATTACCCTGTGGGGAGGGCTGGTGAGGATAAGGGGGCTTCAGTATCGTCATTATTCTGTACAGAGTGCGGTCTGGCTAACACCTGTATTTCCTTCAGATCGGCTTCACCCTAATTAGCCCACACACACCCTGGGGATCCTCTGACACACGGGCACAGCGGGGGGAGATATGCAGGGAGAAAGTAGGGAGGGCATACACAATTTAAAAGAGAAAGTATTGGAGAACGGTTGGAATTGCGAATTTTTTCCAATATGTGAATAGGAGTGCAAATTGATTAAGAACTATAAAATGATATTTTGAAATAGAAAACATCCTTGTGAACTACTGCAATTAATTTATTCACTGCCATTCATTTATTCTCTTCAACTGAAATCAAACTGCTTATTGCCATTGACAAATACATTCTTGAAGTGGGCATAGAAGAGTGTCTAGGCCAGCTTCTTTGTAAAAATTTAAGCTCCCACATAACTGTTCGACAGACAGCCGCCAGTATATGGCAGCACTCGCTGCCTAGCTTTTGATTTGAGATCAGCAGAGCTTTCCAGTTGAAATTGAAGAATAGGGGGTGGATCTGAGTCATTTACATCGATTAAGAAGGAGCGAAATGCCAACACTTAAATTTAGGCACATCACACTCAAATGGAAAATGTATATGTATAGAAATGCCGCTGACTTCCCTGGGCCTGAGCTCATCTGAGATGGACTGATGTGAAGTGAAAAAGTGTGTTGTGGTCTTCCTATTCCACATTTCAAATTGTTTTTTGAAATCATGGACGTCATGTCCTATAAGCCAAAGAGGAAAATGACCATCCGGATTATCAGCACAAAGAAACAGTATCTATGATGATCTGGGGGTATTTCATGTGTGTCATATGCTGCCATCCTATTCATATTTTTTCCATTGACATCCCTGTATATTTCAGCAAGGCAATGCCGAACAGGATTCTGCATGTTACAGTACAACTCCATGGTTTTGCAGTAAAAGGGTGTTCGTATTAGACAGCCATTGAAAATGTGTGGTACATTATGAATCACAAAATACAACGACAGAGCCTCTGGACTGTTGAGTACTAGTAAAGTTGTACTACATCAATGAAAAAGGGGTAAGAAGTCCACCTACCAATCTTCTGCCATTAGTGTCTTCAGTTCCCAAATACTTATTGAATGTTGTTAAATGTAAAGGTGATCTAACGTTGGTAAACATTAAAGATCTAGTCTTTGTAGTGCATTGAAAATAGGTTGAAGGATTTGTATTTTATTGTATTTTGTTTTTGTTTTGCATGTCACAACGTTATTGGAATTGAAGTTTAGTTCTGTATCTGTTGATGAATTATTTTGCCATAAAAAGCCCTTTCGCAGTCGCGTTTGTAATTGTTTCACAGCAGGGGTCGGGAACTTATGGCTCACGATCCATGTCTGGCTCTTTTGATGTTGTATATGGCTCATCACTACATACTGTACAATGTCATTTCTGTCACATAGGCAATGCAAATGAGCAGAGACAGTTTGTCATAGTGGGGTTGCCGTAGTTCACCGTCGCAGTCGATGTCCGCAGGCGCAGAAGGGTCCAACGCAGAGCAGGTACGAACAACTAATAGTGCAAACGATCGCTTAAAGAAAAAAAGATAGGGAGTTCTGCAGTTTTCGGCAAGACTGGACAGCCAATCACACACATCAATCACAAAGCATTGGTGCCTGATGTTGCCGATGAACTTTTTGACAACTTTTCGCATAAAGACAAGATAATCAAACTAATAAAAGACATGCTATTGTTGGCAAGAATTGTTCACCATCGTACCATCGTTATGGCAAATCAAATTGAATTCCGTTCACATTTAACAGATGAAAGTCTCAATGCCCGCATGACGCTTAACCTAACGACAAATGAAAGACTATAAACCCATCAGCAAAACCATGCAGCACCAGAAGTAACATTAATGGTAAGAAGTGCTTTTGTCATCATTGGTTAGCAACATCATAACAAAGTTATTTTAAAGAATTCAGACTTATTGTAATCTAAAAGTGTTGATTCTACATAAATGCTCAAATACACCTTTATTTAGTTTTGAAAATATTGCATGGCTCTTTTGAAATTACATTTTGGCATTAATGGCTCTCTGTCTAAAAGGTTCCTGACCCCTATTTTATAGTTTGAGGTTTCATGAAAACATTTGAAAAAAAGTGTGGTGCTCATGCTGTGAAAGAACACTAGCTTCTGCTAATCTTGGAAAAATAGATGCTCCAAAAATGGAGGACTTTTTTTTTTTAGTGCTGGGAGTGAATGAGTTAAGCCCGACGTTGAATTTAGTAAATTCCTGGTTCATTCCCGTTAATTTCCATAGAATGTTTCCAACTTTGAAATTCCCAGTATTTTGCAACCCTATAATATATGGCATCACCGGGTAGTGTTTATTGGCTTCAGTGGCAAGGGTAGTCTTAAGCAGGCTGCTCCAGCAATCTGTGAACTGACTTCTGTTGACAGCTGTGAGAACTACAGGCTGAGAGATGCAGGAGTCAGTTTCATTTGCACTCACCCCGTGGTTCGGAAGTGTGAAATGAAATGTTTATTAATTTCTGATGTCACTTTGCCTCTTGTTAAGAACACGTGAAACACCTGCCCACATTATGACATGCTGTGAGGATCCAAGACTGCCAACCGATGTCGTTGACAGACGCTATGTGCAGGTCCATGTCTTCCTGATTTGTCTGAGTAATACCTAGTAACACGTTTAATAACTTTGACCTCTAATTTTCCTTTCAGCTGTCAGTTTCCCCACTCTAAATTCATGCATTAAAGGTTTTATACTTAGTGTTTTTTTTTTTTTTTTTTTTTTTTACATCCACTCATTCATTTATTTTCTATACTGCTTATACACACCAGCATCATGGGTGAGCTCGAGGGTACCCAGCTGACTTCGGACATAATTTTTACATTGTGAACAAACACACATGGGAGAGACAAATGATAAACATTGTTGGCTCAGGGTTTGAGTGAGCAAATGAGTCTATTGTCACAATAAAGTTTTTAAAAACCAACAGGTAAAAGACTACACAATTTGGATACTTATGGCCATCAACTCTGTCAAAATATATTAAGCCTACTCTAAAACAATACATTTAAGTAAAGCATGTTCATAATGAATATAGAGGTTTATAATGGAAATTACTCACGATTTTGGTGTTTAGTGTGGAATTCATCCTTGATCAATTTGAAGGGAGACAAAATGGAGTGCACTCCATGTCTCCAACCAGCAGAGGCAGCATTCATTCATTTCAGTGTCCACTAGTTTACTGTATAAAGAAGTACAACACGGCATCAATTACTATATTATAAGATTTGGCCCTTCCTCCGGGCTAAAGAAGCGAGCAATTAGTACTAGTGCTGGTCTATATATTGTGATGCTGAGTTCAATCGATATTTTATTAATGGTACATATGGAAATAGGAGATTGTCGTTTTTATTTTATATACTTTTTGCAGGTTGGGAGATTTTGTTGCCCTCACGAACGTGTCCCAGCAGCTCTTGTTGCATAGAGACAAGATGGCAGAGAAGTCACTAGTGGCTCGCGACTCGGGAATGAGAAATAGACCCAAAAAGGCACACAAAACATAATTTGGAGACAACTGTAGGCTTTAAAACATGGTTGAAAGATTTCACATAAAGACAGGCATATCTGTGGAAAATCACCTCAAAATGAAGAAAAGGAACAAGTATGATGCTTGTACCATGCAAAAGAGAACCAAAGCTCTGTGCTGCTCGTGTAACCTCGACAAAACAACACTATGAACTATGTAGTTATCATGAGGGCAGTTGAAGTGTTTGCATTTTTTTTGCTCTGTGAGCATGGCAGGAACATCAGTTCACTGATCATGGACAAGATAGTGTTTCACCGGTTGTTTACGTTAGCACTAACAACCAGCCATCGCTGTCTGAACTGTTTGTTCCAGACAGTCTGATTTGGTTAGCATGGCATTCTCAAGAATCAGTCTTGTATTTCATTTTTTATTTACTACATTTACAGATCAAATTTTTCAGATTGTCAAATTTTTTGTAACTTTGGTTGGTTTCATATTCAAGGTAATCTAATGGCACTTTGGGTACAGTGTATAGTATTTATGAACGTTGTTAGTGTTATTATCAGGGATGAGAATTTTCCGCCGATCGGTGGATTTCTGACTTTTTTAGACCTAAATGACCATTCTTGAGATAAGCGCAAATCCGTTGAAAAAAAAGTACGGGGGGGGGGGGGGGGCTGGCAGGGGGGTAGGGCACCGTGCGCCTGCCTCTCGGTGATGGGCTCCGAGCTGCAAGTTCAGCTCAGTGCTAGCACCAGCACTACTATCATATGACGTTCTAACTTGCTCGGTTGTGTAAATATTTGCATTTTGCGACATAAACATTAAAACTCGTTTGCAGCAGATTACTTGATTGGACAGAGTTATACACTATAACGATCTAATCGTGTTAGTGGTTAATTGAGTTTCACCATTGCCATGTACATGTGTTCTCGGTTCTCAGAAATCGCAGTGTAACTTGTTAGTTAGCCAAGTGATAGCACGAACTGAGCGACGGTGTGTTCATAGTTTTACGATGCCGAAAGTGTTAGAAAAAAAGGATGAAGATCGAGCGAGGGCAATTAACAAGGATGCTGGAATCAACAACTGTTTCAGACGGGCATGGCTTGAAAAAATTGTAACCGTGCAGATAGGACCGAAAACGATATGTCTAAACAACACATACAAAAAGTGGACATTCCCGGCAATGTGCTGTGCACTCTGTGTTCCGATTTGTGCTCAACCACCCCCCCACCCCCATCGAGAGACATTATCAGTTTTTTTCCAAATCGGTTATTCTCATCCCTGTATTATCAATAGCTAATTGAGGAACCAGAGGCAAATTAACTTGAATTTATTGTACTAATTTTTAATCATTAAATACTTTTCTTTGACCTTCTTGGCTTCTTTCTTGCACAATCACTTTGTGCATGTGACTTTGCTAGATTTACATTACCATATATTTTTACAAATAATAATGGTTATAAAAAAAAGGCAATAATTTGTCTATTAGTTCCCCAAATCTGCTGGGACACTGGCAGTGTGTAAGTGTGTGCGTTCCCAGTTAGGATGGTTAGATGGGAGGTACTGATCTCACACACACTGACTATAAAGACGAGCACAGATCATGTTTCAGGACCGCACACACGCACACTACAGCATTTTTGTCTGATGTAGTAGTAACATCAGTCCTAAAAATTACCAGAACAAATTAACAAAATAAATACATCTACATCTTTAATTATGGCCTTGCCTTGTTAAAGACCAAATGTAAGCCATTCATATTGTTAGGAGGACCTGACACATGGTTTCCAGTATTTGCTGAAGATTTATGCGTGATTAATGTAATGCCTCCCACAAACACACTGTACATCCTGCCGCTTGCTTTCTGTGTATTTGTAGATCTTAAGTAACTTTAAGGAGCCACATCCATATCCTGTTTTATAAGACAATATTAGTTTTAACTAAATCATGAAAAAAGATTTCTTCAAAATGAACCCATACTTATTTAATGACAGCGTAGGGTAAAAGAAGCAAATGTAATGCAATGCCTTTGTGGTTTATAAATACCATGTATGTTCAGTGTCCATAAATAAATGTCACTGCCCTCCGACGTTCTCAATGGGTGGTTTGTGGCGAACGTAGGGATCCTATTTCAAAACAGACAAGGTGTTAGCGCGAATGAAAGTGTGTTTACATAGTCGTGTGTGTGCGCAGTTAAAATCATAGTTTTCCTTTTCCGTAAGAAACTGCAACACTGTGGAAAAATACACCGCTTAGCCTCAACAGAATGAAAATATGCACATCAAACTCAAGAACTGTATTCTTACAATAATTAAGGTAAAGTGGTGCTTTCAGATACAAGTGACTTGTCTTGGTAGTTTTTAAAGGTCGATTTTTTTCAATAATATTACAATTTATGATTATTATTTTGCATAGCTTTACCTCAGCAATGTCCATTTAGCTTAGTTTTAACAAACTGCTAGACATCGTTCACGGTCAACAAATTGTCATCATGAAAGTGTATAAGTGGTCATAAAGATGTGGCCAATATACAGTTATTGTAGACGTTTGCATGTGTAAAATAGTGCAGTTGTCATTTTTTCCCAATTATCTCAGTACTGAGGTGTTAATAAAAATCACTTCCTCTTCAAATTGTCCCCTCCAGAAATCCCTCCTTCTACTCCCGCCTTTTTGTTTTTACCCCACCTTTTCTTTGCTCTGCTCTCCACTGAGACTGATCTGATACTTCTGTCGCGGTGACAGAAGTAGGCTGCGCTTGCCCAATCAGTGACAATCTGCATGGTAATGTGTGGCAGGGGCGGGATAATGAAGTTCCCAGCTTGCCGACTGGAAGGCTATCCTCCGGTGTGCTGAGTGATTTATCTCCTCTGTCAAGAGCCAGAACAGCCAGGACTTGTCCTTCCCCTCGGTCCCTGGGAACAGGAGTCAAGTCGAGCCAGAAAAGAGATGGCGCGAACAGAAGGTCCAGGTTGCCAGCAAAGCCTCAGAAACATGAATGTCATATTGTAAAAAACAATAACATATACATCAAATACTCCTAAAACTCTTAAGTGCTGTTTATTTTGATAGAACAAAAGTGGAAAAGCAGTCATATACTGAAACTTTTCACTTACACTTACATATATATTCATTTGTCCTCTATGCCGTTAACCTATCCATCACACCCAGCCTGCCCCAAGCTCAACCAAATGCAAAATAAATTCCTCTTATGATTTATAACACACAAACAAAAGATGCTATTGTTTTTCATCCCCAAACCCCCCCCCCTCCCAAAGTCAGTCGTGTCACTTATGTCGAGACAGGATGCACATAATAAATCAAACATTAAGATTCAGGAAGTGATTGTTAATTAATCGCGTTAATGCAGACGGAGCAAAAAGAAGTGCACAACTTGGCCTCAACCAGCAGAGGTGCTTTTGAATTTGTCTCAACTAGCTTTCCGCCCTAAAGAACAGCATGGCATCTATGGCAAGTAGCATGCACACAGACTTCCACTATAGCAGTATAAATACAGTTACTGCATGTCGCTTTTGTCGGAACCTTTCCCACGACACTTTGGCTGTGATGCGGGAGACAACCCTGGACTGGTCATCAGCCAATGGCAGGGCAAGATAGACAAATGTCGGTGCACATTTGAAGGATAATCTAAAGTCTTCACTGAAGCTAACGTGCATGGTTTTATGAATGTGTGAGGTAAACTGGAAGACCCAGAGAAAACCCACTGAGTGAGCATGTGGGGGAGACCCAGATTCGAACTCCATTATCAGAATTGTGAGGCAGATGTGCTTGATTCCCAAAACCGCGACCAACAATGAACAGCCAAGGCTGGGCAATCGTCACCTGCAAATACTGGGACACAGATCACAGGTCAATTTTATTTCAATTGAATTAAAAATTTGTTAATTTGTAGCACCGTTAAAGTCTCAATGTGGGTGTTTTCATTCATTTATGGATTCTATACTGTTTCATAATGATGACATATTCCTCACGCTTATTGTCATTCCATCGACATTTCGTTTAAAATGGATGTGGTAGTAATGTAATTTTAATTTGCGTCTGAAGTTTTAGGATAAAAATAATGACACTTCGGATACCCAGCGAATTATGTTCCAACTTTTTCAGTGCTTGGAGTCCATCTTTTCATGTGGTATGCAGCTCTGACTTTATTTTCCATTCATCTATCAAGTAATGGGTGCTTGACGGCTTGAACTATAATAATAATTTAATGTGCTAATTTTCTTTATTTGGTGGTATCTATTCAGGATTTTCAGATGCCCAAAGTAGATTTGTTTTCACTTGTTACCCCCGCAAAGCCCATTTAAATCTTCATCAGATGCAACCTTAAACAACAATTTAAATTAGTGCAATGAAGTACATAATGAGTTTATTCAGGTAATTAAAAGTTCATGATGAAACTTGTCTGATTCTGTGAGGAACATGTGTCCATGTGGCCAAGAGTCAACAAAATGTTTTGATTCCAAATTTGACTCCAAAAATCTGGAGTCCTGTTTGAAAATCGAAATTTTAATTACCGTGTTCAGGAAAATACTATCAATAATGACCTTTCCATATAAGAAAAAAATAATTATTGCCTTCCAAAATGTGTCTAATATTTGTGATATTGTCAAGTTTAGCGAAAAGAACTTACATAGGGCTAGAAAACAAAAATAGGAAAGATGCATAATTTTTTTTTTTTTTTTTTTTTGGTAACAAAATCTAAGACACTGCACACTCCGGTAGAAAACATACACTAAAGTCAAGACAGCAGATTTTAGAAAATAACCAACAGGGTTTTAGCCCCAATATTGCCCTGAAGTGCTATCGTGGATGACTTCCCAGATTCGGACGACTTACACTCTTTTGTCGGGAAAGACAAATCTACTTGTGTTGTGTCCCCATCCCAAAATTTTGCCCTTCGATAACCCTATGATGCCATAATTAAATATCAAATATACCGTAATTTTCGGCCTTTGACTTTTTTCACACGCTTTAAAACCCTGCGGTTAATGCGGTGATGCAGCTAATGTGTGCATTTTTTCTAACTGCCACAAGGGGGCAGTCGAGCAGAAAAGGTAAGACTGAGACCGGTGGAATATATGTTCCGAGGATATGACTTTTACCGGCCCTGTTAGTGGTGTGCTAGCATTAGCGCTGTGCTAGCATTAGCGCCGTGCTAGCGTGTTGCTGCTATGTTACTGCTGTGTCTCAGTGATATTTACCAGTAAATTTTATTTTAACCGGCCCTGTTTGCGTTTGTGTTACTGTTAGCATAGTGCTAGCGTTAAAGTCTTTCTGTGTACAGTCTTTCTTTGTAAATATCTCGTGTTTTAAAGCGGGTTTCAATGTGGGCACTTGCGGGTTTTACACAGGTATGGCAAATGTATGTACCAAATGGTATTTCCTTTACAAATGTACTCGATGGGGCTTGTTACCAGGTGTGCTCTGTCGGCTTGGAATTTCGGTATTTGTTTTTTTGTTTTCGTCCGTTTAGCTTCACATGTCAATGACAGCCCTCCAACAGCACACCTTTACGCCATCCAATAGTTTTGCGTATTGTAACCAGTGCTTCCCCTTCCATACTTGATGTTGTCACCATACTTTGTCACTGTTGTCAACATTTATTCTCGCACATGAGCCGAGGTTTACCAGAGCTTTAAAGGGGAAATTCAGTGCTTTGCATGAACAGTGTATCCAATAGGTCCAGTATTATTTACCCTATTTTGACAATGTGATGTTAAATCCTCTCTCATTTAATAGTGTTTTGAGAAGATTTTTATCGACAATTACGAATTTTCATAGATGCTGCCATTTTCGTGAGTCACATGACCTGTCCACGGATGTGACGTGAACCGTGCCACAACAAGGGCTTGATTACATGGGACACCATATTTATGCCCAGCGTTGATTTCTCTGATTTATCTCCCCCTGATGAAAAAATAGCAGTATCGGTTGACCTGGAAGATGGAGGAATACTTCCATACATATTTGAACCTGTGGCTGTAATTAATGTTGAATATTCGGATGGTTCCTCGGGCAGAATGACACGATGTCTGACGACCTCACTGATAACGATAGATAGTTAGCAGTATGTTGCCTGATTGCAAGCTGTATTGTATTAAAAGTAAAAGTACCCTACAAGCTCTTTTGAATGGACAGCCCACTCCTGAGCACCAGTGATGACAACATGGTTTCCTTGTTTTTGTTTTGTTCCACCTCAACATAATACAACCCATACAATCCATTGTCGCCATGATAATGTGTGTGTCTCGGCTCCTTGATGGCTAAAACCAGCTGATCACTTACCTGACAGCATCTTTTTCTTTTTTTTTTTTTTACCCAGGTCTAAGAAAGTTAAAAGAAAAACTGCTCCTGGGGAACTACCCGAGAAACTCCAGATCCTAAAATAACTTTCTTAGCACAAGCTGCTACTGGCTAGCTATCATAGTGTGTTCTCCCATGCCTGCGTGCATTTTCTCTGGGTCGGACGGTTTCCTCCCACATTGCAAACCCATGCATGGTAGGTAAATTTAAGACTAAATTATCCATAAGTAAGTGTGAGTGTGAATAGTTGTTTATGCCTGGTAGAGAATTTGTTCTTCACATTACACACATATACACTTTAAAGTGTGCTTGAATTTTTCTAATCTCAACAGAGGAAAAAATACAGAAGTTAAAATAATGTGATATGACAAGCACTAATCCCAAATATATTAAATTGAAATACTCTATTAAAAATGCTTAATCGCACGTACACAGAATGCCATCCTTCTTCTTCAATTTAAAACACATTTGTTGTATTGGGCCATAGCATTGTAGACAGCTTTAACTCAAAGTGATTCCAATTTTAGATTAATATGCAGTACGTTATATCATTACTGTTTACCTAAATGTGTGAGGGCTGTAGGCGCACAAAACACATCATTTGTCTGTGTCAAAAGGAAATGCTAGAAAACTCTTGTTCACTGCACTTTTGTTCACTCGTTATTAGCAAAGTCTGACAACTGCGTTCAAGAAGAGGAAGAATAAATACACAGTAATTAACTCATGACCTCTCTCATCGTGATAGAGGTCCGATAAATAGGGTTGAGCTATCTATTGAGTGAGTTGCAAGATTACTGAGGACGGGACATTCCCATCCTCATCATCCCTCACACCTGAAGCAAGCATCGGACCTGAGCCAACGAACCGTGAACTTAGGTTAGGCTCGGCTGTGTCTGTTTCACATCTTCGTCTTCTCATTCCATTACCATACTGTGGATCGTTTGTGTGTCAGTGTTTCATAGTGAAAACAATCTAACATTCAAGTGCTTGGAAATGTACACATATCGATGCAGAGTGCGGCCGCAACCTCATAGCTCTTTAGAAGCAGGCAAGGGTGACAGCATCATCTTGGCTTTCTTAATGAATGTCTCACTTCTCCCGGCACACTTGCTTAACTCCCCTTGCCGGCATCTAGCACCCCTCTGCCTGCGGGTCTTACATTTCACCAGTCGACAGCGACTGCCATCATTGCTATGACCTCATGGCCTCCTAACCTCGCCTGCAGGGCCGGTGTCACTTTGGTTATGGCAAAGGCTGTGGTCCTGGTGCTGGTGTCAGGGCAGTGAAGGGTAAATGGATTAATTGAAGCTAATGAGAAAGAAGAGGATAGTCATTAACATGCATGAGCATGTAAACCAAACAAACTACAAACTCAGCTACATTGACCATATTTGGTCTTGACTGAGATTTATTTGGTTATTGGTACAATTTTCTTTTCTTTTTCTAGTTCAACCTGATTCATGGCAAATTGTGATTTTAGCAAGGTTGCGCACAATTGTTTCTCAATTGCTGTCCTATTTTGTGAAGATCAGTTTGGAAGAATTAATTTGTTTTTTATTTTATTTTATTTTTTTGCCGAGACATTTGCCTTGAACAGCTTTATATATATATATATATATATATATATATATATATATATATATATATATATATATATATATATATATATATATATATATATAAACAGCTCTGTATACTACTTGGATCTGAATGACAATACTCCAACATAGGCTGGAGGTGTGTATGAGGTACACTGTACAACTGTACCAGTTTTTACTTATCCAGAATACCTACTGTATGTTTGGCGCTAGCTGAGGTATACACTCTCCTTAGAGCCAGTAGTTTAATGATTAATTACTGGTTAATTGGTGGTTTTCCCATAATAACAAAATCTTTTTTTTTTAAACTTGAAAATTCCAGTCTGGTCCAGAATATCATAATTTTTTTTCCCCTATTTTTCTTGTCTTGAGTGTTCCTTTTCTGTCACCACAACTTTTCATTGAGGAAATCCAATGCAGATCTTTCTCCATCCCCTTCTTGAGCAAGGTGACAATTACTCGGTTTCCAAGCTGAGGAGAGACACTCATCGACATGTATAAACTTTGAGGACCACTGACACAACACACACACACACACACACATGCACATGACACACAACATCCTCACTTCCTTGTACACCTTTCTACCATAAACTGAACATGTACAAGTACCACCCCCATATTGTCCCCTGCTGTTTTTCACTCACAAGCTTGAAGAAAGGAAATACAAGGGCTTGACAGACATAGACAAAGTCTCAGACATATCATTATCCCTGCATCTCCAATCAAATGGCTGAGAACCACAGCTTCCGCAGCCTTCAGCCCCATGAAACTCTAGCACCACAGACACTGACACACATTGCAAAGCCCATCTGCTTTTCATCTCATCCTTTACTAGCTGCGATAATTGTCACAGCCCCAGTATACAAGGTGTGTCAGACAAATTCCCGGACCTGCATTACAAAGCATGTTCTAAAGTAGCACTAAGCTGGGCCAAAAACGGTATGTAAAAAATAAAATGAATCAAACGGAATCAAACACGCTGAGGGGGTGATAGCTTGTACAATGTAAAATAACGTTAGGAGGCTCACCTTTATAATGTAATTATCGTGGACGATGATCATAAAAACAAGCACACAAGTCAACTTACCCTTGTTGGGCTGACGCCCGGTGAGAACATGCAACAGTTAACTGTAATAGGATAAGATGAGATGGGACAGAAAAGGTCGAGTTTAGTCGAATTGACAAAGTTAGAAAGCATCACTGCTGCCTCTAAAGGAAAACTTTGTTGCCGAATAACGTCCTCTCGTCATCCCACTGCTCCGTCTAAACTTGTCCCAATTCCCAAAAGACAAAGTTTGTCATATCGTGTAAATCATCTTGAGTTGTGGTGAAATACTTAATTCATTATTTCAAAGGCAATGCAAGTGTTACTTAAGAAGAAGAAAAAAACAAAAAACTATACACTGGATAATTGACCCCTCCGTGGATATTGCGCAATCCGCGTCACTGACCAATCAGAGGCCAGAGTTCTGCATAAACCGAAGCCCGTTTTTGCTCCTGCCATTTTCTCAGACAACATTGCATGGTCCAGTATAGGTTTAGTTAGCGTTTTATCGCGTATTTGGGTTATTTAACAAGAAATATGGTTAAGAGGTGTAGTCACGGACTTTGTAATAGTGATGACAGGTATCCTGAAAGGCTAGTTGGTGGAGTTCGATTCGTACCCTTTCCAAAACCGAAGACCCAGTACGAAAAATGCCTTCGATGGATCAAACTTTGTGGAAGACAGCATCATCAACTAAATCCATCTAATATCAACCGGAACACATATGTTTGCACGAAGGTATGCCCTATATTTGATTTTCAATACATGTCTCGTATAAACGAATTCGAAGTTCTTCGCTAGCATAACACTGCTTCGTGTGAACGATTGACACACTTATTCTTTGTTGAGCGATATTTAGCGATGATCGGACTGCACAAACGTATTGATTTCTTGCTGGCTCGCGCTCGAAGCTTAACCAGACTGTGTTTGCACGAAGATATGCCATAAATTTGATTTTTAATACACGTCTCGTATAAATGAATGAGACGTTCTCCGCTAGCATAACATTGCTACATGTGAACGATTGACACACTTATTCTTTGTGGAGCGATATTTAGCGATGATCGGACTGCGCAAACGTATTGATTTCTTGCTGGTTCGCGGCCGAAGCTTAACCAGACTGTGTTTGCACGAAGATATGCCCTAAATTTGATTTTTAATACACGTCTCGTATAAATGAATGAGACGTTCTCCGCTAGCATAACATTGCTAGGTGTGAATGATTGAATGAAATCAGAAGCATGCCGTCTCTCTCAGTTAAGAATGTATTGTATTTAGAATCTATAATATATCGTCGATTTGAATGAAATCAGAAGCATGGAGTCTGTCTCAGTTCAGAATGTATTGTATTGTATTTGCCATTTTTACTGTTTGTCTTACGTCAGCGCACGTGGCGTGACGTCACTTCAGGAGGCGTGGTTAAGTGCCTTGTACGGAGGGGTCAATTCAGGGACAGACTTAATTTGTACACATTTGTAAAAATTTATGATATCAAAGAAGGGGAGGCTCAAACAGGTTGATTATTTTCTACTGACGTAAATCCCAAAAAGTTTCATGTTCAATTATAAATTCAGACGAACCTCCGGCAAATCAACTCATTTTTGTTCTTTCTTTATTAAACTCGTTTCTATTACTGTCACGTCCCATCGGAACGAGAGGTAGGACCCAAATGCAGGAACTCGGAAGACGCAAGGTAGTTCAAGAAGAGACACGTTTATTGTATGCAGAGTTCGGGGATCGAGCAGGCAGTCCGGTGCACGGGGAAACAATGCAGGCAGAAGTGTCAAAGAGTCAGGCTTACAAGGTTGATCGGAGAACGGATGAAGGTCGGTACACACAGGTTCGATCGGGGAAACAAGAGTGCTGGAACGGGACATGAAGGTCAACGAACTGGCGGCTGACCAGTTGTCACTGGGTCCTAAATATACGGGGGATGATCAGCCCGCATGAGGCACAGGTGTGTGCCTCCCAATTAGCGCGTGCCTTAACGAAAAAAAAACCACACAATTAACACAGGCAGGGGTGGGTGGAAGAGGGTCCGGAGGAGGGCACGCCCCCCCCCTGAACCCCAGACTGGTGACCATCCAGGCCACCAAACACGAGGCGTCCGGGTGGACAGGTCAGGATTACGACCCGGACGCCAAGCACCAGGGTCCCCACGGGGCGATTCGGGCGGACGACCTCTGTGAGGAACCAAACGGCGAGGCAGGAACCAAAACGAGGCAGGCCACTGCTCCGGACGAGAACCTCCCACGCCATCGCCGCCCCCTCCTGGACAGCAGCTTGAGAAGGCGGCGCCATCGCCGACCCCTCCTGGACAGCAGCTTGAGAAGGCGGCGCCATCGCCGCCCCCTCCTGGACAGCAACGTGAGAAGGCGGCGCCATCGCCGCCCCCTCCTGGTCAGCAACGTGAGAAGGCGGCGCCATCGCCGCCCCCTCCTGGTCAGCAACGTGAGAAGGCGGCGCCATCGCCGCCCCCTCCTGGACAGGAACGTGAGAAGGCGGCGCCATCGCCGCCCACTCCTGGACAGGAACGTGAGGGCGTGCCCGTCACCGACAGAGCAGGAGTGTGGAGCGTCCGCGGGCCGGTCGCCACTGCCACTCCAGAGCACGGACGAGAAGCGGCTGTGGAGACGTCGCCACCTTCTGGACAGCAACGTGAGGCGGCATCGGGTCGGTCCCCACTGCCACGTGAGCTTGCAGTGCATCCGTAGAAACAGCAACGTTGGCGTGGCGCGGTGGCGAATCCGTTTCCAGGGCAACGTGAACCTGAGTAGGCGGAGAGTCACTCGAAACTGACACGTGTGCGTGTCTCGGGAGCGGGTCAGTTCCAACTGCCACGTGAGCTCTGCTCGGAACCGCCAACACTGCGACGTGCACTTGAGGTGGAGAGTCTGTTCCCACTGCAGCGTTCACTTGGCAAGGGGGCGGGTCGGTTTCCACGGCAACATGAACCTGAGCAGGCGGAGAGTCAGTCGAAACTGACACGTGGGCGTGTCTCGGAAGCGGGTCAGTTCCAACTGCCACGTGAGCCTGCATCAGCAGCGAGTCCGTCGCCGTTGCGACGTCAGAGTAGCTCGGCTTGTTCGCCAATCCTTGCCGGACCTGGGCCGTGAGAGCCGCCAATTCCGCGCTCTGCCTCTCTATCTGCGCCCGCATTTCGCGACAGAACGCCTCGTGGTTTGGCGGCTCCTCCTCCCTCTGGGCTGTAAGCTTCGCCACAAGCTGCGGATCTGCCGGTCTCACCGTTGCCGGCGAGGAGTGGGAGGACGGTGTCTTCGTTGCCGCGCAGCGAGAGACACCAGGGAGCGCCCGGACGGGGCGTCTCCTCTGGCCGCCACGCGGAGGTCCCGGGTAGATGGCCAAGCGGGTTCCCTCGTACTGATAGGTGCACTTGGATCTACCGGGCGAAGTCGCTCGGGTGCTGGAAACACGGGGAGGCGGGGCAAACTGACTGGGATCAAAAGCCGGGCAAAGAGACTCAAAATCGTCGGAGTCGTACTCAGGCAGCCGGGCATACAAATCACGGTCCTCCTCATATTCCGAAAAGTCAGAGTCCAGAAGAATATGAGGAGCCGGGCGGGTTGTGTTCGGGACGTATTCATACCTCGCTGGCGGAGCGTAAGACACGGAAGTGGAGGACGTCAAGGAGCCTACCCGGATTGGGCAGGCTTGGTCCTCCGGCAGATGGTCTACCTTGCGTCGGTCCCGGCGACGCCGGGTCTTTCCTGCTGGGTCCTGTATTGGCCAGTTCGTTCTGTCACGTCCCATCGGAACGAGAGGTAGGACCCAAATGCAGGAACTCGGAAGACGCAAGGTAGTTCAAGAAGAGACACGTTTATTGTATGCAGAGTTCGGGGATCGAGCAGGCAGTCCGGTGCACGGGGAAACAATGCAGGCAGAAGTGTCAAAGAGTCAGGCTTACAAGGTTGATCGGAGACCGGACGAAGGTCGGTACACACAGGTTCGATCGGGGAAACAAGAGTGCTGGAACGGGACATGAAGGTCAACGAACTGGCGGCTGACCAGTTGTCACTGGGTCCTAAATATACGGGGGATGATCAGCCCGCATGAGGCACAGGTGTGTGCCTCCCAATTAGCGCACCCGCACAGCTTGTGCTGGAGCGGCAGGATCATGACAATTACATTGTTGATTGCAAGCCTAGATACAATAATAAAAAAAGTCTGTTTGCAAAACATGTTGGAGTGCTGAAAATGTCCATTTTAAAATTGCTCTGCTTGGTCAAGTATGGTAAGAAGACAACTATCTTGTCATGATTGCTAAGTCAATGTTTTAAAAGACCAAAGACTGCTTCTCAAATGTTCCTCAAAAATTATGAGTTTGCATGGATGTCAAAACAAAACCATAACAGTCTGAAAGCTGCACAGTCACACCCGGTGGGATCCCCCCACAAATAATATCATTCTAACCAACTCATTTTTCTCTGGCGACACCGTGGAGCAGTTGTAGCGAATTGGCCCCACAGTTCTGATGACCCGGGTTCAAATCCTGACCCCGCTTGTGTGGAGTTTGCATGTTCTCCCCGTGCCTGCGTGGCTTTTCTCCGAGCACTCCAGTTTCCTCCCACATCCCAAAAACATGCAGTCAATGGCGACTTTGGATTGCCCGTTGGCATTATTGTGAGTGCGATTGTTGTCTGTCTCCATCTGGCCCACAACTGGCCGGCAACCAGTTCAGGGTGTACCTTGTCTGCTGCCCGATGACAGCTGGGATAGCCTCCAGCACTCTCTCTGTCGTGGCATCCACGTCTCGTGGTCATTTTATACTCTGTTGGTTTCATGATCATATATAAGTTATGTCAACTTCAAATTGTGGTATATGCCCTCTATTTTTTTTACTTGTAGGTGAAACTGTCTATAGGTGTGACTGTGAGTGCGAATGGTTCTTTGTCTACATAGTATGTTCCCTGCAATTGCTGGTGACCAGTACAAGGTAAAGCCAGCATCTGCTCAAATTCAGATGGGATAGGCTCCAGAACACTTCCGACCCTAATGTGGATACATTACAGAAAATGAGTGAATGGATGAATCTTCTCTAAGAGGCCATACTCCCTCTGAATGTTCTGAACTTGTCTTGATGCCGGTTAGGAAAAATGATTGGAGTAGTTTCCAAAGCTGCGGATTTCCCCTCGCTGAGTCTCGTTCCCCATTGGACATCAAATTAGTCAAGACCGAATCAACACTGCCTCTGTTGTTGCAGCCACGTAGTGCACTCTGTTTTGTGTGAATTGCTTCAGGACACAATGCATTTTTTGTTTTGTTTTTTTGCCCGTGGAAAAAGACATTTTTGAGTGTACAAGTTGTTTTGTAGCATAATGTTTTTGCCAAGATCTTCTTAATCCCAAATCACCTTTCTGCTCCATTTTGCCAGTCCCCTTCCCTCTGCCTTCATTCTTGACCTAGCCCATATTGGGAGCTAAACAGGAAGGGTGTGGTGCTGAGGAGGCTCACCAGGGTCGCGACCTGGCCTCCCTCCCGTCATTAGAGCCTCCAGCTAGGCCGGGACTTCCGTTGATGTGGTCCACCGAGGACGGGAGGAAGGGGAGGGACGTCTCCTTAATTGTACCCTAGGTCATAGTGAAAGGAATGTCTGAGGTCTGAGGCCTTGTTACACACACACACACACACACACATAGACACACTTGTACCAAAATGCTTATATGCACACACTCGCTCTTGCTCCTTCGCCTCTGTCTTGCGGGCTTCTGTGTTCTCCACCTCCTATACACCCACCCCTGCGGAGAAGGCCACTAATTGGCACATTGGCTGCCAGTGTGGGTGTGGAGGGAATGTCAGAGCACTACGCCATTGCACAAAACCCACAGACGTCTCTGAAGCAATCTGAGGACCCTTGGGAGAAACTGAGAAGATGAAGAGCACCCACCTCACAGCTTTGACCACTGCATAATAAATGTTGTAGGTAAAGAAATATTAGATCAGCACAGTCGCTTTGCATGTTTTGCTTTTTTGAATGGCAGGCAAAGTACACCTTTCAAAATAATTTCAGTCATCAGTAATTACTGGAGACAATTTTAAAATGCTTTAATGCATGTAAAATTCTCCACCAAAACCTGAGTAAGTATACAGATACATACTGTATAAAAGGAATGCACCAATCCCCTTTTTTTTCCAGTTACAGTATGTGTAAAAGTGCTTACATTTCTGTACTCAACTACACTAAGTGTTGACACTTGATAATGTCATTATGTCCACAATTGTTATGTGCACCCCTGCTTATAGTTACTTCACAGCTTATCTGTCATGGTATGGTTTTTGAAACTGAGTGGCAGTCCGTGTCCCGTTGCAGACCAAAGCAATTAATGGCAACTAGTTGATGGACAGATGCTAGTCTGTCAATGTGTAATTGTGCACATGTGTGTGAGTGAGGTCCGATTTTGTGTGCTGAAGAGTACAGTAGAGTTGTAAATGAAAGTTAACCTTAACCCTAACCAGTATAATACACTTCATATGAAAAGATGAGTAAATAGTCAAGTGCACTGACAAAATACTAAAGCATGTTCACAACAACACTGAGGCAAGATGGCTGCGAAATCTACACCTATAGGACTGATATTGTGTTTTTTAAAACCTCTGTGCCTCAAAACCTTCGTGACGAGCACACATTGTTGCAACCTCATCTGCAGGAAGCTAGGCCGAACTACAGGTGATGTCACCACATTGGCACAAATTGCGATGTGTACTGTTAAGCTTGGCTGCTTACTCAATACCTTCTAAAAGTTCAAACATTTATACCATATGTGATCTCATTTCAACAAAATGCCAAACATCCGGCTCACGGTTCTGTGGTTTGTGGGTTCATATGTGGGTTCCGGCCTTCCTTTGTGGAGGTTGCATGGTCTCCCCGTGCCTGCGTGGGTTTTTTTCCAGGTATTCAGATTTTCTCTGACATTACAAAAAGATTCCTGGCAGGTTAATTGAAGACTTTAAATTGCCCTTATGTGTGAAGGTTAGTGTGATGGCATTGTAGACAATGGATGATAGATTGATGAATAGTTCAGATTTATTCACAGTACTTAGCAGATTGTGCAGTTTATTTTTTTCTTTCCACATCCAGACATTGGACAGCCCGTTGTTTACATTGTAATGTGAGAGGCTAAAATAACGTAAATGTCACAGTGATCATTTTGAGCCCATCTGGTTTTTGTTGCAAGAAAAATGTGTCATATTTGCATTTACTCATTGAAAATCTCAATGGCCTACATTTGCGTTCTGATTTTGTTGTATTTTATGCAACAGAAAATGTTTATCCTGAAGGGAAACTTATTTTTTTAACATCTGTTTATTCATGTTAAGCATGCACAATTCACTTAAAGTCTTCGTTCACAAGTATATTATTATGAAGAGGAAGAGTGGGTTTTATCCGGGCTATATAAGACGCTTTCATTGCCAGGCACAAATATAAAACCCCTGTTACAGTTGGGCATTTTCTTTCCTTTTTTTTCCCCTTTATGAGCCCTCATCTTCTTTTATTGACTGCTGATGCCATCTGGAATGCTCCAGCTGTCAAAATTCAATTCGACGTAGTTCCCTTTTCTTTCTGATCGGAACCTATTTCCATTTATAGGATTGTTTCATGTACATGAAAAGCAAATGTTCCTCAAATTGATTGGCATAATTCATACACCAATGTCCAATTATTACAATCACAATTTAAACATTTTTTTTCTGTATAAGTCACTTAATTCTCCACTGAGAACAGTAACAGCCATGTATTATAATCGTTGATGACCGAATCAAAGCTCGTAAGAGCTCTCAAAGGTGCTGTATTCCTCACGTTTAATGGCTACTATATTGGATTACAGAAAAAATGTTTTCACACTTAGGTTGACTGAATGATTTTTTTTTTCATTTTAAAGCCTGCCAATCTGGTAAATTTGGCTTCAAATGTCTAATAATAATATGTTCATGCATAAAGTGGTTTGGCTCATCTGTTCTTGTTTTTGCTGTTGGATATAGTGATGATCTATTTCCATCAAGCAGTCACTCATATTAATATTTTTTTTTAAAACGGTGGTGTCTTGAGATATGAATGACCTGTCATCCGACTAATTTCTTGCTTTGACTTGCAAGTACAAACTTGAAATAGTGTTAGTGAATTCACTATAACTCACTTTACAATAAGCAGCAGGTTGGCAAATATTGAATAAAAAATAGTAATTCCTACTTGAGGTTTACTAAGAAACTAAACTACACACAGAAAATTACACATGTATGAAATGAAAAATGAAAAACCATCTGAGGATTATGCTAACTGCAAAATCCCACAGAAATGGTAAGGATTAGCATCGATCGTCACGGTTTTAGATATTTGAAGACAAACAATGAAGCAACACATTTAGATTTTAATATATAGTACTATTAATAATACAGCAACTCACTGAGTCGCAGTGGTACTCGAAGAAATTGAGTTGTTTACTATATGTGTGTGTGTGTGTGTGTATATATATATATATATATATATATATACACACACACACACACACACACACAATACTTCTCCAAACAAAGTCGTACTTTACATTCTTTGTAATTGTTGCTACTCTGGTTTTTATAAATGTGGGGATAATATAATAGCATAAGGACAGTTGCATTGAGTTCAGTGGGGAAAGATGATTATATATGTTTTTCATTTCTAGTTAGGTTACAGAATTAATTAATCTTGTATCTGAAGGCATTACGGTATATAATCTAATACTTTACCATTGTGTAAATTGCCATCCCTCTCCTCTCATATGTTCTCTGGAAAAAGGTTCTCAAAGCAAGTTGATATCAACCTATCATGAGCCAACCCCCTAGCTCAGTCAAAATGGGAGTGATGTATAACGAACAGCATGAATTCTTTTACAAACCAGCAGCTGATGGTCACGGTGAAACAATGGCAATTCTCCAGTTGGTTTTGTGGAAGGTCTGATATAGCGTCAAAATTAAAAGAGTGATGAAGGCTCTTTCGAGGTGGTGGGTGGATAATACTGGATAACGGTGGTGACAATTGGTCCATTACAACCCACAGTGGGTTGAGACACAGGGGCTCCAAACGGAGGGAGGGAAGGTCAGGGACCGCTAGCCCGTATGGCCGGTGGTGCCTAGGCCCATAGAACATGTAGCCAACTTTCCAGTCAACACATGAGTCAGTCAGCAGAGATGCGCCCAAAATAAATGGCTTCCCTGTTCCAGGCGGAACCACACCCTCTCGTGGTTTCTTGGAGGGCATTCGTGGGCAGGCCGGGCGACCGCCCCTCTGGGGTTTCTGAGGCCGGGGGTGGGGGGAATGTCGGCGTGAGGGATAGGATGAGTGGGTGTTGTGAGTGTCTTCCCAAAATGGCAACATTCGGGTGATGAGCTGGCAATCTATCAGTCTTTTCATTGTTTATTGTTTACCCACAACATGTACTGCAAGCAATGGCGCGCCCTCTCTCGTGGCTCTCTGCTGAGCCACGTGACCCCAGAGAGCGCATTGTGAACACGGCTTCACGTCTTTTTTTCAACAGTTAAATTTGAAAATTCACTTATTGAACTACTCACTTTTTTTTCTCATTTATTTTTTTTTTTATTGTCCTGAAACTCGTGATTTGAGTGCAGGACGGAAATGATCAGAGTGAGATTTTAGCATAGAATTAATGAAAAAATTTGAGCTAACCACACAGAATTTATGCGTACAGCATATACTGTAGGCAGTAATAAGCAGAAGGAGTAATGAAGCCATGTGAAATATAAAAATAACATTTTGCAAAGTTTTTGAATGATTATATTTCATGCTCAAGTTTAATGCAAGGTAGGTTGATTGAAGACTAAATTGTAGATACTAATGTGAATGTGAAAGGCTATTTGTTTATATGTGCCTTGCAATTAACTGAGGACCAGTTCAGGATCTTGCTCGAAGACAGCTGAGATACTCTCTAGCACACCCAGACCCGTAGTGAGGATAAGCAGTACAGAAAATAGATGGATGAGAGAGGTAACTGTCATTTTCCTGTGTAGTAGTAGTAGTAGTTGTAGTTTGTAGTTGAAGTTCATTTTTAAAATAGTATTTATTTAATAGGCAAATCAATACTTTTATTAATGATGAAAAGCTGTTATTATGCAACATTTTGTTGTGTATTTACCATAATCTTTGTATAAATTGCGCACCCATGTATAATATACACTCCGAAAGTTGACCTAAAAATTTTCTGAATGACGAGCATTCATTTTACTGTCTATTTAGCATAATTTCTTGTTTGCAATACGCACCCATGTATAATATACACTTGCAAAATTGAGATCAAAATTCTGGAATACCCTTCTACCTATGTATAATGTGTTTTCACAATGCATGGTTTTGTTTCTACCAGTATGATCAAAACATGATGGATTTTCTGTGTTTTGTTATTTTTCTTTCAAGGAATTACTCTGGTTAAGGTCTTTATTTACACAACACTTTGTTTTGATTTACTTGCTCTTATTTTGAATATTACAGCTCTACTTTTATTTAATAAGTGAGACAACATACAGTTGTCCTCATATGTTTCATTACCCACGAATAATTTGTAAGATATGTACAACTCTTTAAAGAAAACAACTGGGCACTTTTAATTAATTTTAATAGGATTAAAAAATTTTAAATGGTCAAGCATTTGAGAAAGCATTGTCATGAAATAAAAATATTTAAAAATTAAACTAAAACTAATATAACTATAAAGGAAGTAATGTTGTTTAGTTATCAGTCTTATTTAAGAAATATAAAAAAATTAAAAACAAAACAAAGCATTCTGCCTAGGAATGTAAATTTATGAGCACATATTTAGTCACCTTTTTCATAATCTCTAGGTTGCAGTGGCATATGAGAATTAAACTGTACTGCTTTTTCATAACTTCCAGATGGCGGCATACATTCATAAAATGTGAATTTACCCATGTATAATGTGAGCGATTGACTTTTGACAATTTTCTGAGAGGAAAAATGTGCATTATACCTGAGAAACTACAGTATATATTTTATTCACTCTTATTTGATTGTGTCACATAAGTAAAGTGAAGAGTGAAGCACTATTAATGCTTCTCTCCTGTGGGTCAACACTTTGTTTAATCCAAATACAGCACATCACAATGCTGTCAGGCCATCAAAGCCTTCCCCTGCTGACACTTAGTGTTTTTTGATTATTGTTTTCTCACTTTCTCACTCACATCATTTCATCCCCTTTGCCTTCCGTCTTTCCCGATGTATTCATGCATGTCCTCTCCCGTGAAGGCCCTCGTTAGCTGTCAAGTGTCATCTTTATTAAGTGGTGACGAGACAGAGCTAGAAGTCGGTCTTTCATTACCCCTGGCTGCAGAAGTGTCATTCCCTCCATATATTATTCATATTCTCTTTAATTTAACGTGGTGGAAGTGGCCTTGCAGCCCAACACTCAAATAATTTTTTTCATTGTATTTATTTATTTAAAAAAATCACTTCACGTCCAGAAATCTGCTTGTTAATTGTCAAAAGACAATGCAATTACATTTTCTCAAGACTTCATAATGGATCCTCGTGTGCCATCTGTTAATATAATTGTGAAGTTGTTATGAAACTCAAAAAATATCAGTTTGATTCGTTCCACGACAAACTTTAAATTCATGAAAGCTACGCGTAATTGTTTATATTATCACAAAGGGCTTTCTCATGCTAATCATTGCACAATTAATTACATGTATATGATACCATTGTTGTTTTTTGTTTCTTATTTTTCTGTTTTTGCAGACTATCCTCAAATTTGCTCAGGGAAAAGAACAAAATCTTTTGGGATTACTACCTTGCCTGCATTAGATAAAAAGATCAAACTGAAAGCATACACTCTTTAATCTGAAACACATGCGCGCGCGCGCTCACACAGACGCACACACACACACACACAAACAATCCAGTTGAAACTAAACAAAACAGACACACACTCACACATTGACTAAAGCCTTTAGGAGCTCCAACTTCTCAAAGTCGAAATGATAAGAAGCAAGCGGCGAGAAGGAAGGAGTGAGACAAAGAGCGAGAGAAAACATTACATCTGCTAGCCTAGAATTAGAGCGGGAATGTGTTGTCAGTCAAGTGAATGTCGCAAACTCCGGGTTCTCTCAAAAACAGGCATGTCTCCCTTGCCGTCATTCCCCCACTTCCCCCCAAGGACTGGGTGCATTTGGGGAGATAATTGACGAGTCCCCTGGCATGAAGAGAGAGTGAGCCCATCACAGCTCCACTGTGTGTTCATGCCCCTGTGCTCTGCTTCTACCTACGTGTGGTGTGTGTTTATCAGAATAGGAGGGAAATAAGGTGATTATTCATTTCTTTGTGCACTATAATCCAGTACAGCTAAACTTGAAAGAGGAAACTATCGGTAATGAGAAAGGAACCTAAAAGACGGAGACTCCTGCAATACTGTTTCTCTCTGCCCTCCTCCCTCCATCTTTCCATCCTTGTGCCTGTGGAAGACGTCTGGGCACACAACTGTTGTGTGAGCTTCAACTTCTTCTCCGAATTCTGAAACGACGGGGTGTGATGTCAGATCCAGTGTGGCAGATGGAAATCCACCTTTTCGCTTTTTCGCAGAAGCACAGCCTGTCACACCACAGGAAAGTTGGTATCCTATCCAAGCACAAGTGGGAAGTTTTAAACTTGGGGCCACCGTTAAACCATTCATTAATAATATTTTAAAATGCTATTTTAAAATAGCCTTTTTGTATTCATTTTAGTTGGCAGAAATTGCCAAGGACACCATTATTTGCACATTTTTACCATCACTTTTGACCACCAGTTCCAACATTAACAGAGTATGTACAGACAGGGGAGAAAAAGTATGTGAACAACAATTCAATGAAAATATTTTGTACATAAAGCTTGAATTTTTTAAAATGCCTGTGGAGTGTTTAAAAACTAACGGTTCTTAAACTTTACTGTGAGTTACAACTGGATTTGGGCAGTAATTCTTTTTTTTTTTAACCACCATGTATGACCCATGGTATCTGTACAACACTTTGAGAAGCACTGCTTTAGAATAAACAAGTAGTTCAGTGTATGTTAGCTGTTAAAACCCATTATAATCTATTCTTAAAAGTAGAATAAACAACCACATGTACCTAGTTTACCATTTGTCGTAAAATACTTTCCTAAAATAATATTTGCAACTCTAATTGCCATTGTTTGCCACACAAATGTTAATTAAATAATTACAATATTAATATTTAACATCAATGTTGTAAAAGGACGACAACAATTGTAACCTTGTTTTTACAAAGAGACACGTGGAGAAAAATGCAATAAGTGTCTGTTTGGTATATTGTAAATTAAAAGCTGTAAGCCTCATTACTGAGCTGCCATTCTTGAACTACAAAAACCCATAGGGCAGTCTGCTTGTTGTCTGCATTCTTGGTCAACATTTTAGTGCCGTTATTTTTTCCATTTAATTTGTTATACTATATTTTCTGACTTTGTATAATGCCCTTAGCACAATATTTATTTACTTCTTACCTTTTACTTTTATCGCTTTTGCATTTTATTCAGATTTAAGGTCAGTAAGTTTAAAAATTTGAGTAGAATCATAATCTCTACCCATGATGAGAAAAAGGGGAACTCGAACAGACGTGACATGAGCGATGACGGAGAAACAACTTCCCTGATATTGTGAGTAATAGGAAATATTTCCTCTTCTCATACTAATTCATAAGGGGAAGGGACATATTTCAAGGTGCAACACAACATTTACAATGAAAGAAATACTCTCAGATACACTTTATATGGGCAGCTGTGTCCTAATGGTGTGTGTGTGTGTGTGTGTGTGTGTGTGTTCACTGTGATGGGTAAAATGCTGAGAACAAATTTCATGTGCATACATGCGTGCTCATGATTCTTTTTCTTTATCAACTTCATTATCTTCAGATACAGCTCGCAAATCAATCGAATACATGTATCCATGTTTGCATTATAGTGGCAGTATGTTTGCCTATGGACATATGTGTGTAAATGTGAGTCTTTAACTGCATGCCAGAAAATTCTTCGAGTGCCGCAAGCTCTTGCGCTCAGATTGTACCTGCTGTGCGCGCTCCCACCCAACACCTCCGTTCCCGACCCCCCGCAGAAGCCTCTGATTGCCGTGGAAACCACACTTAAGAAGCAAATTAGTATCTCCTCCTCCCTAATTCAAAAGTATGCCTTAATTGATTTCATTTATTACAGATGGAAATGCAAAATCAAAGTCTCCTTGTTTGCTTTGTAGAAGTGATAAATCAGTTTATAAATAGATATGGAACCCTGCCATGTCAAAATCACTTAAGAGAAATAAAAAGATGGCAATGCAGACACGCATGCAGAAATGAACATTAGCATTTAGTTGCATACCTACAGTGGGAAAAATTACCGGCCATGCAGCACTTATCAGTGAAGAAACAGCCTTTAAAGTATATCTTGATTGGAGTGGAAAATGTGGAAAATTACTGGTGAGATCCGCCCAGCCATGGCACAATCAAGTCTTCAAGTTCAGTGGGTTTTGCAGGTATATTTATCTTTTGTGGCAATGAACTTTGCTTTTATATGACATGCAGACAGAATTACGTATATGCAGGTAAAAAAAAAAAAAAAAAAAAAAGTATATGGACATATACTGTGTTAATGGAGAAAAAACTCAACTATGCAACCCCATGTATGCTTTTTTTTTGGGGGGGGGGGCAGTCAGTATGGATATGCCTTGTGACCAAACACAAGTTTGATGTTGAGAAAAACAACACCCTCTTCCTCTCGCATCCTCGCCCAACATTCCCTGGAATGGCGCCGCGTATGGTCCCACATGTGTGCGACAGTAGCCAGTGGTCACCTCCCGCTCACTGACTGCTTCTGTGTTGAACCATAACCACGCCGTCACCGCACGACGTGCTGGGGCCAGGTGAGCGTGCCACCTTCCAGGGCACAGGACAAACAAAACTCCAGTCTTGTCTCTGTACATAAACCCTTGGGGGTAGGGGGGTTGCATATGAGTGGTTAATGTTTATTTCTGAATGTATTCATTATACAGTGAAAGGGTTGCAGTTGAAGCACAGCAATTGTGGCGCCAGCGTGTGATTGTGGCAAGACAGCCTGACCGCCCAAAAATGGCTGAGCTAACAGAGACTAGGGGAAAAAAAGGGCCAGCTTTACAGTTGTACTCAGTAGCCTTTGGTGAGTTGACTTTCCTCATCATCCTCAACAGGACACATTTATCACAATGCATAGCACTTCAGCCATAGACGTTTTTTATCCTTCGTGGGGACTGCAATGAAGGCCTTGGTGAAGAGAGGCAGGGATCCAAAATGGAAAATGCAAATTTGCCTTGTCATGTTACCTCTCGACTTATCAAGACAGTGCCACTCAGCAAGCCTATCAGCTTCTACAAGGAGAAAACTCCTATGTCATGAAGCTATACCAAATATTGCTAGCTTTTGAATGCAATTTTGAAAATAATCCATATTTGATGAAGCTTAATTGCTATCATACCAACCCTAGTGTACAGAATAAGTCGACAAAGATGGCTTGACGAGTTGAACACTGATTTTTAAAGACACTGTTTTGAAAAAGCAAAACTAAACATCATAGTTACTTTTCCATATTCTCAATTTAATGGGGTCTTCTTCGACCAACCAACCCCCCTGCAAAGTTTAATGGAAATAGGTTAAGTAGCCTTTTCAATGAAAACAAACCTTCTACACCATCTCCAGAATTCAACCAATTGTTCCTTGTCATTTTCAAGTTCCTTTTTTCTCAAACTTGTTTCATAATCAAAGCCATACATATTCACATGGAAAAATAAAACCATAAAAATAAAAAAACCTAGTAGCTGTCTAACAAACTTGAGAAGCACATAGTTTTTCAAGATATGGGTACTGTGACTGGGACTTCCAATGTTGGGGAAAGCTTTACAACAATTAACAAGAGGAAAAAGACAGTCATGGCAGCATCTTTTGCCTTTGCTTGAATTGTTTTGTTGGAGTTTCGTGATGATAGCACCCTGAGGGGGACAGTTTGACATGTGACTTTAAGGACCCTTTATACTCTTGCAGTCGCATGGTTGACAACGCCCACATTGTATCGCATGATCATTGCATTGCTTGTGTGTAGCTTGGTGTGCAAAACGTTAACAAAAGTCGCTGCGTGGGGTTAGCCTCGGAGCTCATCTCTCATGATTGGCCCATTTTAGTCACATGCTGTGATGACCTACTCACCGGTCCTCGCGGCTCCACGTATCCTCTGCGCTACCGCCATCTTGTTCGATTTTTCAGCATGGTTAAACATATCTGGTCTTTTAGGTCCATTTGTTCAAGCAGCAACCTTTTCAGGGTCGGCTATCAGAAATGACTAAAATGTGCTCAGGAAACTCCAGCATATGTCATCCGAGCCAATACCAGCCATAGTGACGCCTCTGGCTAGGAGAAGAACTGCAGCAGATTTTCAAAACTAGCCCCTTGTGTAGCACTGGAGTATAAAGGCAAACTACGTGCTGTAGAGCCGCAATGATGTCAGTGCGGTCGCCACACGCGCGAGTATCAAAAGGCCTTTAGGTTTCATCTCTATTTGGTTGCTTACAACCAGAGAAGGAGGTTAAAAAAAATCACAGTGACATAAAATCAATGATGTGGTTGTTAGAGGAGATTTAAAAGGGAGTGTTTTTTTTTTTAAGTATCCCTGGGTGGAAGACAGTAATTGCAATTTGTAAGAAGAAAAAAAAAGTGTGATCCCAGTAAGAGGCAAGGCACTTGCTATTGGAAGGTGCAGGTTTTTTGGAAAGATTAAGCTTGAGGGTGAATGTGCGTGTGCCTGTATGATCTATTTTTTAGGGTATTTATGAGGCGGAGGTAATGTGGGGCATTATACGCACATGTGCGTACAAATACTCAGATAGTCAGTGCCGTGTGTGCTGCAAGGTGATAAATCCCATTCCTTCACAGCGACAGCTCGTCGTGGTGGTGAATCTGATGCTGGCCTCCAAAATCAAGACATGTGGTTGAACGGAGGCTGTGATATCTGAGGTTTGCAATGCCTCTCAAAGAGAATGTCTGAATGGGCCTTTTGATAAGAAAACAGCTTGAAGTCATCCCACACAGGCATGAAAACAGCATGCACCTCCCGTGCGAGAGCCAAACAGATTGGACAGGACGCAATGCTGGATCGCTTCCTATTCGCCACACAGCCAAATGCACTGAGTGATTGACAATGATTAAGTGTAAAGAGGGTATGCTAGTGTCATTGCTTGAAACATATTTCCAACGTACCAGTGAGTAGGAGGCCTGGGTCAAACCCTGTCCATCAAAAAGACTTGGGATCCGCCATTTCCTGCTCTTATTATTATGAATTAAATTAGAAACAGAACACTTTATATATGTTTAGTCTGATGGTTTTCCGCTGAGGCATTTACTGTATTTAAAGTAAAGGCCGACATAAACAATGGAGTGGTGCATCATCTTACAAAACAAAATATTAGAAATAACGACAGTAACGCTCCAAGTTTCGACTTGGGAACTGTGATGGAGCACTTGCCAAGTTTCACGCAAACAGAGCTTGTTGACAAGTCGCTTGAAACGTGATCAAGGCACCTGCCACGCTGAAAACCTGAAACAGGCACCATTTGGCAGTTCACAAGGTCGCTTGTTATGTGTTGAGGAAAGAGCGCTTGTGCCAGATACTTCTTTCAATCATGTCACACACTGCATGTAGCGAATACTACCGAATAGTTCACATTTGGCTTGGGATCAAACCCCACAAACGAGTGGAAAAAAACATGTAGATGTAATTATTAGTCACACGCCACGCAGGATGCATCATGAGGATTCTGCTGGTTGCACCGAGCTTCTCTGTTGAACCTGTTCACTGTTAGCAACTGAGTATTAGCAGCCTGATGAGTTTGTATTGTGTTTTCCCAATTGCATCTGAATGCAAATCGTTAATAGAAGATAGAACATCATAGTTGAGCTCATTCCGACATTATCATTGAGGCAGATATTTGTGTATGCAAATGTTTTTCAAGCAACATTTTAACAAATGGGGGAAAAAAATGAAACCATTGATTGTCCTTTAAGAGTACTAAAATAATTCTCACTGGGTTTGGCCAAAAATCTGTCAAAATTTTGTGAATATCATATTTTCTCACAAATTGGTACTCTTTGTTAGTCCCCACATACCTCTGTTATTGTAACAAATTATTTAAAAATCTAAAGTGTTGGTCACTTTGACGGTGCAATGTTAACGGCTCAAACATGCCATTTATTGTTTTCCTCTGAAGTGATAGTTTTGGAGATGAGACTTTAGCTTGACACTGTAAAATGTGAGGTTTTGTTTCTTTTAGTTGCTTAGCTGAACCTCAATAAATCCAGATCACACTAACAGTGGAACCTTGGCAGTCTAACTCTTCTAAGGTTGTACAATTTGGAATACCAGCAAAATGTTGGGGTTAAAAATGAAAAGCAACACTTTTTTCCCCTAATGAATAACATGACAAAACCAGGAATTACATCCACAGAAAAAAAAAAATATATATATATATATATATGAAAATGATATTGGTATTGATATATTTTCAGCTTGTTTTGTCAGTTGTTGCAGAGTTGACATCTCCATATATGATTGTCATGAATTTTGTAACTGTAGTCACGAATTACATTTGAGGGTGGTTAAATAATACATGCTTATGATATAATTAATTAATGATAATTACTGTTTGGATCATATTTTAAAATACATTTAGGAATGTGATTATTCACTCTTTGATTATTGTCACTGCTACTGTAGCTAAACATGAAATGATTGTATGGCTGCACTTTTTAAGTGGTAATAAAAAGTTGACACACTATCGAGAGAGGATCAGAAGGAGAGTAAGAGGGGAAAAAAGCAACCAGGGTAAGATCCAGAAGGGAGGAACAACCGTTGCAGACTGTGCATTGTTGTCCCCCCCCCCCGCCGAAGCTTCCTCTCAGGTATGCTGAGCAGTGGCATGCAGCAGCAACAACAGCAACAGCATGTCTTTGGCTGACCTATTTAGATAATTGCACTCTTCATTAAAAAAGCCTCCATCTGCAAGAGAAATTACACCTCCCAAATGGTATCTAGGTAACATAATCTCCCTCCGGCGGACTAATTGCATGGCATGATAACCTCATCGGCTTGCCTTGTTTAATTTTTCATCTCTTTTCAAATAATTATGGATCAGTAGAGAGAAGTATTGATTTGATTCATTAACTTCATCCACTGAGCCAAGGTTAACAATTACACAGATCCCCAATTACATGATAAAGAGCCACGGGTCCGCTTGCTTTGAATGCCAAAACAATTAGGAGGTGTGTACTTATCCGTCTAATTTCAAAACATTCTTACTCTTAAAGAGAAACGGTGTACAATAAAGGATTTAGATGATCCTGGTTCATCATTCCGTGGTCATCACGATTAACGTAACAGTATATGTGTGCAGTAATCTGGACACTGGTTGCACACCCGAGCCTGAAACTATTGTGTGTTCTGTTGACAAATTGCCAACCTTTCAACAAATGTCTCACAATGGGAGCCACATCTCCACCTTTGCTCAAACACCTTGTATGCTCCACTTGTGAACAAACGGGTTTTAGAAGATACAAGGCCTCAGGCGGGTGAACAGGCAGAGGCAACAGTTCAGGCTTTGACTACAAAGTCTTTTACTGCGCAAAAGAACTGTTTGAGGGCATCTGTAAAATAAGCAGTAAGGAATCATTCTGCATGTTTTTCCTTACTTGGGTTTGTAACCTAACAGTATTTTTTATGTTAAGCATGTCCTGTTTGAATGCATTGCATAGATGAACAATACAAAAATCAATTCAGTACCAATCATTGTATGTTCAACACAAATGTACTTTTTAACGCAACACCCTCTCTTGGCAAAAGCGCCAGATGAGAGTGATTAGAAACAGACAAGAAGACATTAAAATGACTGTAACGTCTAAATGATTTCCTCCCATTAAGTTTCCTGCCGCCGCTCCGTCCGTAATCTTTTCTCTTATTTCCGCCACCTTATGTTTGAAAAGAGAGGAAGTCTGTGTTCACCCGTCTCTAGATGAATTACTTTTCTCCTCCATTACATCAATGTTGGAAAAAAAAATAACAAAGAAAGGAAACTGTTATAGGAACGTTCGATACTTGTACAGGTACTGTGCAGTCAACGGTCGACACCCTTGTTCCCATTGTTCTGATACAAAGAGGAAACTTCACGTCTGTGCTAATACATTTTTTTTTTAATTGTCAGACTACAATTGCTAATCTAGCCCCTGCTGCTGCCTCCTTTTTCAGTTTCCAACCTTGTCTTTATTGTATGTGCCTAAACATGCACTCTTTGTGTCTAATCATTTCATTTGTGTGCCACAAACGTACTGTTCGTATGGATAACAGCAGCTTTGCGTGCCCACTGTATCATTGTGTTCACTGTTGTACGACTTGCCTGTTTGACCAAAAACTTCAAGAATTATTCTTAATATCAACATAATAGTTGTCACATAATATTGGGAGATCATCATCTGCACAAGCCTGTTTGCAGCGGAGAGCTGTTATCCAACTTAAGTCCATCCAAAATGTTACAAGATCACAGCTACAAGTGGCCAATGAGTTTCCTCCACAGGGTGTCTGAGCTCTTCCCTTGGAAATTTGGGTGGGAAGTTCGCTCATCCGGGAGGGGTTGCTCCTCCACATAAAGGGGAGACGGGTAAGATGGCTCGGGTATGTTGTTATGATGCCTCCTGGACGCCTCCCTGTTGAAGTGTTCGAGGCACGACCCAGTGGGAGGGGAGCCTGAGCAAGTCTCCAGGACACGCTGGAGAAATATCTTATAGGCTGTTTAGCCTGGAGATATACCTCAGGATGATCCCCTAAGAGTTGGATAAAGTGGCTAAGGAGAAGGAAATCTCTAAGTCTTCCCTGTTTAAGCTTGTCCCCCCATTACCAACCCCTACCCCCAGGACCCCAGAAGATGAATGGAGGGTTGGAAATTATTACAATAATACCAACTTTTCAAATATAGTGGTACCTCTGCTTACGAAATTACGTCCTTCTGGAAGTCATTTTGTTATGTTTTTTTTTTTTTTTTTTTAACTACAAGCGCTTTTTACATGTAAATATTTTAATCTGTCCCAAGCCTCTGCCCCTCCAAAAAGTCATAAAATAAGAACTAAAAGTACATAATGTAAAAAATTATGTCCGTTTACCTTTGCCGTTGGGCGACTATGGGAAGAGAAGGGTGAGTGAAAGGCAAATGGCAATGTGGGAAATAGAGGAGGAGGCCAACGTTTGACAGCTGAAAGAAAAAAAAATGTACAAACTTAATTCCACTAAAGTTTCTTGGGGCCCATGGTGAAGAAAGATGAATAAACGTGCAGTCAACACAAATGAAAAAGTAAAAAAAAAGTACTTTACCAATGTGCGCTAGCATGTGACAAAGTGTTTCAAAGCGCTAGTGTGTTATTCGCTGACGGTCTGAACGCCCCCCCCCCATGCTGAAAAGTCCCCTTGGTATTAATGCGCATGCGTGTAGAATTTTTGGAATTTTTTTACTCTTTCTACTTCCGTGCCAGTCTGAAACGTCCCCATCCATGCTTCTTCCATGTGTTCATTTTCGCTCCGCGTGCATTTCGCTATGGACGTCTCACAAAGCCGAACACAGCGAAGGAAAGCTCTGCATGCTCCTGACAATGTAAGGTAATTTCAGCGCGTGAAAATGATATGACACTTACTTTCACGATCCCAAATGTGCCAAATTTTGACTGAACCCGAACACTCCTCTGTTGATTCTTGTTCAATGCTGGAACATGCTTTCCAATTGTTAAATAACAAACAATACATTAGCATTTGTTTCTGTATTCTTTCATTCGCTCTGTTCGGCTTTGTGAGACGTCCATAGTGAAATCCACGCGCAGCGAAAAAGAACACATGGAAAAAGCATGGATGGGGAAGTTTCAGACAGGCATGGAAGTAGAAAAATTCCAAAAATTCTACGTGCATGCTCATTAACCTGAGGAAGACCTTTCAGGACTGTAAGCGCTCAGACCGTCACACTGGTCAAGTGTCGAAGGGAAACGAAAAGCATCATGGGTCAAGATTGACGTCCCTCCTAGCCAATTGGAGGATGCTGACTGATTGCCAGTGGGAGAGCAGCTCTACGGTGCCACTTTCAAACCAAGATCCAAGATTTTCACATTCTGTGGAATTTGGGGTCTGCAAATAGCAGCGCCTATTTTTGCCTTTTGTATCCTGAATTTTCCTTCGTAACTAGAGAAAATATTTTTCCAAAAAGGCGTATCGTAACCTAAATTCTTTTGACTATAGACGTTTGTCAGTTTAGGTACAACTGTATTTTCGCTCCATCTTGCCTTTCTCTCTCCGCCCAAGGTTCTTGTTCCATTTCTCTGTCAATTTATGACAATGAAAACTCCAAAAACAGGCTATAGACTTTCAACTCGCCACTCCAGATCCAGGTACCTTTAGAGGCCCATAAGTTAGTATTGCCAACAATTGCGCTGTCATTCAGGCGAATGTTGCCTTTGACCATCCATCTGTGGATCAAGAGAAAGTGCAGGCAGACTCGGCAGCTTTTATTTGCCCAATGTTCCAATTCACGGTGAGGAGGCATTCCAAGGTTTCACAGGTAGTGGTAATATAAGCCTTGCTTCTGGGGTCTCAGAAGTCTAATTTAGGAGGTTTAGACAGCAGGTCAGTGGCATTGGAGTGTGTCTGTTGAATGGCTCTGACTTGGGTTGATCACTATCTGAATCAGAATTGAGCAGACAGGGGCATAAGGAAAGTCTTTTCTTTGGCCACACAGTTCTATGGAGCATGTAGTGGTAGAAGCCCCAGAGGGGTCGTTCTTCGTCTGTTGACACTGCAAAAAAAAAAAAAAAAAAAAAAAAAAAAACGCACCTTTTGAATGTGTGCTTAAAGTAAATGCTTGGGACACGGTTCTGTGACGCTGGATGTTTGGAGTGTTAACAGCGCCCTGGATATGGCTTAGCACAATATATGAAGGAGATTCAAACTGACACGCTGGCAGAAGCCTGGTGATTGTGGTGTGCTGTTTTACACCCCTACCCCACCCTAATCCAACAACACAGTGTAGATGTTCAAATTTTATGCGGGTAGAAGCCGGACTTTATCTTTTAGTCTTAGTTATTACTCTCTTATTGAAGCCTCTCAAATTATGAGTTTGGACAAAATTGGGTACTTTGGCAAATCACCCCTGCCGGTACCTTTTCTAATTTCATTGGTGTAGGGGACAATAAAAAAACAATTGCGGGTGAAAAACATAAAGTAATCCCTGTTTTAAATAACAACCCAATTACACCGCAGCAGACCCAGAGAGGCACTTGGACGGGGTTAATTTGAATAATGAGAGTAAATACTCTCTGCGGAATGCTCAGCAACAACCCTCTTTATTGCCCACTTCATACGTCTTAATGGCTGCTTGTACGCTCATCTGTCGAGTTTGGATTTTATTGCCCATGAATTTGATTAGCTGAATTTGCTTATGCTTACAATGTCTTTGTCAATTTATTTGAAATTATTTTTTCATCTTACGTCTCTTGTTAGTTTCACGAATATAGCTAGTTAGCCATGACCATTTAAACATTTCAGAACCATAAAACCCCCGCCAAAACTATTAGAGGTTTTCAGCACAAATGATACCAACACACTATTTCTGTCTATATTATAAGCCTCAAGTTACTCAATGATCCAATTCTGAGTGCTTGTAGTTCGGAATCACTATGGTTATGTCCCTCCCAAGATCTGTAAAAATCTGTTGAGGTTACTTCCAGCACACCTCAAAACCACCTCTCAATCATATCTATGACGTCTCTCCTTCATTGGGTTGCTGCCAGTTTACCTCATGGCAAAATCCCATCCGAGTTATAGCCCTCCTATCGCTCATCACTCCCAATTCCAACAATGGGCGGTCTCTGGAAGGGTGTAGTTCAAGTTGTTTTCTCTCAGACATTTCTCAAATGCAGTGTTAAGAGAATACCTTAAAGACACACATTCGTTTTGGCTGAAAAAATGATGCGAGGGGCAAAACATTCCACACCATTATAAATCAAAATATTGGGGAAGTTGTGCCACTGACTTCTGATGACTGTACTTAAAAAAAAAAAAAAACAACTATCACAAATATGACCTAAGGTAGTCTCTCTGATCTACACCTCAGTTTTTATTTTTTTAGCGTGTTGAAAGCTAAAAATAAAGAATGTTGAAGTGACCGTTGCAATTATAGACACCCCAGAGCAAAGGAGATAATTCACGATGGAAACTGAACTGATGGCCGATATTCAGCATTTTGAAACAAATCGGAATTTTTATTTATTTGTCAGTCAAGAAGAGATTACTTTAAAACAAGGTCAACTTCAGGGAACTATTTATTGGTTGAAATTTTCAGTAATATTTGTAAAAGATGCTGCTGACCCTGAAAAAAACCCATATAAGTGAAAGATTCACAATTAAGATATAATGAAAAAATTCTAAACTTTATTCCAGAAAATTCTAGGGAGCTATTTATTTTTTTAAGTTTTATTTAACTTTATAAGATATCTTTCTGAGCCTGGGAGATCCCTGCATTTTTTTATTATGAAAATCATAAGCTTGTGTGTTTAAAAAAAAAGTTGTTGCAAATCTGAAAAATTGTTTAGTTAACATATGCTTAAAATGCATCCAGACAAGGTTAAGTGTTGGTGTTTATATTCATCTAATTTTTGACAGTATTTTACCTTTTACACCAAATAACCATCAGCTGCATCTTGTATGATCTCCTTGACAGCTAATAATTAGTATCACCCCTGTAAAAAAAAAAAAAAAGATATTGCTCTATCAATACATTTGAGATTTCCTTATTTAGTTTTACATAATTTGAAAAAAGAAAATATTCCCGTATTTTTCACCAAGCTGTATAATTTTTTTAAAAGCAAATTTTGCAATGACAGCAACTTTACACCTTTATTTTCTCTCCTCCAGACATGCAATACTGCATTATGCACATAAATGTGAATAAGAGGGAGAAATTTTATTCTTTTAATATGATATATTGTTTAAGGCCTCCATTCATGCATACAATGACGCTAAACCTGAATAAACAAACCCTGTAACAGAGCATTTTGCAAAACCCGATTAGTACATGCTAACCCCAGGCTACTGCTATAAACAGAAGCAGCGACGGACTGTGTGTTGACGTTCACCGTTCACTTTAGTTGGCCAGCCAGATGAGAGCTGACAAGGCAGCGTGCATATTCTGTTCAAGATGAAGTAACAAATACAAAAGTGCCATTTTGGTTTCCTCGCTCCCCTGGTAACTGCTCGTACCCCTGATGGAATTTAGTTGATATAATGGACTAACTATACCATAATAATAGTCATTCACTTAGACAAAAGGAAATTGACCCTGCAATGGAAAGTCTGCGGCATACGTTTATGCTATTGTTCTTAAAAGACACAAAAGAAGGGTAAAAATAAACTCGCTTTTGTCTTCAAATATACTGGACATGATGCCAACGCGGAGTAAATGTCTTACAGAGCCGATTTATGATGTTATTGATCATATTGGTGAATTCTGACAATAAAATCGATCAACTGATCATCATAAAACGCTCACGATCGGCCAGTACTGATTATTATAGATCAAATCAGTCCAAAATCTAGTATTCGAAGGGATGGCCCAATATTTGTGTATTCATTTTGTTTTGATTCTGACTAATACCAAATACAAAATCACAACATTTTAATGATAGGAGTTATGTTTTTGTCTTTTACTCTTTGTTTTCTTTTACTTTTCATAGCATTTGAGTCTGAAGTTTATGTTTTGACATTCTATCCACTTGTGAAACAAGTGTTAAACCTTTGGTTTCAAATGCAGCAAAACTTGGTGTCAGTCAACAGTTATCGTTATCAATCACTGTTTTATCAGATTAATTCATGGAGGCAAAGATACAGTAGACATAAGTATTGTGCATTATACTTGTTGCATTGTTTGTCTTCATTAAATTTCATTTGGCGGCATAGTGGAACAGCTGTAGAACGTTGACTTCACAGTTCTGAGGACCGGAGTTCAAATCCCAGCACCACCTGTGTGGAGTTTGCATTTTCTCCCCTTGCCCGTGTGGGTTTTCTCCGGGCACTCTTGTTTCCTCCCACATCCCAAAAAACGTGCATTCATCTGAGATTCTAAATTGCCCAAAGGTGTGGTTGTGAATGTGACTGTTGTCTGTCTCTATGTGCCCTGCAATTGAATGGCAACCAGTTCAGGGTGTGCCCCGCCTCCTGCCCGATGATGGTTGGAATTGACTCCAGCACTCCCATGACCATAATGAGGATAGCGACTAAGAAAATGGATGGATGGATAAATTTCACTTGTACATTTTGTACACTTCCTGTGTCACTTCTTCCTACAAAAAGCAGCTGCACAATCTTTGTGTAGTTTGCTTTCTTACCGTAACACAGACGACTCATACCACTCATGTATGGCAGTAGCAAATGTGGATACCATAAAACCCAGTCACCAATAGCCACTTCCTTAAATATAACCCAGACGTAGAATAAAGATGTGAAATATGTAGCATGTGGTTTCCCCCAATTTTGAGGAATTTGCACAGCTGGTTATTATGGCATTTAACTGTAAGTGTGGCAATATTTTGTGCATCTGTTGTATCTAGTGTTTGGTTTGTAAAAATGATGCTAGCCTGTCGTGTGACTGTGTGTTCCTACATGTGCATGCAGATTACTGTGCGGCTGCTTCAGTACATGTATGCACGTGTGGTGACGAGACAGAGACAAGGGATGCCCTGCAGCTGTGAGCTTTATCTGATGAGGCCCGAGTCAAGCTCTGATAGATTCCATCTACCTTGCCTTAACCTTAATTTGCCAAGATGCAGCACGTCAAACAGCCCCAGGACCAATGTAATCTGTCAGCCAAGTTCAAAATGTTTTTCATTTCATTCCCTCCATAACAACCAAGTTCAAATGTGCATCCCCTCAAGTAGCGTGCATGTCAGATTTCTAAGGTGTTCATTGAAGACAGCTTCGTTTGGACACATTTTCATACAAGGTTGCCATTGTTGTGACATAAATCGTAATTAGTTTATTAATTAAGCCATATGACATATTGTAGTGTCAACAGCACTGCTTAGCACTGTCATCTGTGTATTAATTGTACATATAACACCACCTACAGCAGATTGAACTCAATAAGAAATCTTTGGAAGAAGTCTGCATCCAACTGTTTGCTAGTTTTGGGTGGTATAAAAACTGAGACCAAGATAAATTATTTCAAAACCTTTTCCAACATTAATGTGACCTATAATTAATTGTTTTTAATCTTATTGAGAGAGGAAGTAAAAACAAAAACAACTGAACTAATGTGCTTGCACTTGTAAGGACACCCTCTTATAACCGGGATGTGGCTGTGTTCAGAATTTACAAATAACATTTCACTCATGTAAAATGGGGGTCATTACCCCGATTTTAACTGCCTCTGATTAACCCCTAATACATTTTAGACTTTCTAGTGGGCTTTTTTTGAGAGGTTTTACTTTCTAGCAAAAGCCTGAAGGCCTAAATACTGTTTCGAACTGTTGATAATTCCCTCAAATTAAAAAGGACGCATTTCCAGTTGAAGAAAAACTGCCCTAAGCTGCTAACATCATGCTTCACTGTAAGAATTCTTTTCACGATTTGTATTATTGTGTTGGCACACAACACAATACAAACACACTTTTTGGAATTACAGCCAAAACGTTTAACCTTGGTTTAATTGGACTGTAACATATTCTCCCAAGTGTTTGGGAAATTTCTAGTGTACTTTCGCAAACTGTTGCTAAGGCTTCTGTTTTGCCACCCACCCCATAGCTCAGACACATGAAGACAGAAGATTGTTGTCATATGTACGAAATAGCTAACCTTTTCCAGAAATTCCTGCAACTCCTTCAATATTGCGGTCAGCCTCTTTCCAAACCTTAGACCGGTTGTTGTCTTTTTTCATAAATTTTGGAGGGATGTCCGATTCTTCGTAATCTCATAGTTGTGCCATATTTTCTTCTCTTGTTTATGATTTTCTTTTTTGTGCTTTAAAAAAAAACGCTCACACTATTTTGACCTGTTCGTTATTCCGTACATCTTGGCTAGAGCTCCATTGGCAGCTGATAAAAAAACCCATAAGGCATGATTCTGCCATTTCAATACTTCACTTTTGGTACGGTGTTCTTTTAGTGATGAGCAGTGTGTTTTTGCCAAGACTTCCTTTGGGAAGTATAGCCAAAAAGTTCAACTCAAAAAGTTAGTGTTCCCCAAAAGAACACCATCCCTGCAATAAAGCATGGTGGTGGCAGAATCATGCTTTGGGGCTTACCCACCCACCCATCTGAAATTAGTCCATGTGTTAAGGAGGTGGGATTTATGAACAATTAAAAATAGATATCAATGGGGGTAAAAAAAAATAGACAAAAGTTAAAGATTTTGGGGTGCTTGATCTGATGACATTTACATGGCAATAGGTGTTGCACGACTCCTATTTAACATGAATTTGAAGTGTATTGAATGTAATTCTGGGACCAGTGGCTGAATGGTTGGTACTTCTGACTCACAGTTCTAAGGACCAAGGCCTATATAGAGTTTGCATGTTCTTCCCGTCCCTGCGTGGGTTTTTACCAGGTATTCCGGTTTCCTTCCACATGAAAAAAAAAAAAAATGGGTAAGCAAATTGAAAACTCTAAATTGCCCATAGGTGTGAATGATATATATATATATATTTTTTATATGTGCCATGTGATTAGGTGGCAACCAGTTCAGGGTGTGCCCAGCTTCTCGGCCAGCTCAAGCACACCCGTGTCCCTTGTCTGAATAAGTGGTATGGAAAATGAATGGATGGGCGGATGGCTCCTTCAGAATACACACACACATCTCCAGTGATAAAAGGATGTTCACACTCGATACGCATTTTCTCTGGTTTTTATTTTTGCTAACCCCATTAAAAAATATTTTTGAAATAATTTATCTCACTCCAATGTTTTTTTTTTCATATCACAAAAACCTGGCATATGAATAAGAATGTTTTACACTTTTTACATCCAATGTATGTGTTCGCTCTTGTACTGGCCCTTATCAAACTCTAGCTTCTTTATCCATAGATCCCACAAAATTGCTGTATTAGAATATCCGGCATTTATTCACCTTTGCTTTTACACACAATTCAGTGCAAAGAGATGCTGCCACAACAGCAACACAGAATCCTGGACAGCAGTAATTACTTTTAACACAGCAGGGAAATGGGGACAGGCAGTACAAATTGAATGTAAAAATTTAATTGAATAGCCCATTTGTGTTTTGATAGTAAAGGTACATATTGTGTTTTTAGTATTATTCCGATCAGATTTTCAACATGTTAGTCTTTTGGTTACTAAAGGTCACAGATAGCCATTCCCAGTGTGACAATTCAGTATCTTTTCAATTGTTTGTCATTGCTTAACCAGAGATTTCATATGCATAAAAGTTGAACTTTCATACTGAATTAGAAGACAATGATGTGTGTGTGTGTGTGTGTGTGTGTGTGTGTGTGTGGGTACACATTCTATGAAAAGCATTGTTTTTTGTTTTAGTGCAGCTGTTTGCTTCTTTCCACAAAGTGCCTCTGCGGTTGCCTAGTTGGCCCGCAAAAACCCGGAAGTCCTCCTCCAGTCGCTGGTGACATTGTTTCCTGACACCCTTGTGTTTACAGTTAGTGTAGACGGACACGGTCCCCTCCAGAAACATTTGTCCTCAGTCAAAGAGGAGGAGTTTGTCATTCCAAGGAAATTGTCCGTGGCTCCCGTTCAGCGGCTTACGACCTCATTCAAAACACAGTCCTGTCCACAACAGATGTTTGTTTTGCAGCAAATCTGCTCGGTTGCACTTGGATCAATATAATAGAGACCTTCTGCAAGCTGTTGTCTACAGTTTCCATTTTCCGGGAGATAATTTTAGATGGATTCAATGAAAATGCAACAACAACAAAAATTGCATTGCTTACCCAATGTTCATCTTTGCATGGAAATATTTAACACTTTGAAAGAAACGGACATTAGTAAAAAGGAGAGGTTCCGCACTTTCTGTTTATGAAAACTTCAGATACAGGTGACACTGCTGCAAAAATGATCTCGATTCCTCTGGAGCTAAAGAAACATCTGAAGACACTGATTACCATGTCCAGACCAACTGCTTGTTGGCTTATCATAGAGTATGTGTTTTATTCTTGTGTATATTCAGGTTTTCAGTCAAGAATGTTATCTTGAGTAGCACGATAGAACAGCACCCTTGTGTTCCACCATTCATGGATGAATGAGATGAAAGTGGCACTCATGCATGCTCAGATGCTAAAAAAAAGATGTATTTTCAGTTTTAAACAGGAACAAAATTGTAAAGTCACAAACTTTAAAGTTCACATTTTTTTATTGAACAATGCTGTAAAAAAGAAATAAATAAAATGAAGGAGTTTCTCTGCCGATTTCAGGTTTTGCATTCAAATATGAAGTGTGGGATCCTTTTCACAATTTTTGTATAACCTTTGCATGATTTTCGAGGGTTCAAAAGAATGACACAAAAGCGAGACAGAGGAAAAGGAAATATGGCAAAGAACATTACCACCAGCCGGGTCATTAATGAGCATTGCTCATGCTGTCATGGCAACTACTATCGCCATGATGTCGCTAATGGCATCAGAGACAGGGTATAAGAAATATGTGAAAATTATTGTCAGATTCAATTAGGATCCTTTCATAGGAACTCAGCTGGTCCTCCCCCAGGCCCCGCATTGATTAGCTATCAAACGCAAAGAAGAATGGAAACGGTGTAACCCAGACACCCTGTTGTGAGAGTCATCACCATATCCTGACACTCGCTGATAGAAGAAGCCTGACCCTAGCCAGCAACCTTAATCAGCATCATTGCTGACACATTTCTATTACTTGTAGTGCAAACGATCATCTGCATACAGACTGTAATTGTTCTGACATTGCTTGGCATGCCCAAGTCCAGCAGTCCAGAATGTTTTGGTAAATGTTTCAAATCAAGAATTCTTGAGTTTCTACTGTTGATCTTTTTCAGCTTTTTGTTTTTATTTCAAAACAAACTCTCTGAACTTTTCTTTGAAATAGAGCTTGGCTGAAGGAAATTACTAGGTACTTAATGAGAACCATCTTGTCCTGGTGGGCAGGTGAAAGACAACAAGTGAAAGAGCATGCGGATGTTTAAGAGCGGCGTGCGGCAATAATATGGATTGATGAGTTTTATTTGGTCAACATGTTTGTGTGCTCTGGAATGCAAGAGTGTGGTGGAGGGCCACATTAGAAAGGCCGGCTGGGATGGCCAGATTCCTGTGGTCAGACAACTTATTCCCCCTGTATAAGAAGATTTAAAAGAGAGCCACTGAAAACCTCCCCCTTGTTTGTTGGCTGACTTTCAGCAATAAAAGCACACGTGTAACCAATGTCTGAATGTCTCTCACTTTGAACATAAATGGATAGTATTGTATGGTCTTGTATTGCAATCTAAAATCTCATTAAGTTTCTCAAGTGGAACGTTGTCCGCAAATTTAGAATGAACGTATGTCAAAAGACAAGGAAAGGGATGATTTCTTCAGTTCTGTATTGCCAGATCGGATAAATATTTAGATTAATAACTTACCATGTCTGGAATGTCAAAATGAACCACAGAATACAGCAGAACTAATGTCATGGAGCCAAAACCAACCTTTTAAGTTGCAATATTGTCCCTATCCCTTTGAATATCATGTAACAACAGAAATAACAGGTTATAGTTTTCATGCCTTGAGGGAAGTCTGTGCAACTTAATTTTATTTGCGCAGAATCACAGCGTTTGTTATGACAGAGCATTTTTCTTGACAGACCATATTGTATGTACCCTGCTGAACAAAAGTTTGGCTACACCTTCTGACGCAGTTGCGCCCCAATTCTGACTGTTCAAGTGGGGCCAAAATTGTAACCAAAAACAACCTCGAGTGCATGCAGACTTGGAGGGTAAATGCCATTTTTACAGCAGTCAAATCACATAGGTATGTCATTTAATTCTTTGGCAAAATTCAGAAGACTGGATTTTTTTTTTCAAAGTTGGATTCTGAACCAATTGGGATTTAAAAAAAAGAAAAGCAACATAGCATTTTATTGCTTTCGAAATATCCATACTGGCTTTGGATGCATTGTGGATCATAGCTGATGTGTCCAGTTCTCAGCTCATCTTAGTTCCATCCCAGTCATCACTGACCTCCTCTGGAATTTGATGGTTTATTATCTTTGGTACATTCATCCAGCTAAATTCTTCCGAGATTGTCCAGTTTGTCTGGGTGGTGTTCAGTGCAGAACATGCTGCGGCCATGGCGGTTATTCTGTGGTGTAAATATCTTGACCAAGTTCAGGCAAAGAGATGTGACCAAAAGGCTGACTTTCCTCAGATCTAAATATGTGGAAACAAGAATTCTTTTGTCAAGTCATATCAGGCATCACATAAGTACAGTTGTGAATGTTTTTTTTCGAAACTATGCATTTTACGATGCAAACCAGGTTTTTTTTTTAATCTTGGTTCGTTAAGATTTCCAATTATGAAGATACTCCCTAGTCTCTTGCACACAATGTCAATAAATAAAAATAAAGTAGTGGTACACTCGCCTGACTTTGGTGCAAGGAGCGTGGGTTCAGTTTTCACTCAGTGACGCTGTCTATATGTGTCCTGTGGATGACTGGCGAACAGTTCAGGATGTCGTACGCCTGTTGCACGAAGTTAGCTGGGATAGGCTCCAGCACTCCTGCGACCCTTCTGAGGATAAGCGGCTTGGGATGGATATAATTAAGGTTAATGATAGGTAGATAAAGACAATCTGCACTCACCCATATATGTCAGGATCCTATTACGAAATTCTAGTCTGTGGCACTGTGCTTTGGAAACTTTCAGACTTGAATGTGTTTGCTCATGGCCTATTAATAAATTCTACTTTGAATAACAGTATGTGTCCAGAGCAGACAGCTTATGTCAGTGATGAGAGGGAGACTGAAAGAGGAAAGTAGAGTAGACCAGTGAGGCAGGCCACAGAACTATTATTATTTGTTGACTGAGTATACTTGCTGCACTTGTTAAGGTAGACAGACACCTTTTTTTTTTAGGTTGGATGCTGCCACCAACATCCCGCCGGTTGTCACTCTCAACTCATTAAATGCTGCTAGGTCTCGGGACCGATGTTTCAAATGGAAGTTTTTAGGCACATTTAATTTGATGAAGTTGAAGTGGTATTAGATTTATGCAATACTTATAAAAAAAAAAAAAACAATCGTGTCTTGAATTAAAGCCAAATCTAATTTCTTCTTAAATCTTAGTATTATATGACCTTTGTCAGCGAGATTATAGCCACTCATTGTCACATAAATAATAAAGTTACTGCTGGCAAACGAAAGTCGTGTTGCGATGTCTGGAGTTTGATTCCTATCCTTCACAGGACCCTCAAAAATGTTTTTCAAACCATTGGTTGTTTCCTAGACTTTATAATGTAATAAAATGTGTGTTCTTTAGAAAAGGAAAGTCAACCAATTTATTTGTGTAGCACATTTCATACACGAAGTAACTCTGCACTTGTGATACGTGATTAAAAGCATTTAAATATGAAGAAATAAAACATCTAAAACAGCAAAAAAAAGGAAAATAAAAATACAATTAAAACAGCATACAGTGCAAGAAATATCATTAAATAACGGAAATACTCCAAAAACCATAACAACAAAAAAAAGTTTTCTACTTTGATTTAAAAACATTCAGACTTGGGCTAACGTCAACTCAGCTGGAAACTTATTCCATTTATGTGTGGCATAATAGCTAAATGTTGCTTCACCATGTTTGCTTTGGACTCTGAGCTCCACTATTTGACCTGAGTCTGTCGATCTCACAGTCCTTGCTTTTCTTTCATGCATTCAGGACCTAAACCGTTAAGTAATTTATAGACCAGTTGCATAACTTTAAAATCTATTCTAAATATGACTGAAAGAATTGAGAATTTAGTGATATGCTTTAGCCTCTTTATTCAGTCAGAACCGAGCTGCAGCATTTTGAATGAACTCCAGTTGTTTTATGCTCTTTTATAGACCAGTTGCATAACTTTAAAATCCATTCTAAATATGACTGAAAGAATTGAGAATTTAGTGATATGCTTTAGCCTCTTTATTCAGTCAGAACCGAGCTGCAGCATTTTGAATGAACTCCAGTTGTTTTATGCTCTTTTTGGGGAGTCCAGTCAGGACACCATAACAATACTCAAGTCTACTTCTAAAAAAAGCATGGGTGGGCTTTTCCTGGTTTGCTTGACACATACAAGCCTTCACTCTAGATATATTCTTCAGATTGTGGAAGGCAGTTTTACTAATTAATTTGATAGGAGTGTTGAAAGACAGGTCAGAATCTATCAGAACACCAAGGTTTTAGACTTGGTTTTGTTTTTTTTTAAAGATAGTGAGCCCAGATATTTATGAACAGCAAAATGCCATAAATACATACATACATTAATCATCGCCACTAGCCAGTGAGACATACACCCCACTCCAAAACACTTCCGAGGAAATCATCTGATTTTGAAATTATCAGAACATCAAGGTTTCAGATGTGTTTTTTGTTTGTTTTTTAAAAATTGGGAGTCTAGGTATTTACTGGCAGCAATCCCCTTTTATTTATTGTCGCAACAATTATCTCAATTTTGTTGTGTTTTACTTGAAGACATTTTTGGCTCATCCAGTTATTTAAACTGTGAAACAACACCTCAGTTTAACTGTAGTCATCTGGAGACACTGCTAAATACAAGTGTCATCTACATAGCTATCATAGTCAAAATTTGAAGTTCTGAAGAATTTGACCCAAAAGTAGCATTTACATCATATAACGGTATTGTGTTGTATCCTGCTCCAAAGTCCACTCATTCTTGTTCTTGTTAGTAATAAAAAAAAAAGTCTAATTATTTTCTTTCAATTCTGTTTAATGATTCTCTTTGGGTGTTTTCACACCTTTAAGTTTAATTTCTTTGGTTCAAATCAATTGATTGATTGGTTTGTAAAGGTCATCCATTTCTACCTAGTGTCATCACGAAAAGAGACTCTCAAGAATGAATTCTTCCTCTGTGCATATACTAACTGTCCAGACTTGGATTCCAGGAACATCCTACAAACACGAGCCCCAGGACAAATGCAACCATAAAAACAGCCTGGTCATGCACAAGTCATGGTCGAAGAATTCAAACCATCACAATTGCTTACCCCAGCGCTTCTTCCTCATTCTAACAGCGGCAAGATCCACATTCCTAAAGTGGTCTGTGTCAATGGGCCCACTGTGGTCTTTTAGGTTTGGGTCTGTTTCTACCTCTTTGTGGCCATTTCAAAGCTAAAAGTTACTAAATTAGAACTCTATTTATTTGGCTGTAGTTAAGCTGAATTTTTTTTTCATGGCAAGGCAGTGACTATCAAAGGTCAGAACAAGAAGAGACATGGAATCTGCCACGTATAGTGATCTTATTGCATTGGAGACTGAGATTGATCGGGCTAGCACAAACCAATTTGTGCAGATTCTTGTAGTTCTGTATGGCTGTTTACATCTTCAATCACTCCGGTTTTTCAAACACTAACAATAGACCACACCTGTCAGTCATGACTGCAGATACCAGACACCGTGAAGACACATCATTTGCACTCTTAGAAAGTCCTACAGAGAGGGTCAAACAGCTGCTCATGCAAAGTTTAAAATTGTAAGAGAAATATTCACCCAGCTATAGTAAAAGAAAGAGTGTCATTAGTCGGGTTTACATCTAGGCTTATTTTGATTCTGATTCAAATCATTGCAGTTGAAGAGCTCTGGTGATCTGGTTACATGTGACGTGATCTATTCTGATGCTGTGTTTCCATTTAATCAGAGCAGGCGTTTTACAGATCAGTGACATGCACAGATTATACATACTATATAAACATAATTGGATTTATCAAGATTAAGGTCTGTGTACACTGACAATTTATTGTTTGATAAAGCTGATGTCTCTCAACCACAATTGTATGTTCGATACCTTTTTTACCTGTCCTGTTACAAAAATCAACAGGACGAAATTAGTTGTATTTCTTCTCAACTGTCGATTGGTACTTGGGTTTTGACATGTTTACTGTGTTAGCTATTATTACTAATCTTTGTGGACATTTCTAACAAAATCACATCGACGCTGAAAGATGGTCTGACTTGCTATAGTCATTTCATGCTTGTCTGTTAAAAATGGCCACATCACTGTGTATACATTCCTATTAATCCATGTAACCTTACCACCTCCAAATGATTTCTGGTTAAAAAAATAAAATAAAATCCACTTGGTGTCAAATTTGGCATACAGCAGCCACTTAGTAAGATGATGTACTCAATCACCATAACTCAGAGGGTGAAATCGATCTGCCAAATTTCAAATAGTGTTTCTGGTCAATTGTTTTAAAGCCACTAGCAGACGGGCAGTGGTGGGGAGTTCTTTTTCTGCGCAAACTACTTCAAAAATAAGGTCACCAGTCCAAAAGTGAACTAGTTCAGTTCATAATTCAACATTTTCATCTAGGTTCACCATTCCCAAAAATGAAGTTGTAGTGTAATGCAGATCATAATTCTTTTGGAAATTTCTCAATATTTTATTCCTGATTATGTTCTTCCTTGTTGGAAACCAAATGAGGACGAGAAGACATCCCCACACAGGTTTTAAGGAATTCATTTACTCCACTTTCTCTCAAAAATGAGGAGTCCTAAAGTGATTTTCCCCTTATTTACATGGCAACTCATTAAAAAAAGAATTTAAACGGGACTCACATAATCCTCTTCTCAACATTACCTGGTACATCCTTGTTTTTATATTTACAGCTATGATCATCAATGAAGACCCAAGGTGTGCAAAGAAACAACCCCCCCTCAGCACTCACCCATTACACTCAATTTTGTCCAACAAGAGTTGAAAAAGTGATTTGGTTTATGAATAGATGTTCAATCTTAATCTTGGGTATGCTGTATAACCAATACTCACTATATTGTCTTTTTTGATTTTTTTAAATGTCATGTCTTTTTTTATTTTTTTAATTCTCATGTTTAAGCTGTGGTGGCACTGTGGCCAACTGCTTCGACCGTCTGCCTCACAGTTCTGAGGGCCAGAGTTCAAATCGTGGCCCTACCTGTGTGGAGTTTACATGTTCTTCTTGTGCTTGCATGGGTTTTCTCCACGTCCCCTGGTTTCTTCCCACTTCCCCAAAACATGCATTCATTGGACACTAAATTGGCCTTGGGTGTGATTGTGAAAGCGAATGGTTGTTTGTTCCTATGTGCCCTGCGATTGGCTGGGAACCCGTTCAGGGTGTATCCCGCCTCCTGCCCGAAGATAGCTGGGATCGCCTCCCGCACTCCCAAAGTGGCGAAGATAAAGGATGGATGGATGTTAAGCCCTAGATTCCCTCATGCTTCCCGCACAGTCAAAAAATAAAGTGGACAAGGATAAGCCCGATGTACCTCAAACTAATCTCTCAAGGTCAATCAGTTTGAACAAAAAAATAAAAATAAAGATAAAAAAACAAACCAAGGAGTCAATGACTTTTTTTGGTCCAACCTGTAGCATGATCAAAATTAATATTTATACACTGTAGTCAATTAGAAAAAAAAAATGCTCGTTAGACCAAATAGATATCCTAGCCTTGTGGCTTCAAGGAAGGTAATCAGCTTGTTTGTCACTTCATCTCCTCATTTGTGGAAGCCATCTCGGCGCTTAGTAACTAATACATCATAGGTAAGCATCATAGCAGGTGACTGGTGGTCTCTTCTAGCAAACTTTGACGGGATGCTAACAGATGTCTCACACATGAAAATCTATAAATCCAGAGAAACTCCTGTTTACACGCTTAAATAAACATACCTCTCTAGGGCTATATTTTATGTTGGATGATTTTCTTCCAAAAATCTTGTATTTCTAATTTCTGGCAAGAGAAAAGACACAATTTTGAAGAGGCGGGCAATGTGAGTAGTCAACCAAAATCACAGAAACAACATTAACAATATTGCTTGATTGTCTGTGAACATTTGCCAGTTTAGCGCTCACAATTAATTTACAGTCCATCCACTTACTAAACCAAACCCCCGTCTTCTTTTGTCACTCCCAGAAATCAATTTAGCAGGCACAGAATGGCCTCTCTGGCCCACTCATTATCCGAGAACACGATGTTGCATTTGCGATTTTCATGTAATCAAAATTGTCATTGATGTGTGCTCCCATCCCTCTGGCAAGGCAATTCATGAAACACTGAGGTAATCACAATAACTGTGTAGTGACAGAATATGTTGATTATGTGATTAAGTGTGCATGTAATTGGCATTATTGTTATTTTTAGATAGAAGTTAATTGCTAATAGAGATCCTAGTAATTGGATCACCAAATGGCAACACTGCAAATCTATTAGCTCCTAATAATTGCTGCAAAGGGAGAACCAAATAGTGAGTGCAAGGTGTTCATTGGGATATAAGTAGCTGTATCTCTATGCCAGGGGGATGCATAAATTTGTACTTTATTTCTGAGAAGTTTCAAACTGTCAATTTGTTTGCGTGTCACATTAGTTTAGGGTGACTTCATTCCATTTTTGCATTTAAATGGAACTAATTGATATTGTCAGTGTTTGATGGGAAAAACAATCCACCTACTTGAAGAAAATGGAACTCGGGGGTCACCAAGCGGTGCCCGCGGGCACATGGTTGCCCCCATGGACCACTTTAGGTACCCGCGAGGCAATTTCTAAAAATAGCACAGGTCACAAATTATTATTTGTGCTTTAAATTTTGAATCTGACTTTCTTCCGTTAATGAAATTGTGAAAATAATGTTGTATAATATCAAGTATTTATATTTGTGTAAAGTATAAGGAGTTTTGTTATTTTGGAAGTTTGCTGCAAACAGGTCATGTAGCCTTACGTATGATCGGTGCTCACAAAGTAGCCCTCAGGCTTAAAAAGGTTTGTGACCCCTGGTGTAACTATTAATTTACAAACTCAAATTCCAGTGAAGTTGTGACAATGTATAAAATATGAAAACCAAATACAATGATTTGCAAATCCTTTTCAACCCATATTCAGTTGCATCCATCACAAAGATATTTATGTTTCAAACTTAGTATTATTATAATTTTTATCCATCCATCCATCCATCCATCCATTTTCTTAGCCCTTATCCTCATGAAAGTCACAGGGAGTGCTGGAGCCTATCCCAGCTGTCATTGGGCATAAGGCCAAGCGCATACCCTGAATGAATGCCAGCCAATCGCAGGGCATATCGAGACGAACACTCGCACTCACAATCAAACTTAGGGGCAATTTAGAGTGTCCAATTAATATTGCATGTTTTTGGGATGTGGGAGGAAACCCACGCAGGCAGAGGGAGAACATGCAAACTCCACACAGGTGGTTCAGGGATCGAACCCGGGACCTCAGAACTTTGAGGCCAACGCTTTCCAGCTGACCCACAGTACCGGCTTGACAAGTTCACATTTCAAATTCCATCCAGCCACCATCTGAGCTGCTTATCCTCACGAGGGACGCAGGAACATTTAAAATTGTTTTTAGAATTTATGGACGTCATGTCCTCCGACCCAAAGAGGAAAGGGACCATTGGGATTGTTATTAGTACAAAGTTCAAAAGCCAGGATCTGTGATGGTTTGTAAGTGTGTTCGTGTTCATGACATGAGGAACTCGGATATATGTGAAAGTATTTTTTTTTCCAGTGACTTCCCCGATTATTTCAGCAAGACAATGCCAAAGCACATTCTGCATGTGTTACAACAGTGTGTCTTCATAGTAAAAGAGTACTCGCAGTATTAGGCTGGCCTGCCAGCAGGGCAGACCTGTCATCCATTAAAAACGTGTGACACCTTATGAGGCGAAAAATACATTCATGGAGGCTCCGGACTGCTGAGCAACTTAAGTTGTACATCAAGCAAGAATGGGAAAAAGTCCACTGACAAAGTGTTAGCAATTAGTGACCTCAGTTCTCAAACGCTGATTGTGCTTTGTTAAAAGGAAAGGTGATATTACATAGTCGTAAAAATGCCCCTGTCCCAGCTTTCTTAGGGTGTGTTGAAGGCATCAAATTCAAAATAGTGACTATTGCAAAGAAACAAATTTTCTTAGTTTGAACATTAAATATCGATAATATGTCTTTGTAGTGTATTCAATTAAATATAGGTTAAAAAGTATTTGCAAATCACTGTATTCTGTTTGGACTTTAATTTTATACAACAGCCACCTGTTCGTTGGAATTGGGGTTTGTATATCCCCAAAAATATCACAAATTACAGCAATTCATCCATCCATTTCCTGAGCCACTTATCCTCACAAGGGTCACGGGAGTGCTGGAGCCTACCCCAACTATCATCGGGAAGGAGGCAGGGTACACTCTGAACTGGTTGCCAGGCAATCAGAGGACACACAGACAGACAACAGTCGCACTCACAGTCACACCTAGGGAGAATTTAGAATCTCCAATTAATGCACGTTTTTTGGGATGTGGGAAGAAACCGGAGTGGGCTTGAAAAATCCACCCAGGCATGGGGATACCATGCAAACTCTACACAGGCAGAACTGTGAGGCCAATGCTCTAAAATATAAAGAAATACCTCAGCCAAATATCTGCAGTTTTTATTTTTTAATCAGTATCAAATTTGTTGTTCGCGTAGTGGGTTTATTGGGTGGCTGTCTGTAGGTGAGTGGTGTTGTCTAGAAAAGGACAGGAGTTTCGGGGAGAGAAAAAAATAATTTAAACTTAGTTCAGGCAACTAGAGACGGAACGGCAAAACCCTCAAAATGATGGAGAACCTTGGCTTAAGTTTTAACACAATGTTACGCAATCTGTGTGTAAAAAAGGCAAGACAGACAAAACGGTGTCTGTGATGTGTCATTTGACAGGGGACTTCTAAGTCTATCAGATGGAGGCGTCAGAGTGATCAGTCTCTCTCTTTCTCTCGCTTTCCCTGTCTCTCTCTTTCTCTCTTTCTCTCAGTCTCTTTCACAGACACACACACTTTTCTGTCTTTCCGTGTGTCTCCTTCCCAAAGAAGGGACCAATCACTTGCTGATAGAACAGACCCATTAGGATCCTGCTATCGCCTTCCTCAGTGGAAAGATTGAAAGTCTGTGATATCTGCTCTCCGATCCCTATAGTCCTGGGAAACTCACTCCCTATCAGTCATTGGATCCCTTACTTGAGACAGGAATGAGACTGGGAAAAGCAAAAAAAAAGGGGAATGAAAGACAGGTTGGACACCTATGAGAGTTAAGGAGAGAAAGACCAGAGACAGAACAAGGGGAGCTGTCAAAGAGGTGGAAAAATGATATAGAGGGACAAAAAGAAGGGATAGTGTGTGCAGGTCTTTGTTTTCCATGCTGTTTACCAAAGACGGTTGAGGAGACGAGGAGCAGCAAACAAACCTTTCTCAAGTCTGACATCCCCCAAAACAATGTGTCAGGAATCTTTGCATGTCATAATGCCAGTAAATCATTTTGATATGGTGTGCTGCGTTGTAGTGAAATCAGTTCCTGCTTTGTTTGCTAGCGATCACTCGCTTATAAATGTCTACAAAAAGTTGGCTCTCAGACTGTTGTTGGGCTTGGCCAAAGCTGTGTTGAGGACAAGAGGAGCACGGTACAAACGCATGTCCTTGTATGGGCAGACATGGAGTGGCATGGCCTTGCCAGGTCAGTCGTGCTATGTTCTCCTATCAGTGGGGATACAGTGGCTGCCAGATCCAGAGCACTTAGTGGGTGAGCGCCAGAGTAGCAGCCAGGATAAAGCCTTGGTTGAGTGCTCGACTATATTGCGAAAAATCGCATCAGTGTTGTGTCCTTTGTGTTCTCTCTATATGTAATGGGTTTTAGTACAATTTGAAACGCTCTGAAGTTCATATGAGTCACGTTCATGTTCTCAAAGCGTTTCAGCAGGAGCAAATGACTGTCATGACCGACTTCTGGAGGAAGTCCATGTCTGGCATCTGATTGAGGGGAATGAGTCACGCACTTTGAAGTCAAAGCTTTTCTTGGGCAAGTCAACCAAGTCAGTGGTGGCTGTTGCTAAGTTTCGTGAAATGCCTCCTAGATGTGATTCTGCAGAGTTTCTTATTTACACGCCAGATCAACACCATTAAAAACAAATTGACATGGAACCTGGCCATTATGAAATTTTACAAATTAGTCGACAAGCGCATTTGCGAGGAACAATGTCACTGAATTCCCAAATAAAAAGCCAGAATGCGTTGAGAAATGTACATTTTTGAGAAAATAATCTGCTCACTCAACTTTTGTGTTTCCTGCAAGTTTATCTGCATTAATGGCCTCAAAGCTATATCATTACATGTTAGTCGCATCTTCAAAAGAAAAATGTAATGAGGTGAGAATACAAATGCTATTTTCAGCAGTATATCCACCTTCTATCGTAAGAGTCCATGGGTTTGTGGTGATGACACTTCAGGAGGCCTACTAAACTGCACAGGGAACTGATGAGGCTTCACTGTGAGGCCGTGTAATGTTTAAAGAAAGCAGCTAATGTGTTACGTCCCATATTCGAGCCAGCCAGTGTCGCAATTGCACAGAACTGTAGATTTCTATTAATTAAACCATAATTGGGTTTTATATATTTATTTGGAAGTCCCTGCCACTGAAAGGAGTAAGATTAGGCAGAGATTTGCATGTAAAATGTAGGGGCTTCATTATGCTACCTTGGCAAAGAGAATAATTCGCCTGCCCGCAGGGCACACAGATGGCTCTGTATGTTTGCTAATTTGCTCTCCTTTCAAGGTCATTAGTTCTGTTTGGGAAATAATCTAAAAGTTTATTTGCGATGCACAAGTGGCGAAATGCTCGTACTGTGACAGCTTCTTTGTAGTGGGGCAGAAGGTGTTGCGCAAACTTCAAGTACAGAACAAATCTTAGCTACACTGATAGAAATGCAGACAAAATGGTAGAATGTGAAGAATAAAAGCAAAAAAAAAATAGCCATAGTTTGCTGTAATTTTCTCATCGTATACAACAATATGTATGTACATTTTTTTTAAACATAAGCTGTCTGACTCCTCCACAGTATTATTGTACAACCTGGAAGATACATTACCTTAACATTTTCACCCCAACCTCATTACTCAGCAATAGTGGCTGAATCAATTTTTCAAAGTGCAATATTCACCATTTTTTTCCTTCCCTCTACTGACGGGTCCTGTTTAGTTTTCTCGCAGAGGAAATGAGTTTTGACATAATGGGTTTTTGCCCAGCATTACATAAACACTGACAGTACGGACAGTCTTCTGTGCAGGGTTCGAAGGCTTTGTTTGACCTAGTGGAGCCCAGCTGTCACTCACTCTCGATGGTAAATAATATCTAAAATTGCACACTAGTCAATATATTTTGAGGAAAATATCTGCTTGTCAAGGGAGCACTAGAAATCTTGCCACAATTTGTATTTTTCATTCATACTTGCAGTTGCCAAATTTTGTATTAGAAACATATGCGCTTAAAGTGAGTCGATGAAACATGAATGAACGCTTGCAGGTTTTTGTGTTGAATTGTTCATTTAGCTCTCCTTTACAGTATTTTTGTTTGTAAGTCGAAACAAGTATGGAAGACAACAGAATAGTAAAAAAAAAAAAAATCATGTATCTCGATTAAAGGGGGAAAAAAGAAGAAAAAAAACCCTCTTTGTCCACAAAAATCAAAGTCGAGTCAGCAAATTGGGTTGTTTGAGCGAAACGTGCGTATGCAGCTCTGCCTCGGTCACGTCTTGTCAGTGGAATTGATTTAAAAACCCAAGAACACAATAGGCTTTATTAACTCAAGAATAAGAGAGATAGCGGGGGCCATATATCTTTTGAGAATATGTGCTACTGTAAGTGTGATAATTCCAAATCAGCATGTCAAATTGTCCGTCTTCTGAGATAGGAGATTGGGCTGTGTGTCTCTTAGCACTATGTTTCATTTAATAATGAAATAGCCCAGTGAAAAAAGTTTAATCAGGCTTGGTAATATTGGGGATATGGAACGAGACAGTCTTGCATAGTAGACATAGAATAAAAAGAATAACTTTTATGACTATCTAACTGCAATTAGTTTAACCCTTTTATCTCCTGCCATTTGTAACGCTATTTGGACCATTTCACAGAGCCTGGAAGTAAAAGTGAAATTGATACAGCGCAGCAGACACCATCAGCCCAGGGGGACGGGTCGGCTGGGGGGCGGGGACGCCTGCTTATTTCATAGTCTGTGGCTTAAATCCACTTTGCAGCAAGCTTTGTCACTCATTCGTGTCAGAATATAAGTGTCACCTCTGTGCAGTTTTGTAATGTATTTCAAACCCTACAAGTATGCATTGAATAATTCCATCATTTTAGTGCTTGCATGTGTCAAAAACGACTAGTAAGAGACAACTCTTTATTTAAAAAAAAAAAAAAAAAAAATATATATATATATATATATATATATATAATAACAAACACAAGACTCAGGAGATGGAAATTAACATATTCTCTTTCCAAATAATAATAATAATAATAGTCATAATAGTAATAATGATAAATAATCTGACAAAGACTCATTAGCATAGAGTACAGGAAGGAAATCTTTAATGAAGATATCAGAAGGATCTTTTTGTCTGGGGATTAACACTTTCTTTTCTTGAAAGTCATTATTCAACACTGGCTAATGAACATTGTATTTAGTTGTTGTTTTTGTTTTTTCTTCATTTTAATTGCCAGGTTTTCACATTTCAGCCCCCCCCCCAAAAAAAAAAATAGAGCACTACAATTACTTAATTTACTCTGTTTAATAATGATGACTGTTGAAATTGTACAATGTTACATACTCAAAACTGATAACGTGGAAAAAACTTTTTCCATTAATCAATGCACAATAATGATATCATAGAAACAAATAAATATTTTAAAATAGAAAGTTTTATGTCAGAGTTAATGAATACCAAAATTAGGACAAATAATAGTAATAAAGGTGGCCCGATAGAGGACTGGTTAGACAGTGTGGGTCATAGTTCTGGAGACTGGGGTTCAAATCCCAGCCCCACCTGTGTGGAGTTTGCATGTACTCCCCGTGCCTGCGTGGGTCTTCTCCAGGCACTCCTGTTTCCTCCCACATCCCAAAAACATGTATTAATTGGAGACTCTAAATTGTCCCAAGGTGTGAATGTGAGTGCAAATGGTTGTCTCTTTATGCCCTGTGATTGGCTGGCAGCCAATTAATGCCCCTGCTAGAAGATAGTTGGGATAAGCTTTAACACTTCTGTGACCCTTGTGAGGATAAGTGGCTCAGAAAATGGATGTATTGATGGATAGTAAAAATAATGTCCATTTCAGTGCAAATTTGAGTAGATTGTCTGTCACACTGTTCCAACATGTTTCTCAAAACAGGACCTGTTCTTGACAAAGTACACAGCCAAAGCACCGCTACTACCGTCATTGATGAAACCACCAAACTGAGTGCAGCCATTTGTGCAAAGCCAGTGAACGTCTCAGCAGCAGTGGAGGACAGAAAAATGTCTTGCCAGGTGACATTTGTGAAACACTGCTCTAATGTAAGTTGATGAGCCATAGGAAAAGACTTACAAAAACTGCAAAGCAGAAGCTGTCAAATATCAATGGTATTGTGTTTGTCTAAATAATACCTGAAACAAAAACTGAATGGGGATTTTTGGGACATCCTGCGTATCTCCAGTAATTTACTATGCTATACAAGTAAGTCTTCACAGTTGCATTTTATTTGCTTAAAGCAACAGTTTGTTCTTAAATTCAAATTTGGAAGTTAAAGAAGAATCAAATAATGTGATGTTTTGTGTCATAAGCTGCGCACTGCGTAAATTTCTGTCAATGCAAAATGGTGACCATCTTGACTTTTCCCAGAGCTGGCAGATGAAACTGAAGGTGTGAGATTAGATGTCCGGGGATGTAACACAAATGACAAGATTTGAAAGTCTTTCCCAACTAAGGAGAATGTGTGGTGATTGCTGGCAGAGAAAATGAGCAGGGCACAGTGCCACATGGCCAACGACAGTGAGCCAAATGTTGGCAGCCTTCACACACTTTGGCTGCCTTCCAGTCGACATTCACGACTTATTATATAGTGCCTCCTAAAATGTCATCAAAAAAAAAAAAAAAAACTCAATCTGAATTTTGAGAAGTGATTTTTGTGAAATTGTACTTAAATTGCAGTTAATTTTCAGAGACTTAAATGGACAAACCACGTGCAAAACCACACGTGACAGAGTGGAAGCAAAAACAAGAAAAGGACTGCAAAAATAAGTTAGTAGTCGAGAGCGGCTGCTCGCAGTTTAGATGTCAATGTCTACGGTTGTGTCACGGAGAGGTTCCTGTTTTTATTGGAACTTACACAGTGCTGCTTGTGTGGAAAACTATTTTTTATTATATAGTGTAGATCATGGATCCAAGCTTTCACTTACTATGGGTTATTTTTTGCCCTAAAAAGTTAGAAGGTTTGACTTGTGCATTGAAAAGGTGCCCCCCTGTCACAGTCAAGAAAGAACCCACCCCAGACACTTTTAGGATTAAGGTATATTGAACTCTTACACTGTAGGAACACTGATGGAAAGAAAATCTATAATTCTCTGAAAAGTTAATTATGATTCAACCTGAACATTTTAGCAAAAACTTCATTTTGAATTGTTGGAAAATGTAGATTATTTTTTTTTTGTCATTTTGCATGCTCAGCAGAAGCGTGCGAGTTTAGTTGTGAAAAGCTTGGTACTTGAGTCAGTGAATGGTAATGCTTAGTTTGACAGAAGGATTAGGCAAATAATACACCTCTAATTTGCATGAAACTTTGTGCATAGGCACTGTATCCGTACAGCAAAAATTCATTCCATTTGGTTCACGATGAAAACATTGCTGAAGGGTTTTATTTTATACTGTTGCTAATCGTTTCCTGTGGGATCGTCAATGCCTCACACTCAAGAATGTAAATGGTTTTCTCACATATGCTCAAACTCAACTTCCCATAACTTGGTGGCGCTGATTCTAATGAGAAAGTGTCTATTGTACTTTGGGAGGAGCTGGAGATGGGAAAGGTATATCCATCCTTCCAATTTCATAGCTGCTTATCCTCACAAGGGTCACGGGAGTGATGGAGCCATTCCTAGCTGTCATCAGGCTGGTTGCCAGCCAATCACAGGGCACATCGAGACAGACAACAGTCATACAATCACGCCTAGAGGCAATTTAGAGTGTCCAATTAATGTTGCATGTTTTTGGAATGTGGGAGGAAACTGGAGTGCGTGGAGAAAACCCACGCAGGCACGGGGAGAACATTTAAACTCCACACATGTGGGGCCGGGTATTGAACCCGGTCCTCAGAACTGTGAGGCCAACAGTTTACAGCTGCGCCACCGTGCCGCCCACCATTTCAGTTTTCCTTTTTTTTTGAGGAAGGTGGGGGGCTGGCTAAAACTGCGCACATTACGCCTTTTGGATTTGGGAATGAGTCACCCTTCCCCGCTATGTTAGAACTTTAATGCCTTTGCATCAGCAGTTATCCAGCGCAGGTGTGACTTGCAATCAAGCTCTCTGTGATTACACTTCGAAAATGTATCTTCTCCCAAATAGTCTGCTCCGGATACCCATGTTACGGACCGAAGCTTCAAGCTAGCATGGGCTCTTTCAAGTGCCTTGTTGTCAGCCGTGAGTGCGCACACATCATGGAGAAAGGACAGGAGAGCTACTGTGGGGAAAAAAAAATAAGTCTATATTACAACTAGCTTGTGCACAGGGGCTTCATGTTGGCATGGCCGCTTTAGAGCGCCTTGTTGTTGTGGTATTTAAAAAGCCCCACAATGACTCAGTGATATGTATTTCAGCCACATAGTTTAAACATGTCTTTGTGTAGGCTGTCTGTTTATGATAATAATTCTGCTTTTTGTAATATGCTTGAATATAATAGAAAACTAGTTGAGTTAGCCTATGTGTATCCGCACAGTTGCATTAATCACTGTAGGCTTTATCGTTATTTAAACTCACAGAAAAGTCCGCCAGAGAATCTCGGTCATCTTTTTCCACTTCGGACTACAGTAGAAAACAATTTCTCTGCTGGCTGAGGGCTTTGCCATTCAGAAAACAATGAGAATTGGATTCAGTAAGACAGACACAAGTGAAAATGCCTCTAATCCAAACAAACTCTTCGGTCTACCCAAGCCACACTGAGTAAAAGTAAAGGAATGGTTTTTGCACTGCTAACTCTACACTCCACGTAATAAACCACATCTGTCAGTTGAAATAATTCAATTCCTCGATCCAGATAGAAGTTCTTTCAATCCATGATATGACAAAGGAAAAAAATACATAGACCTACGCACTTATTTGTGTTGTATCCCTGGGCCACTTCTTTGTTTTGGGAAATCCCCGTAGCTCCGTTCCACTGGGGAAAATACAGTGATTTAGTCTTGTCTGAGGTTAAATGTTAACAAATGAACAAAACTCCTCGTTTGTGTGCAAAATCCAAATATAGTTCTCAGAGAATATTTTGCGGGAGGGATGTTCCAAGTGAGAGTTTTTATTGTCATATGTTGTATGTTATCAGCTATTTCCACAAAATTTTGGCCAAGAAATTACCCGTTTTGGTGTAGATCCATATTATTGCTTCGCATTGTTACATTTTGTTTGCCTCAAACAAGGGTGCGTACACTTTTTATATCTAGAGTTCTAAAGGGATCAAAATGTCTGAGAAATATTGTCAAGGTTTTTGTTGAGTTTTCATGAAAAATTTAGCTAGAGATAGATTTATGGAAATCCACTGGAAATTGAGAGAATTATATTGAAACATAAAAGCAAAAATCGTTTCTTAAACAAACATCCATACAAAATGAATGAAAAAGAATAGTATTTTAAGAGCATTATATGTAAATAGAACTGTATCAATTTGTATACATATTGTTTTAAAGAATTAAAAAAACAACAAAAACATTCATGTTGAACTGAATATTGGTCACCCCAACTCAGACCCATAAAAAAAAATTAAATTCCCATACTAACAATCTCCTATTCAAAATATTAAATTAAAGGGCTCCACTTGTTTTCAAAAATGCTCCAAAATAAAAAAAAAATGAAAAAGTAATTGTTATGATAGTATTAAAAAAAAAAAAAAACTACATCTTGAGCTTCTCAAGCCTTGCCTCTGAATTTTTTACATAATTTCAGACAATCGGCCTTTGGGATTTAACTTGCATGAAATTTGGTTGTTTATACAAGATGATAATTTCCCTAAATAGCTTCAGTTGTGTTCATTCCTGGTTTATTTCCATACATTTCTGGTAGGTCCAACGGAAAGTTTCCAAGTGTTTTGCAACCCCAAATTATATGTAAGCATTCGTGTATGTGCACGTTTTTTGCAAGCAGTGTTTGTGACCATCCTACCTTCTTTAATGGCTTGTGTGAGAGCGAGCCTCAGCTGTATGGCTCTGACAGTGAAAAGAGGATAACAGGGAGATGAGGACGGGAGTGTGAGTAAGAGAGGGAGAAAGAAAGAGAGAGAGAGAGAGAGAGTGGGGAGGGTAGAAGGGGTACTTAGACACTCATTAGCCACCAGACGCTATCTGGAGTGTGTCAATAGAGTCATGTTTGTGGGGCGTTAAAGCATTGACCAAGATATACTGACAGAGGCAGAGAGGAGAGCATAGCGAAATCTCACCCCTCCACCGTGGCAGCACCTGTCACACCTTGAGATAATCATCCATCATGGCTCGACGCTGACTGGAGGGGTGTGTGGTCCTTTTTAATGGCTGCCATTGACACGATTCGTCCTCCCCGCCACCCACAGCCTGTCACCAAATTGCTGCTGTTGCAGCAGGCCTGCATTTTATTGCACCTGTGCAGAGACGAGATGTGTGCGTTGCTGCCCCTAAGAAGTTTGCCCTGGAACAGGTGTGATAGAATGAAAAGAGAGCAGTGTTTTTTGTTTCTCAAAAAATAAAAAAAACCCTCAGAGGATCAACTTGATGACATTGGATGACAAAACTATGTTAATTGCTAGTCATTTGATTTTAGTAATATTTGATGAATAGAAAAGACATGGGGCATGAATCTTAGTTTTAAAAGGTGGGCTGAAGTACTGTGCTTACATATTGTACATGAGTAGAAGTACACATAAAACTCCTGTACTATAAGGGAGAGACCAAAATATACTTAACAGTAAGTACAACAGTCAAAATAGGATCAATTCCCTCACGGGGGAAATATGAATCATTATGATTATACATAAGTTGATTGTGTTAAACTTTCTCAAGTGGATTCACCTACATTCATCAACAACACTGTTATCTGTTTACATTTCTCAAAAACAAACTGAGTTCTGACAATTTACATTTTTATCTTCACTAGATACACTGCAGCGCCCCTTTGGAGCAACTAGTTAGAGCATTGGCCTCACATTTCTGTAGACAGGGTTTCAAATCCCAGCCCTGCCTGTGCGGAGTTTGCATGTTCTCCCTGTTCCTGCGTGGGTTTTCTCCGGGCACTACGGTTTCCTCCCACATCCAAAAGACATGCATTAAATGGACACTCTAACTGATTGTGAGTGTGAATGGTGAATATTTGTTTCTATGTGCCCTCCGATTGGCTGTCAACCAGTTCGGGGTGTATCCCGCCTCCACCCCAATGAAAGCTGGGATAGGCTCCAGCACTCCTGTGACCCTTGTGAGGATAAGTGGCTCAGAAAGTGGATGGATGGAAAACTGCACTGCAGATCACATTTTTTCCCTGATATTTTTCCATTTTGCGATCTCTGACCAATGTGGCCTCTTGTATGTTTCCAAAGTTCCAAGAGAAGTTGTAGGCCGAAATGTTGACATTTTTAGGTAAACACAGATCATAGTCAATCCATTTTCACAGTATGTACAGAATATCTTAACTGATGTGATGTGCGAGCTGGGAGCCTATCACTAAGGGAACAGAATACATGTTGTCTCTGTGTTTCAAGTGATTGAATCTCTGTGATCATGTGACTACGTTGCTTTAATTGTAAGTGTAATGGAGGAAATGTAACTTGTTACTATATATTTTTGGCCATCCTTGATCTTGACTAAAATATCTTTCTGTTCTGGACACATTTTCTCTATAGGAAGCGAATACCCTGTGTGTCTTAGTGTGAAATCACGTGTGTAAGCATGTTTTAAGTGTGTGTAAAGTGGTGGCACATGTGCAAGTATTTATGCACTTTACTGTAACTCCAGCAACAATGTGAGGATATGTCACATAACAAGGATCTCAACAGGCCTTTGGACTTCTTTCTTTGAAACCTTCTTTTGGGTGTACTGGAGCTGCATGAGCTCAGAACTTGACTGAGGTGTTAATAGTGCTTCTAAAGTGTCTATAGGTTCGCCCCACGGTGCAGCTGGTCACGAGAGTGCAGGAAGGCGAGCAAACGGGTTGGGGCCTCGGCAGGAGAGCAGCACGCGCCCGGTGCCTCGAGCAGTCCATTAATAAAGGACCACAGAGATGCCGGCCTGCTGCGGTTTCTGCGTTTGGGATGATTCTAGTTTCAGGTGACATGCCTCATGCTCTATTAGCAGACTCTTCCGACCACAGTTTTCTTTGGCAGCCACCCTGCTCCAGACTCCAACAGCTCCTAGCAGGACTACTTTTCCACATGCCACCTTTCTCCTCCACCATCATGTGTGTGTGTGTGTGTGCGTGTGTGTGTCTATATACATATACATATACATATATATATATATATATATATATATATATATATATGTATATATATATATACTGTTGACAGTATACGAAAAGAAATACACATACGTACACACACAAATCTCAATTTCATTCACGTATACTGTACGTTCCCAGACACATAATCAAACATAATCACACGCAGACACTGACAGACAAGCTTATGCATCAGTCTCTGTGGTAAATACAGTTCTGCTGTTGGGCAGAAGATATGTCCGGCACACAGACATCTATATATTTTGTCTGGGCCAATCCTGTAGGTGGGCCTTGACATGGTGGCAGTGAAAGATTTAGGCTCCAGCAGTGTTTGTGCAGTACAGCGCAGTGTCCAAAACATCCCACTCCTTCCTGTGAAGTGGTCAGGTGCTGGTCCCCTCTCCTCTGCCCCTTTTCAGCACCCTGGCATTTCTCCTGGGTGGCATCAAGACCTGAAGTGCAGTCAAAGAGGTATACCCTAGACTCCCGCCACGCTTCTTCCTCTTCTTTCACCTCTCAGATCGTGCAGACGGCTTCTTATTATTCTCTTTTTTTAGAGGAGACAATGCTGAAGTAGCATAAATGTGTCATCTGCAATGATTTGCAGGGGAAGTCCACAAAGAAATGCAAAACTGAATTTTCCCTTCAGATTGAGCGATGGGTTTTGTCTTTTTGTCAATGTGACAAGTATATTATCACACCATATTTCACACATGCACAAAGGCGCTCTTTGTACTCTTCCACTCACAGCTCCTAAAGTTATTGTTCAGTGATATTACCCAGGGTTCCACTGTGATGTCTCACTTATCATGCTGGTTGGATATCAGCTTTCGACGGAATACTGATTGTCTCAGAACAGCCAAGTTATTCTCTGTGCATTTGTTTGCAGTATTTAAAGAGCAGCTTTATTAATCAAGTGAATAATACACTGACATTTGCACACTATTTGCTTTTGCTGTGCAGTGGAGGTCTCAATCTCAGGAGGCTTGACAGATAAACCTAATTAAACCGTGAGGCGGAAACATAGAAAATCATTTTTTTTAACACACTTTCTTCGGGATGTATTAGCAGAGTCTTTGTTTGCACGTGTCAAAATGTCTGCATGTGTAATTCCTGAGGAGAACTTTTGGGGGGCCTTGAGTGGTGATGATAATTACAGTGATTTGAAGGGTACTGGATCATTTGACCCCATTCTTTTCCAAGAGTCTTTCACACGATCTGCCAGTCATTTATTTTCTTTTTGGGTGGTTCCAAAATGTAAAACCGACCTTTGGATCGTACAGTACATGTCTTAGAAACTCAGAGACTGCCACCAATGTGTATCTGTCCTATGTCTGTTTAAGGGTTTTGTCCTATGTGGGGAATGAGACTTTCACATGCAAGAAAATAATTTGAACTAGCTGAATGGGTGTTTTTTACGGGAGATGTTTTGTAGCAAATGTCCATTCCCTACCTATTGACAGTAGTCTTCACATCAACCTGCTTCATTTACCACTTTCAATTTGTATTTTACCACAGTGGTTTCCCTCCCAAGTAAATTACCACATTCCCCTCAAATAGTGGCCCCTACTCTAATATACTGTATGCCATCTCAATTAGGCCTTTCCCTAAATAGACACCTCCTGTTTTCCTCTCCCCCACCAAAAGGTTTAGTAACTGTAACTCTATAAATGCAAGATTGTTCACATGCTGACATTAAGGCAATAACTGCTGAGCTCTTTTGAACTCAGTCGCTAACCCAAACAGCAGAAACCCTTGTGAAGTATGTAAAAGGTCTGGTGTCTTACTAGATTTTGTAAAGTATTTCAATGTAACTGTAACAATTGCATCTTTTCTACCATCTCGGTTTCAATAAGTATAATAAAGTAACATGTAGTTACTCAACAATGTTGGAAATTAGGCAAAAGCAATATTTCAAAACCAATATTTCACCCCTTTGAAACTTAATGAAATTGATTTTATATTCATTGTTTCTTGCGATTGTAGTGTTTATATGGAGAATTTTCATTCAGTCTGTCTTTTAATTTGATTCTCATCAGGGTACATACAGTATAACCCCACTACACAGAAGGGAAAAAAATTAATATGCTGGTCTTCATGTCACACATATGTTATCGTGTAGTTTTTCCACATCATTATACATAACCCATGGTAAAAAAAAAAATAAATAAATAAATAAACCCCAATATATTGAATATTATTATAATACTAAAATTGCGTTAGTCCAAAGAAAGTGATCCCCTTAATTCACACCTCACCTAGGCTGCAGCTACTATGGTATTATCTAGTGGTGGCTTTGCGTAAGTGCAATTCATCGTTTACATTCTGGGTGCATGTCCGACTGTTTAGCACATCTACCTCACAGTTCTGAGGACCAGGGTCCAAATTCCGGCCCCGCCTATGTGAAGTTTGCATGTTTTCCCAGTATGTAGTCTTTAAGCATAGAATGTAATATTTTGCATTACCACACGCAAATCTAATGACGTCTCCAACCGTGAGCTCAACATTTACTCCTCCAATCATGTGACCAATGTTGTCTGTATTATTGACATTCAGCTCAGAGTGAGCTGTTTGCTGAGAGGGATAATTTGACAGTCAGATAAACAGACAGACAGACAGACGGATAAACAGAGTGTTGGCTACTGACAGAGATCTCACTGTCAGTCTCACTGCCACTCTGTTCCTCTCTCAAACCCAGCAGCCACGGGGCAATATTTGAGCAGACAGTCACCAAGTCGTCCAAATATTGAATAACATGCCATGGCTACTTTTTTTTCAGCAATTTTTGGACTTACTGTCTGTGTTTTCTGCTTCATGTTGTAAAACGCAAGAAGAACATGGGTTTCGTGAGTGAATTGCCTTTTGACTGACTTTGACTGTTTCATAGTTATAGACGTGGGTCTTTTATATTGGCAGAGGCATAATATATATATATATTATATATATATATATATATATATATATATATATATATATATACACATATAGCTGCTACTGCAGCTGAAAAACACCCTCACAGTGTGATGCTGCCACCACCAATCTTCTCTGTTGGACTGGACTGGACCGATGATGAGCTTTGCCTGGTTTTCTCAACACATACCACTTCAAATTAATGTTGAGTTCTATCTTGGTCTTATCTGACCAGCAAATCGTATTTCTCACTATCTTAGAGTATTTATTTTTTATATTTCAGAAAACTCCAAAGTGGTTTTATTGTTTTGCACTGCGGAGAGGCTTCCGTCGGGCCACTCCCCCGTAAAGCCCCCATCGCAGTGATTGTTGACTTTCTCGAACTTTCTCTATTCTCCCGACTGCATCTCAAGAACTCAGTCATGATCTTTGTGTTCTTCTTGACCTCTCTCACCAAAGCTCTTCTCCCTCAGTTGCTCAATTTGACCGGGCCGCCATCTCTTGGAAGGGTTCTGATTGTTGCAAACATCATCTGTTTAAGGATTATGGAGGCCACTGCGGTCTGATGAACCTTAAGTTCAGCAGAATGTTTGTGGTAACCTTGGGCTTGCCCATGTTTCTTTCTCTGAGCTCTTCAAGCAATTTTTTTGCCCTCATGATTCTCATTTGCTCTGACATGAACAGTTAGCTCTAAGATTTTATATAGACAGGTTTGAGGCATTCCTATATATAATATATATAGCCATTTTCCAAGCTGCTTATCCTTACAAGATATATATAGTATTTATTACCATTCACATTAACGTTCACACGTATGGACAGTAGTCAGTCTTCATTTAACCTTACATGCCTGTTTTTGGATGTGGAAAGAAGTCTGTGTACCAAGGGAAACTCATACACGCACAGGGAGAAAATTTTGAGCCAGAATCTCTGGCCAGTGAGACAGGGTGTACTATACAATATGTGAAACATTTATTTATATGATGTCCTGTATGGTCTGTCACACACTGAAGTATTTTTGCACATTTTTTTTTTACTCTTTACTCTTCGCATCATTATGGGCAATCTCTCTCTCTTTCTCTCTCTCTCTCTCGCTTTCTCACTTTCTTTCTCAAACCAACCAATTGTGACACACGGCCACATTTGTAGTAATTTTCATCATTGTGATCAAAAAGTGTAAAATTTGCTCCATGTTTCTTTAGATTAACTTTTGATGTGATTTGGAGACATACATTTTACCAAGTTTTCCAAATATATACACGACCATGAACCAGTACTAACCCTCTTCTCAAATAGTTATATTTTTGGGGTAATTTCCCCTCTTTGTTTAAAATAATTAAACAAATTTGTATATCAGTCCAAAATAACCCAAGTGAACATAAAATCCTGTTTTCAAAATGATGTAATTTAAGTAGATCCTGTTAGACAAAATTAAGTCAGCTCCAAGATCTTAAAAACCTCTAACAAAATGCCACGAGCCAATTAAATTAAAAAATGGATGAGAAATATAATAATGGGCAACTATCAGTATGCTAAGAGTTACAAAATTGTTTATGAAGCTTAAGGATTCCAGCAAACCATAGTGACAGCCAGTATAGAGCTTGTGCAGCTATGTCATAAAATCATATGAAATCGCCATATTGCCAGTCAAACAAAGCCAAACCATGTTTCAAGTTAATTCTGTTGAGACGAAACGAAAATGTCTATAACACGACACCCAGAGTTTTGTCCTTAGCTGTTAAACATTTAGAAAGTGATAATAAATGAAGACACTTGGCATGGAGGATCCATATTTCATGCCGAAGTCGATATTTTCACCAAAAATAATTTTTTCTTAACCCGCTTCCGCTTGTCTGGGACAACTGGATATACACATTTATCTGGTGAGTAAGTAGTCGAGATTTCCACAGAAAAGTTTGAAAGCGTATAAAAGTCTGGACGCATACAAATATTTCGTTGCTGGATCTGTTCTCAATCAAGAATAATTCCTACATAGTAATGGAACCACTTAGATGTTTTCAATACAAATACCAATATTTAAATAAATGACCGCTGGTTTTACACAAACTCGCATTCATTAACTATCATTGGGAAAAAAAGTGGTCTCCTCCGTACACGGAAGCGTATTCCGGCCACATGCTTATCTCCGTAAAGCTCTCTGCGACAGACTGTTTTTTTTTTTTTTTTAATTGTTCTCAAATGACTCAACTTGGCATTATAAATACTTCTTCATAATTCAATAGTTTTTTTTTTTTTTTGTCTGTTTGGTCAACGAAAATGGAGCCTATGTATCCCTTTTATGCTGGAAAAGGTTTACTGTATCACAGTGGCATTTTTAAGCTTCCGCTGCGGTTTCTTAGTATTATAATTAATGTTTCTTGAGAATCTGAATCGATCAGTCAAACAGAACAAAGAACAAAGGCAATAGGTTTGTGACCTAAAGATGAAGCGCACCTGGGCTCTGCAGCAGGATCCAAAACACCAGCAAGTCAACTTCTGAATGATTAAAAAAAAAAAAAAGAGTGGCCAAGTCGAAGTTTGCAAAACTAAATGTTATGGCATGACCTTAAATCTGCCCTTCATGCGCTCAATTGTTGCTGAATTCAAACCATTGCTCAAGGGGGAGAGCGCCAAAATATCCCCCAGAAATGTGAAAGACTGAAGTTATAGAAAATGCTTGCAGAGGATGTCTCAACCAGTTATTAGGTTTAAGGCACCATTATTTTTTTACATGGGGCCATATAGCTTTGAATATTTTTTCCCTTAATAATTACAATCAACATAAAAAAAAACTGCATTTGTTTACTTATCTGTGTGATATTTACATTTCATGATCTTACAGAATAAATTTCACAGCACTGTATGTGCAACAGTGTAAGAATGTACAAATGAAGTTTTCACATTGTGGTTTGTATGTAATCGTCAGTTGTTATTTCAAGTGAAAGCCGTTAAATGTGTTACAATATAACTGATATGTCATAAATGGCCCGAGTGTCTGCTTTGTGTAGGCGTGACAGTTTTTACAGTATCAAACGGTGTCCGTCTGTATGTGTGCTACGGAGCCATTGCGTGCCAATGTGTGTGAATTTGTACAGTGCCGTATTCCAGTGACGTTGTCACACCTCTTTTGGTGCCCTGCTGTGTTTCCCGAGGCATCCTGAGGTCCTGTAAGCTGTCTCAGTAACGCTGCTGAGGATTGTGGGCGCCTGGCACAGATAAAACTATGATAACTGTGATGGACAGCCGGGAAACTCTCCCTCCCCCCACTGTCCTCCCCCATTTCCCCCACCCCTCTCTATTGCCGACTATCTACACTGTAACTCAGAGTTGTTTGGTTTTGTCTCATTGTGTGCATTCATTTGCTCTTATGATTTAACGATTGGGTGAGGGTCTTTTGAAAATGCAATATAAATATAGTATTGTAAATTGGAACCTTCCCTCTATGAATGAGGAAAACAATATCTTTGAAAACAAAGGTAGCAGGAATGACAAAAAAAGGGCCCTGCATGAGAGAAAAAAAAACTTCTAAAAGAAATAAGAGTCAAGCTTCCATTTGTATATTCATTTCCTTTGTATTAGCGATTTTCACTTATATTTTAAGTTCTAATGAGACAGCATAACTTTTGGTCAGAAGTTTCAGTGGCTGTTTGGTTATCTGTAAATGTCATTGCCATTCTTTTATTCTCTCCTTGTGGTGGCCTGTGGGGGAAAGGCTAATGTCTTGTGTGTCAAATCACAGCAGGAAACTTTTAGATCTATATAAGGTTACTCATTGCAGAACTTATTTTCTAAGAGAAAAAGGGAATCCATTATTTATGAACATATTCCCAGTCCATTGCTAATTGTTTATTTTCTTCACAATTGCTTTGATGTAACCAGCCAGACGCTTGTGAAAGTCAGTTGGAAATGGAATATTTTCTATTATACTCTTATAATATATAATTATTGCATGCCATTCCACTAAGGGTTTATTTTAGTTCAGTGTCTCCCACATGTGAATTTCAGTAAATTAAATAGATGGTGTCCCTGTCCCTAAAATGTACCATGGTTTCCTCTTAGATACGTTTAAAAACATTTTTGTTCCCCTTGAAAATCTCTTTTGGTTGTCATTCGTTGGCTTGCTACACAGTCTTGTTATCTTTTATCTGTGCCGTAGAGAAGCGTTTTAAATGGAGTGGAAGGGCTTGTTTAACAAAACAAAGAAATCCCTCATCTGGCTTGGAGTAAAATAACACACGCAACTTTTGGAGCAGAGCTGGGCAGTAGGCGGTGTGTTCTTCATGCCGCTTTCTGTAATTAAGTAGGCTGCACTTTCCTCGCTTGACTTTTGGTCCCAAGATGCCTGATCAGCACTCGGCAGTATTTAGCGAAATTTAGGGTGGGGGTGGAGGCCCAAGCCACAGAAGAAATCAAGCGGTCATAAAACTCATTTGAAAGTCCAACAAAGAAAATGGCCCCTATTATTACATTGGGGAAAAATGAAACATAAAAAGAAAACAGTGGTGTGTACGCACACCCTCTAAATATACACTGTACTGTATACGACCTCGGGGCTGGGCTAGCTGATCCATTGGGGAACAGTGAAAGTATGGTTTTGTTTTCAAACATCTTTAAAGGCTACTGGATTGTGTAAAGACTACATTTGTAGATCACCCAGCGGTCTCTTTTTTTCCCCCTCCCCTCAAATAGTCTATTTTATACCCAATTTACAAAAATGGTGGTCATCCTTCCAATGGACACTGTGCCCCAATTTGTCATCTTTCGCATCATCCACTCAGAAAAATAAACCCAAACATAAACCCCACAGGATTTTTTTTTTAAATAAATTGTAATAACATCAGTTCATAGAGTTTATTTTTCACAGACACCGTTCAACTGCTTATCCTATTTGTTCTCCATTGATAACTGGAACAGCAGGCTGAAGGAGGCACCTAATCAATGTTCTGTAGAAAATCATACATCATACATCTCAGATTTTATCCATTGTAGTGATCCTTATTTTGTCCAAACATCTGATAATTTTATGTCTTATGAACTGAATATTGCAGGTGGAATCTTTAGATTGATGAAATGAAATCCCATCTTATTCAAGTTAGCAAAGGCCGCAACATTCAAAACACAAAAGCAGATCACTATGGTTGCATCATATTGACAAATTTTTAAAAAGGTTCTAGCAATGCAATAAATAAAACAATGAGCTGACTAAGACGTGTAATAGGCGGAATTGAAAAACACCTTTGTGGCTGACCAGTCCCTTCTACACCGAAGAATTACAACCATCCAACATTTTTTACAGAAAAGGCTTACTAAAATGTGTCTAACTTAACTGTTTTTCACATAATTGTTAAAAAAAAGAAATCCAGAATTGAGGAAATTCTTGAGGAAACCTAATGCCACACAGCTCCTGTAAAATGAGAGAAGATGTGGAGCTTTACCATACTCCTCAGACAGTTGAGCCCTTAAAGTGTTTATAGATTTGATCGCAAGCTATTTTCAAGGCGTTCAATTGGTTAATGATCGTAAAAACCAATGGAATGGGGCCAAACCAATTGTGTCGGTTTGAAAAATACAATTGGTCATATTTGGACATACAAGGTAGCGATAAAGGCTCAGAAAATAATTTCTTTACAGCAAATATGTATAATAATATAAATATTGTTCATTTATATATTGTATGCCAGTGAAAAATAGTGACAGCTAAACCCAATTAATTGCTCTAACACTACCACGGCAAAATCATCTTTATTTCACCACATATACTTTTTGTGACAGTTATGGTGTGATTTTTTTTTCCAAATATCTAGTTCAACTCAAAAAAGGTTGGGAAGCACCGTTCTACTCTTTGGATATTACTCCTTTTGCTGCAAAGTGTTCCTCAGTCAAGTTCTCAGGTACGACGACGGGCAGGGATAGCAGGATGCCCCACCTGTCTAGACTTGACATTCCCAGCTGGCAAGCTATGTAGGGGGATGGCCCTCGTTGAGTTTTCACACCAAGCTGTGTCGTTCAAATGCCAGAGTGCCCAGTGGCGGGATCCGCATCCCTCTACTGGATATCAGTTTTCCTAGGATCAAAGCTCTTCAAGCGATATCCTCCCCCTCATCAGGCGAGCACCAGGAGCGCAGCAACCCAAGGGATGTGATCTTCGAGGGGGGGAGGAGGAGACGGGGTGAAGGGGAAGTGCGAGGGGGGAGAGCGAGAGACTGACAAATAGACACAGGAGAATGGCGAGGCAGCTGAAGAGGGTGGGGGGAGGTTTGTAGGGATAGGAAGATGAGGGCTGGGTTAAGGGCCTGCAGGGCCCGGAAGGACGAGAGGGGGTGGTTGTTAGGGATGTTTGAAGACAGTCGGAGGGGGAAGTGAGGATGGCAGAGAATACGTTCGTGAAGAAGAAGACCGCATCAGCATATAGGGTCTCGAGATGGAGCGACCCAATAACCCCAACAGCCTGTGTGCATCCCCGGCCTCCTCCTTTTCTGCCTCACCTACCCTCGGCACCCCTTACGCCCAAAAGTCTATTTACTCACCCGCTTGTTTGCCGAGAGCGACAGCATTTGCACCCCCTCCTCCATCTCCACTCTTCCTATCCCCTCTATCATCTTCCTGAGAGATGTGAGAAGTGAGGTGCAACACTTTCCCCTTCCTGCTCTCCTCCCTCTTAGCGAGAGCTTTTTGATTCCTCCTCTTACCTCCTCTCTTTCTCTACCCTCTTTCATATCCCAGAGTGCTTCTTTTCTAGTGCGTGTCTCTTCCGATCGAGACTTCTCCTCAAGGTATCAGTGTGTGGCACAGAGTTGTAAGTCTTCTTTTAAAAGTGCTAGCTCATTAAGGAGCGAGAGTGTTTGGATATGCGTAGTTTGTATTTTTAGTGTGTTTGTTTGTGCCACCGTGCCGAGGCTATGTTCTCTGCTCACCGCCTGTTTGTGAGTGTGTGAGTGTGTGTGTGTGGCCTGCCTGTGCATGTGTGTGTGTTGGGTGTAAAGCAGGTAGGAACAGTGCTGAGTCTGGTTCTTTTTGTTCCACTGTGGTGTTTGAGAAGCACAAACTTTCTTCCTGTGTAGCAATAACATCTGTTTACAGTGTCGAACATACTGAATAACAGGCAATGTGAAAAAAGATGTGCAACATCTCACTGCATTATGCATACATACGACAATCCAGTGGATGGTCTTGATACAAACTTTGTCACAAACGTACTTGCTTTTTTTAAGGAATATCTGCCAATGGTGAATCTGAAATCACACAAGGAGATTTGATTTGAAGTACATTTCATTGTAAGTTTGAATCTGATATAAATGACATGAATTGTCACTTTGAAGTATGTTAAAAGTGTAATATTTAGCGAATTCTAAAACAAAAGAATCTCAGGGAAAGTTTTTTTTTTTAAAAAAAAAGATTCAAATGATTTAACTTGTAAATGGATGTAATATGATGAGCAATCAGATTTGCAACCCCACCACTTATTTGACCCTTCCAGATAAATCCTATTTAGAAATGTAAAAAAAAAAAAAACCTTTGTCATATGTAATGAATGACAAGTGACCTGCCACTCTAAAAATTGCATTTAATTATAGTTTGCCATCTGGCTTGATACCCACCCGATGACACCGGGACGTATTTCCGTCACATGGCGTCAAGTGCAGGCTGTGACACTGGACCCTCTGCGGGTGACATGAATGCAACCCCCCCCCCAAAAAAAAAAAATGGTGTTCAATGGACTAATGCATTACAACGATGGATAATGAAACTTAATATTCTCGGGTTTTCAATAATGACATTGAATTGAAGTACTTTTAATAAAAGTTTTATTTTATCTGAAAGGGTTGTGTATATATATCATAATTGCTTACCTTTTATATTGGTTTTTGGTTTTTCGGTGACTCAGACACCTTCCAAATGCAGAAGGATGAACATTCACAGACGTGTTAATGTCAGTCTGTGTTGGTGGCGGATTGTGTGAGTGCTCATACATTGGGCAGCTGACTCAAAATATACAACTGAGTACCCAGTTGCTGCCACTCTATCTGCTGTTGACAGATTACATTACACGCACACAGTCACGTCGTAGACACCACACACTTATAAAGTGGACGTTTCTTCAAACACGCCTCATCAGCACAGCAACAGGCTAGTCGCAGTTGTGAAATGGGAATCTGCTGTGTGTATCCGTGTGAGAGAGAGACAGAATGAATATTTTAGCCTTGACCGGGTTCCCTCATTCTGGGGATGTCCTGACTTCACTAGAGTAGACGTGCTGTCATACTGTCTAATCCAGGTGCCTTAAGTGAGTCATGGAGGGCTTTGTGACATTTCAGTTGATTGAATAAATATACACTGAGGATTATTGTGTATCAACCAACGTTTGGCATAAGATTAATGCAACAGTAGGTCTATGTACGTTCATATATTGTCACTGTCCAGCATGTACAGGATTTCTTTTTTTGTAATTTTGTAATGTTAAAAAACAACCCAAAGTAATTGTTTTCTGGGGGAAAAAAAAATCAGAAGCTCAAAAGATGTAAAGACATAATGGAACTTCGGTGAGGTCCATGTTAATTAGTTATGTGCAAACGTCAAATAATTTTCCTGTATGTAAGTAACGCATATTTCATGTTCATTTATTCATAAAAAATGTAATATGTATCAAACCTTGAGTCAGAAATCGAGAGCAATTGAATCAGAATTTTAGCGTATCGTTACAGACCTAGCTGGCATGCCGAGTAATATTACAGCTTGTGCTCGTCTCTACGCATTTAGACAAAAGACAAGGCATTGTCAGGGCTAAAATTTTTCTTTGTGTTATTTTTGACTACATTTGATAGACAATTCTGAAATAAGAAATTCACCCAAATTGCCTTAAGTCATTTCTTCTTATATTATTTTACGTAAAGACTGAATAACAAAGATTTAATGAAGTAGGAATCAGAAAAATAGCAATATGGAAGACTTTAGTTGTACATTTTGGGATGATCGCTTCTGCAATTGTGTATTTCCTGTTTTTTTGTTAAAAATTGGCATCCTTTTTAAAAAAACGCTGCGCTATTGCAAATATTTTTATTTTTAAAACAGAACAACAGTTTAACAAACCATTTTTCTAGACTTTTCAAAACGAGAGGCAACATGAGCAACACTGTTGCTGTCCCCTGCAAATTACCCAGAGATTGGCCTATCTTGGAAGTTAAGTCCTGGTTAGTAGTTGGAAAGAAGACCACCTTGGTGTTGGGGTTGGGCAGTTGGCGAGTCACCTGCTCCCATTAAAAAAAAACAAAAAAAAAACCTACAGATTACAGGAACAGCCGCCGCAGTCAAATGTGCTTCAAAGCATTGAGAGCTCTAACTAATGTACCAACTAACCCCTCCTGCAGTGCACTAAACAGAAACATGACATGGTGTACTTAACTTCAAAATTCAAAATGTCCACGATTTCATTTGACATACATTTTCTAATAAATATGGTTGATTACAACCCCAGCTCTGCTTTACTTTGTGTCGTGCACGACCACATTTGTTGGTCTTCTCAACCAGCCCTAACCAAAGCACAAAGACAGCGTACAGCGCTTCCTGGAAAAGGGATGTTAGCAATAGCATGTAGGCTCTCAGCTCAAGATCGATACCGCACTGCTTTTTACTGCTGTTTGTGGAAGGCTCTTTTCCACTGTTATTTTATCCTTCAGTGGGCTTCTGTTCATTTGTTGTTCATTTGCTCTGCAGTGTCGGTTCAATAAATCTTGCATCATGTTGGATTTCCTCCATTAAGAATTGCGGTCTTTCCTGTGCCAGTTCATTCGTAGTGTTTCGAATTGTCCCCACAATTATTGTCTTTTCATGATGCAGTATACCTGTTAGCTAAGAGAACAGATTTGATGAAGACGTGATCTACAAAGAAAGTCCACTTTACATACCCACATTACATGGGCCGAAATAGAGCGTGCTTTGCTATGAAACTGTGTGCATGTATACGTTTACAGACACACACACACTTCAGGCACACTTTGCCTCAGCAAAACACACACCTTTCTTTCCTCTACTTCCTTGAATATGACATTGACTTGGATTTTATTTGCTCGAGACTCAGACCAACTTCAAAGCGAGTCTTGAGCACAACTAATTACTATCTTTGTTTTTAAGCTGCCTTTTGTTCCCAAAGTGCAAACAGATGTACCACATCATGTGCAACACCAAAAAAACACATTGTAGCTGACCTGCCATACGCTCCATTTAGGCCACAATCTGTGTGGTCACGGTGGTGGGTCCATCCTGTCACTGGACTACAACAATGGAAAATTAGTTGGACAAGTTACAATACATCAGGAAATATTTGATATAAGACAAAAAACAAACATTTCATCAATTGTTTTAAAATTATCTTAAACTGGAAAAAGGAGACGAGAGAAGCAGTCTGAGTTTCTCTAGGCACCGCACTTGTGTAACCAAGGGTTCCAGACATGGCGAGGAAGCTGTTCACTGCGACCCGCCTATGTTTTTGTTTTATTCCTGCGATTATTTGTCATGGTAACATGCTGTTTTCAGCAAGCTCTTTTACCATCACGATTCTTCTCCATGGTCACCCTTTCTCCACATTGTCGCCTCTTTTTTCCCATACAAAATGATTCTCCAGGTGGAGAGAGGCTGTTTTTTTTTTTTTTGGGTTGTGGATTAGCAGTTGACTGGTGTGTGGTTCACCACTCTTCACCCTGAGGATGGAGACCCTGGAGGCTCTTGAAGGAGTGTCACTCACAGCATTGTGTAAAATCAGCAGGTTCTTCCTCGTGCATACAAAGACTGGCACGACCTGGAAATGATGTCAAATACACTTTACACTCTACATTAAGGCTTGATCTATTCGTGCAGGTCACTTTGCCCCAGAAATACAAACTGTCCAGAAGGCTCCATTTATGCTCTCACTAGGAAATGCTCTGAGCAATGTGTTAGAATGGAGGACAAAATGTAGCTGTACCAGCAGAAACAGTCGGGGCAGTTTTAGGATTGGAAGTGAATAATGTGGAGGTATAGCATATACCGATGAATCAAAAACCAGGAAAATACCTTGAACTGTTTCAGGGATTCACAGACTACTGCTGCCTAAGCTGTCTTTCTGAGTTTGTCTTCCCCTTGTTGATAAGATTCTTATGAATACCTCATCTACTGTCACCATATTTATTATCAAAAACTTAACTCGTCTTCGTATTTTGGGAACATCTTGATACAGAGCGGCACCCTCTGGTGGATTTCTTGCCAAATGTTCATTCCTACACAATTGATGCATAGCAGTCGATGGGGAGTGACGTTGAGACTGTTTTCATACGTAGGGCAAGTATAAAAGAGCCTCTATACCACGCCAGCCCATCTCAGTTCAGTGAGCATCTTTTTCTTTTCCTTTTTTTTTAGGTCACTGTTTGTAGAACTGTTTGTTTGCGGTAATGAAGAACTAATTAGATAAACAAATCATATCACTTATTATTTGTATCTGATGAAGGGCTCTTATAGAAGTATTAATCATGCAATGCTTCTCTTATCTTATCTATGATCAATGAATGACAGGCGTGGTGATATACAATAAAAACAACAGATTTATCATCCCTTCACACATTGTAATTTCTTATAAAAGTTAATGTCAAGCAATCAGTTATTTATACATTTTGCTGAAATTGTTTTGCCCAGTCAAACAGAAATGTGAACAGCGTCTGGGAATGAGCGTTGTCCAACTCTGAGGACTCTGCTGTACGTGGCCTCACCAATATAAAGTGTCATTTCACTTTGTCACTGGGGTATAGTTGACAGTGTAAATGTGTGTGTACGTGTGGAGGTTTCTATTGGTGAGCAGAAAATCACCTTGACTCTGTCCTGGTGGAAAGAGAGAGAGTGCTGTGGGCTCTAAGACTGAGAGCTGAGATGAACTGGTTCCCCGAAGGCCGTTCTGTTCAGCACACCAGTCCCCGTCCCTTCTTAGATTATTTATCTTAGTCTAACACGCACACAGACATGGACTCCTTCACACTCCTGCACACCCCTCCAGCCCAGCTGAGAGGTCCCAGGAGAGACTCTGGCTCAATGACTGACTACATCCAAGGTAAAACACTGCTTTGAAGCCAAAGTCAGTTGCGACACTCATTTGCACAAACACAGCCATGACTGTACAGTACTCTAAGAGCGCGCGCGCACACACAAGTACACTTCTTCTGTCTTTATCAGACAGATGCTCATGCAGTCTGCTCACCATTGGGATTTCCCACTATTGTATATTATTCCCTTTATTTGCTGGGCAATTAGGCACCACGCCAGGCGTCTCACTTGTAAAATTAAGGTAAAGGCACAGTGCTAATGGGGGATACTAAATATCATATGTGTATGGAAATCTTAATTGGTCTCATTACATTTGGAGTCTTTTCCTTTATCTTCTCCCTTTTTGCTTTGCTTTGTCCTCCCCCCCCCCCCCCATCATTCGATATACTGATTGGCTTTAAAAGATCTTTCATCAGACTTTTCACAATTTTAATCACTCATGGGCCACCGTGCAAATCCGGAAGCGTCCGGACAATAGTGGTCACCACCACTTATGCACAGGCAGGAAAAGCGATAGCAGACGTTGGTTTTATTCTCTGCTCTGGACCGTTTTATAGCCAGTCAGCTAGTTAGTTGCAGTGTAATTCAAAGCTCAGACCGGAACCCTCTGGTGCTATTTTCAGATACTGTTACTGAAGACTTACTATTGTGTAGGTATAATTACAGGCCCCAAACGCTGTGCTTAATTTTCACACAATAGGCTATACTTTTGCACTAAGACATGACACGTTGCTCTCGTTGGAGAACATGCTCAAATAGAAGATATTTTGTTCTTTTTCCCCACATAGCCAATAAGTCTGTAGTCATGGTCATGAAATTTCTCCTTTGCATTTGAGTTTTCTTCCTCATTTCCTGTTTTTTTATGCTGACCTTCTGTTGTTACTCAGTTTTGACAGTGACAGTTCCTTCATCTGCTGCCTCCTGGATTCTAATTGGTGGAAATGCAAGCTACATCTGGTTCTGTTGTCAATACCACCATTTAGCCGACCGTTTGTCTGCCAGTTGCCATAACGTCATCAGCTTGGCTGGGAAACTGAACTTTCTGGTCCAGTTGTGGAGTACCAGCCACTCAGCATTAACAGCCACCCTCATAGCTGAGACAGTAGATTTGTTTCATCCATCCAAAAAATGAGCCAGTTTCATGGTCATATTTGATAATGAGCTTATTTCACAGCCCCACAGCTAACCATCCTTCAGAGGCACTGTATTATACCCAAGCCTATGCGACTCATAATTTAGTGGATGAATTCGATGACTTCAGAGGATTCTGTCAGTACTGCATAGTGCCATAATGCCACTACAAATATTACCATTTGAGTCCTCTAGAGTCAAGCTCCTAATAACGGAAGGGAAAAACTTATTGGTCTTAGAAAAAAAACAGGGAAAAATATCGTCTTTGGGAATTCCCACTTTTCCCCAACCTATCTGTGAATCCCCGACACTCCTGTCCTCACATTGTACTGACACTCATCTTTACCCTATTTAATTTTCCAGAGTACTTTAAATGCATTTTGGCTTCAGCATTGCCATACAGTGATCATATTTACAATTTTCATAGTATTTTCTATCAGTGATATACAATATTTCCAGTGGTGCCTTGAGATACAAGTCATCATTGTACTATTTTTTTTAGATATGAGCTGCCGTTCAGATGGTTTTTTTTTTTTTGACTTGGGAACAATAAATTGTGATGAGTGGTGTGTGTTGAGTTTACAACAAGCATCAGTTTGCTATTGAAAACATGAGGCTTCAAGCTAGGATTCCACAATTAATTGTATATTATCGTAATCACGATTCTGATTGCCAAGATTAAATGAACCTGATCATTGGTGATTATTTTTTTTCTTTTTTTTTTTTTTGTTTTGATTTAACTTGCAAGCTCTGCAGCATATGAAGCACTTTCACAACTTGGGCATCCACCAGGGGAAGAACGCTTCATTGAGCTCCATAAACTAGCGAAGGGGGCCGAGCAGCACTCTCCACCCGTAACCCCTTTGCCACACTCAGTGAAATTGTCAAGCTCGCAACAATTGTTCATACTAACACACCAGCAACATGCTCCAATGGCAACTTGTAAATAACAGGTTAAAATCACCTTTATGTCCAATGTCTGTCACGACCCATCAGAACGGAGGTAGGACCCGAATGCAGGAGTCGGGAGACGCAGGTGTAATTCGGGAAAAACGTTTATTAGTCCAAGGTCGGGGATCGGGCAGGCAGTCAGGTGCAGCGGTGGTAATCGGGACGTCAGGCGTAGAGAGCAGCTCAGCAGGCAGGCAGGAGTCAGTACACGGGAGAACGGTCAAAGCAGGCAGGAGTATCAAGGGAGTCAGGCTTACGGGGTTGGTCGGAGAATGGGCGGTGGTTGGTACACACGGGTTATCGATCAGAGATACGGGAGTGCAGGAACGGGGGATGAGTTGTGACGACATGGCGCCGGAACAGTCGTCCCCATGGTCCTATATACACCGGGGCCAATCAGCCAGGATGAGGCGCAGGTGTGCGCCTCCCAATCAGCACGGCCACCCGCACGGCCACCCGCACAGCCAGGGCTGGACCGGCAGAAAATGGCAATGTCTTAATATGTGGGGAAATAATTCTAAAGCGGACCCATATAGCACAGTAGCCACATGTTACCATAACTAATACCATGAACAATTGTTCTACGGGCTGCCTCGAGATTGACTGGAGACTGGCCTGACAGTCTTATTTAGAAGATTGTGCTCAAAAGTGTTTTCATATTGTTCATTGCAAAGTAGTGCAGTAAAAGTAAAAAAAAAAAAATCCCCAAGATGAGGAGTAATTGTAACTTGCCACTCCCATTTACAGTTTAAGGTCAAACTAAACATCAAACTAAGAGAATTTTGTGGATTTTAGGCTTTCATTCTGCTATCTTAATGCTGACACGAAATGGGAATAGCATCAAACTGGCAGTGCTATAATGGTTGAAGGAAAGATTATTTGAACCTCGAGATGCAGCAATGCATATAGGCAGACGATATAATTCTATTCACAGGCAAATATTCTTAATCATCTCAGAACAGTGCCTATTACTACATTTGAATACTGAGTAACTTACATTAGTTAGTGGAACTCCTTGTTTGTCGACATGATAGTATTATACTCCTGTCTGGTAGACGGCACAAGGACTAGAAGGCATGCCAGTCAATTAATCAAGATGCACAAACTGAGTCTTTATCCTCGATTTCATGATGTTATTGCCTAGTACAAATTATTCCATCCATCCAATTTCTGTAGCTCATATCCTCACAAGGGTCATGGTGTGCTGGAGCTGGTCCCAGCTATCTTTAGGTGAGAGTGAGGGCATAACCCAATTGCAAGGCACATAGAAACAAGCAACCATTTATGCGCACATTCACACCAATTTAAAGTCATCTGTCAACCTACCATGGATTTTTTTGGGATGTGGGAGGAAACCAGACTGCCTGGAGAAAAACACACACAAAGGAATAGGGAGAACATGCAAACTCCTCACAGGTGGAACCCGGATTTGAACCCCGATCCTCAGAACTCTGAGGCAGATGTGCTACATGTCACCCAGTGTTCCCCCTTTACTAATTGATATTATTACTTATTTATAAACACATTGCAACATTTATTTTAATAGTACTACAGTAGTTATGATTTTGTAATTGTGGGTAACTCTTTATTCTTCACATATATTAGCAACAACTCTGTGTCGTTTCTGGAATTAAATTACAAACCGGAGGCAACAACAGATATTCAAACTGCCTAAAATGAAGTTCATACTGTACACTGTGCCACTTTTTCCATGCATGCATGGCATCTACAGTATTATGTGTGCTTGATGCTAATTTTTGTTGTAGTTGTTAAACTGAACTCCAGTATCTCCAGTAACGCTAAAAATCTTTGACCAGCAATAAGATTTTCTTTTTATTCCCTCCATTATATTCATCGTGTTGTATGTTCAGGGTAAACCAATCCCCTTACAAATGATACCTTTCAGTAAAACGGTCTGTCACCTCCCAACCTGTCATGATTAATAATTTAAGGACACGAGTGTTTACTCATATTTATACTGGAATTTCATGGATACCAGGGGTTAAACAAATATACACAGAAGAAAATCATGAAATAAATTAAACATTCATCAGAGTTCCTGCCAGATGGCCCTCAGTTCCACACATCATATCATATTTGCTGCCATTTTATATCCACACATGAGCAAACAGCATGCAGGAGAGGAGGCGGCAGAGGAGCAAACAGCATGAGGATGCCATGTTGAAACTGTGGTGACCAGTGGCTCCTGTCTGTCCGCTGCCTCACAGCCTTTCCTTTGCACCAGCGGCTCAATGCAAGTATTCACGTACTGGAATCCAGTGGCCAAAGCGTCCAACCCCAAACGAACACAGGGACTCTTCTGGCAAAATATGCTGCATTCCAGTTGTAGTCGGAAGTCGGAATTTCCGAGTTCCTAATTGTAAATAGTAACTTCAAAGCCACCTTAACTCGAAATATTCATCCTATAAAGTGTGAGGTGCACTTGATATTACTGATCTCAACTTTCAACCAACAATTAGTCTTTTTTTTTTTATTTGGTTGAATAAATAAATAACCAGTGTCTTTTAAATTATTCTTATGAGTAATCGTTGGGAGCCAATTCCAATGTTTAAGCTTTGGAAATTGTTTTTGTGTTCGTTCTCCTTTATGCATGTTGGCATGTTACTGCGAGGGGCGAAAGAGGCATTCAGTGGGCACGCCCATGGCATTTGAAAGAGGAGACAACTGCTTGATTTTTCACAATTTTGAAGCCTCATTTTTGACAGGGTTCTTCACAGTGGTGGGTCGATTTTAGAAGATATTGTCTTTTTCACTTTACACACACTTAATAAGCTTAACCAGCATCTTTGGTTTTCCAAGTTTTTGCACCTAACGATTACCATGTTTGAAAACATTTTTGTTCCTTCATAATGAAATACGACAGTCAATGTGAATGTGTTCTTGCTGATGTATCAATGCAATGCAATACATCTTTGATTGGCACTAATCTTGCTAACTGGAAAGCAGATAAACTAATCAGCCAAAATTTAAAACTTTTGCAATCTTACAATCTAGCTCAGCTACGTTGTTATTCGGTCTTTAACCATCCTTAAAAGAACAACATGTGCTATCTAAGAGACCTCACAGCACACATCCGAGCATTGTAAGCAGCAGCTCGGTAATAAACATGCATTGTTTGCGCTCATTCATATGAAAAGTTGCTTCAAATCACCTTGCATCTGATTATTAAATAAATGTGCATTACTCTGACTAAAATAAGCAAGTGAATGAAAGCAATTTTCTCATCTTTTATTGCTAAAGTGCGTAATTATTTTTCAACATCCCACCTGAGCAGCTGTGAAAGCTGCGGGCAAGTGGATCAATTTGGCAGAAGCAAAATACAAACATGGCTCTACAGAGAGTGCATGAGTGAACACATTTCACCACAGAGAGATGATTCAAAACCATGCTCTGCCTTCTGAAACTACACAGCCCATCTCTCTGTTCACCTTGCCTCACATTCTTTTTACTTATTGTTTTCTTCTGTTTGAGTGATTGCATTCTTGATCTAAAAGTAAATATTTCCTCTCTCCAAAAGTTTCAGTGGCTCATTAAAGATTAGTTCTAGTGCTGCTCTGGGTTGGTCTTTGAGGTCCTATGACAATTATAACAGCAAATTCAGCAATATGTTCATCCCTTAAATGATCTATGTTCCCTCTTGGTTTCTCTTTATTCATTGGTACTAGCCAACTCAATCAATCTGATAAATATTTGGGGCGCATGAGTGCTATGATTTGAACTAATGGTTACACCAAACATTTGTTTTTACCTGCCGGAAAATGTGTCCACCAATTCTCACTTTGTACACAATAATCTTAAAAACCCTGAATTCAGTGACTTGTTTCTGAATACATTCTAAGTCTTAAAATTGTTGAATAGTGGCAAAGACTGACATTATGTTGTACTCAAATGTGTGGAGATATGGTGTTATTTTTTTTTAATTAATCAATTTATTTAAATGTTGAGCCAGAACGATGCCGCATGACACACTTGGGCGTCTGGTGTGGGTTCCCCTTCCCCTTTATAAGGGAACTTTACCACCCACGTTCATATTGGCAGTTTATCTGGCACAGTTGTGACTCACAGTAAGCTAGCTAGCTATGCCTAAACCCCCAAAACGCACCTTCCTTTCAGAGAGTCTGCTATGGTGGCCTCTTTAAAACACATTATGGATGGGTGTAAGTGTGACCATGTTAAAGGTAGAAGAGTAAGGAGGAGGAAAATGGGCGATTAAAAAAAAAAAGCAGCTTTTTGCTGGTGAAGCCCCTTTAGAGTGCCTCATTGTCACCTATGAATGTATGAACAACACAGGGAGAAGAAGGAGGAGCAGGGAAGAAGGATTTTTTTTTCAACCAACTTGCAATACAACGAGTGGATTGGGGCTTTAGGCTGACCTGGCCGCTTTAAAACGCTTCATTGTTGTAGCGGGGAAAAGCCCCGTGACGACCCATTAATAAAACTTGTACTCCTTCCATTGCAGGCTTCAAGCGGATTTATTTTCATGGCTAAAATGTATAGTTTTGTGTAGGCATAAGAAAGCTGGTCGACGAAGTAGCGTCCATTTTTTCAAGTCATGGTAGAGGCATTTGATTGACAGTTCACCATTGAGTGGGGTGTGGTTTTCAGTGCATTTTTTGGACCACAGGGTTCAAGACCGAAGAGAATGGCATGCTTTGACATGATTTTGAAGCCTTATTTTGTCCTTGGTCTGTCAAATTGAAAAGATTTATTTGGACTTTACATGTACTTGAAGAGTTACTATAAGGTTGGATTTAGACCAGGATGCCAGCAATTATTTCTCCTGTCAATTTGGAAACTCCTTCAGACTTGATCTGGAGTGGAATATAAAGAGTTAAAATCATTGACACATTGGGATGAAGCAATTGGGATAATTCAAATTGTACTTACTGGATATCATTTAGAAATAAGAGGTACAAACCCTCATTTACAATTTTAACAACATAACGGGTAACGGGTGTACAATAGGACTTCACGTTACTGTTGTTTAAACATATGTTTCAGATGATAAGAGTAGTGCGTGTTTGCAGTTGGTTCTACCAGAGCAGTGCATTGTAACTCCTCCCGTGTGGCATGACTCAGCCTATCAAATATGTGCGGGCATGCTGAAAACGTAACATCCACCCAATTTTAGAATCTGATCTCCAGCCAAGGAAAAATCTTCAGTAGCTTCTGGCAAACCCACCTGATGCGAAATGAAATATTTCTCATCAGGCATTCTACCTGTTTTATTGGTTATGACATAAGTGGTGATTAGTGTATTTGTTGAGGAACCTCAACATCATCTGACTACAGCAAGCACTGGTCTACGGGCTTTCTACATTTATGGAGCATAATTGCTGCTTAAAGTCTTAAATTATTTATTATTGTAAGATCTGACAGTGGTGCTTAGAAGCAAATTGGGATCATCTCCCATGACCACCAAGGATTTATAGATTGGAGGCAGAACTAAGTTTATTTCCTCTGCTCTGCTTTTATCCCTGCAAAGGAAGCGTTTAAAAGGATCACCCGCGACAGATAACCACGTTACTGTACCGACGAATAACACTGCTGCTGCTCTTAAGATCCTGATTTTGACTGTGGATTTTTTTCCCCTCTCTCTTCCCTTCACCCTCGTCTAATTGTGCTGATGCTCTCCCTGTGGGTTTTAATGTTTGACACGGCAAAACGCTCTTAAATCCTCCACACTGCTCCCTCCCTCACGAGGCCGAGTATCTTAAAAGGAAAAAGAATGTATGTCTAATTCATAAATTTATCACGTCGCAAAATGATGCATTAAATGAGAGGGGACACGCTCTGATTCGAAATGCTGACTTTAAAAAAGAAGTTACGATTTTTTTTTTTTTTTAATGAGTTTAGATGGGCTTTCCTTCACCCCTGCACCCCCGCTTGCCTCCCACGGCCTCTTGCTTTCTCAGTTGTAATCACTTCTTGAGATAGGAGGCCACATGGCTGCTTCTTTGTCTGCTTCTCAATCCGGTGGCTCGCCAACCATCAAACTCTGGCTCAAACTGTCAGACTCTGGCTCAATCCAGGTGCCTAATTTTACTTCTCTTGGAGCATACCTATATGCTACTTATTTATGATACGTGTCTGCGTGTGTCTGTGTATATGAGATTGCTCAGTCGAATTAGCAGAACTCAAATCAGAGCGACCTAAGGTGTGTCAGAAAAGTTCAAGCACTGCTGTCACAAAAGATATATTTCAAAGTCAAATTACTAGTTTTTCCCTTCAATGGAATCACTCTGGAGTACATACAGTAACGCTTACATTATTTCTTTCTAACCAGTTCAATCTTCTCCACGCACTTTTATGTGAATGTCCTCTGTACTGAGTCTTTAAGCAATAAGTCGATTCATCACTGGTGATGAGTTATGGCTCTTCGAGTAAAGCCTTCTGTGGAAGAGTTGACGTCGCCAAGGCCAATGTCATCTTGAGTGCAGTTTTCAACGTGAGAGGTATCGTCCATTGCGAGTTCTTGCAACGTGGTGAGACGATAAATCGGCACATCTCCAAAAAGATCCTGGTGCATTTGCTCTATTCAGCGAGTGATAAGAAGTGATTCGTGGAAGAACAGTGTGGCTGCTCACAATGCTTTGAGCATCCAACGGTTCCTGGATAAGAATAAAATCACTCCAGATCCACTCAATTTGACCCCGTGTGATTTTTTTCCCCAAGCTTAAGGGAGTCATCAAGGTGGGCCCGTTTCTAAGATGTGGATGACCTCAAGATGGCTGTGTTCTGCAAAAACATCCCTCCAGGAATGAATGAAGGTGTCATAAAGAATGCTGGGAGAGTGCAAGAGACTCCAGCGGTTCCTTCAAAGAGGAACACTTAAGTTTGGATTTGAGATGACTTTTGTGGCACTTCCTGTCACTTTTCTGACACACCACATAAAATGCATTTATTTGCTTGCTGTTGCATTATACTGTTGTTTTCTTCAAGTCAGAATTTTTGATAGAGATTTTTTAAATCGGTTTTCAACAGCAAAAAGACATTTCAAAGTCGCAATATGTAAATTAGCTGTTGTATTAATGCATTTATTATCATAACTTTTTTTTTCTTGGCTATGGTGTCGATGGAAGAGGTTTTCTCTCGAGTATTATTGGCTCCCCAGAGGCTGAAACCAGAGGAGGCGGTTTGAACACAGTTCCAACAGCAGTTCCGTTTAGGCTTAGAGGCACCACTGGGCTCCCTCTTGACAGGTCAACCTGCCAAGAAACAAGTTTAAATAGTAGGGAAAAAGAGTTTCAAAGACTAAAAGTAAATGTCTGCTCAAGTAGAAGGACTCCCTGGAGATGTGTTAAAACAAGGGTGAGGACGAGACTGACGACAACTCCATCCATAGGGAAAAACAGGCGTAAGAGTTGCTCTCTTGCCAGGGTTAGACAAATTATAGGCAACTGGTGAAAGTGTGAGGGGCACTTTGGAGTTTTTCACGTTTAGTCATTCAAATGCTGTAATATACAGTATACGGAGAATCAGGATATTTGCAGTGCAAATTCAAGATCCAGCCCATGCAGCAAATCCGACCCTTCCTGTTGAGAACTCTTTTCTAATTGAGTATTTACACTTCTTGAAACATAACATCACCCAGGAAATGTTTTTTTGGTGTTGTTTTCAGTGGCAAACACAAGTACATGTATAGGTTTGGTGTATTTATCTGGTAAGGGACTGTAAAAGCTTATAAATATAGCAGCATTTAGCAGGCATCCCTTGTCCTCATGCAGAAAGCTGTGAATCACAGCAGACACTTTCGGCATGGCCTGTGGTTCGAGGTTGCAGGTGTGTGTTCTCAAACACACGAGACAGAGGGAGACAGACATGAAACCAAATGCAGTGGAGAACTGAGAATGGTACTCTTTGTTTGTAGATTCAGTCACTTCCCACATTTCTCCAGGTGTAAGAACTTATTTTTGGGCATTTCTCATTTTCAGTCATGTACATTTCAAAAGAACAATAATTCCATATACACAACAGAGATGTTTTTATTTGTATTACACTGGTGTTCGTCGATGCATACATTGTGGTTTACCAAGAATTGTTTCGTGCACTCACAAACAGAATGGCTACATCCCATAAATGTTGCCATGCCCGATGCATCATAGATCACAAAATATTCTAACCATAAAATAAAAAAAAACTATGTCTATCCATCAATTCGAAATAGCTTATCTTCTTCATGGTTGCATGGAGCTAGTCAGTAACAGGGCAAATACACAGTAGATCAGACAACCATTCTCACGTACATTCGCACAGTCTCTGATTGGGAACAAAGCCCTTGCTGCCTCCGTGGAAATCAGGCGAGTGAACCAAAACACCATCACTGACTAAAACGAAAAAAATAAGAAACTAAAACTAAACCTAAAAACTAAAAAATAATCCAGGGTCCTGGCATTATTTTCAAAGCACTAAAGCATTCTCAAATGACTTTTATGGAATTATTTTTCAAAGATAATCTTGCTAATTTCTTGGACTGGCAATCGTAGACAAATGATTCACAAGGGTAGTTAAAAAAATGTAAACAAAAATATAAAGCACTGTCAGAAATTTTCTGTGCTGTTTTTATTTGTGTCACGTTGGAACAACTAATGGGATATCATCATGAAATGAAGTGGATATCACCATAGTTATACAACCACATCAGTACCAAAGGAGATGGAGAGGAAACGAGGACGTGCAATGTCAACAGTAAGTGTTACGACTGTTTTGACTCACAATCCTAACGTGACTGGTTAACTTGTTAACTGGTTCTGAGGCCCCAGATTCAAATCCGGCCTCACCTGTGAGGAGTTTGCATGTTCTTCCCGTGCCTGCGTGGATTTTCTCCGGGCGCTACCTTTTCCTCCTACACCCCAAAAACATTAATGGCAAATTGACTGAAGACTCTAAATTGCCTGTAGGTGTGAATGTAAGTCTGAATGGTTGTTTATATGTTCCCTGCAATTGGCTTGTGATCGGTTCAGTCCCCGCCCCTCCCCAGACTCACCTGAGCTCCAACACACCCACAACCCTAGGATAAGCGTTACGAAAGATCAATCAATCAATCAATCAATCCCAACATGAAAACAACATGAGGTAGAGACAAATTTACAACCTAATAACGCTCACTTTAGAGCCAGAAATTCCCCGTTATACCCACAGTTCCACAAGAAAAAATCGTGGAACCTGGATTTCTGAATAATTTGGTCATGAAATGTGATCTGATATTCAGCAAAAACACAACCATAGACAAGCATGGTTATATTAAACTAATAACACACTAACAATTGTATTTGTTCTTGTTTTGTTTACGTATTTATTTTTTATTAAACCGAGCATGTAAACATCACAGTGCAGGGAGGAAAATGTATGAAAACGTCTAGACTAAAAACTTCCAAAAGCTAATCACCATCATGAGTGATTACATTTTGTGACCAATTTATGCAGAAATCCAACAGATTTTAATGGGTTCACATACTATATAGTTTCCATATTGCATTGTGAGCTTTTTTTGCCAATGATCATGTCATGCAGTGTGACTTTCATTTGAGTGAAGAATATGCATTATATACCTTGACGTACAGGCAAGATTTATTTTTTTTACTATCATACTGCTATACACAGAATGTGTGTTTAATCTTGTCCAAAAGAGTACTGTATACTACTCATCTTTTATAAGATATGACTCAACACTTTTATTGTATTCGCCTCTACAGTACTGATGGGCGCACACACCAAACACACAAACCTGAAATTCTTTTCAGACATTAGATTGAGTAAAGTTTCCTGGATCCTCACCATAAGTCTAGCCACTACTAGTGGAGCGTCTGCTTTACAAAAGTCCATAAATTATGTCATGGCCACATGCTTTCTGTCACACTTGTGGAGGACAGTTGTCCCAAGTGATGTTGAAATTTACGCCTGCATGGTTCTGACAAATGGCATACTCCTCTGGTTTCACAAGACTTGCATTCCCAAACCTCACCGACTCTTCAGTAAGCATCAGAGGGCACGGCACATTGTTAAACAGCCAGAACATTAAAAGCAAATGGAATGCACAATGGAGGATTGACTAAATATGTGTCACTTTGAGTTGAATTTAGACAATAACAACCAGACCCCAAAGAAGAGAATGTGTTTGTGTATGTATTCATATATATATATATATTTTTTTTTTTTTTTCATGAATAAACATCCAACTTGTCTTTAAAAATAACTGAAACACTGCCATCTGCGTACAAGGCCGGCCACTGGTTATGTCCCTTGATAAAGAAAACACGAGACGCATGTGCATCAACTGCTTTTTCCTCACGGATGAAGTAGTCTTTTGAAGGTTCTCCCATCATGTAATATTGTCCCTCCACATTTTGTGAGTGGTTTTCATTGTTTTCAGATTAAAACAATTTTTTTAAAGATCACGAAATTGAGGCATTTTCAGTGAATGAAGAAAATAAATAATGTGACTTCTGGATGCAGTAGCGCCTCTCTTTCTACAGAATACTGAGCATTTGGTAAGAAACATTTTCACTGAGTAACATTTTCAGATGATTGCAAATTTAGTTTCCATAAAGACTGTAACAAACAAAACAACAAACAAAACATGTTTTCCTTTTCATTTGTCAAAAATGGTCTTGTATAAATGGTCCTTTCCGCCCTTTGGTTTCTGTGGTGTGGTCAGCGCAAGGATGACAGCAGCCAGATGCAAGCATGTCTTAGCACTCATTGCTAAGCTACCAAACAGGTAGTTGCCTCGTGCCTTTTCCCACTGGTTTGGATATGAAGTCGTTAACACGGAAGCGCTGGATTTTCTTGGATTATAAAAATGCTAAAATTTCACATTTCTGTCCCTTTTAACCAACCTGGTATATTCACCGTGATCTCCGTCAATCACTGTGCCTTCTTTACCACCTCACGGTAAATCGTTTGTCTTGTATGCCAAAGCTCAGGACACTAGGACACCACATTTATGACTGTCTCCTCAACTGGTCCAATGCACACGGTGCTCTATCGTGTCCACATGTCTATCTGTGCAGGGAAATGTGCTTGTAGCTCCTGTACTTCCAAGTACTGCGGCCGTTTTCTCAACTTTATCTAAAACAAGGCAAATTGAAAAAACAAAACTGAAATTCCAAAGCACCAGTCTGTCTGCACCCACTAGGTATTTGAAACGGATTGGGGGAGGGGTGGGGGCACTTTGAAAAGACAGCGAAGGTGATCAGGTGAAAGAGAACGCAGACGAGTGTAGCGTTTGCCTGCCACCTCTCCTCCCCGCGTTGCTCCCCCACCATCCCTGCATCACCTCGCCTTGGGGGGTTTGAACAACTGTTCTTGATGGGGGGGCAAGTGTTCCCTCTGTTCTTTCTCATTGCCTCTAGGTGTACTACCGACTCTCACTACCCTGGCGATCTCCTGCCGCCTCACTCTCACAAGGCTTTCACACAAACAAACACACACACACGAACTGTGCAGCATGTGAACCCACTTCACTCTGTGCTCTCGCTCTCTCTCATCTTCCTATGTGGGGCTCTTTGTAGCCGCCATGCCTGAGCTTGCTGAGGAGAACTGGGAGAACAAAGCCAAGGAAAAAGAAGGGTGGAGAAAATAAGGCTGAGGAGGTGGGCGAGGGTTGGGGAGGGGATGAATGAGTGTGAGATGGAGAGGGAAGGAAGCCTATGTTCACATCTCGGCAGAGAGTGTCGCCTGTTGTTGCTCTGTGTACGCCGTTTGACGAGCGTCTGTGACACAGCTTGATGTGGAGGTTGTCCGCAGCTGTGGAGACTGCAGATCGGAAACGTGGCGCATACTCTAATTAGACAGGACTAAGTGTGTTGAAGTGAGGGAGAAACCTAGAGCGCCAGCAAATGTTGCCTGGCCCCCTGCAAACGGAGCAGGAGGAGAGCCCCAGCAGTAATTACAACGTTTCACAAACCAACCAAGACATCTCCAGGAAGTTTTCAATCAGAAGAATCTTCTTCCACTCACTGGGGAGCAGGGAAATGCTTGTCTTTCATTAGCCATCACCATAGGGTCCTTTATAAAAGAGGAGAGCTCAACCTCTGGCTTTTGATGAGATAACGTAAAGTATGATTCAGCATTATTCATGAGAATACATTTGGAGCATCATTGAGGAAAAATGGATACACTGCTGTGGAAAAACTATGTGCCCTCTTCTAAAACCCTTATATTTTTGCATAGTTTCCCGACCTTAATGTTTAGGGATCATCAGACAAATGTAAATATCAGAAACAAGTGAACTTAAAATACTATTTTTAAATGGTGATTTCATTTATTAAGGATAAAAAACTATTAACTGTGTGAAATAGTAAATACCCCCATGTTAAACCATTAATTAATTGTGGCTAAACACAATTTTTTGGGTAATTTTTCACTCGTCGCACCCAACCAAGCCTGATTACCTCCAGACCTCTTCAAAGCAAGAAACCACTTGAACAGAATCTGACCCAACAAAATCAAGCGGGACAAAAGATCTGGGAAAAAGAAAAACAACTACAACAAAATGGCATGATCGAAAGACATTTCGGAACAGTCGAAAAATTGTAAAAAGTAATTGACAGCTACCAGTCTGGAAAACGTTACAAAAGCCATTTCTGAAGCTTTAGGATTCCAGCGAACTATAGGGAGAGCCACTATCCTCATTTGGTGAAAACATGTAACTGGTGAACCTTCCCAGGAGTAGCTGGCTGACAAAAGGTTACCCCCAGAAAACAGCAATGAATAATACAGAAGCTCACAGAGTAATTCAGGACAACTTCCAAAGAACTGCAGGCCTACCTATCCTCACTTAAGGTCAGTGTGCGTGACACAACAATAAGGAAGAGACTGGACAAAAATGGCATCCATGACAGAGTTGCATGGCAAAAACCACTCCTGACAACAAAAAAAGAACTCATCGAGGCTCATCTTAGTAGTGGTATTGTGATGGTCTTGGGCTGCTTTGCTCCTTTTTCACACAGGACCAGGTAACTTTTTTTTTTTCTCAAAAACAGCATTTTAAGTTTGCTTGGCTTATACTTGTTTATTTACATTTGTCTTATTATCTTAAATTGGGTAAACTGCAAAAATATAAGAATTTCAGGGGGCAATAACATTTTACCAAATACTTTTTGGCACTGTAATTCCTTGCACTTTTCCGGTACATGGTCAGTCATTGAAAACATGTTAAGCCGATGCCATACTGTATGCATACGAAAGTGGGTTTTGTACTTTTTACTGCTCAAATACCTCAAATATACTTGGCTATACATCAGTATACTAGGGCCATGTATTCTTTGAAATCAAGGCAGAGCTTTTATTCTTAAAAAATCTATTTATTTTATGCCACTGCAACATTATGCAGGAAAGTAAAAAATAAAGATGTGTAGTACATAAATTTCAGACAATTATTCCTATGTAAATGTTCCAAAACACACGCAAAGCAAATATACTGCGCTTCAAAGTTAAATGTGACATATGTTCCAGGGGAAATAAATCCACTCATTTAACTGTAAAAATTGCCACACAATAAGCGATGTAGCAGAACCCGACTGACTTCTTGAGCAGTGTACGGGATTTTGGCCAGTCAGTCACTGGTTTAATTCCATCCATTTTCTTTGCTGCTTATCCTCATGAGGGTCATGGGGAGTGCTGGAGCCTGTACCAGCTGTCAATGGGTAGGATACACCCTCAGGTACACCCTGAACTGGTTTCCAGCCAATCGCAGGGCACATGGAGAGAAACAGTCGCACTCACAATCAGACCTAGGGGCAATTTAGAGTGTCCAATTAAGGTTGCATGTTATTGGGATGTGGGAGGAAACCAGTGTACCCAGAGGAAACCCATACAGGCATAGGAAGAACATGCAAACTCCACACAGGTGGATATGGGAATGAACCCGGGACCTCAGAACTGTGAGGCCAACGCTTTACCAGCTGATGCCACCATGCCACCCTGGTTTAGTTCAAAGTTTCCAGATGCACAATGTAGCAGTATTTCAATACATTCAATATATTTGTTGTATCCAAGGAAAGTAATGTGCCGACTATTGTCTAATGCCCTTAATTTACCAGCAGCGGTTTGAACGGTTTTTCTATAGGAAACATGCCACTGGTTCAAATAGGGTCACATTGCATCCTTCACCATTACCCAAAACTGTGCAGGTAGACGACGACTCTCATTTTGGAAGCCGAGTTATCATCCACAATTGTAAACAAACTTCATTTGAACTTTGCAGGTTTTGCTAACAACTAGTCAGTGGCGATCAATCGAGGCCTCTTGTTTTTCCCGTTTTAATAGTTGGGAAAGCTAATAAAATGTAGTATCAAGCAAATTACAGACCCCAATCCACAAGATAAAATGCACCAAAGGTAAAGAATAAGGAAAGCTGCAGTATATAGAAGAGCAATCCTCCCCCAAAACTGAGAACTACACTTTCCCAATACCAACCAAGTGTATATTCCCTAAATGGTGCCATTAAGTGAATTATTAATACCTGGTATATGATGAGAGTACGAAAATGACTGACAATGTTTCCAAAAACTAAGTGAATTCGACCTCTACTGAGGTAGACAGAATGGACCGTTCCAGTCGTGCATCCAAAGCTTACTCACCTCATTTTCAAGAACATCTACATGATGACGGGTCGCCAAATTACACGTCTGGTTCTTTGTAAAACAATTGTAGACTGGAACATTTTGGTCACGTATTATTGGCAAATAAACATAAACATTGAGAAGTGTATAGATCTGCAAGTGAAATTAGGAACATTGTCATCATAATAATTCATTGGATTCAAAGACTAAGTGAATATTTTGGAAAGACACTGAAGCTACTATAAGCACGACTTTTCCTTAATTGGAGTCTAGTCAGGGATCTGAATCGTGATCTAAAGTCTTATGATCAATAAATAGTGTAAAACACTTATTCAACATTAGCCAATTAATTGGACACATTTATCCTAAAGAATAATCCACACGAGACAGATGTAGGAAAGGTGACAACAGCACATGCATTATACTACAAACATACTCATTAACTAATCATGCCCAGAAACAATAAAAAGAGATTATAAACTTCACAAAAGCGCAGTTGTCAAAAAGCATTTTTAAATATTCATCTGTGAAATTATTGTGGCATGAACGCTACATTGCAATGATTTTCTTTTATTATTATTAAGTGGATATGAAATGTGGTGCCTGTAGGGGTTTGGCCAGTAACATGTTCCAACCAAGAAAATGTTTGAAGATTGTTGACAAGATAATGTGGAATTCTGCACGAGAGATTTTTCCTGTCTCCAGAATATAAGCAGAGATAATGTTGTTACTTCATTCCACTGATTTTTGCTGAGGTTTAACTCTCGTCTCTGACCGTAAGCCATTTACGACAAGGTTTATATGTTTCAGCTCGGTGTGCTGCTGGGAATACAGACAAAATGTTGGGGGAGGGGGACACACAAAAATGTCTTTTGAAAAGTGAGATAAAATTAGATTTTGAACATTGCTTGATGTTTGTATGTATTTGAAACTAAATTCACACTAACTTCCAAACATTCAAATGCACAAGATTTAAAAAAAAAAAAAAAAAAAAAACACCAGCGGGTGAAATGTTGTTTTCCCCTTTATACTGTGTTTATTGCCGAATTTTGTGTTGAGGCTATCTCACCTGTCTGAAGATGGAAGCCCACCCATCCCCCCCCCTCACACGGATGCACACACACAATACACACGCAAAGAAACACCGCAACGCTTTGCAGAAAGCTCGCGTGCGTTACGATGCTGCATCAATTAACCTCGCCAGATCACTTTGTAAATGAAAAGAGATAATTATGTCATCCTTATTTTTCGAGCACATCTATCCCGGTTTACTTTCTTAGTTTTGGCAAGCATGGAGGCAGTTGCTGTGGAGTGCATGTAAAATCACTCATGCAGGTAGAAAATGTCTAAAGTAAGATTTTCCTGTGCGGATTAGCCAGGGATGCTCTAGCACGGGTTTCATCATTGATTAGAGTTTTACAAGGAATGGGAGCAATATGGATCACCTGTGACTTTGCTGCAAGGCCAAGTCACATGGACAGATTTAACCGTTATTCCCAAAGTTGAAGTTGCTTTGGTTCATATGGGATTTTTCTGCTTGTTTGAACAGTTTTAATGGTTGTTTTATGATTCTTAAACTTGAATTAAATTCATTTAGCTCCTTAATTCTCCCTGAACTTCCTTGTTTCGATTACTAATATGCCATATTTTGGTAGAAAATTACATATAATAATGATATAGTTACATGTACATTAACTTTCTGATTGTCTCTCCGACATTGATTTATAGATGAAATTATAACATTAGTAGCTGAACTTTAATGTTGATGTGACAGCAAGCCACCTTCACTATTTTGTTCGTTTACGTTACAGTACAGAGGTCTTTCGACTTGTCCATCTGCTGCCCTGAACAGGCTGTAATGCTCTCTAGAGCAGAGCAAAGTATTGCAAATTTATTTATAAAGCACATTTCATACACAAGAAAAATCAATGTGCTTTACTTGTTTAAAAGGATTTCAAAACAATGAAATAAACATTTATAACTGAGAAAGGAAATAAGTATAATTAAAACCACGTCCAGTGCAAGAAATATTTAAAATGCAAATCAGTTTTTAGCCAGGATTTAAAATCACTTCTGTCGGCAGCTTTTCCATCTGTGTGCAGCATCATGGGTAAATGCTGCTTCACCAGGTTTGCTTTGGACTCTGTGGTCAACTATTTGACCTGAACATGTCGATCTCAGAGCCCTGATGGGTTTATATTTCATAAGCATTTCATTAATGTATTCAGAATCTAAACAACTGAGTTATTTATAGACCAGTACCAGAACTTTCGAATCTATTCTAAAGATGACTGGAAGCCAGTGAAAAGACTTAAGAATTGGAGTCATATGCTTTGACCTCTTTGTACTGGTCAGAACCCAAGTTGCAGCATTCTGAATGATTCTGATTCTGAATTCTTAGTCTAATTGCACAATCGATTTGTGAAAACAAGAAAAACTCAACAAATTCAACAAACGAGAAAATTTCCCTCTATTCAACATTTGTGGATTTTCAAGCCCTGGATGCCCTACACACATAAAGGGATGGGGGGATAATTGCAAGGAAATGGCATTTAAAAAATATTAATTTTGTTACAGTATGACGATGGCTATTGCGGTATGGCATCAGGCTAATAGCTTGTAAACATTTTGAGTATTTTTTGTCAATGCCACTTTTAGCAGAAGAAGCTTGCACACTTAAGTAGCGCTTTATCTCCACTACCACGGTGCCCAAATTGCTTTACATTGACCCATTCATGCACACAATGGGGGACTTTTGTCATGCAGGGCACCGCCAGCCCCTCTGGAAGCAATTTAATGTTATGTGTCTTGCCCCACACTTTGAGGGGGGATAGTCAGAACCGACCTTCTGATCTTTTGATGACCCTGCTCTACCAACGGAGCCATCCCCGCCCCATGTACAGTACGTTTGATGTATATCCCGTTTCAGGCTAATTTATACAAGTATTTTCTCTAAAATGAGGTTTACATCAAAATTGTAGCTTAAAGAGGGATGCTAAACGTAGTTGTAGCTGCCAAGACGTTAAACACGCATTTTCATTCATATCTTTATCCGCTCGTGCTTTTTAAAAGCCACTTTTACTTCATGGTATAGAAGGTAATTACAAGCACAATTACAGAGCTTTTAACCGTGTCAAAAATTAATTAATTTTGCATTTATTTGGGTTATCCATTGCTAAAACATGTTTTTTCATGCAAATGCCACATTTCTACCCCACAAACATTCCTTCAATTCAATTTATTGGGAATATCATTAAAGCCAGCAAATTTACAGTTTAATTTGTGTCTACTATTTAAGCAGCTCCAGAGCTACAGAAACCCTTGCTCGCTAAGTGGATTAATTAATTTGAATCAATAAAAGTCTGTTAGTCTGGTTGCTGCATTCCCCCTGCAAACAAACAACACCACACAAAGCATTATCAGCGACAGGGATGGTCCAGGCTTTTGCTTTCCTAGCTATAAAGGAATGTTTTGCTGAGACAATTACTACTAGTCAGTGAGTCTTCTGCTCTTTCAGCGTTTCTGTTTTTTTTTTTTTTGGGGAGGGTGCTTGTTTGTTTGAATGTCCTGTTGGGAAATTTGAGTTTCTCTTCTACATTGCTCCAGAAGTGGAAATGCATGGGAATGTCATAGCACTGTCACAGTGACTGAAATGTTCATATTATCAGTATTAAACTGACTGGACTGGAGTACCGAAATGGACACAAGAAGGGAATGTGATGATGAAATGAATTACTGAGGAAGCTAATTTCCTTCATTATGTGCGGCAAGATGTTCTACCAGTCTGTGGTAGCAAGTGCCATATTTTTGGCAGTTATCTGTTGGGAGAGTGGCGTCAGTGCCAAGTAAGGTCATTAGGAAGGCTGGTGACATCGCAACACAGACAGACATTTGAGTCATTGAGTGACCAGTGATCACTGAGCAAACATTTCTCCATCATAGAAAATACTTTCTCCAAAAGACTCAAAAACAAGGCTTTTGGTGACATCCACGGTGAAAAGTGGTGTCAGAATTCATTTTCAACAGGGTTATCTTTTCAATTGTTGGAAAGGACACCGCACCTTTTCGTATCTTGTTGACCCAATGACGCTTCCCCAAAATTTAAGGCCATATCAATGAATTAGAAGTGCATGCATTGCCCTCAAGATGGCTTAGCCTTCTGCCAAGGCCAAAACATCCTCAATGTCTCTCCCAGACTTTCCATATGTTTGTTGCAATTATGTTCTTTTCAAAATTATGATGAATTTCAGAGTGACAATAATAAGAGTAATATGGGGAGATAGATGACTGTTGACTGATCTGCTTGCAGGGTGGGTGTCTTCACATAAAGACTAACCACGATCATTTTTTTTGCAGTTCACATTCCATCTTTTATTTTTTAACACGCTCATAATCCCTCAAGGGGAAATTCAACTCACACTGTGCTGTGTATTTGTGTTGTACACCACAAAGTGAACACGATCTCTCGCTCACACACAAACACACGAGCGAAGAGAGATGTGGCGTGCAAAGGAGTGCTGCACCTCTTAAGTTATGTGTGGTTAGGCTTTGCTAAAGAGCTCCATGACAGTAGTCACCAACCAGACTTGCAGGTCTCCAACAACTAGTTAACTGTGTCCATAGTATAAATTGAACTGTGACTATTCTGTTCCAAAACCCAAACGCTTACAGATGAGTTAGTGCAGCCCCATATTTATTTATTTTGCACAACTGATTGCCATATTGTACTGATCAGCTAGGACAGATACCTATACTTGCTGGTAAGATTTCCATTATTTCACTGTATGGAAATATATGTATATGTTACTTTTCCATTCATGGTCATCAACGAACTGTAAGTGTGTTTGTTTTTTCCCCTCAAAGCGCTATGGGGGCTCTTTACAAAAGGAGAACATTCAAGTGCTGCAGGCCAACAGTTTTGTATCATTTAAAAAAATGTCTTTTTATTGTTCCTGGAATACAGAATTATCATTCCACTGAGCTGAATTTCAAGTTCATTTTAAGAAAATATGGATTAAATACACAGTCAGTGCCTGACAGGCTTTGTGCTTAACAGCATGGGAGCGAGTTGCTCTGTGAGTCACTAAGACTGCACTGCAATGCAAAATTCATGTTCAGAACAATGCTCAGCCTCCACATGCCAATGCTAAACATTGCTTTTGCTGTTTTACTGTCATTTTACATTATTGGAAAAGCATAAAAGTGTCTCGCTCTGTCTTAACACGTGGAACAGCTCGTGTGGATTACGTTCCGTTTCTGTTTGCACCCTTAAACTTGTAAAGCAGATCAGTCATGGTCCATATGATTCCAACTTTCAATTAAGGATTTAGTACAGCTGTCTTTAAGCATAAAGATTATTTGGGGTGATTTGTGTTTACTTTCTCGCGTGGTTTTTGAGAGGAAAACCTACTTTAGTTTTGATTCCCTTGAGAAAGTCATTCTAAAAAGGGAATTGACGGACAACTTCATTCGCAGTGAGGGTCACGGCCGTGTTGAACAAATCATTCAACGGTGACTTTGTTGAGTTGGAAGCATGATCTTACATCAATCTTGACATATACAGTATGTAGAACACATTGCTTTACACCCCTTTGCTGTCAGACCTCTGACAACAACTCCACGACTCTTTTTCGTTCTCACTTCTTCCTGTAGCCATGGTGAGGAATCTAATGCTGAGGTGTTGCATTTCTGTTTGTGTAAGCATGTGTCACAAATCCAGTTGGGAAACTCAATGTCTGTACATGCCCGTCCATTACGTAACCACTTCACTTGGTGATGTGCCCCGGGGTGTGGTTAAGCGAAAGTCAAGGAAAGGTTAACCATTTATCAAATCTAGCGGGATTCAACCTGTGCCATACTGTCCATCACGGACAATTGAGCACATCGTACCTACAATGCTTTAAGTTTTCAGTTATCACATGGCCTGAATAACGCAAAATACATAACGTTTTGGAATTTAAAGGAAATCACTGAGCTGTGATTGTTTTTTTGTTTTCGTTTTTTTTAGGGTTGGGGGCACAGCTAGCAAGCTAATTGCAAGCTGTAGTAGTAATACAAACGGGCCAAGTAATTAAAAGCACTTAACTCAAAACTGCAGCTCATAGACACTGACGCTAACAAAGCCAGTCTGTTCTTATATAGTGAGGAAAGGGCAACTTGGGCTTGAATTCCCAAGAGTGTCACATGGCGCCGTTTTAGCCATGCTCACTGAAAAAGTGCAGTTTAAAGGTCTCTCTACACCAGGGTTAGGAACCTTTTCGACTGAGAGAGCCATAAATGCCAAATATTTTAAAACACAACTTCAAAAGAGCCATACAGTATTTTAAAAAAATAAAATGCAAGTGTATTTGGGCATTTGTGTAAGACCCACACTTTTAGGGTACAATAAGTCTCTGAATTCTTTTAAATAACATTTATTAAACTGTTGCTAACCAATGATGACAGAAGTCCTTCTTACCATTAATGCGACTTCTGGTGCTGCCTAGTTTTGCTGATGGTCTCATGGTCTGTTTCATACATCGTTAGCTTAAGCTTAATGCAGGCGTAGAGCCTTCCATCCGTTCATCGTGAATGTAATACAATTTGATTTGCCATCATGATAGTACAGTGGTGAACAATTCTTGCCGACAAAGGCATGTCTTTTATTCGTTTGATTAGCTTGTCTTTATGCTAATTTGTCAAAATATTTATTGGCAGCATCAAGTATGAACGCTTTGGCTTACTCCCCACGTGTGAATGGCTTTCCATTTCTCACAATTGCCAAAGCACCAGCAAAGCTATCTGAATTCCATTCACCTGGTTGGGTCCAAACACGGATTTGCTGCTGACTAACTTGGACTCTAGAAAGTAGCTCTTGCGGTCTCAGTTCAATCCCTTCTAAGCCTGCACACATCATCTTCTACAGCAAACTACGGCAACCCAACTAAAACAAATTATCTGCATCATTCGTGTTGCCTGCACGACAGAAATGACATGCACAATATGTCATTATGAAGGCTCTGCGAGCTGTATGCAACCATCAAAAGAGCAGATGTGGCTTGCGAGCCATAGGTTCTCGACCCCTGCTCTACACAGTGAAGTACGACATAGTTCTGCCTTTCCATGTTTTCTGATTCAAATGATTGAGTGAATGATGTTTCAGTTCTTCAAACGTGTAATGTATGGAGCTTTCATGTCAATGCTGATTGAAACAATTTGAAACAAATCTGTGAATTCACTTCACAAGGATCTTTAATACTGTCATGATCCTCCCGCTCCAGCACGAGCTGTGCAGGTGCGCTGATTGGGGCGCACACCTGCGTCTCATGCGGGCTGATTAGTCTGTGTATTTATATCACCCCGATGACGATTGGTCCCCGCCAGTTCGTTGATCTTCATGTCCCGTTCGTGTGCTCCGGTATCCCTGATCGAACCTGTGTGTACCGACCTTCGTCCGTTCTCCGACCAACCTTGTAAGCCTGACTCCTTCGTTACTTCTGCCTGCTTTGATTGTTCTCCTGTGTACCGACTCCTGCCTGCCCGCTCACCTGCTCTCTTCGCCCGACGTCCCAACTACCGCTGCTGCACCGGACGGCCTGCTCGATCCCCTACCTCTGCATATAATAAACGTGTCTCCTTGAACTACCTTGCATCTTCCGAGTCCTGCATTTGGGTCCTACTCTCGTTCCGATGGGACGTGACAGAACGAACTGGCCATCACAGAACCCAGCAGGAAAGACCCGGCGTCGCCGGGACCGACGCAAGGTAGACCGTCTGCCAGAGGACCAAGCCTGTCCGATCCGGGTAGGCTCCCTGATGTCCTCCGGTTCCGTGTCTTACGCTCCGCCAGCGAGGTATGAATACGTCCCGAACTCGAACCGTCCGACTCCTCATATTCTTCTGGACTCTGACTTTTCGGAATATGAGGAGGACCGTGATTTATATGACCGGCTGCCGGGGTACGACTCCGATTATTCTGATTATGAATCTGCTCGTCCGATCTTTCATCCCAGTCAGTTTGTTTCACCTCCCCGCGTTTCCAGCACCCGAGCGTCTTCGTCCGGTAGGTTTAAGTACACCAATCTGTATGAGGGAACCGGCTTGGCCATCTACCCGGGACCTCCACATGGCGGCCAGAGGAGACGCCCCGTCCGGGCGCTCCCCGGTGCCTCCCGCTGCGCGGCAACTAAGACATGGTCCTCCCACTCCTCGCCGGCGACGGTGAAACCGGCGGACCAGCAGCTGGTGGCAAAGCTTCCAGCCCAGAGGGAGGGGGAGTCGCCAAATCACGAGGCGTTCCGCCGCGAAATGCGGAGATAGAGCGGCAGCTCTCATGGCCCAGGTCCGGCAAGGATTGGCGAACCAGCCAAGCTACGCTGACGTCGCAACGGCGACGGACTCGCTGCTGATGCAGGTTCACGTGGCAGTTGGAACTGACCCGCTCCCGAGACACGCCCACGTGTCAGTTTCGACCGACTCTCTGCCTACTCTCGTTCACGTTGCCGTGGAAACCGACCCGCCCCCTCGCCAAGTGCACGCCGCAGTGGGAACGGACTCGCCACCTCGCCAAGCGCACGCCGCAGTGGGAACGGACTCGCCACCTCGCCAAGCGCACGCCGCAGTGGGTACGGACTCGCCTCCTCGCCATTCCCACGTCGAGGTTTTGGCTGTTCCGAGCAGAGTTCACGTGGCAGTTGGAACTGACCCGCTCCCGAGACACGCCCACATGTCAGTTTCGACTGACTCTCTGCCAACTCTCGTTCACGTTGCCCTGGAAACGGATTCACCACCGCGCCACGCCCACGTTGCTGTTTCACCGGATGCACTGCAAGCTCACGTGGCAGTGGGGACCGACCCGATGTCGCCTCACGTTGCTGTCCAGGAGGTGGCGACGTCTCCACAGCCGCTTCTCGTCCGTGCTCTGGAGTACCAGTGGCGACCAGCCCGCGGCCGCTCCACACTCCTGCTCTGTCGGCGACCGTCCCGGGGTCGCTCCCCGTTCCTGCTCTGTCGGCGACGGGCACGACCATACGTTCCCGTCCAGGAGGTGGCGACGGTGACACTGACGCTGCCTTCTCACGTTCCTGTCCAGGAGGCGGCGGCGGTTCCCCAGCCACCTCACGTTCCCGCCCAGGAGGAGGTGGAGTTGGTGATGCTGCCTCTGCCTTCTCACGTTCCTGTCCAGGAGGTGGCGACAGTTCCCCAGCCGCCTCACGCTCTCGTCCAGGAGGAGGTGGAGTTGGTGATGCTGCCTCCACCTTCTCACGTTGCTGTCCAGGAGGAGGCGATGGTGTCGCCACCTTCTCACGTTGCTGTCCAGGAGGAGGCGATGGTGTCTCCGCCTTCTCACGTTGCTGTCCAGGAGGAGGCGAAGGTGTCGCCGCCTTCTCACGTTGCTGTCCAGGAGGAGGCGATGGTGTCGCCGCCTTCTCACGTTGCTGTCCAGGAGGAGGCGATGGTGTCGCCGCCTTCTCACGTTGCTGTCCAGGAGGAGGCAAAGATGTCGCCGCCTTCTCACGTTGCTGTCCAGGAGGAGGCGATGGTGTCGCCGCCTTCTCACGTTGAGCTCCAGGAGGAGCTGGGGAGTTCTGTGGAGCCACCCTGGAGCTGGAGACACTTCGGGATGGTGGTCATGGCTCTGGTCCTTCTCTCCATCATCCTATTTGCTGCAGATGGCTCCCAGCCGCTTCATGACCTGGCCTCGTTGGTGACCAATCCACGGCTCCCTACTGACCAAGCCTCGGTGGCGACCAATCCCTGGTCGTCTTGTAACCAGGGCGTGGGAGGTTCTCGTCCAGAGCAGTGGCTTGCCTCGTTCTGGTTCCTGCTTCGCCGTTTTGTTCCTCACAGAGGTCGTCCGCCCGAATCGCCCCTTGGGGACCCTGGTGCTTGGCGTCCGGTTCGTCCTCCTGACCTGTCCACCCGGACGCCTTGCGTTTGGTGGCCTGGATGGCCACCAGACTGGGGTTTGTGGGGGGGCGTGCCCTCCTCCGGACTTCCTTCCGCCCACACCTGCCTGTGTTAATTATTGTCTGTGTTTTTTCATTTAGGCACGTCTGGGAGCCGTGCCTTTGAGGGAGGGTACTGTCATGATCCTGCCGCTCCAGCACGAGCTGTGCGGGTGCGGGTGTGCTGATTGGGGCGCACACCTGCGTCTCATGCGGGCTGATTAGTCTGTGTATTTATATCACCACGATGACGATTGGTCCCCGCCAGTTCGTTGATCTTCATGTCCCGTTCGTGTGCTCCGGTATCCCTGATTGTACCTGTGTGTACCGACCTTCGTCCGTTCTCCGACCAACCTTGTAAGCCTGACTCCTTCGTTACTTCTGCCTGCTTTAATTGTTCTCCTGTGTACCGACTCCTGCCTGCCCGCTCACCTGCTCTCTTCGCCCGACGTCCCAACTACCGCTGCTGCACCAGACGGCCTGCTCGATCCCCTACATCTGCATATAATAAACGTGTCTCCTTGAACTACCTTGCATCTTCCGAGTCCTGCATTTGGGTCCTACTCTCGTTCCGATTGGACGTGACAAATACTCACATTTCCTCTTTTTCTGTCATGATAATATAACCACATCGGAGAGGGAAACCATTTTCTTGCTTGACAATGTCTCCGTATTGTTTGTTGTTCAAGAATAAAATAATGCAGTTCAGCGTATGATGTGGAGCATTAAAACATTGTCACTAAGAACCCCAGCAAGCGTCAATCGCCTGGTGTGCGGGTATGTGTCGCTGACTTTATTATTTTGTTTTGCTGTTGTCTAATTCATTTATCGGCTATACACGAATGAAAAGAGGTTAACCACTGTATCATTAAACTTAAAAACAATACATTTTGTACTCTCCCTTTATTTTGATGACTAGTGACTGAAGGATATGAACTGTAAATTCGATTTCTCTTCCATGGTCTTAATTTTTTCACAACTGTATCAAATGTACTATATTTGATTTGAATATTACTAAATTAAAACTGTCACACTGCAGTGTTTGTCAGCTTTTACAAATGAGACAACAGAGAGAGTGTACAGTTGGTTCAGACTTATGAGCAGATGGTTGCTGTCGTTTATTTTTTTTATGCACAGAACAGACATTTAGTTTATTAATTTATCACATCTGTGTTGTAAAGTGACACCCAAACATGTTCTGTGCAGTGTGATCAAAGTCGAAAGGAAGAGAAGAGAAAAAATGAGTGGGTGCCCTCCACGCTCACAAGAACACACTCAGCACCTCAAAGCATAAAACAATGAACATTTACAGGCCTCCTCTGTTCAATCATGTAAAAATAAATGAAACGATATTTGTTTTGGGCTTGCAAGGTGTGGCTGTTCATAATAACTGACCCAAAATTCTTAATACGTGATATCAGAACATGATCATGTTTTCTTTTTCATATCCTAAAATATTTGTCTCATGTTAACCCATAAGAATTTAACAGGATATTATGAAAAATTTAAGGTTGTTAAGGTTGTGAAAGTTTTCAGTTCCTTACTTGGTACATTGCGTTACTTGGCATTCAAAATCATGCAAAATTGAAGTTAGAATTAAGTGGCATATTTCACATTTTATTCACCAATTGATGTTATGTGTGTTCTCCACGTAACCTGTTATTTTTACGCATTACAAACCGATTTAAGAAAGTGATGAAAATATCTTAAGAACTAATATATCCAACTCTCTTAGACCTTTGAAATGTTTGATTGTTGTCAAACGCCATCTCTTCCCTCAATCTGCAGGAGTCATGCGACATTATGTTGCCTCAAAATTGAAAGATAGAAAATGAGTAAAAAATAGTGAGGTTAGATCCATTTGAGTTAGTGCATTTGTTAAATATGGGTTGCTGTAATAATTCAGTGCAGAAATTTTGGCCACACGTTCATCATTTTAATTGTTGCATCGCTCATTTCTTTTAAGACCTTTGAGAAAGAATTTGTGAAAATGACGTAACCACCGTTGTTTGCTTTTGTGAAGTATTAAAGGCTTTTTGTCTCATTGAGGTGGGGGGGTCAGACTGATTAAACATTTTGATATGGGCGTCTGGCCCTTGCGACATGCTTGTGACACACTACAATTTGAATCAATGACAGCTTGATAAAATTTTTAGCATATTTAATAAACGATTGAACATGTTTTGGGGTGGTGTTATGTTGATGTTTGTGTGTAACTGTGTACGATAGCCTTATTTGGTATAACGTGACCTTAAATGATGTGGTTTAGTAACTGGGGAAGATGCCATTCTATTGACTTCCCAAAAAGTTGTGATTTTTATTTCTGTAGGGAATTCCCCCTGAGAGCAACGAAATGTTTATTTCCTGTTGACGGGATAGCCATAATAATCTCTTCTGTAGTGAAGAGTTTCAAAATATTATTGACACATGGATTTGATATTCTTCTACTACAATGACAGCTTCAGAAAATACACATTTATAAATACATATTTGTTTTATTTTAGGGTATGGCATAATTGCTAGACTATCCAGAAAATGTGTGTATGATACATAAATTTTTCCCATTCATTGCATTTCCTAAAATAAAGTTTAAAAAATATTATTGACACATGGATTTGATATTTTTCTACTACAATGACAGCTTCAGAAAATACACATTTATAAATACATATTTGTTTTATTTTAGGGTATGGCATAATTGCTAGACTATCCAGAAAATGTGTGTATGATACATAAATTTTCCCCATTCATTGCATTTCCTAAAATAAAGTTTAAAAAAATAAAAAAAAAAAAACAGCTGGAAAATCCATTTACTGTCATATTGTGTGCTTTTGAGTGTTCCGGGAGTGCTGGTCAGTGAGATACTTCAACCTAAAAGCCACGTACTGTAATGGATGACGACTCATGGTTGGACCAGTACTCCACATCCATCCGTTCGGAATAGGACTCATAACTTACTGGGTCAACCAAAAAACTGTCTTCAAAAAATACACTCTGCCCTTGGTCTACATCCACATGTGAGGATAATCATCCAGCCATCCATTTTCTGTAACGCTTATCCTCACTTTGGTTGTTCGGGTGCTAGAGCCTATCCCAGCTATTTTTGGGAAAGAGGCGGGATATACCCTTAACTGGTCGCCAGCCAATAGGACTACGTAATCATATTTCTACCAAGAATTCAGTAATTCGTTGTGTGATAATGCTTAACTTATACTACATGTAGTTAAACGTAAAACACTTTTTTTTTCTATTCCAATCACTTTTTGCAACTTTGACATAAATCTGAATCAAGCATCACATTTAGTTGAAGACGAGAGCCAACCTTCCAATAACGATCTGGAAAATGCAATCGATTTGTAAAAAAAAAAATTCCTGAGCGGTGACAAGACACTAGAATGTTCCGGAGGCATGGCTCGCCATCGTGCCGGATTCATCTGCCAGTCTTTGCTCTTGCTTTGCTGCTTCCTCCGACATATTTGACAGCCCTACGCCTCGGCTAGATTAGAAAATTATACAAACGTTCGGGTGGAAAGGTGTAATTGAAGATGGCAAAAGGGGTGATTGGGCGACATTTAAATGATTATTCTTATGTGTTCAACTATGAGGGTGTGTGGCAAAGGCCAACCAGAGACACACTGAAATCATTACAGAGACTGACAGGTGGATGACAAGTCCCACTTTCTCGCTCAATCTTTCCCCGTGAACTCATGCAAAGCAGCTCTGTTTACACCATCGGCTTGTTGTGCAACAATGTGGATTTGTCATCATTTAACTGGAAAATGGATATGAATCCAACAATATACCCTGGATGAGAAATGTCTTTTTTTTGTACCTCCCGGTAATATTGATGCCAATGCATTCACAGACCTTCGCAGCAACACATTCAACAAATATGGAAGAAATATGGTGCTAAAAGTGGTATGAAATTACACAAAGTGCAGCCTTTTGCCATAATTTAAAGGTTCACATTGCAAGATTTAAGCAATATAGTACGGTGGAACACAGTCCGTTAAATCATTTATACCCTTTTTACAACAGTATGAAATTGGGAAAATTAGACTAATCTCATCCAGGACTCAATGGTTGCAATCCATCCATCCATTTTCTGAGCTGCTTCTCCTCACGAGGGTCGCGGGAGTGCTGCGCCTATCCCAGTTGTCATCGGGCAGGAGGCAGGGCACCCCCTGAACTGGTTGCCCTCCAATTGCAGTAGCTTTATTCACTATACAGACATAGTACTTTGTACATCCTCTTTCAAAAATCTTGACATCATTTGAATGTCACGAATATGTCGTAAGCAGAAAAATAAAATGTGCAAGTCATGTTCAGCCTGTATTTAATTGAATACTCTACAAAGACAAGATATTTAATTTTCAAACTTTGTTGTTTTTAGCAAATGACCATTAATGTTTAAACTGCAAGAAAAAACTCCGTGTCACATTCAGAATAACCTGAAATGGATTTTACACAAATGGGGATTTGATCATAATCAAAGTCACAACAACAGATTAACACAAATTTCCTTGTCGGGACATCAAAACGTGGAAAAAAAACTTATTTTTAACGAAAGTGCCAAACCCAAACACATTTAAAAAAGCAAAAGACTGCACAAACATACCTGACTGTGCTTAAAAAGTTATCTTTTGACATCCAAACAACATTTTGCCACAATTTCAAAGTTACAAGGTTATAATGACCTCTTCCTCTTTCATGTACCGTTTTAACACTCATTCATAAGAACAGACTCAGCAGAGCACAGACATAAGACAAAGACAAAGTGTCCCAAACATGACAGTCATGCTTGACTACCAAATAAATACAATTACATAAAATAATGGCATGCTTGTTGATAAACGTAACCTCCCGTTGCCTGTTCTTAAATATACTGTCAGACGAAGCAGTGACAGCACAGGGCAGGCATAATGTAACACAGGCATGTGTCTTCTAATTGTACTTCAATCTAAATCATTTGTTTCTCTTCATCCTAAGAATTCACCATATGCCCCCCCCAAAAAAAAAAAATCCAGACTCTTAAAATATCAATGACATTATTGCTCATTTGCATGATTTCTTTAAATTTCTGTGTCTTTTTTTAATCATGTTATGACTTTGGCAACTGTATACCATATATGCTGCAATGAAACCTATATTACTTTTTCCCCTGACATAGTCAAAAGTTTCTATCTATGTGGTCCACCTCAGAGTTGTGTTCTGTCATGTTAAATGCAGTTGACAGAGAAGCAAGGCAACACCCTAAACCTCTGGTCGGAGACTTTGTTTGCCCTCGCCACCAACACGCTGTACGCCCTTCATGTTGGTCTCGAAACTGCCGACTGTTCCTGATTTGCTATGTGTCACTCATACGGGCTAGTGGTCAACTAGCACGTAGGTAAAAACGGCAACAAAACATGGAAGAGCACTTTCTACCATCAGTTAACAGTTTTCAAAACGTGACCTGTATGCTGCTAAACAATTCTTTCTGTCTGCTTTTTAGGGAATCCTTTCTCATAGAGTACAACTGTTCTTATTGTTGAACTGTGGCGGGTACTTGAACCCAGGTCTTTAGCACTGTGAGGCAGAAGTCCAAACCAGTTTTCCACCATTCCTCATGATTGAGAGGAGATTTGATTCGTGAATGTATTTTGTTATTGTGCAATCAATTTTGTCGTCAGGTTAAAAGACATTTCCTAAGGCTCATATTTTATGTTTGCTGATGAAAATGTTGCTTTCATAGTGCAAACTGTTAAAACATTTGGGGTAAAATTGTCAGTGAGACATTTTCTCTTTAAGTTATGTATGAGCATCTTCCTGCTCAGAGACACTTTTTAATGAAGTCTTCTCTCATCGCCAATTTGTCACAGTAAAAGTGAACTCTGAAATCGGCTCATAACATGTCAAATTGTGCTCTAAATATTTCAGCCTCGGAAAACTTTTGTCTTTCATCTATATCAATTTGATATTTGTATTAACACAAGAAACCCCCATAAAAGCAAAAAAACAACACCTTGTGAATGGAGTTTTCCTTTAGTTTGCTGCTCACAGTTACGTGTCATGAGGTATGCAGTTACAGTGATAAAAACTCAATGAACTCATTTTTTCTTAAATTTAAATAATACACAGGTTCCATTGTTTTCCATGTTAAAAAGGATGAGATCTAGTGATGATTAATTTTAATGCTTATTTTAAAACATTTGAATTCATGCCTGAGCAGAGTTCTGGGGGTTTCGGTTCTAACAAAGCTGGCAGACGCGTGATTAGTGAAGATGGACTCCCGCTGGCCCGGTACAATACAGGAATGCCGTCGTTTGTTTTGATGTTAATTCCATTTGTTGATGATCTAATTTGCTATCCAGTGAGCAAATGTTGCAAAGAAATTTGTGTAGGAGTGGAGTTCTGCAGGGGTTAGCGTTTACCTTAACTGTTACCCTAGCGTGGCAACCATTTTTCGGCATCCGGCCAAACCGCCCCCGCACGCTCCTTTGTCGGCTTGAGCTGCTACTGTATGTGAGTCCAGTGCTTTGTAGGCTGCCAGGTCTTGCCAAGAGCTGCTCTCTAAAAGATGCAAGCATCGTAGTTATGAGCTTAAAGTGACTGGACGCTTGTAATTTCAGCAAGTATATATGCTAATTTACTGTGGATATTGACTATTTTTGTTCTTGTAGGTGAACAATTTTGGTGAAAACATTTGTGACTGGCCCAAGCCAATGCAAACAGCAGCCGCTTGTTACTAGCGTGTCGCTGAATCTCATGGCTCCTTTTATCAGTTCATTTTTATTTTTTGTGTATCGGAAAAGTGGGATGTCATTTTTTTTCCCCCCAATATCAGGCAGATAGTTTTAATCCATCCAAACAGGTTGATCACTGACTTACTTTCCGTTGACATTTAAGTCATACCTGCCGCTGAGCTTTATTGTGAGGTGAGGACGCTCCAAGAACAATATGAGAAGAAAATTAAAGTCAAGCATTAAGAGTCACGTAATTGAACATCGGGGATGTGCTGTATCATAGATTAGCAGCGTGAATATTAAATCAAATGCATGTTCCTGATATTGTGAGCAATCTCCAGAGCTACTTAGATATGTTATTATATGATGTGGCTTATCAAGGAATTGGCCTATTTTTGCCCTTTATTCCTACTTTGTTAAAGCCATTGACAGCTCTCATAATATGTAGATATGAGACCGGAAATTCAACTGGGCTGCTTGTGCCTTTTGCCTGAGGCTTTCATTTCAAATACGTACTGGCAGTGTGTTCTGAAATGACAACTTTAACCATGCCCATTACTTCTAAGGGATGAAAAAACAGCACATTATCCAGCCATCCATTTTCTATACTATTTATCCTGTTTAGAGTCATGGGGAGCTGGAGTGTATCTAAGCTGACTTCGGGCAAAAGGCACACTACACATACAGTAAGTCCCTGAACAATGGCTGCGGAGTATTAGCGGTAAACCAAATAAATTTGGCCTTTGGTATGGATTTGGACTCTCCCGACCGATGGCGATAACTTTTGTTGATGACGTCATTGTATCTGCCTGAGTGTTACAATGGGTTGAACCATGTCTGACTGTAACACCTGAATATGGAGCTCAGGTTTGGAGGTGTTTAAAACAATGGTGCCTGTTGACAGTGAATGATGACAGTTACCCATCCCCAATGTACTCCCCACTGCTTGAGAACTAGTGGGGCAATGGTAGGTGCTAAGATAATATGCTCCTCTTCATGAGCTGTGTCTAGCTACCTACCTATCGCGGCTAAATACTGTCTCCCAATGCATCCACTCAGTTGTAAATCCTCGCCTCAATGGCGGCCAAAATATTATTTTCTTAGGAGGACTGGTAGTATCTAATTATGCGATACACCAGGGGTCAGGAACCTCTGGCTCGCGAGCCATACCTGGATCTTTTGATGGTTCCATATGGCTCACAGAGCCCTCATAAGGACATACTGTGCATGAGATTTCTGTCATGTAGGCAACGCGTATGACACAAAGGTTTGTCCTAGTGGTAGTACCACCGAATTTTTCAACAAGAATGGACAGCCTTTGTGGAGAGGGAGGGTTCTCCTATGTGTTTAAATTCACAGATGGGGAGTATGCCAAAGCATTCGTACTTGAGGTTGCCAATAAACATTTTGACGACTTTGCATAAAGACAAGATAATCAAACAGATAAAAGACATGCCATTGTCGGCAAGAAATGATCACCATCGTACCAGCATGATGGCAAATGAAATGGAATTATGTCCACAATTCACGGATGGAAGTCTCAACACCTGCATGAAGCTTAATCTAACAGTAGGAAAACTGGGCAGCACCAGAAGTCGCATTAATGGTAAGAAGCACTTCTGTCATCATTGGTTAGCAACACTGTGAAAATGTTATTAAAAAGAATTCAGAGACTTATTATCCTCTAAAAGTGTTCATCTTACATTAATGCGCAAATACACCTGTATTTAGTTTTTAAAATACTGTTTGGCTCTTTTGAAATTACATTTTAAAATATTTAGCATTTATGGCTCTCTGTCGAAAAGGTTCCCGACCCCTGCGCTACACAAAGCAAGAAGCAAGAACAGGCGGAGACAGAAAAGCCATGTTAACCGTTAAGCTAACTTGAAATATAGAGCCGCAAAACAGATGTACTCACGTACCGTACATTACACTTTCAACAGAAGTCTGAACTGCTCTAAGGCAGATAGTAAACAACTATGAATGGCAAATAATTTGTTAAATTAAGAGTTTAGAGAGAAAATAATAGTAATAATAATAAACATCCCTGCAAACTGGAAATTAATCTCTACTTCACCACATACGATATGTAGTATGTGGAAGAAGGAGCCTTGAAGGTCTAATGGGGCTTCGAGTTTTATTTTGCCCTATCGGTTGGTTAAGATTAGGGGATGTCGTCAATCCTTGCCAACCATGGGCCTCTGAAGCCTTTCGAGAAATTTGTGATTACGGGCTAAACAAATAAACTTGGCTCGTTTGTTTTTGTTTATACTATTTTGCACCTTAGAGTCTTGACTACAAATTTTTAGTTTTGATATCAGCACAATCTTCTTCATTTCCTTTTGGCTTGTCCTGTAAGGGATCACCACAGCGTGTCATCTTAGATGAATGCACATTCATAAAGTTGACAATTTTTTTCTAATTTCGGTAGTGTTATTCTGCCCAATATGATGCTAGCATAGAAACAGTAGCTTAGAATATTTAGTGTCTCCCATCTAATTAAAAAAAAACAACAACAAAAAATTAATTGATACATTGTAAGTTAATTTCATCCATAGTTTATGAAATAAATGTAGCAAAATGACCGCCTTCCAGAGAAATGTCAAAATCATGTTTCTTGATGTAGAATTGCACCATTACATGACTACAGCTCCTCACAGAACTGTACCACATTACATTAGCATTTAACAGTTATTGAATTAAAATCAAAGCACAGCAGGCTTTCCTCATACTAGCCAAACAGTAGTGTCCTTTAGGAAAAAATGTCAGAGTGCACTTCGAGAAGGAACAGTGTGGGATCAAAAGTTAGCCATGGCACCAGTCATAATCCACCCTTCAAAAGAGCCAGATGGAGAGGCTAAGGTTTCAGTCCAAATATTGTTTTTGGATTGAGTAGTGCACTAGCTCTAGCGCTCTCTCCGTTGCTGCGTATCCTTCTCACCCAAAGCTACAGTACTCTTTGGTAGTCTCTTGTTCTCGGTCTCTCTTCTCTCACTAAGCCTTTTCCTGCTCTGTTTTATCAGGTCCTGTCTCATAAAGCTCACAGAGATCACTCGGACCTGTTGGGTCAGCCCTTGTTAATTAATCTGTCCTGGTCGGGGTTAGGTTAAGGCCTGGCTTGGTCTGTATCAGCCCTATCAGATCTTGAGTGTTGACTTAGGGTCAGCACTTCAGATCCATCATTCTCATCATGAATCACTCTCAATGTTTTCCCTGTGTGCGATTCACCGTGAAAATGTTGCTTAAAGGTGCCTGAGCGAGGGGGTCCCAGCCTGAACGAGGGGGTCCTAAATCAGCAGTCTTATTCTGAGACGCTTGATAAACATACAGCTCCAAAGTTTGTGTCTGGACTGGCGGGTCTGTGGGGCAGAAAGGTATGTGCTTAGCGGGATTGTGCTTCGCCTCATTCTCCAAAGTTGAACACACACAGAGCGACCTTGTGTGGCGCTGAGGGCTGAAATCAGCGCGCTCTTTGGACTGCACTGCAGGCAAAAGGGGAACGCACGCAAATTTACATGCAGATCTTGAAGATCTTGATCCCTCTTGAAGGCCCCAATTTTCTAACTTTTCTTTCAAATTAGGAGACATGACCTGAAAAATGTCAGATGATTGGCTCGACAGTACTGTAAGAAAAAACAAATGCATGTAAACATTTCATTGAGTTCTTGCAAAATTTGTGTTCAACTAATCTTCTGCTGATTCTTTCATGATAAAAATACTGGTCCCTAAGTTCTATCTCCACCACCACAAATGGCCTTGGGCTTTCACTTGTAGAGCGTTTTTCTACCTTTAAGGCACCCAAAGTGCTTTAACAGTGTTTCTTCTTTCACCTACTGATGAGGCAACATTGGGAGCAACTTGAGATTCAGTATCTTGCTCAAGGAAGCTTTGACATGGTCACAAGGACTGAAGGTCAATCCCACAACCTTCAGCTTAAAAGAAGATCAATCTCCTATCCAAGCCACACTACTATGTAAGGAATTTGAATCAAAACAATCAGCATTAGATTTTATTGGAGACTTTACTTTTTCACAGCCCCCCCCCTCCTAAATTTTAAAGGGCTCAGAAGTATTTTAGCAGTGACATGGTTAGAAAATTCTAAGTAGACGTATTGTACTCGTAAACTTCTGCCTGCAAATTATTTGCCAAGGCAGCGGTATGTGGGGGAAAAAAAATCCTCTAATGGTCCGACACTTGATGTGCTTTGGCCGATAAGTTCATTTTTATCTCCAAACCTTTCTTTTCTTGTCATTTTGGTAAATTTTTACATTGTTTTTCATCTCCAAATGATCTATTATTAGCTACAGTATGTCAAAATTGAATCTGGAGTTTGTGTTTTTAAAAGTAACCAGTGGTAGTAAGCAGTAACCTGTTGTCAACACTCCGATAATTAAATTAACTAAGAAATCTTTGCTACTAAAAATTATATTATTATAAGCCAGAAGTTTACATACAATGTGCAAAAACATATTTCATTTCAGACTAAACCTTTCCTGTTTCAGGTCATTCAGTATTAAAAAAAAATATTTTAATTGTGTTAAATGCCACAATAGTGACAACATTTCTTCGATAATTTTATATTATTTTCTTAGAGGTCAAACGTTGTCTAATCGGCCAGAAAATCAGAGGAATAATTGTGGTGCTCCTCAAGTCTGCTGATCCTTGGGTGCAATTTCCTGATGCGTGAAGGGGCCACATTCATCAATTCAAAGAAGTATATGCAAGTATAAACATCATGGGAACGTCCAGCCATCACACCGCTCAGGTAGGAGACACTCTGTGTTCCAGAGATGAACATATTTTGGTCTGTGATGTGCGAATCAACGCGAGAACTAAAGCTAAACACCTTGTGAAAATCCTGGATGAACCAGGTCATTATCCACAGGGAAACAAGTACTGCATTGACATGGCCTGAAAGGCTACTCACCAAGAATAAAGCCATTACTCCCCAAAAAAAAAATAAAACATGAAAAAAGCCAGATTACAGTTTGCAAAAGGACACCAAGACAAAGATTTTAACTTCTAGATACATGTCCTGTGGTTTGATGAAACTAAAGTGGAGCCTATTGACCAACGTTACAACCGGAGGAAAAAAGTGGAAGCTTATAGACCTGAGAACACCATACCAACTATGAACCATGTTATGGGTCTGCTTTGCTCCAGCCGGAACTGGAGCTCTTCATAAAATAGACAGCATCATGAAGAAAGAACATTACATTGAGGTATTAAGGCAACATCTTCAGACATCAGCCAGGAAGCTAAAACCTGGGTGGAAATGGGTCTTCCAAATGCATAATGACCCCAAGCATACTGCCATAATGGTTTGAAAGTTGCTTGAGGATAACAAAGTCCATGTCTTGGTGTGGCCTTATCTGAATCATAGTGAAAATTTGCGGGCAGATCTGAAATGGTGTGTGCAAGCAAGGTAACCGACAAACCTGACTTAGTGACACCAGTTCTGTCAGGAGGAATGGGCCAGGAATCCAGTAGAGTACTCTCAGAAGCTTCTAGAAGAATACCTAAAACACTTGACCCAAGTCATGCTGTTCACATACCACACACACACCTGCACCCACAGATATAAAGGCAAAATGATGATTTTTAGAATCTTTCAACTGGGGGTGGGGGTAGGGGAGAATAAAACATAACACGCATACACGGGGCAAAGTTGGTGTTTATTAAATACTTGTATAAAGCAATGAAGGGGCTTTACGGGTACAGCCGCCGTGTAAACGTTACTTTGATCCTCACACTGACTCCGGCTCGCATCTGATGGGCCTGTCATAATTCAATTAACCCTCCCCACTATGCATCATTTTACCACACCCGGGCCCCACCCTCGCACATTACAGAATTCCTGTCCATGAGGTCAGCACAACTATCTGAGCAGACCAACACTGAATGTCTAGGGATACAGGTAGCCATAGTGGTATGAATACTAAAAATAAGCAGATGACTTCATTACATGTGCCCAGAAACATGTAAACAATACAACCAGATCAATACAAAATAAGTTTCATTGTCAGGAGGATGCATATACTTATCATCGAGGGAACGCCATTTTTTTCACCTCTCAAAGCAGAGTTTTGAATAATTCCTGAAAAAAATCCATATTCTACTCATATTTCCTTCGCGTCATTGTTCTCCACTCTAAATGTGCGATTTAAGAGCGGATTTATCGCAGTCATTTGCATCTGATTTTGGCAGCGGCATTTTGATTAAAAATATACAATGAATAGAATGAAAAGGATCTCGCTGACACCCCCTCATAACTGCTAATGTGAAAACAGTCACAGGTAATATTACACTTGTTAAGCCTGTTTATAATTGTGTCTAAGTGAATGTATCATTTAGCAGGAGAAATGACTTGGAGCCGCAATGTCAGCAGTTTTGTAAAACTCATAACTTCTCTCTTGGATGGATGTGTATGATTTTTATCAGGTAATAATCATAAATAAATAAGGTATGTTTCCTAGGCCCTGCTGTGCCTCTCTGGAAAAATATGTCAGCAGTACAATTGTATGGGTAAATGAGTTTGTAATTACAAAATTATAGGTGGGTACCACTTTGCATGTTATTTTGAATCTAGATAAGATGCTATCACTGATGGCTAATCTGTTCCCTTGGATAATTTATGATTCACATATTTCAGTGATGCTGGTTCTGAAAGGAAAGCTTATTCATTCATGATTTTGGCAGCGTCGATAACTTGGGTCATTAGCGTGGAAAAGTGGTTATGTTTAAGCTTGCAAGGCAGCTGGAAAAATATATGATCTTGAAAATCAATTTTGCTACTTTTCAAAATGATACCAATTTTGACGACTGCACCAATTAGCGTCTTTTGATAAGGTAGAGGAGGTGGAAACTTGCACGTTTTGGAAAGTCAGAAACCAGAAGCTTGTTGAAAATGCCCAAAAGAGTGTGTTAAATAGCTTCAGCATCAGTTTTATCGGGACTGGAAATATCTTGAAGAAAAGTCATTGTTCTGGGCTTTCCTCCGAACTGCCTTCAACAAGAAATTCTTCCTTGTCACCCGAGTGCTCTGACATTGGGCATTAAAATTGTTTTGAAAGTGCATTATATTTTTAGGTAGTCAGTTCTCTGTAGATTTATTGGGGGAAAAAAATGTTTGTTACTATCTTTAATCCAGCTGAGTTTCAAGACCATTTTTGAAAGGATTTATTTCACAATTTATTAGCAATGCCTGAGTTTTAATTATTTTGCAGCTGTCTACTATTACTTTTGTCACTTTCAAGTTATTCAGTGACCATTGTGAGCATTCATTCTTAAACGTAAAGGCTCTTTAGCAGTGCGCTTGTTTTTCTCCATGCCCAGCGCGAACTGCGAGCTAAGGCTGTGTGCAAGTTTTCTAATATTTACTGCACATTGTCAAACGACCAAAATAGAAGTAGTTTGATGCCATTTCCCGCTGGTTTCAACTGAAACTTCCCGACTAGTGTTGCTTCTGTCGCAAATGACTCAAAAATCAATCAAAATGAATCTTTTTAGTGAATGAACTTAACTAAGTCAGTTCATGAAATGATTTGTATGTTTTGCTGGGCTGCCGCCCACCGCTGTGAGGCGAGCGAGTTGCCTGCAAGTGGAAAATACATAACTGTTGAAGTGTTCTGTCACTCACTTCTGAATATTCGGAAAAAGACCAATGAGCAGCCAGCGTGTGGGCCTGGACCGGATCTGAGTTGCGATTCGCAAACGAGCAACCAGTGTCAAGCAACGCCATGCAGGTGGGGGAGCAATTTAAGTGAACTGAGTGATTCATTCAGTCAACTGGTGTTCTGAGGAACTGAAGAGTGATTCATTCGTTTCTGATTCGCTAAGCCATGATGTACGTGTACGATGAGGCTTTGGTGTGCCAGATGGATGACGTACTACGCAGTGAGCACACTCATGAGTGATTTGAACCACAAGTCCTGACGTCCTTATAGGGATAGCTTTCATTCGGAGCTGTTTCTTCAAGCTAATGGTTAATTTTGAGTCAGTCAAGCATGTGAAAACAAGCACACATTTAAAATAAATGTACATTAATAATACATGTATATACATACACACAATTCCTTCAGTCTCTCTAATGCAATTATTACAATTTTTTTTATTTCATAATAATAGTAAGAAATAAAGCTATAGTGATTCTCAACACTCAAAGACACTTCCCACTCATCAGATGTCAATAAAAGTAAGGTGAGTGAGCAGGAAGCCCGGGTGGCCCATGCTGGTGTCAGCGGTGATGTGCACCGGAATGCAGAAAAGTCACGTCTCCTGGCGAGGGCGGAAGGATGGTCGGAAGCTGAGCTCATTTCACGCATGTTCACGACTCACAACGAAAGCCGGGAATTTGAGATATTACGCAGGGAGAGAAAGGTAGGGGATCATTTCACCGAAGGATGTTTTTTTTTTTTTTTTTTAAATAAATCTCCCCCACTTTCCAATACACAAATGACAGAAACAACGCATATCGTGTGTCGGTAAACGTGAATCTCAAGGATGGATCATGAAGGGAGTGAGGAAGCACTTAAAGTATTTTAGGAAAAAGAACTGAACGATTCAGTTAACGAATCTTTTTAAAGAACCGATGAGTGATTCAGTACACTCAAAAGAGCTGCCGTACCCATCACTGTTGCCCATAGGTCAGCAATATGTATCTCTCCCTGCTTCAATGGAAAGCCCTGGCCTTTGCTTATAGTAGGGAGGAGGAGGGATTAGGACAGCAACTAAATGGAGGTCATGCCAGTTCATACGATTGTAATGATACCCCAGGATCTGGCGGACTTTAGGCTCATCTGTGAGCTACAGTTCCATGAAAACCATTTTGAGACGTACTGCAGGCAGCAGATTTTTTTTTTTTTCCACATCCTGGTATGTCATCTGCCTTCTGTCTCAGCGCTCGGGACATTGGGATGTTGCATTAAATTGTGGATTCCCACCCCCTAGCCCCAATTGCTATTTTCATTGTATTCCTCTGTATTCTCTGAAATCACTTTACCATGAGCTCTCGTATTGGATGTGCCAAGATGTCATTACAGTGTGCTGCCCAAATTGAAAAATGTTCAATTAAGGCACGTCTACCATGGCGGTAGGCGCCCACCTGATGTGGTGTTAATCTCCACAGCATGACGCCTCACCATCGCGCCATAGCAGTACATACGCAATGAATCTGTTGGTAGACAGTGCACTGTACTCTGTATGATTAAAAAAGCCTTTTGGTTACCCAAAAAAGCTTGTGTGTGTGTGTTTGGGTCCAGCCTATCACTTTTTTTTGTATTTGCTTGCTAGTTAGGGTGGCATGGTGAATCAGCTGGTAAAGCGTTGGCCTCGCAATTCTGAGGTCCCGGGTTGAATCCCGTACCCGCCTGTGTGGAGTTTCCATCTTCTCCCCCTGCCTGTGTGGGTTTCGTCCGGTTACTCCAGTTTCCTCCCACATCCCCAAAACATGCAACATTAATTGGACACTCCAAATTGCCCATAGGTGTGATTACGAGTGTGACTGTCCCTGCAATCGGCTGGCAACCACTTCAGGGTGTACCCTGCCTCCTGCCCGTTGACACCTGGGATAGGCTCCAGCACTCCCCACGACCCTCGGGAGGATAAGCGGCAAAGAAAATGGATAGATGGATGATGGATGGATGGATAGCTAGTTGGCCACTAGTCACAACTGCTATGTCAATAATAATGGAGTGGAGGAACAAGCAAAGCATAAATATGATTGCTGGGTGCCTTAGATAATATTTGCTCATAGAAATTGATTTGTTTAATGAATCTTTAATCGAGAAGAAACACTGGTGTGACTGATATTGGGATGTTTATGATGTTCTTTTCTCATTGGCCAATTTGTCCATCCCAGCTTGACGATCCCTGGCCTGAAGTACTTTTTCCTGAAAATTTTGGTTTACTTTAAAATGTAAAACTTGGAAGGGCATTCAACTTTGGATGTTCCATTGTTGCTTTTGCTGAGAAGAAGCACATGACTAAATGCAAAGAATGGTGTCTGTAAGTTTGGGACATGTGAACCTGAAAATGGTGGAGCATCTGTTTGTCACTCCGGCAATGGCCGCATTCCTGTAAGGTCAGTGATCCAGGCTATACAGTATGCGAGTGCTGACAAAGGTATGGGGTATGTGTTCTTGTGTATGTGGAGAGGTCAGGGCTGTCACTGATCCCCCCCCCCCCCCAAAAAAAAAGCTATATTTACCCAGACATGATTGACAGGAGCAGTTGGATTGAGCTGGGGCAGTGGTAGGGGCGTTGGGGATGAGGGGGTGTCTGGAAAGAAGTACACCTGACTTAAGTTCAGATGCACCAAGACATCGAGGGCAAACGCACAACCCAAATCGGGGGTTTCTATTCAAAGCCAGCTGGTCTGGCTTTATCACATGCAGGGCATTTATTTTAGGAACTTTGTGGTTATTTGTAGTTTTCTGTTTTGCTCTCACTTTTTTTTTAATTGTAATTAAAAAAATTTTGGGGCCTCAGCTGGTGCTGCAGGGTTTAACTTCCTGGGGAAGCAGAGTAACGGCACGGGTGAGTTATTTCTTTTCCCTCCCCAAAAAGTCTAATTAAGACCACACAGTGGGTCAAGGCTTCCTAAACAGATTAGGCAATAATTTTGGTATCTGAGCCTGAGAAATCATTTGTTGAATCTGAATGAATTATTTTGCTCATTTCCCTGGATTGAGCGAATTCTATCTCAGTTGGAGGAGTTTTAAATATTTGTAAAGATATATTGAACTGCTGTTGTTTTCAAGTTTTCCCTGCTTTGGTATGATGCAATGACACCGGAGAGGCGACGGAATCCAAAGCATGATCATGTCCCAGCTGTTGCCAATCGTCTCCTTCAAACACTTAGTGAAAATGTGACTGTAGCACCTGGAAAATTGTCTTAAACTTTTAACGTGTAAGGTTTTTATACCTCCAAAGTAAGACAACTGGTTGGAGGCGTTAAAGTGTAACTTAATATAGTGGTATTTCTAATTCTTCACAGTCAGTTTAGGTTAGTGCTACATTTAAGGGTAATTGCTTAGAACATCTCCGTTCACAGTCTGGAACCATTGGTGAGAGAAAAGAGCTCCAACATGCTGTTTGCTTTAAAAATGACTCACTTCCTCAAGGTAGCTCCCCATGTAGCAGATAGACACTTCAAGAACAATATGCATCACAGGGCTGGTGTTTAAGGGCACACTGAGATAAAGTCTGGAGACTTCATCTTTTTTTTTTTTTTTTAATCTAAATTCAATGAGATTTAAACTGAGATACTTGTGATGAAATACTTTAAATTTTTATCAACCACTGTTGTGGATTGAATTAATTCTTCATTTAGTTCAATGAATTCCAAAATCCTGAAAATGCACCTTTTTTCCTGTATACTTCTAAATCCTGTAAACTTGGCCGAGTTTACAGTAACTGTCCAGTCTTCACTCAGCAGCTTTTCTGCCCTCTGAATTCCGCTGCTTTGATGGGGTGCCGAGGTGAGGAAAGATCTTGTTTTCTCTCTCTGTAGGGAGGTGAACGCACTTTTGCATTTGCCACTCTGTCTTTGAAAACTCACCTCATCTTGAAATTTATACTGATCTCCGCATTGCCGGTGGTTGTCGTGTCGCATGACTTGTACAGATTGTGTTCTTGACTTATCGTCTGTGGTCAGGAATCTATCAATAAAACTGTTCTTTAATTTTCCTAGGACATAACTTACTCAAATGTCAAAGACAAGCCTGTGAGTCTTTTGTGTTTAGTTTAGGTGGAATGTCATCTAATCCATTTATGCTTTATGAGGTTTTGACTAGGGTTTATGTCAATAAACGTTTCGATACAGCATAGCGGGGATTTTGTTGACAAGTAATTTGAGACTTTGGACAGAACACAGGCCTGTAGTTAGAATCTACGCAAAGTGTGTTCTTTTAGATTGCAAATTTGATTTTTAAACAAATTATCACTGAGGAGTTTTTTTTTTTCCCACATATGGATGCAGTTATAATTGCTGCATGGAAAGAAGCGAAAGTGTTTGGGTTTTTTTCTGTCACGCTGTAAAAGCCTAGACTAGTATCATTGTTTTACCCTCCTGTATTTTTTACAATTACGCGTTTTCAACATTTTCACTCCCCTTCTATCGATCCCCTTGAGCGCCGTCAAGACCCGAAAAAATGTGTATGACGCTCCGCCGCCATGCTACAACGGGACTGTGCCGGGGCGGCCTAAATCTATAGAACACAAGCGCTGGCGCGAGGCAGCTCTTTTGATCTGCAGCTAATCTCAGTTGCCTGCCTCCCCTCTGATCATGTCTGAATAAGAATGAGTTTGGGGGCCTTCCTGGAGGCACAAAGAGCTTTAGACGCAGCCGCTCATCTGATGAGCTCCAAGGTGCGCTCGCGTCCACGGTCGCGAATGCTCTGCTCATGCACACGAGAGCCTCGTTTAGATGCATCATATTCATTTTCTCTTTCACAGTCAGATGCTATCAGCTGCTTCTAGAGCGTGTGAAAGAAGTAGCATTGCCATGCAGAGTGATCTTTAATTGTCAAGGTCAGGAGTTGCTGTTGTGTCGTGGTTACTATAGTGAGTGGAAACACTGAGGGTAGTTGGCTTTTGTGTTCCAGCCAGAGGTTTGCCTGAAGAATTCTGCCCATTAAACTATGCCGGTATTAAATAGCCTAAAGACCCAATTGCTGCTACGTACACACTTTGGGCCCTATTCTGGCATTCGGTCATCTTTTATTTTCCCACTTGTATTATGCACCTTTCACCTACACACATTCTCCCTTCTCGACTTGACACACACCCAACGCACGTAACCTGGGAATTTGTGTGCAACCACTAAAAATGCATAATTCATTGAAGTCTGGGACGGCTTTAAGTCACAGAGCAGAGAATTTTCCTGAGTTTTGCGAATGCCATTCAAATGGTTTTTAAAAATATAGCATTCTTTAACCTTTTGTAGCAGATGTGTCGTTGAAAGTGTTTTTTCACCTACAGGGGGCGCAACACTTACTAAAGCCTCTGAAGTGAGGAATTATAGGAAAAGTACTTAAGGGCACGGGAGAATGAACAGGGCGTATGCACAATGTCAGGTTTGACAGGGAACAGCCATAATTGAGATGTGCTTTACTAAAGTGTGTGTGTACCTACAACGAGGGTGCCTAAGTCCAGCAGAATATGCACAGCCAAAAAAACAGCTGAATGCCTTTTCTTACCTATGCACACACGAGACTATGGCCCTATGTGCACAAAAGTATAATCGTATCCCAAACTTACTGTACTTACGTAGGTTCCAAGGGAACGGAAAGTTCCCAGCAAGTTTCTGGTCAATTTCCATGGGACTTAAAACTGGAGAATTCTGGAAATCAGCCAACTTGGAAACTTTTCAACTCATCCAAGTATGCATGCATTTAGAAACCCTTCCTTGCACTTTGCACATGGTCAGTCATCGTGAAACGGGCAACTGTGTCCATACCAAACTGTTTCCACAAATCTGGAAGAATACAATGATATAAAATCGTAAAATCAATACCCAAACACTGGAATCACACATTTCTTAAAAAAGGATGGGGAAATATTTTCCTGTTTCAGTCCTTGAAAGACTATAATAATTTCAATAAACAATGTGGTTTGACAAAGTGACAAAAGTTCATTATTATTTAGGATTACTTAATTGTTGGTTAAAGGATTTGAGTTTGTCCAAAATTTACATCTACAATAAACCCTCCAATCTGAAGTAATATAATTACAGTGAAGAAAATAAGTATTGGAACACCCTGCTATATTGCAGGTTCTCCAACTTAGAAATCATGGAGGGGTATGAAATTTTCATTGTAGGTGCATGTCCACTGTGAGAGAGATAATCTAAAAAGAAAAATCCAGAAATCACTATTTATAATTTTTTTAAACGATTTATTACAGCTAGAAATAAGTATTTGAACACCTGTTTATCAGCTAGAATTCTGACCCTCAAAGACCTCTTAGTCCGCCTTTAAAAGTGTACCTCCACCCCATGAATTATCCTGAATCAGATGCACCTGTGTGAGGTCATTAGCTGCATAAAGACACCTGTCCACTCCATACAATCATTAGGACTCAAACTTGTAACAGGGCCAAGACCAAAGAGCTGTCCAAAGACACCAGAGACAAAATTTTACAACTCCACACGGCTGGAAAGGGCTACGGAGAAATTGCCAAGCAGCTTGGTGGAAAAAGGTCCACTGTTGGAGCAATCATTACAAAATGGAAGAAGCTATACATGACCGTCAATCTCAATCAGAGTGAAGCCCCATGTAAGATATTACCCTGGTGGGGTCTCAATGATCCTTAGAAAGGGGAGGAATCAGCTCAGGACATCACGACAGGACTTGGTCAATGACCTTGAAAAGAGCTGGGACCACCGTTTCCAAGGTGACACTTGGTAATACACTAAGACGTCATGGTTTGAAATGATGCATGGCACGGAAGGTTCCCCTGCTTAAACCAGCACATGTCAAGGCCCATCTTAAGTTTGCTAGTGACCATTTGGATGATACAGAGCAGTCATGGGGGAAGGTTTTGTGGTCAGATGAGACCAAAATTTAACTTTTGGTCATAATTCCACTAACCGTGTTTGGAGGAAGAGGAATAATGAGTTCCATCCCAAGAACACCATCCCTAATCTGAAGCATGCTTTGGGGGTGTTTTTCTGCACATGGGACAGGACGACTGCACTGTATTAAGGAGAGGATGACCACGGCCATGTATTGTGAGATTTTGGGGAACAACCTCTTTCCCTCAGTCACAGTATTTAAGATTGGTCGTGGCTGGGTCTTTCAACATGACAATGACCCGAAGCACACAGTGAGGAAAACCAAGGACTGGCTCTGTAAGATGCATATCAAGGTTCTGGCGTGGCCTAGCCAGTCTCCAGACCGAATCCCAATAGAAAATCTTTGGAGCTAGCTGAAACGCTATGTTTCTTAATGAATCCCCATAAACCTGTCTGACCTAGAGAAGATCTCTGTGGAGGAGTTGTCCAAAATCCTTCGTGCACTGTGTGCAAACCTGGTGAACAACTACAGGAAATGTTTGACCTCTGTAATTGCAAACAAAGACTACTGTACCAAATATTAACATTGGTCTTCTCAGGTGTTTAAATACTTATTTGCAGCTTTTTTGTTTATTATTTCTCTCACAGTGGACATGCACCTACGATGAAAATTTCAGACCTCTTCGTGATTTCTAAGTGGGAGAACTTGCAATATAGCCAGACCTGGAAGAAACATCCTTGAGCCCGCCCCGTGACATTGCCGGTGCTTAGTATTACAGATCATTCGTTCTAGCTAGGCCAAGATGTCGACGTGTTGTGCACCAAATTGCAACAAAACTGAGAACGCGCCCAAATTTGTTGTTCTTTCACCACCCGTGGGGTCAACCTGACAGGATGAAGCTGTGGCTGTCACAGTTGAGGCTCGTTCACCAGCCAGGGAAATTTGCACGCATCTAACCATAACTGGTTATTAGCCGCCTAGCTTATAGCCTCATGCCAGTACTGTATAAGCACCAACATACTATGAGGTGCCACAGTGGCACAGCTGTAAGGTATCAAAGTGTGCCGGTGTAAGCAACAAGAAACTTTATGAGGAGGCATGATGACACAGCTGTAAAGCGTTGGCCACACATTATGAGGAACCAAGTTCAATCTTGGACCTCCAAATTTAAATAAACCATTTGATAGTCCCACACCCTACTCTGAAATTAAGCTTGCATTTTTGATCAACTAGCCCATAGACATAGACATAGACATAGCCCATAGCATTAATTTAGCTCACATGGCATTCACATAGCATTCACATAGGATTCCAAGACCATTAAAAATGTGTACTCACCAATTTTCCACTGGATGTACAAGTGGTCCGTTCATCAAATTGTCATGGATCATAAGTAAATTGATATGTAACAAACAACTTCGTTTTTATCTGAGGAAGTTATGCAGACATGTTGATCGTGATCCAAGTTCATTCCGATACGCTCCATTTTTTTGTTCGACCTTTTCAAACACACGACAACACTGGCATTCCGCCATAGTTGGCATTAGGTCACAAAGAGAACACGAACACCAATCTTTCGAAACAAGCCTGTCTGGAAGATCTCCGAGGTCCATGTTATGGGATTGATGTGGTCCTTCGTCACCACCACGCCCCCTCTCCAATAACTCAAGTTCCGCCTGTGTATATTCTGGCTCGAACCCATAGGCTTGAAACTTGTACATTCTTATTTTGTTTGTTTGTAATTATTTTTTATAAAAATCGGCCACAAAATGCCACATAGTGGACGTTCTGTGTTCGCTGAAACGTATCCACAAGGGGGGGGGGGTCAGAACAGGAAGCACTGCTGATTGGCTGTCAGTTTTCCAGCCAGGCTCATTGGATTATCTGAGCGAGAGATGAATTTTGATCATATTTTTCCAATTTAGAGATGTTTTAAGTGAAATCTGTGGATAATTTTGGCATGAAAAGATACACTGAACCCTCATGTACTAATTTTTAGTGTGTGTTCCCATTCCTATTATTTTCGACAGTCCTCCTTTAAATCTTTTTTTTTTTTTTTTTAACTGCATGGAGGGGCTATTGTGGGCAATGTATACATCCTGAAAGGCATGGGTTCATCACGCCTGATTTAGTGTATAATGTAACGATGAAATATTGAGTGTTTCATGCAGTTATGTGCTGTGACAATCGGGACGTGTGTATTACTAATAATAATACATAATTCACTGCAAATGTGAAATATATCATCCTTATGACATTGAGGCTGTACTTAAGGTTATTTACACTTGTAGATAATGGGAAGTGATCATTCTTGTTGCTGCACGTGTAATATTAATGATGTTTCACATACATATTTTGTACCAATTCAAGAGAAACATGAAAAAAATCTCAAAAAGAAAAATGTTGGCAGCTTGCCTTTATTGGTACAAGTACAGACAGGACAGTGAGAACAATGAAATAACTGTTCCTGTGCTGGAGCTGATGACTGGGAATGTCTTTTCAAGTGTTCAGTGGGTGGGGCAAAAAAATCATGAGCAAAAAATGAATTTCTCTTTCACCCGTTATATATAAGCACTGGAGTTGACCCTAACGAGGACTTCGAAGCCACAATATGAAGACACAATATATGGGATTTACTGTATATCGGTGGTAGCACTACTCAACCGACAGATGTAATAGTGCTTAGTCTTTTATCAGAAGTGGGATAAACACTGAAATGTACAGACTTGATAAAAATCTAGCATCAACATACATTATGTGGTGTCAAGTTTTTTCATCAAAGTTCAGCTTGAGAGTATTTTTTCAAGTAGATAAAAGCTATGAACTCAGAAGTTCAAGTGCTATTACAAGTTAGAATGGAATAGAATAGAAAGCCTTTATTGTCATCATTGTGTGATGCTAATGTAACAGAAGTGGGGTACAACAAAAGTTCTTTCAAAAATTGAAAAATTCAATCGAAAATTATTTTAAAAAAACTATCTTAGACAGACCAGGTGCATACGTTGGAAGATTGTGGAAGGTTTCTTGTTCCACTTTTATAGCAATTAAGAAATACTAAACACTTTTACAAATTCCAGACAGCATCCCCAGCAGCATCCTAAAACGTATTGCGTTGAACCTTAGCCGCTACGCTGTGCCTGTGCTGCGGTGTAGAGCCGCACTTTATCACTCTGAGAAAGGTTTTCTGAATATTTTGGTCCAGTACTTGCAGTCTCGCAGGCTCCACATAGTGTAGAAGCACCAGTTGTGTGCTGCCTGCCAGCCCGCCCTGTGGCGTTGCGGTGCAGCCAGTCAGTCAGCTCGGTCACAGGACCGTGGGGCTCTTCCTGTGATGTAACAGGAGCATCAGGCAGAACAAAGGGAGAACTTGTTGTTCAGCTTGTGCCTCATCCATTATGCATAAAAGGTGTACAGTTATAAGACTGTTGGTTAAACGCGGCACATGCAAAAATGGCCTTTGCGCTCTCATGTTTGACACTGCTCACAGTCAGCTAATACTTGGTTATACTTTCTCACAGTGATTTTGTTGGTGACGAGGTCCAAGGAGGGCACTCTTGCGTTCTCCGGGAGATAGTATATGATTCTATTGTACCGCTATGCTCAAACAATACCTTCACAGGTTTGTGAGTCATACCGTATGTTTCATATCTAATGCAATACATTTGGTAAAGTCACCTGCTCGTTTTGGCCTTAAAGTAGCGATTACAACAAAAAAAACTAATAAAATGTATTGCAGATGTGTGACCTTCCTGATTTATTTCAGAGGAATGTTTGCCTCTTTTCTGTTTGTAATATTGAATTAGTTATTACTTGTTTGTGAGCAAAGATAATTACTACTTGAAATTTTGATTTTCTGTTTTATGTAGAAAAAAAATGGAATATGAGGCTGCATGACTTAATGAACTCATTTTTGTCACCTTTGCTTACCTAATTACGCTGCAGTTATACAATGCGTGCTACTTTAATTACTTGCAATATTGGCATAATTTTCATTACAAATCTGATTAATAAGTGAAATGAAACATTGCTTATTATAATGCTTTGAATTAATAATTATAAGAACAAAGGCAGCTCTACTAGATGGGTGTGGTGCCGTCTTGTCTAATACAGACATGGGCCAGCTGGTGTAATGTAGGACAAAAACCCAATGAGGTTCAGTCCAAGATTTCTACAAAAGTAAATTAATAAATCTGCCTTTCATTACACCAAAATTAAATAAAGTGGCCACAATATTTGAAATAGTCACCTCAAATTGTTATCATTCCTGTTCCTCGGAGTACCCAAAGTAGTAGAGTATCCTCCATTCACACATGGGTCAAATGGTTCCTGCCCGAAGGCTATATTGTCTATCTGACTTATGTGGTGGTATTGGTGCATACAGTATTAGAGCATTTCCACAAGTAAAAATACTGTAAGGTCCAGTTTCACCTCCAATTTTGGTTTTGATATTGGTCCATCCCTAGTTGAAAGCTTTGAAAATGACAGTTTAGCCCCTTAATAAAGGTTTTCTACACACTTATAAACAAACATGGTTAAGATCAATGAGCATGTATCTGTAATATTTGGTCCCTCGCATCAGGCAGCATCACACTTGTCCCAAAGTCAATTGGGAGCGAGCACAGACAGAATGATGGATAGCTGTAAATACTTTATTAGCATCTTTCAGATGTATGTGACACACAACAACTACTGAGTATTTTGTAGCTACGCTGCGATAGCCGGCTAATTCTCCAGGTGTAGCGCTTGCTTGACGTCTTCTTTGAGTGGCAGCTTGTGTTTTCATGAGCCGAAGCCACAACAGATTGCAGCGAGCCTGAGCCGTTCTTGCATCACCCTGGAAATGTGTTTGTGTTTATATCTTTTACTTGTGAGAGACATTCCTTTCTTTCCACCTCTTTTACAGGAACACACATTTTCCTAGGCAAGCTGTATTGTGTGTCTGCGTGTGTGTGTTTGTGTGTGTCTGTGTGACACATGCTATGAAGTGGCTGCCAGGAGAGGCTTAACTAACAATCTAAGCGAGATCGCAATCTGCAAACCACACGAGCGTGCTTCGTCCACTCGTATTGCCTCCCTTTTCCTTTACGGCAAATGCCAAATCTCACACAATTGCACTTGTCTAAACGCCTTACGTGTGTAAACACAGGATTGCACGTTTGAATCAACATAATTGTTTTGCTAAACTGTTAATGTGACTTTGACGAGACAGTCAGCTCCACTTGTGCACACTCACGCCTCCAATAATGAGCTTAGGATCACGTTTATACCGAATGTGATCATGGGCTCAGATATCAATTGAGTTGGACAGGAAAGGTTCAGAAGGCAAACTTATACTGTAATTATGTTCCATTTATGAGAAATTACTTTGGCTCGGGATGACATAAAAGCCACAATATATATTTATTTAATCTGCTGTAGACTCAGTTTTTTTGCACGCAACTATGCAATGTGTATATCGCAATCTTATTATGGGCACCATGTTGTACTCATCTGTCTTTAATGTTTTTATTTAACCATATTTAGACTTGACCCAGAACTCTACGTTAAATATGCTCCAGGTTTTGCTATTTGAGCACTCTGATATACAAAGCACTGCTTTTATTTTAGATCATTGAAATACAGATTTATTGTAAAATGTTCTATTTAAAAATAGAGAAACTACTTTATGGAACTAAAGATTCTGTAGAAATAATCTATTGCAGGGTCAAACCTTTTGTTGTTGTCAAACATTGTTTTAAAAAAAGTATTTACTGTTATACAAAGGTAAAAGTAAGTTAACTTTAATATTAAAATCAGGGGAGAAAAAACTAAAAAAGCCTTACTATCTTAACTACCACCTTAACTACTGACAAAACTTACAGGCTTTTACTAGAAAACAAAAATTTTGGTTTATTCAGAGGAACTTAATATTTAATATAATATTGAAATGGTTCATACAAATGAGTTGGACAGTTTATAGGCCACATTAATTGTGAAATAGTTTTTTTTAAATAATTAACCAAGGCCTCCTCAGAAAAAAAAACAAAAACATTTGAACAGGGGTGTGTAGACTTTATTTTCACTTTAGAGCCATCCTCTACTACTTAATGAGCCATTATAATCTACACCTACTGGTGGTTTGAGAGTTTTTCCCTCTACTTTGGTCCAGTTATGGCTCTTACTGAAATTGTGCAAATATTTTGTATGATTTTCGTGTGTTAAAAAACACACACACAAAAACATTTGGGAGCACGTTGCACACACCTTCACATTTATGTAGATGGTGTTGTTCCTACACACTTCTATGCAAACAATTACCATGTTAGTGACAGGTTCTCCCTCCCCCCTCCGTCTCCCCTTCCTCCTCCTCCTTACGCCTGGCTCCTTTGCTTCTCTTTCCAGGTGCCAACCAAAGAGGAGCACAAGCCTTGTGAACACTGACACGAGGTCTCAGATGAAGCGATAAGAAAGCTACGATACATCACATGAAGGAACATTGAACGTGGTAGGTTGCAAGAACTCCCATCAATAGGTGGCCGCGTAGCTGCAGCAAAGCAGTCTGTTGTGTTCACTCTTGGTGTTTATGCCATTCATATTTGCAATGTTGCGACTGTCACCCTCACGTGACAATGAAGTGTGTTGATTGTCAGAGGTCTGAAGGGGGCAGAGGAAACGCTATTAAAGATTCAAAGGTCAGGAGATGCGAAGGTGGCATCCCGAGTCATCAGACACCAGCGGGCTTGCATTACAAAAACGTAATGGCCACCCGTCAAGCAGATTAGCTAGCTTGATTTATTTATTAACTGATTTGATAGGCTGCTATGCCCCCAGCGCCCCTCCAAACTGATTGACTGAATGCAGCACAAAGCTTATGCTTCACAGGTGAACTTGAAAGGAAGGAAAGATTAGGACGCTGCTTGGTGTCAACTTACACAAGTGAGACACATAAAGGCCCGTCTCTGCTGTCATATTGAATGTAGTTTGGGGGGATATTAAGATCATAAAGCAGGGCTGTCCTCATTTCTTTCCAACGAGAGATGGATAGAGAAGAGCTCAAGGGGCCACTGTGAAATTCTTTAACTTGGTTTTATTCAGAAAACCGATTCATCAAGCAATTGTGTATTGGCTATACACTGCATGTGTAATAGTAATTTTACACAACTTCTGTTCAAGGCAATAAGGCAAATATTTTCCAGGATTTTTCTGGATTTTCGGGTGGCCCTGTACTCTTCTAAAATAAATCCGCCCCTGCACTATGTAACAACTGAATCCCACATTAAAAACATGTGCAATCTGTAGTAATATGACCATCTATAAAGCGGTTACTTGAGGATCAAATGTGATGTGTTCATAAATTTAACCTTTACATTGAGCAGAATGTGGGGGAAAACATTTTTGCTTCTCAAATTGAATTACCTTCATTTAACAGAATGTTGTATTATTGTTACCAACACAATGGAATTTCTGTTTGTGAATGTCCTAGTCTTTATATGATTCACTTTCCCTCCGGTTTTTTTCATCTAAAATTTGTCCCAGTTTATGTACACCCACTCGGTTTTCTTACAAAAATCAACAACACGTGATCCGGCCATTCATTTCCCAGAATGGTGGAGTGTTCATCTGAAGCATTTCTTGTTTAAAAGGGTTCAATGGACAGCAAGGTTTGTTCAACAAAGCAATCTTTTGTTCATAATGCATTGCAATAACTGCCTGTTCTGTTCAATAACTCTCAAGCAGGACCACCCTTAAACATCCTGTCAAATATCAGACCTTCAAAATAAAAGCACACAATATAACAGCACAAAAATAGTTTTGAATCCATCACCGTGAGGCTTAGGAATGGGTGGTGGATCTGATTACTCTTGTGTTTTTTTTTTATTTTGAAGGGCTGACCTTTGACCGGATGTTACGCCATTGTTGCTGCAACGTCTCTGAGTGTTGCCAAGCAGACCAGGAATCTTATTATTGACTTGAGTTGATAATAATAGCTTGCATTGTGAAAGACGCCTTGCTTGTCTGTTGAAGCCTTTTCACACAATATGACAAAGTTCTAAGTTGGCAGCGATTTCATAAGAAAAGTGTGGAAGAAGAAAGACTTCAAGGAAGAACTCATAACATAGCAGGAACAAGGCTGTCCTGTTTCCTACCTTGTTGTATATGCCATTGGGAGCCTTCAGTCAAGATAAAAGTAATGTTAAAAGTTCATTTATCTGCTTCATTTATTATATACAGTATCAGCATATTTACTTCACACTATTGTCTCTATTTAAAACATTTTTTTAAATTTTTCTAAAACTCAATTTTTACAATGTGTTTGGCGTATTTGGAACACATTAATTGGAGTTAAATTATAAATATTGGAAAATATTGCTTTGGTTTTCTTATGTTATGGTTTTACTTTCTGGAACCATGAAGACTGAGGTTCCACTTTAGTTTCCTTGCGTCTTTGCATTTCAAGAAAAGCTCAATATAAAACACATTTGTCTGTAGTAGTTGTCAGGGGCATCCAACACTTGCAACATGCACAAGTGACGCAAACAAAGGGAGAACATGCTAACCCAGGCAAGTGAAGATTTGAAATTTGAACCCAGATCCTTAGAACTTTTAGACAGACCTGCTTACCTCTAGAACAATGTGCCGTCACTTCCCAAATCATGGTTTTCAAATACAAAGTAGCTGTGAGCAATTTTTTTTCCTGAGCTGCTTCTCCAGCCAATGTTGGAAGAACAGCACATTTGTAAGTGTCTAAAGCAACGTTAATCACTAAAATAGGTTCCTAAGCACTATGCCTTGTGAAAGTATTCAGCCCCCTTTAACTTTTCAACCCTTTGCAACATTTCAGGCTTCAACCATAAAGAGATAAAATATTTTTTTTCTCAAGAATCAACATGTGGGACACAATTGTGAAGTGGAATGAAATTTATTGGATATTTAAATTTTTTTTAACAAATAAAAACCTGAAAAGTGGGGCGTGCAATATTATTTGGTCCCTTTACTTTCAGTGCAGCAAACTCACTCCAGTAGTTCAGTGAGGATCTCTGAATTATCCAATGTTGACTGATGATGATAAATAGAATCCATCTGTGTGTAATCAAGTCTCCGTTTAAATGCACCTGCTCTGTGATAGTCTCAAGGTTATGTTTAAAGTGCAGAGAGCATCATGAAGACCAAGGAACACACCAGGCAGGTTCGAGATACTGTTGGGGAGATGTTTAATGCCAGATTTGGATACTAATAGATTTCCCAAACGTTAAAAATCTCAAGGAGCACTGTGCAAGGAATCATATTGAAGTGGAAGGAGTATCAGACCACTGCAAATCTAGCAAGTCCCGGCTGCTCCACTAAAATATCACCTCGAAAAAGCAGAAGACTGATCAGAGATGCAGCCGAGAGGTCCATGATCACTCTGGATGAACTGCAGAGATCTACAGCTGAGGTGGGAGAGTCTGTCCATAGGACAATAATCAGTTGCACACTGAACAAATCTGGCCTTTATGGAAGAGTGGCAAGAAGAAAGCCATTTCCAAAGATATCCATAAAAAATCTCATTAAAAGTTTGCCACAAGCCACCTAGGAGACACACCAACTATGTGGAAGAAGGTGCTCTGGTCAGATGAAACCAAAATCGAACGTTTTCCTACAATGCAAAACGATGTTTGGCGTAAAAGCAAAGCAGCTCATCACCCTGAACACACCAACCCCACTGTCAAACATGGTGGTGGCAGCCTCATGGTTTGGGCCTGCTTTTCTTCAGCAGAGACAGGGAAGGTGGTTAAACTTGATGGGAAGATGAATGGAGCCAAATAAAGTGACCATACTCTAAGAAAACCTGTTGGAGTCTGCAAAAGATCTGAGACTGGGACGGAGATTTATCTTCCGGCAGGACAATGATCCAAAACATAAAGCCAAATCTACAATGGAATGGTTCACAAATAAATGTATCCCGGTGTTAGAATGGCCAAGTCAAAGCCCAGACTTGAATCCAATCAAGAATCTGTGGGCAGAGCTGAAGACTGCCGTTCACAAACACTCTCCATCTGACCTCACTGAGCTCGAAGAATGGGCAAGAATTTCAGTCTCTCCATGTGGAAAACTGATAGAGACATACCCCAAGTGACTTGCAGCTGTAATTGCAGCAAAAGGTGTCACTACAAAGTATTAATGCAAGGGGGCTAAATAATATTACACGCCCCACTTTTCAGGTTTTTTTGGTTAAAAAAAGTTTAAAATCTTCTTCTTCTATTCCTTTTGACTTGTCACGATTAGGGGTCGCCACAGCATCTCATCTTTTTCCATCTAAGCCTATCTCGTGCATCTTCCTCTCAAAGACCCACTGTCCTCATGTTTCCCTCACAACATCCATCAACCTTTTCTTTGGTCTTACTTTCGGTCTTTTGCCTGGCAGCTCCATCCTCAGCACTCTTCTACCAATATACTCACTCTCTTGCCTTTGGACATGTCCAAACCATCGAAGTCTGCTCTCTCTAACCTTGTCTCCAAAACATACAACTTTGGCTGTCCCTCTAATGAGCTAATTCCTAAACTTATCCAACGTGCTCACTCCAAGCGAGAACCTCAACATCTTCATTTCCGCTACCTCAAGTTCTGCTTTCTGTTGTTTCTTCAGTGGCACCGTCTCTAATCCGTACATCATGGCCGGCCTCACCACAGTTTTATAAACTTTGCCCTTCATCCTAGTGGAGACTCTTCTGTCGCATAGAACACCAGACACCTTCCGCCAACTGTTCCACCCCGCTTGGACCCGTTTCTTCACTTCCTTACCACACTCCCCATTGCTCTGTATTGTTGACCCCAAGTATTTGAAGTCGTACACCCTTGCTATCTCTTCTCCCTGGAGCTTCACTCTTCCCCCAACACCTTTTTCATTCATGCACATATACTGTTTTACTTTGGCTAATCTTCATTCCTCTCCTTAAAAAGGTTTAAAATATCTAATAAATTTCATTCCACTTCATGATTGTGTCCCAATTGTTGTTGATTTTTGACAAAAATGTTATATCTTTATGTTTGAAGACTGAAATGTGGTGAAAGGTTGAAAAGTTCAAGGGGGCCCAATAGGCACTGTATAGCTTTGACAGAATTTCTCTCCAAGTCAGCTGGGACAGGTAACCAGGGTTAGCAGTGTTGAAAATGGATGGATTCCTTTGAAAGATGTGCCACTTCTTACATTACTTCATTTTAATTATTTATTTCGAGGTAGTGTCACATCAATGTGATTTTTTTTATAGTGCTTATTTCACATATGGATTGATTACAACCCAAACAAGGAGTTCTGAAGTGACATAACATGGAACATGCTTGAACCGTTCAAAATCTCCCTTCTGACAGCCGTATAATAGAATAACAGAGCAGGATTATTACAAAGTCGATCCGAGAATCATCTTTGTACATAAAGCCATGCTGTTGCCTGTCTGACGCTTATCTGAAGTGGCAAACTTGCTGCTTTAATTTTTATCGTCACACCAGTGGAGTGGATGTTTTGAAATCATCCGGTTGGACGGATAAGGGCTCGCTAATTCCCCATGCTTACTGTCTGTGTCAGGCCTTATCATGTGTAGATAGCGCCTTCTTCCACAATGATTGGCGCCATGCGGGAGGTGGAACTTTTTTGACAGGAATGACCAGGGAGGGGGAAGGCATTGTGATCAGCGCTGAATGGATGAATTCTTTTTTTTTTTTTTGTCAACATGATTATCACAAAAATTACAAACGACTATTTAATGTATTTAGCCACAGATTATGCTATTTCACCCCTAATGGGATCTGCAAAATCTCCTGCGTTGCGGAAGAGTCTCGGTGTTGAACAATTGCATTATTCCACACACCGTGTTTAAAGTACTTGCCCAAATGATCCAACAAAGATATGCATCGTTCTTGGTTCTAAGACAAGTCCTCCTCCGAAGCACTGTGCGTAAATTTAGAGAATGATGTGAAGGTGAATGTCTCTTCATAAAGCCACTTTATTCTCCTGCAGTCGACAGCGCCCACATTGTATCACGTGATCAATGCAATGCCCCACGCGGCACATCTGCAGAGCTTCTGCGTCGTCTACTGTGGACATGTCAAAAAACATTGCTGCGCAGAGAAAGCTGCGAAGTTCGTCTCTCATGATTGGCGCGTTTTATTCACATGCTGTGTTGACGAACTCATCGTTCATCCTGCCACCACATACCACGTCCGCCGCCACCTTCTCAATTGTTTTTGCAGAATAATTAAATGTACCACCTGGTCATTTAGGTCCATTTTGTTCAAGCAGAAAGGGTTCTACGATAGCCATTGTTGTTGCATTGTTCCTTATTACGGAAAGGTAAGTAAAAATAGCTCACACAACGTACCAAATTGTGGTGACTATCCGAAAGAATAAAAACTGCATAAAAGGCAGCTATTGTTGCCAAAGGAGTGATTAGCATTACAAATAGAAGAAATGGAGAAGTTACTAGAGAATTACCCAGTCAAATCTTAGAGGGTGACTTTGGCATAACACTTTCTTCCCTATCAAGTCCCTCCGATGCTATCACACCTCGTCCAAAATGGTAAATGATACACATATGAGTTGTTTTAAGTGAATGCGTTTTTTATTGTTTAAATTCATTGTGCACATGTTTTTACGTAAATGGGAATTAAAATGAGAATTTTCTATTTGGAGGTTTGGAACAGATTAAACTCATTTACATTATTGCCTATGGAAAAATTGTTTCAGAGGTTGAACAAATGAGGTTTTGAACACTTTGTAAGAACACATTATGTTTGAACTCCAAGGTTTCACTGTACATTAATTTGTGAATAAATTGAGACTAAAGCATCATTATTTCAGTATTCATATATTTTGCAACATTTTTGTTTGGTGGTCTACCATGGTATATATCTCTTGTAAAATCACTGCCTTGGTTGATAAAGTTTTGGAAACACTGGTCTGGTCCTTTCTCAGCATTTCATTATGCATCCACTCTGGTGTTTCCCAAGCAGTCGGCTGTGGCAGAGCTCATCAGGTGTTGGCCAGGGAATTTTCCAAATGTGCTTAATTAGTTTGAAAGTTTTTTATTTATTGCAAATAATGTATCTTTGTAGATCTATCGATGCTTACGGCACAAAGTGAAGGTCAACAATTATTACAAATGCTCTTGAAATAGATGGCAATTGATTAAGAGTGAATCCTCTTTTGGTCACGTTTTTGGATGTTGGTTTTCACTTGAGATTTTTGCTAATTGCTCAATAAAACTTGGGGCAATACTGGTCCATTTAGGGGGCCAGGCGCTTTGACAAACCATTAGAGCAAACGTGCCTCTCATTAAAGTCCAGTTAGGGAGAGTGAGAGCCCGCCCCCTTTTCTCAGTACGCTACTAAAAAGAAAAAAAATACAATTAAAAAAGTGAAGACTCAGAAGAAGCCACGCGCTAAAAGGAAATAGAAGAAGGGAGCTTTTATGGAAAGACTCTGTCACGATTAGTGGGAAGAGGAAAAGAAGACAAGCCTCCCCAGGCAACAGCAGACGTCCGAGTCGACACCAGCACACCTTTCGCAACCCAGTGGCACCGGGACTGTTCCGCGAGGTACCGACGGACACCTCTGCAGCAGGAGCTCCGGTCTGCGCGCACGCTCACTGAGCGATTAGAGAGAGAGAGAGGGAGAGAGAGAGAGAGAGAGAGAGAGAGAGAGACGGAGCTAGAGAGAGAGAGAGAGAGAGAGAGAGAGAGCTCGTTGTTCTCCATGACATTGTGGAGACTCCCAGCGTGTACTGTAGATGACTTTTTTCCCTCCCAGCGGCGTCCTCTGCTAAGTTGCGCTCCTGGATTTTAAGTGCGCGCTCGAGCGGCTTTCTCTCGTCCTGTCAGTTGCTGCGCTGTCCCGTCCGGACCCGGAGCCCGACCCACCGGCGGACCTGCTCCCTTCGCTGCTCGTAACCTTCTCTCCACGTTCGCGACAGACGGATGCGTTTTCTGGCTTCCTAAAGTAAGTGGCAGCGAGAGCGTGCGCGTCGCTTTTGACAGTTGTTTTAGTTGTATATATATTTTTTTTAATTATTATCATTTTATTTATTTATTTGACTTTATTGTATACTTTATTGTACACACTACACGCACCTCTCAAGAAAGTTCCAGTTGAGGTGACAGTCAGCTCGTTCCATCGCTGCTGATGGTGTGTTTGGAGTTAGGCTCATCGCGTCCACATGCAGGCGCACACCTCAACGTTTACAGCCCACTCAACACTTTATTTGACACACGCACGCACGCACAAAAACTTTTTTGTACTCAACTCGGATTAGTATGATTTCACGGTTTGCTTGGCTTTATGTAGAAATCATATAAACTGACACTCTTGAAGTTGAATTAAAATTTGAATTTTATCCCATCGATAAAATATGGATAAACACTGCTAACAAGCATCTTGGATAAATTGTGGAGCACTTTAAAAACATTGGGGCAGTGATTCTCTCCCCCCCTCATCATCACTTTATATAATTTCACATTCAACTAAAAGTCTTCATCCCGAGTTTCAAATCAGTTATTGTGAGAAATTGTGAATAAATTATAATTGAGGAGCTGTCACGCGAACCAGAAGTAATGGCAGGAACGTAAAATAGTATTTCGTGTTGGCCCTCTCAAACTGGATAAAAATTATTTTTTTTTAACTTTTTTTTTCTACTTAATTATGTATTTGTCTTTTTTCCCCCTAAGTATAGCATTTTTAAGTGCGCGCTCGAGCATTCTCATTTTTTCACTTCAACCTGTTGCAGGCTACGTATTAATAATCTTACTTTAATTAACCTGCCAACTATGAAATAAAATTGTATGTATTCAACCGGTTTCAAACGGTAACAGTCTACATGTCATACCAGTTGAAAATTAATTGACAATCAATCTTATGTATTTTTAAAATTCCCAAGACAGTCTCTTTATATATATAAAAAAGTATTTTTTCCATTTACACGCACTGATATTACAATACACACAATTCATTTTAAATAACAAGAACAACCTGAATTCCAATCAGTTAGTTTTAAAAGCTGTTTATCTAGTAATGAGATTAAGGCGATGTCATAATAAACAATTCAATGTAAATTATGACTTTAAATGGCTTTTTCACCCTTTTGCAGCAGTCAAGATATATGTTCCCTTGATTCCCTGATTAAAACATTCAAATCAAATTTGCTCGACTACATTTTGAGCTTGTGAATTTTTTTTTTTTTTTTTTTTACTTTTACAGTGAAAATGGTTTTAATGTAAACCAAATATAAGTCCCATTGCCCCCTCCTCTCATGGCCACGGTCAATGAAGTTGTCCTGTCTGGCCTGTTGCTCTCTTGGGACTTAGCGTTGGCTTAATCCGCTCAGAGGAAGGTGAGTGCTCGCATGTGGACTCACGATTACACACTGAGGACTCTGTCAGCCAAGCACTGTAATCTCAGGGACCCCGTGCAAGTACATACACACACGCACACACGCAGGCGCACATGCATCGACGAAAAGCATACTCTAACACTGTCCTGACTCCTTTTTTTTTTTTTTTCGCCCCTTCTCCCTCCGGACAAATCATGTGGGATTTTGGGTGCTGATTCACAAAACCAACAATGACAACACACACTTGCCCCTCTCAGAGAGGGATTAGAGGGTCACGTGTCCTTGTGATTGGCCGGGGCATTGAGCCGATTGTCAGGCCACTTTGCTGTACACTAGCGGCTCACCGAGGCTTTACTTAAACGAAGGACTCACTGTGAGTGCGTGTGTGTGTGTGTGGCATGATCAACGTGTGGAATGCCTGCAGCATAGGTCATAATATTTGTAATACTTTTTTTTTGTTAATTTGGGGATTAGCCCCCCTAAATGTATCTCATCCATCTCGGCTCTATTCTTCAAAATATCACAAGCGAAAATGTCTAGTGTACCACACAGAAATGTAATCCTGAAGAAAAGAAAAAAAAAAAACGGCATTTCATGATTTGCTCCTTATGGAAAAGCAGATCTATGAAAACATTTAGCTTCATAGAAACATCAGAGGCGCTCATGTTTAAGCAAATAATTCAGCAGCCCCCTTTGCTACGCTTTAAAGTATTTTCTCCCTCCACTCCTCCAATGGTGTTTCAAATATTTTGGAAGAGGTTTTGCAGCGTTTGCTCAGTTAACCATCAGTCGAATGCTCATTTGCAGACTGCAGGTTGGCAAAGATGTGGCGAGAGATATCAAAGTACAGTAATTGGACTTCATTCCCCTTTGGCTAAAAGTACAAGGTGATTCAGCAGTCACGTAAATCAAATCGTGAAAAACAGGTCGAGCCTTCAATAAAATCATTTGCTCAACTTGTTACAACAAAGGTCATTTTGAAGATCTTTTGACCGACAAATACAATACAAATTTGCCACTGGCTATTTTGAAGCAGATGAAAAGTTTCTTAATATCGCAAGGACTTTTTATGTAGTTTCTACACAAGGCCAGCCTGCCTTTTGCACTTTTGTGCCCATAATTAAATTTTTATTGCACTCATGAAATTAGAGAACTCTGACTTTGCCCTCACTTTTTCTGCATCTTTATACTGGCAGCACCTTCTTTTCAAACTTTAAAAGAACAAATCCAGTAATAAAAAAACAGTCTTGAGAAATTTATGGTGAATGCATATATTTGAAAATGTCCTGATTTTTGCATAATTATGCCTAGTATTGTGTCTCTGACTGGTAATTAGCACTGATGCTCAGCAGTGTTGTGTTTGTGTGTGTGGTGGTGGTGTGGGGGGGTGCTTGTTCACTAGGGTGTTAAAGATCACAGCGGAATACATAAGCCTTTGATGTTTAATTGTATTGTAAAACACACTTAAGAATCTAAGATGATTTTTGTTTTTCGTTGCTTTGTTTTTGCTTCCTGTGTGTGTGTGCGTGCTGTCTCTGTTTAAACAGAATATTTATGCCTTTGTTTTTTTAGTCTCAGTTGTGTGAGGTTCTTTGTGGTGTATATTCAAAATGAAAATGTGTCGTCGTCTCTATTCTCATCCTGAAAAACAGTGTTTGAGGGCTTGAAAAAAAATGGAAATCAAATCACATTTCGTACTTAATCGCACCGGCGATTTTTCTTTTTCTTTTTTTCTAAAATGACGCGGTAGTGATGTCGTAATGAACACTGCAATCTAGTCGAACAGGACGTGCTGCCTCCTCCTTCCTGTTTCCTGTTTCCTCCCTGGCCTGTCGGTCACGACGATGGCGGCGGCGGTGGCGGCGGCAGCCTGCTGGGTGGTCCGCAGGCGGCCGCGCGCTGACCGCACAATGGTATCGTCAGCATTAGCCCACCTAAAGAGACACCCGAAACACCTCTCACCGTGCTTGAGGCCGGCTCCTTGAAATATTTGGATAGGGAGAGGAGGAGGGAGCTCTTGGACTGTGCATGATAAGACAAAGGAAACATTTAGACTAGAACAAAGTTTGTACATTTCTCTCTAAATATTGGAGAGTCTCGGTACCCAGGTTTAAATGTTTTGGGTTTTTTTTTTTTTTAATTTAATTGAGCTCACAGTACCTAATGAACATCCTCACCACTGACTTCAATCATTTAGCTGCCTTCTGTGAAATTAATTTAATTTAAATCTGGGGAGAAATGCCCCATGCTATCTTGGACTACAACAGATGTGTTTGTCGTGTTTGGATTGTGTAGCGCTCAAATCTGTCCATGCATAAACTGAGCAATTGGCATCCCCCCATTACGAAACGCAAAAGGCCCACCTGTAGCAACTTTAACACATGTTCTACTTAATGTGGTCCACATTAGGACTACACCCAGTATGGGAAAAAAATAAATACAAGAAAAAAGATTCAGAGAGTGGTTAAGAAAATGTTTTCCAGTGAGTGTAATTTATCATTGTGACGTTGGCGACACGGCGGAGTCATTCGGTAGCATAAAGTCCGACGAGAGGCATAGAGGAGACTCTGTGCACGAGCGCGCATCCATCTGAAGCCTCTCCTGCGCTCCGCCACAATCTTCACCGCCGCCACCGCCACTGCCGCTATCGAGTATTTTTAGTCGATCTTGTGTTGACACACGGATCCAAGAGGGAAAAATTACTCAAGTTTTAGCTTTTCTACCTCTGCCGTCTTACAAATTCTCACTCCCCAAAAAAAGTCATCAGTAAATCTCTTCCCACTGTGATGGACAATATTACAGTGCTGGATCACGTCACTTTCGAATGCTTCGTTTTCTTAACACCGTATTAGTTTAGGGATTTCTGAGAATCAACATGATTCGTCTTGAACAAGAGGCTTCCACCTGCCAAAGTCCACAACAGTGTTCCTTTCCACTGTCATCTGGCCCGTTCCCACACTGGAGGCCAGCTTGTGAAAGACTTCACAGCACAGCGTATTCGCATGGCGCAAGAGAGAGGGGAAACTTTACAGTACTACAGTACAACGCCCACGCCTTATCGCTCCCTTCTTTTTGGTCTGGCACTTGTATGACTGTGATGCATGCCCTTTTTTTCCAAAGTGCAGCGCATGATGTCATTAATTTTATTCATACTTTATGGATGCGTTGTCCGGAGGAGTGGGGGCGGGGAGAATGGAGGAGAAGATGAAGAGATGGTGTTGCGGAAGGAGATTTTCAGTGGAGTAGCATGTATAATGAATGAGGGGGGCACTTTGTTTGAAAGTCCAGCCCGGCGCTTCACTTCAAGCCTTGCTGGCCAGAGTGGGGGCCTCTCTCTCTCTCTCACTCGCTCGCTCTCTTTAGAATGTCTCTGAGATGCTTTCACCTGGCTGTGGTTCGACCTGGTGGAAAAACTAATAACCTTGTAGGAGAAGGCTCGGAGAGAGAGAGAGCGAGAGCGAGAGCTAACAATGGAGCGAGGGTCGGGTGGAAAAAGGGTGAGGAGTGGGTGAGAGAGAGAGAGAGAGAGAGAGAGAGAGAGAGAGAGGAAAGAGGTGGTTTGTGTAGCGCCCAGACGATACTGAGGAGAATACTGGCACCCAGCCCACACTTCCTAAATAGTGCTCTCTACAGAAATAGCTCAGCCTGATATTGACTTTTGTCTGCCGCTTGTGAGTGTGTATGCTCAATAGAGTGACACTTCCATTGTTTAGTAAGATTTTTCCCCCCCACTTTGCTGGTTAACTTTTTGGCACTGTGTGTGTTTGTGCGAGGTGTGGGAGTGGCGATGTCACCTCCAACATGTGGGATAAAAATGGCCTCTTGACTTATTTTTGGCCCTCTGCTGTCCTCGTAGTTTTAAAAATAGCCAAGGAAGTGTGGGAGATACCTGAAGTTGCTCCGGCTTCGCTCCCAGGGCCTCCTCGCCGCATCCATCCGCCGCCGGCTCGCTTCGAACGGCCCCCTTGGGAGCCGCGCAAACAGGATGAGGGTGTGAGAAAATCACTGACTGGGGAAGGAAAAAAACTGTCAGTGTCAAAAAAAAAAAAAAAAATAGGGTCACACACGGGCTACAAAGATATTACAGCAAAAGAAAAGGCAAAGCTTCATGTTGTGACAGTGTGTTTACCACTTAATGCATACTCGGCCTTAATACTTTTTTTTCATTTCACTACAATTAATGATGCCTGATCAAATTAATATTATATTCGAATATATCTGCGACCCACGTGATGATAAGTGGCTCTGAAAATGGATGGGTGGACGGATGGATATTCAACTATATTGTACTTCAAGTGAAAGTAGTTTAAAACGAAAAAAATGACTAATAGAAAAAAGCATCCAACTTGTTTTAAAACATTCAAGTTGCGGGCAGTAAGACTGCAAATGAATCCCAGAGCTGATTAGAGGCTGCTGTTTTGGTTAGCAACACACACTGACTCTTTAATGTTCATGTGTGAACATTTGTATCAGTCAGTGAGTGCCAGCGGTAACAATAATTCCCACCTGTTTGTTTTTTTTCCCCCTGAGGGGGTCATAGGCGCTTCTATTTGAGCTCATGTATTTATTTATTTATTTATTTATTTTTATTCGAGAAACACCATTAATTATGATGGAGACCACTATTTGGAGATGTCTGGTACTTGGACTCGGCATGCGAGGTCACAGGGTGGTTTTCTCTCCTCTCTGCCATCTGCACGTCGAGGTGTTAATTTTGCTTCTGCATCTCGGGCATATGTCATGTGAGCAGCATCAAAAGTGTTAACTTTCTCTCTTCGCCTCGTGTGTTTGGAGTGCGTGACACACAGCTCAGTAAAAAGAAAAAGAAAAGAGTTTGAGGAGAAGTGTGACATTTCAAAGTTTTTTCTTCCACATATGCTGTCATTTAGAAGACTTTACTTCTTTTGTTATTTTTGAGATTGCATCCGGTACATGCTATTTGCTCATGAAATGAGTGGCACTCAGCAGCAGGGGCCCCCGAAATTGATGGCCAGTAATCATGTTTAGAGTTGGCCTGAGAAAAAGAAATATACAGACAGAGAGAGAGAGAGAGAGAGAGAGGCAGGAATCTGTGAAAATCATTAGTGCCCTTGGTGTTTTTCACACAGTCAGAGAGATCATTCTTTTTTTTCCTATGCACCCCCTCATTTCTCCTCTGTGTGTGTGTGTGTGTGTGTGTGTGTGTGTGTGTGCGTGTGAGGAGAATTGAGCTGCCTGTTATTAATGTGCTTTTGACAGCTTAATTTGATAAGCGGGCTACTTGTTAAAGAAGTCTTGGACTGTTCTCATAGAAAGAACTCACTTTTTTTTCTTCATCTTCTCCCATGTTCTTCAAAACGCTGCCCGTCGATGACCCACTTCTGAGAGGTGGTCGAAAAACAGGGAGAGCAATGTAAAATCCACAGGGAGAATGAATGAGAAGAAGGAAAAGAGAGGGTAGCGGCAAAGGAGTGAGTGAGAAGGGTTAGTATGTGGGAAGTTCACGCAAATGTTTTTTTTTTTCCTCTTTCTCTCTTCTTGCCGCCTCCTCACTCACCTTCCCCAACCATCTTGGGCTCCGCTTCCCTAATCAAGGGGAAAATGCTTGGAAAGATAACAAGGATTAGCTCTCAGCCCTCAACAGCTCCCCATGGTTAAGCACACATGTAATACATTGTTTTTTTTATATAATGCACAGTAGGAGCCGCAGAAGACAGGGCTGCGCCGCCTGCTGCCGCCGCCACTGCAGACACACACACACACACACACACAATAATGCTATGTACAGAATCAAGTCAGTTTTATTTATATAACCCTAATTCACAGCAGCCCTTATCTCAAGTCACTTCATAAAATGACCAGGTCAAGAACCACACTTCTCCCACGTTGTATAATATAAAATCTGTGAATTCTAGCCAACCTCAGGCTTACTATCTGTCAGTTGTTGACAAATGTTTTCATACATATACAGTTTTAATACAAAATAAACACACACATCCTGGAATCAGTAAGTTTTTTGAAAGCTTTTGTTAAGAAGTCAAGGTAATAACCCCCCGAGTCTGCTCAGCAACACTCAAAACAACATTGGTGTAATATCCATCCATCCATTTTCTTTGCCGCTTATCCTCACGAGGGTCGAGGGGAGTGCTTGAGCCTATCCCAGCAGCCAACGGGCAAGAGGCGGAGTATACCCTTAACTGGTTGCCAGTCAATCGCAGGGCACGTTGAGACAAACAGCTGCACTCACAATCACACCTATGGACAATTTAGAGTGTCAAATTAATGTTGCATGTTTTTTGAATGTGGGACGGAACCGAAGTGACCAGAGGAAACCCACGGTGGCACGGGGAGAACATGCAAACTTCACACAGGTGGGTCCGGGATTGAACGCGGGACCTCAGAACTCTGAGGCAAACGCTTTACCAGCTGACCCACCGTGTCACCATTGGTATAACATATCCTGTCAAAAGTTAGACCCTCAAAAGAAAAGGATGCAGTATAATGATTTCACCACGGCTTCCTCGGTCGTGTGGTTGTTTCAGTTGCAGTGAGTATATAAGCACAAAGTACGCCAAGAGAAAGTTTGGTAAACCTATTATATTAATGTGCTTTTATTTTGATGGCTTGACTTTTGACAGGATGTGATACAACAATGTTGCTCCTACATTCCCTAGTGTTGGCGAACAAAGTGGGAGGCCTCTCATTGCCTTCAGTTCTCAATGAAAACTTGCTCTGCCCTCTGTTGAAATCTTTTTACACAAAGAAAAAAGTTAAAAGTGCCGACCAAATGATAGACAAGCAAGAAAGAAGACTGAATATAAGTCGGAAAATGGCTCCCCCCCTCTATGCTGGGTAACTAAGATATATGAAAAAGTGAAAAATATTGTTTGGTCCACGTCAATAGCCAATTAGGTATTCTTGATTTAAAAGAACAAAAAAAAGTATAATTGTTTTTGAATATTTTAGTATGCGGATTAATTGGATTTACATTATGCTATGTCTCACGTGAATATTGCTTTTTTTTGTCGTACGATTGTGTTTTAGTCACACTTTCTGCAATGGCTTATTCACAAAATCCGAGGTTCCGCTGTCTGTATATAACAAAGCCGACTGAACTCCACATGAGCAACTACTTGGCGATAGAGGCCAGGAAAAACTCCCACTAAGGAAGAAACCTTGAACAGAACCCAGGCTCTGTGGGGCGACAAGCGGGAGGGACGAAGTAGAGAAAAAAAAAAAAAAAAAGAACACAAGGGTTGAGCAGGCTGGAACGAGATGAGAGCAATGGGCACAACAACAGCCCTAAATACAGTTGTAATCATACAGTCAGTCACATGCAGCGAGCGTGATGGTGCGCAGGTATGTGCAAACACACGTGTTCGCACACTCCACTCTGCAAGTTCCCACACACAGCTGTGATGCAGGTCACTGGCAGTGAGGGGTGCACACAGTGAGAGGGGCGGTTAAGTGTGCGTCATGTTAGTGTGCGTGTTGGGTGGTTGGGGGGGATGGCTAGCATTCTCAGGCCTTCTTTGGGTCAGAAGGCGCGGGGATTTCTAGGGGAAGGAATTGAGTGATATGAGAAACATAAATGAAGGGGAGGAGGAAGAGGGGGGAGGGGTCGTGTGTTGTGCCCACTCGTCTCTTGTTGTGAGTTTGTGTGGAAAAAGCTTGCGAAAGGGGACATGCTCTGCTATCATTAGCCGGGGGCGGCGGTGGTGGAGCACTGGGAGGGGGCAAGCGAGGTTATGTGAACGATGCAGCTGTCCTCGTAGCGGAGGGATTTGAGTGCTCCTGATGATGATGATGATGATGATGAAGATCATGGTCGTGGCGTTGGGGGAAGTCCAGGCAGCCAGGTCCTCCACTGAACCAGAAGCAGAAGATAAAACCTTGTGAACCAAACTCAACTCTTCTTGCCCCCCCCACCCCCCACTCTCGCCCTTTACTTCCCAAATAGGAAAAATAAATAAGTCAGGATTGATGCTTAATGGCGAAGATAGGAGTGCCAGAGAGACCAAGAGGAGTAAAAAGGAAACATTCATGATTTATACATACAGAGTGGGGGACAGTTTCCTCCCCACCATTTGTAGATTTCTCTGATGCTGGAAAAGAAATACTTTGGACGCACCATTAAGCAGGACGCACTATACTATTATTATTACTATAATACTATTTTTAAAAAGCTTTTTCAACAAGCTATTGATTGATTGAAAAAAAAATGTTGAAAAATGTATTGATTGAACAGGAACAAAATACTTTATCAGAATTAAATTTCATGACAACTAATCTTTTTCTTAATCAGTATTTTTAGTGGCACACGAGAGAGCCGCTTCTTCATTGGAAGGCCTACAAGTTTCATATTGAATGTTCTGCCAAATATTAATTAGTCTTTAATAAATTTTACGGGTGTACCGAATAAAAACAGATATATTTTTAGTGATAGTGTTCATCTTCACACAGTAAAATAAGCATAAGAAGAAACTGATGTTTTGTTTCGGCATTTCCGCTGTAATTTGTATACAATTCCATAAATCACCCGAAGTTGTTCAACGCCTCCTCCCTGGGTCCTCTTAGGTTTTTCTTTGCGAACGATTCAGATCCACGTAGCGAAGAACTTTGCTGCAGACCGCGACCCAAACTTGCTTGACAGCCACGTGTGATCATTTGCTGCCAAGGAGACGAGGCGAGGCATGGCGGCAAGACGGCAGATAAGAGAATGGCATCGCTGTACGCCGCTAATGCATTCAACCTGCCACCGCGCTCCAACAACAACGGCAAACTATCATAAAATATTCCAGCAACATCGACAATAACGTTAAGACACACACGTGCATAAAGAATGTCAGGTCGTACGGGAAAAAACAAACACGGGAGGAACAGAATTATGAAAGCAAACAAGTCAGACTGTAACTTGTCGAAGTCTTCCACGATAAAAGAAGACATTGCTGTGCACCTGTCCTTCCGTGAAAATCAGCAAATGAACATACATTCCTGGCAGTCTTAGCATTGCTGTCAGGCACAATTGTGAGAGTGGGGCTAAAAATAGAGCGTGGTCAAACAGCAGGGCATGGGGTGGGCGGGCGAGGGTCCATGCGATACAGTGGCCTGCACTGCAGCCACATAGTGAGCCCGAGGCACTCTGCCAAAGCTTGTAGCCTCGCGGCGGTAATTTGATATTTGTTTGTCTGCATTAGTTCATTCTCCTGCCCCCCCCCCAACCCCTTCTTTCTGGTTGTGGGGCTGAAGTAACAGTAAGCCTTATCAGATTACTAGGTCTGAGGTCTCTTTCAAACCTCTCTTTGCCATCTTGATTCCATGCAGCTGTGCAGACTCTTTAATCATAAGCTATCTTTTTTTTTTTTTTACCCGCCTTCCCCTCCTCCCAACTCCTCATCCTCCCTCCTCCTTAACATATGTTAATTGGCTGCTTTCTGTGACAAATTACGAGCGCTCGCTTTGATGAGGTCGCCTTGTGATGGCGCAGGGAGTGGAGTACGCTGGTGCTGCCGGTCCCTCAACAGTGACCCCCCCCTGCCTCCTAACCACTCCAAAAATGAGCGGGTAATGAGAGGCTTGGGCTGGGCCTGGCCCGGCTTTGGCCTTGGCGGGGGCCACTCCCCTCAACAGAGGCTCATCTGTAGGTGCCGTCATGCCACCGCACGCCCGCCACACTCCAGACAACCTTTCCCCTCACGCACCCCAACACCAGCGCTTCCCTGGGAACTTTAAAGCACACCTCAAACTGGAGAATGCAATTTGGGTGAAGAAAAGCATCCATATGGGGTTTCTTGGCATTATAAATGGTCTATATTTTGATTGAAACAAAAGAATATAGAATTGCATTCATTATGAATTCAGTTTGCGGCTTGTGTATCGAGTTTAAACTGTGTGTGTGCGTGTTTGTGTGTGCGTGTGGTGAGGAGACAACGCCTGGAAACATAACACCGGCCTTGCTTAAACAAACAGTGCCACAATCTGTGTTTAATGATGCACAAAATGATCACAATTATACAAAAAGTAAACGCAACCCTTTTTCCTTTTGTTTGTTTTTTTTTCATTTATTTGAATGGCAAACTTTATTAGTCTCTTATACTCTTTCTGCCTATCTCACCATTCCCCTCTTGATACGGTACAATCTAGGTTACTGAGTAGAGCAAAGGACCTGAGGAGAAAGAGAGGGAAAAAAAAATGGAAGGTCATATCTCCGCTATGAAGGACTTCCTTGTTGAAGTGTGCAACCGTCTACTTCTCCACAAGTCACAGCCAACCTCACTGCCACCTGTCACAACATAAAACGAGACATCTTAGCAGGAATAAGTAAAAAAAAAAGTTGAAACGTTAGCATTTATCACTGTCCTGTGGATCACTGTTCCTGTTCCAGCGGTGCCATAAAACACTGGAAGAACACGGTGGACATGCTGAACTAAAATGTTTGATTTGAAACTAAAATTGGGGGGAAAAAAAGGGTTATGCAAATTTGCACATTAAGGTGTAAATTTGCATTACCAGTGTCATCCACATTTTCTCGCTAAAAATCCAGTATCATATAATTAAAGGTTGTTCATTGTGTTTCAAAGTGGCTCTCTGCAAACATGCCCAGTCACATTTTTTTTTTTCACACCCGAATCAGAATCACTTAAATATGAGTCCCGATCTGATACCTCAGTCATCAGTGGGGGGAAACTGAGTGCAGATCGAAATTGTTTTGGCTGTGATAACTTGTATTTATTGGAATAAACCTATCCTTTTAGATGGCTATAATCTCATGCAGCGGTGGTTCCGTTCAAGGCATGTAACCAAAATAAAATAAAATGAAACTATATATCTGTGATTTTACTGAAAATTACATTGAAACTTCTTGTCTCAAGTTAACTAAATCCGAGAAAGTAAATGATCAGAAGTTCCACTTTGTGCAGCAACAACAACAACAAAAGATCTCTATAAACAGTCGTTGCAGCAATCCCACACAGTACAACATTGGAGAAGAAAAACTTTTGAACGTTTCATTTCAAACAAAAAACAGTGACCTTGTTGCAACAAGCTTTTGGATAATAATTTAGTTCTCTCACAGTGTCTCGCCAAGAAGCGACATTATTGAGCAACGCCTCTTGAAGCACAGCTGCTAATAGATAGAGGTGTTTTTATAAAGCTCATCTTTACCTCTGTTAATTCTAAGCACCGTTTTTTCTTTTTTGTGGACACTGGCCTTAAAAGTTTGCACCACAGGAACCCAAAACATTAAATTGTGTTGCATAAAACAGCTATTGCTGTTCCATTTGGCAATGTCTCCATATTATTATGCCCATTTATGACCTTTCATAATTTATAAAATAAAACAGCCAATCATTTTTTCTAATAGTGATTGGCTGAAATGTATTTCATTAATTTGATCAGATTGGGACTAGTCAAATTTCTTGTAATAGTAGAATCCAAACTCGCTAATTCAGTACAGACAAAAAAAACAATTCCCAAAAGACCTGCTATTACCGACTTGCTTACTCAGTTACCACAGATGACCAAAAAGGGAAACAGGAGTACATTTTACCCTTTCCATTAGTTATTATGCAAAATATACCACCACACCGAAGAAGTCTCTCTTCCCTTGGAGGTTAGCACACATGCTTTACAGAAAGAGGTGACGAAATAAAAGTCACTGATGGAAAACGGGAAGTGCACTTCGTGGTTGCATGAAGGTTAGCAGTGCTAGCGTTAGCCCGCGGGCCTTAATCGAGGCCAGGAGGGAGCATTTAATAATTGCTGTCAGAAGATCAAATTTAATTCTCTTCTCTTCACAGCCACCGCTGCTGTAGGGGGGAGAGTGAAACAAATTGTCATCAGAGATTTCTAAATGAACAAAGCTTTTAATTAGGGTGATTAGAAGACTGTGGCAGCCAGGAGGAGTCGGGGCTGGGGGTGTGATGAAATCATCACCCTCACTGCGATGTCTGGTGTTGATACGATGCTGGGGTGGGGGTGCCATGGCCTCAGGTCTTCATAACTAACCTGTACACCTCTCACCTCTAACGCACTCTCCCTCGTTGCCTCACTCCCCCCCGCTTGAGACGACAGAGACATTGTCTCATTCGGCAGAGAACATAATTGGGTGAATATGTCAGTGCCTTGTGATGTAAGTGACATGACTCACGGCTGTTCCTGTGGGGTTGGGGGGTGGTGATACGGGGCAGGGGGTGTTGGCTTGTCTCGCCAAGAGGTAACTGCATTAGTTTTCTTGTTCATTATGCTGTTTGTTTTTTCACACCACAACAGAAAAGTCAGGAGTTAATCCCTGTATACAAATGCACGCATACTTCTTGTACTGTAACAGAGTACTTCTGCCTTTTGGTAGCATTTTTGCCTTGATGTGAGGAGGTGAACTCGAGCTCTGTAAATTACCTAACAATGACAGGAAGGGGAGAGTGAAAGAGAGGGGAAGAGTTAAAGAAACCCTGGTCTCATGTTGCTGGAGTTAAACTTACAGTTTAAGTCTGTAGGACTTGAAACACTGATTGGGGGAGGGGGGGTGTTTACATGACGACAGCTTGTTGGAGCCTGCAAACACATCTTAATTGTTTTCAAAACAGTTTTTAAAAGTATCCTTACAATGTGGTTGTCAAAGACATGCATGTGTATGCTTTCAATGTGAGTGTTTACATTTCAAAAAGATTGGAGACTACAGGCCCAGCAGGTAAATGACTCAATTTTAAGTTGTTTCTCTCCCAATGATTTTTTTTTTTAATTGTTTTCTAACTGGCGGCACGGTGGAACAGCCGTAGAGCGTTCGCCTCACGGTTCTGAGGACCAGGATTCAAATCCTGTCCCCGCCAGTGTGCAGTTTGCATGTTCTCCCTGTGACTGCTTGGGTTTTCTCTGGGCACTGCGGTTTCCTCCCACATCCCAAAAAGATGGATTCATTGAAAACTCTAAATTGCCTTTAGGTGTGATTGTGAATCCGACTGTTGTCTGTCTCCATATGCCTGCCGATTGGCTGGCAACCAGTTCTGGGTGTACTCCGCCACCTGCCCGACAAAACCTGAGATTGGTTCCAACACTCCCGCGACCCACTTGAGGTTAAGTGTCTCTGAAAATGGGTGGATGGATGATTTCTAACTTATTTTTCTTTACAATACAATACATTACTTTTAAGATCCAAAATCCTACACTCATTAGATCCGACACACTCACTTCCACATGTATGTCCTCTGGCTCTTCTGCCTGTCGTCCAGCAGCTGTGGCTTTTACAGCCTTTGGCCCCTTTTCAGAGAGGGAAGGGGGGGGGGGGGCGCCACATTGTGTCAAGTCACCACGTCCTTGGAGAAGTCAGCACTAGGCTATATGGAAAGATGGCTCTCACCTGTCTCAGCGTCGGCTCTGACGGATGACTACCTGTCTACGTGGCCCCACTGGTGGCCTACTGTTTGCTGCTGCTGAGTGAGATGTGCAGCTGCCCACACGAAGGCTCACACTTCCAAACTCCCCCCGTATACCCGTAGAACACAGGGCTCTTAAAATATCCTAGCAAACATACTCTGATAACTGCAACCAATTCAAGTATTTTATGAGGTATAGAGATGATTTATTTTTGAAAAATATTATTCAACAAGGTGGGATGGTGGACAACTGGTTAGCACATCTGCCTCACGTTTCTTCAGACTGGGGTGCGAATCCCGCCCTCACCTGTGGGGAGTTTGCACGTTCTCCCGGGCATGCCGGCACTCTCCCACATTCCACTAACATGGATAGTTGGTTGATTGGAAACTCAAAATTGCCCCTTGCCGCAAATGGTTGTTTCCATGTGCCTGGCAATTGGCAGGCAATCAGTTAAGGGCGTACCCCGCCTCTCGCCCCAAAGATAGGTGGGATAGCCTCCAGCACGCCCGCCAGGGTAAGTGGTACAGAAAATAGATGATTCAACAAATGATTTTTATTTAAACAACACTATGTACAGTATATAAAGATAGTATTTTGGGGTTAAATATGTTTTGACGTTTTATAACAGTTCCTTTGAGATTTGCGGGGGATTTAGAATTGAGTGTTGGGCCTGATCAAATGCTCTTTCTGGCCACTAATCTCACACATACCATATGTTCCCCACCATGATGTTGGAATAATCATTTTTCTAGTGCATAGTTCTAAGTAATTGTGAGTTCAGATGCTCTGATGTCATCTTGTCAGAGTAGCGACTCCCAAGTACGTCACGTCCTTGTAAGCGTTCTATTTATGTCCAAAGGGGGGGGGGGGGGTGTAAAAAAATAGTACGCCTTAGCATTTCCACCAAAGTTCCATGTGAGTGTTTTCACAATACCACACAATTGCTTCATGGAAATATTTTTAGCAAATCACTTTAAAAATAAAGTGTATGAGGAAGTCAACATGAGGCCTGGTCATGATACAAGTTCACACAGCTTTATTGCTTCTGTCCGTCAAGTCTTTAGGTTTTGGTTTGAAAAGATTTAGGAAAGGAAACAACTTAGATTGTCTTTGGCTGCTGATGTCACATCCTTCCTCACTCTTTCCTGTCTTTTTGGCCCCTAAGACCCACAGGTTAGGGCCAGACGAGGTAGGCACAAGAAGGAAACATTTCTGGGAGAGTCTCATTAGGATAACAATAAATGCCTTTCTTTTATGGTTATGTTGAACAGTTGCTCAAACCAAAGCATTTAGCACTTGAGCAGACTCTCTTTACTTTTTTCATATTGTCAGTCCCAGTTAGGAGTAGAACACAATATAAATAAGAACAATTTTCAACAGACAGGTGTCTCACTTCTAAGGTACAGAGGTAGAATATGCATTAAACCCTTGCTGTGTTTCTAATGATCAGAATAGACCATGATCTTACAGAAAAAGACGAGCGGGAATATATCCCAATATTTTACAACACACTTTTAAGCGCGCACACACACACGCACAAAACATTCAAATTCAGGTTTAGCTCAAACCTTCACTGAGGAGAATGAACACATTATAAGATGATCCGCCGCTATCACGCTAATCCCCGGGTGTACATGTTGCTAATCTCTTTAGCCACTAACATGCTAAATTAGCCCTAATATCTGCAGCAATTCAAAGCCACAGAGGCCCACCTACGCGTGGGCTACCACCCAGCTTCAGGTCACTCAGAGAAGATATAGACATTAGGGAAAATGGAGGAGGTAGAAGTAGTAGCGCTAGCCATTCGTCACCCTACCTATCTCGCTGTGACAGACGGCAAATGCTACGTCCCACATAGACGAGTCACCGCCGCTAATGACATTAGAGGCACAATGAGAGTCACTACACATTTTTCCTCCTCTCTCCCATGCTGTGCGGCCATTGACTTACTGGATCCCCTCATTTCGTTTGGTGCATCTCCATCAATCCAAGGAGGCACCACGTGTGCCAAGTGCAGATAATTCCTGCCCCAAAACATACACACGTGCACGTGCACTACAGCAACATTCACATGTAAACTGGCAGGCAAGTGAGACAGGAGACACACAAAGCGAAACCTATTTAAAAAAAAAGAGAGAAAAAAAAAAGTTCAGCCGAAATGCACAAGTGAAAACAGAGCACGGTGAGTGTATGTAATGACATTTAGATTACATTGGCAAAATGACATATAATTTTTTTTCCCCCTTTGCCCCCTCTTCAAGGAAATGAGAGTTTATTCAAAAAGAGAGAGTGTTTATTAAATGTACCATACACCTCTAAAAGGTTGACATACTATAGTCTAATATGTTATATATGTTAACCACACTTCCTTGGAGGATAAGGGAATACTGATAATCTCTCTCTCCCTCTCTCTCGCTCTCTCTCTCTCTCTCTCTCTCTCTCCTCTCTCTCTCTCTCTCCTCTCTCTCTCTCTTCTCTCTCTCTCTCTCTCTCTATATATATATATATAATATATATATATATACTTTTTTTCCCCCCACAACACATACTATTACCAACTCTGTTGCAGATGTACAGCCGGAGGTGTGGTTTCCTTGAAAAACATCACCAATCCTGTCATGATAAAATCACCTTCCCCAATTTGTGATTGTAATGTGTGGAGGATTAGAATTGAAGAATACCCCACTCAGCAGATTTCTGGACATGTTGCATGAAACAGAAGCGTCACTTTTGGTTCGACATTCCCACCACACAATTCTCTGAATGCAGAAATAAGTAGACTGATATTTCTGTGCAATGTGTCCTCTTGGAACCGCCGATCATGGAACTTTCTCAATAATAATTAGTAGAAATTCCAAGGAAAATGTAAGTAGTAGTAACATTACATTTTCTTAGATTTTATTTATTGTCTTACAGAAATATGTGAATAACAATGAAGTAATACAGTACAATCTTAGTAAGTAGGTAAGAATGAATTATTAAAGCATGTCCACAATTCTTTAGGAACATACACAAAGTCTTTGATTTAGTCAATAGTGCACTTTGAAAATATGATTAACATAACTTTTACATGACAACCAAACAATACCAATGAGCACTTCAGCAAAGTGTTCATTTATCAATCCAATGAGCAGTAGAGACACATTACTTTTTTTTGTATACATTGATGATGTTCATTTAGTAAGTGAAGGCCAACTATTGACGCATTCTCCCAGTTTGTCATGTAACTGCAATGAGTCAGAGTAGACTTTTCTCCTTTTTGCCACCCGCTAGTTTCAGCCTCAGTCCGCATTAATAAGCACCCCACAGACTGTCTATTAGAATGTGAAAAGCACTGCACGCTGTGTATTAGTTTTTAGTGACTAAACGCTTGGGAGAGATGTGACCTAGAATCGAGCCTTGTGGTGCACACTGGAGTGTTCATGTTCTCATCGTCCTCTCAGCTCTCACTTCGGAGACGCCGAGAGAACGTGCGCTCATTAGATCTATGTGCTGAATTTCCCTCTCCAATTCTTGCATCCTCCCCCAACCTTCATCTCTCTCTCTCTCTTCTCTCTCTCTCTCTCTCTCCTCTCTCTCTCTCTCTCTCTCTCTCTCTCTCTCTCTCTATCTATCTCTATCTCTCCCTGATTTGGTCTCTCAGTCCGTCTGCTTAACAGATGGGAGGGTCATGGCTACAGCGCTTCCCCTCCCCTTGGAGAGGCCTGGTGCCTGTTCAAAAGATCCCTCTTTTTTCCCCCTCACTGTTTCCTTCTCATGTGTATCTCTGTGTTTCCCCTCCATCCACCCCTCACATTGTCACCTGTCCAGCATAAAGCCCATATCGGCAGGATCCATGATATTGAACAAGCAGAGGAGCAACTTCTGTCCTTCTGTCTTCATGGTACCACCGCCATCATCAATATGAGGAGGCACCCAGTCGAGACTTCTTCCTGTTCTCAGCAAATGCACAATATGTTTGTCAGGTTAGATAAATTCCAGGGCGGCACGGTCGTGCAACTGGTTAGAGCATTGGCCTCGCAGTTCTGAGGACTGGGGTTCAAATTCCAGCCCCACCTGTGTGGAGTTTGCATATTCTCCCCGTTCCTACGATTGGCTGGCAACCAGTTCAGAGTGTACTCTGCCTCCTGCCAAATGACACCTGAGATTGGCTCCAGCACTCCCACGACTCTTGTGACGATAAGCGCCCCAGAATTTAGATGGACGGATGGATGGATGGATAAATGCCATGACTAATTTTATGTTCAGTAAAACTGCCTTGAGGTCTATTTTTTGTGCTCCTCGCTCACCTCATTTGCCCTCCCAAGATCAGAGGTCACTTGTGAAAAATTCCTCCAGAGGATTACCGCTGTGGCCATGTGACCACGCTTGCTAAGCAGTGTTTGTTTCACCAGCATTTCCCCTCCATATTGCCACCTTGGCGTCACCGGGCCAAATTGGATTGAGCGATTCACTTGGTAATCTGTTAACTGATGCTCTATACCCGCCACGGGGGGAGGCGGAGTATGAGAGGCAGTGGGTGGGCAACGTGTGCATATCCAGGAGCGGTGTGGCACACATAAGGGAAGGAGGCAGGTGTAAGGAAAAGAAAGACGGGTAGGGGGGAGCTCTCGTCTATGTGTAGGAGGAGGTAAAGGAGGTGAAAGTGAGAAGGGATGAGAGGAGGAAGCGGTGGTTGAGGGGAAGCGCTCACACGTCTTCACCTCAAAGGGTGCTGCCAGGCTAGTGTTGGGAGCCAAAAGCAGGGATTAAATGTTCAGGACACGGGCTTTGTCTTAATGTTACGTAAGGCCTAAGGTGCTGCCCCAGCGGGTGTTGACATTGAGAGGTTCAGCCCTGCTCACGGGTGCTTTGGGAGGATTGAGGAGGAGGTGGTAGAGGCCAGGAGGCAGGATCAGTGAAGTAACCCCTGGCTTTTTGGAGACCTGCCCGAGCTGGCTAGTGTTGTATAGAAAGGCTGGGAGGGGGATGATGCTGTCAGCCTCTGATTGAGGTACGCTACTGGCTTGATTGATACGCTTGTCTGGCTTTCTTGTGCCAAGCATCTTAGTTGGCTTGTAATCCCAGTTTGTCTGACAACATCCCTCTTTGTTTCCTTCCAGAGGGCATCTCTTTGTTTTTTTCTGTCTTTAAGGATGGGCGTGTTTACACAAAAATGTTCTGGAATGCCTCCACAGAACTGCCAGAGTTATTTTAGATCTTATTATTATTCCCCCAACTGCCAAAGATGCTTTGTACGTATATATCATTGCTCCCATTTGAGGTTTTCATACCATAGCATATTTGACATGCATGTCTCCCTTGAAATGATAATATTTTGGCATTTTTCTTTAAACAGTATATTATTTGTTTCCATATTTCCTGATAATCTTTACTACTAAATAATGTTGTGAGATACAACAATAACTCCCAAAAATCAATGTCTTTAATCCATGCAGGATATTGATGCGGGAATCCTTACGCGCCAATTCTGCTTGCCGGACATTTCATTAGGTACACTTGCATGTTTGATAACAGGTGTTCCCAAGAACGGCTGCCAGCTTTAGTGTGATGTGAAGGGGTGTGGGAACATACAGTGTTATTTTTTTTTTTTTTTTTTAGCATGTGGAGCAAATCAAAGAAATAAAAACACAAAAATATGGCTTTAAATGCTCATTTTTGATGGACATGGTTTGTAGGTAACAGTGTAACAATACACTATATTGTGTTTGTGATTTGTAGTGCAACATTTTGGTTACTGTAAATGCAAATTATACAATAAACACTCATCAGTGTACAAATCTGCAACACTACAAGTTTTTTTTTTTTTAATCTTGTGCATGAAGCCATACTGCCAGTGTATGTGCAGGCCTTGGAGGAAGTCCCTATAGCATACTTTCATTATCAATGTCCTACTAGTGGAAAAAAGAGGTCAAGTGCGTAGCCGTGTGGTGTGTTCACCTCAGGGGTTTAAAGCATTCTTCTGCTTTCTCATGCATGTTACTCAATAAATACATGGATTCGGGTTAGGGGGAGATGAGGAGAAAAAGAGAGGAGGGGGAAAAGTGCATTACAGTGTGTGCGTGTGTGTGTGTGTGTGTGGTAGTATGCAAAGGAGAGAATGTGAGAAGAGTGAGGAAGAGAGCAAGGTTGCATGAGAGAAGAGAGAGAAAGTGATTGAGAGAGAATCTGTCATGTCTTTTGGTGAAGCGGTGTCGTCTTCCACATCAATGTCTGATGCTCGTGCTGCCAGGTGCCGGAAATCTGGTTCAGAAAGGAGAGAAGAAAGAGAAGATGGAGAAAAAAGGCCAAGTAGATGGGAGGATTTTTTTATTTTTTTATTTTTATGTGATGGCACTGACAGCTTCCCTGCATTGCACTGAGCTTAAATAATGGGATGCTCATTTGCATAACGAGGGACGTTATCACCTCTACTGTCAAAAGAAAACACAACAACAGTTCTTGTGCTCCTCCCTTAGATAGATTGGATTGGCCTACTTAAGCACCTCCAGAGAGATGCGTCGAAGCTCAGGCTCAGCCGAGCTCAAATAAAGAACACACACAAGCACACTCGCGCAAACTTTTTGGGACGCACACAACGCAAAGTCCAGCTCACCGGCTTTTGGACAAGAAAAAGTGCACAGACATGACCGAGTGTATGCAGATAAGTACTGGATATGAGGATTGACGCGCAAGTGGATTGTGGAATTTTCTTTGAACTCTGTCTCCAACAATATTTCAAATATTTAGTCATGATATATTTTGACATATTTTTTTGTCTTTTGCTGAGCCAGAATGAGACAAAGCAGAGTTCAAGTCCACATCTGAATTCCTTCAGTTGCGCCACTGATAGCGTTGCGGTTCACTAAAATGGCTATTGCAAACATGCCCATTCCGAGTTCAGCTTTCACCCTAAGTTAACCGGGATACGCTGCGACTCCTTATAACCTGGAACAAGATCAGCGGTGTCGAAAGTGCCTCGATACACGGAGTTCCTTGAGCTCACATTTTGGAGATGTTGGGGCAAAAGTGGAGGAGGAATAAGCAGGATGCTACTTTGACTGTCAGTACAGTGAAGTTTTACAGGAGGAAGTAAAAAGCATTGCTCAGTCTGGAAGTAATGCTACAGTGCTGGTGATTAGAGCGTTTAAGTTAGCGGCACTTCCAAAACACTGTCAAACTCTCTGTGAACGAGGCGAGATCCTGACAGCGCTGTCTCCTCTCATAGTGTGCGCGGGGAGAGAGCGAGACCAAAAGAAGCAAAACCTGATTTGCATGATATCGACAGTGAAAAACACAGCCACTCTCAGAACATTGTTGACAGATTCTTTGTCTTTCTTCGCCGTCCCTAGTGGCTGCCATGATGCCACTTTTATATATTTTTTTTCATTCCTCTCAGTATTTTGCCATATTTCATTTCATTTAATGCTCATCCCCTCCCCCCCCCTTCCTCTCTTCGCTCTCTTTTTTGCAGGTACAGATGCTGGAATCTTTGAGTTGATTGGAACAAATAGAAAGCCGGCGAGAAAAAGAGGGAGAGAGCGAGAAAGAAGAGGAAGCGTGAAGAGAAAGAAGAGGAAAGAAGAGAGAGAAGCAAGCATAAAGTTCGTTGGGAAGAAGAGCGAAAGAAAGCGACGGGGACGATGGGGAGGAAAAAGATTCAGATCACGCGGATTATGGATGAACGCAACAGACAGGTATGTCTCTCGGGAATGGAAGGATGGATGACAGTGAGGGTGGGAAGGGGAGAAGTGGAAAGAGCTGGGGGAACACCCCCCCCCCACCCTACTCACACAACCCACAACAATGAAAGTCTTTAGGGAGTCTGAGAAATATGAAATGGGGGGACAAGGGAGTGGATGCCAGCAGAGCAGAGTTATTGCTTTGGGGGGGTGAAGTGTTCCTGGTTTATAATGACAGGGCTTGTTTGCTTCACTTCACCAGCCAGTGTTGAGTGAGGTGGGCGAGGGACGGGGATGGGGGTGGGGGGTGTTTCCGGTAAGAACATCCTCAAGACTTAAGTCCCATTCTATGTATCACGGCCCACCTCGAGCACTACGGCCTCGCACACCGTCCTGTTCTACTCACTGCCAGTGGAATATTACTGGTTGAATAGAGGGTGGGAGAAAGTAAACACTTCAACAGGGTGAAGAGAGGATGCTGCCTGCGGAAAAGACAAAATGGCATTTTGGAGTGATATTCAGAGACATCTCCTAATTGGTTTATCAATCAAGGGGGCAATAGCCAGCCCCTTTTTCCACCACAATCTTAATTGTTCGTCCTGTAATTTGGACAATTACATGCTTCCCACTTTGTGTGAACAGTTTGGGATACCCAATATACAAACAGAGTTCCCCCCCTTTTTTTTCCCAAACCACTTCTACAGTGGCCCCTAACATAACAACAAAACATTTAGGGAACATTCAATAAATCTATTCACTGTTCAAATTTCCTTTCATTTTCTCTCTATTACTAATAAATATTTTGACAGTAAATGCAGAAACTACAATGTTCTCAATGCACATTTATTAGTCAAGTTTTGACACATAACCAAACTTTGCAGCTGAAATATACCTTTGATGCAGATTTTGTATCCCCCGCATCTTGTGGGTATTGATAGCAGAATTTGAAAGTTATGGAATTTATTTCCCTAAAATAGCTCAGCCATCCATCCCCTAAAATGGAATTCTGTCTTTTTTCACCCTATGATATTTCCTCACAACAGACTCATTCAGGGTTTGGTTCCTCTGACACACTAAGTTGATTGTAAGGCTGCGTAAAAATATCAATAAATTTTTGTATTACAGCATTCCCATTATTTAGCATTTGTATGTATTGTTATTGCTCCAAAATGTGAGGTGGCGTCATCCATTAATTTAGGCATAAATATAAATACAAATATATGTTTAAAAATCATCAACAGGTACTTTAAAACATGTAGTTCTACTTATTGAATTGACATAGCAACCTAAAGATTAAAAATTGAATTGAATCACAACCTGAAGAATCCAAATCAAATTGAATCATGAGGTTCTTGATACTCAGGACTAGTTGATTGTCAAGAAAGCAAGTACTGACAGTTCTCCTCACCATTGTTCATTGTGTACAAGAGTTATGTTAAATCTGGAGAATTGCACAATCTGCCTCTTTTCACACATTAGCAAATCACAATGGTTATTTCCCCCCACCCCCTGGTTCTCTCACACATTGGTCCGTCATTTTTGGGTGTTCATCTACTGTTTTCGTCTTTGGAGTTCCTTTTGATTTGCAAATGAGCTCATGGCCAACAACTAACTGCTTCAGCGCAGTTGGACCAAAATTGTGTCTGCACCAAAAGCAGTGCGGAAAATTTATGAATGGATAGTCAAAAAAATAATAATAATCTGAAAATGTATTGGTCAACAGTCCGTTCTTTGTAAACGACATAAGTACCACACATATAATTTAGTTTTAGATGGGAGACCAAGCCATTTTTTTTATTTTTAATTCTTGAACATGTTGTATGATGTCGTTAAATCCTGAAAATCTTTGCAGAAGCCTCCGTATGCGTTTTGTGAAAAATTAGACTCGGACTCGAACCCACTCTAAGGTCTCTAGCTGTAAAAAAAAAAAAGACAAAGAGAGCGCTCCTTCCACGCTGCCCCTGAGGCACTCAATCGATCACTTCCTGTGCTCCAACTGACCACTGACACTTTTTTCAGCTTACCGACATCCCAAATTGGATCCATACGCTTCTAGCGTGGCCCGTGTATTCCAGGTCAAAAGCACGCACACTCAGCAGCTTCGGGCCCTTCTCTGACATACGTCTGACACACAAACGCTTTCATCAGTTCTCCTTTATTGTATCTCCACTCATCTGTGGAGTCACACTACGTAAAAATAAAATGTCTCGTGGAATCGATTATTCAATGCTGGAGGAGTCCTTTTGACCGGTGTCATGACTTGTCTCTATGAGTGGGATTCCAACTAAGACTTTGATGTGAGAAAGTGGGTGCACCTGCGATAAAGAAGAAGCTTACAGTAATTCAACTTGTTGTGACACCGCATCCGCTCTTTGGAAACAGAGTTAAAGCAAGCATGGAGCATCTCTTTGTCATCGTCATCGAACGACCGAAGCAGTGGAGCGAGGTCACAGAGTTTTCAACGAGGACTCGAGCTATCATGTTGCAGCAGCACCCTCGCTTCCTCCTCGCTGTTATCTCAGCCCTTCTCTCACCTTAGACTCAGCCCACCGCATGCACCAGGCCATCCGGCTCCTGAGGATAAGGAGGGAAAGAGGGAGACAGGAAGGACACCTGAGGGGAATCAATGCCTGAGATATCCGGGCTTTACTTACAAGGGGAGAGAGAAAGAGAGGCAGAGGAGAAAAGGGTTCAGGGAAAGGAGAGTCAATAAACCACTGGATTTTCTTGTTTGGAGCTCTCAAAATGATAAATAAGTCGGAGTTAAATGATGTCATGACATTGTGCGGGATGCGTTACATGGCCGATGGAGCACATTGTGTTGAGTGTGATCCCATATATGGCGTGTATACATGACATCACTGGATTAGGCAGCATCACAAGACAGACCAGAAAGTTCAGCATTCTTCTTAAAAGGGGGGAAAAAAAACAGAAGTTGAATTTTGCATATTTTCACTTCCTTTTCGAGAAAATGCCACCCGGCCCAGGCTAAATAAACACAAGAAGAGTTTGTATAGAGCTCCTTCCAACCGCACGTTCTTCACATTCTTCCAGTCTTTTCATTCATTTTAAAGGAACACATCATATTGATGACTTTCAAGTGTCTCAACATACTTGATACCAATTCCAGACAAGGTAATGGGTCATACCTCGTGAGTCAGTGATACAAATACTTTTAAGCACCTGAAAAAGCGGGGGACTGTAAATGTGGATAAAATGTCTAGAACTCAGAAATGTTACAATGCCATTTTTTTTCTTAAATTGAAGTTGAAAGCTGTGTGGTGATAACAGAGCAAAATCATCAATCGGATATTGTCCAAATCCTTAATAGTAAATGAGACTGCATTTACGTTGGGTCAAAAGAAGATTCTAAGTAGTCTGTATTTGTGAATGTGAGTATAAATGGTTGTTTTGCCTATTTGTGAACTGTGATTGGCAGTCCAGGCATTGCACTCCACCTTGGCCGAATCAGCTGGTATAGGCTCCAAGCACACCTATCACAACACGTGTCAAAACTTCCTAAATGAAAGATCCCCCCCCCCCCATTGCATTACATCTTCATGCTCCCAATATTTTGATGAAGAGGCAAAAGAGAAAACGTGCTCACCTATCATCACCTCCGTGCCACCTACAGTGTGGGTCCTGCCCACCCTGCAGCGGTGGTGGCATGGCTGCGGGCACAGGGCCCGTTTCTCCCTGGGCGGCCACTTTGGGCAGCCACCCCGGGCCCCTGAAACACTTCCCCAGGGCCGTGGCAGAAGGGCCAGGCCTCCCTGTTGTTGACTGGCTGCCCAAAGCTCCTGACAGTGGGCAGCAGTGTGTGAGGCCTGGCTCGGAGCCTCCTGACCACTCAGAGCCTCTCCTTGCTTCAGTCATATAAAAGAACCCCCTCATGGGCTGCACACGGAAAGCAGGCGCGCACATGCAATATGCAAGCTCAGGTGTGTGCGTGTGCGTTTGTGTGTACAGATTTGACACATTGCAGATGATTCAGTTCGACAGTTTGATAGATGGCAAATTTAACGTGATCTTTACTAAGCATGCTTTTAAAAAACACTAACAGCCAACTTTATGACCACTTACCCAAAACAATTCAACAGTGGAGCCCTGGTTTGCGTTTGCCATATTTTTCGTCTGATTTGTTTTAAGACCTAAGATCTTTTTTTTTTTTGTCAATATTTTTCCCGCAGCCGCTCAGTTTTTGTACAAAAAAATAGTAAGTCGGTCCGTCATTTCCCAGAATCGTTCCACGTTCATCCGAAGCATTTCACAGTTTCACGACACTTTCGTGGGCCACAAAATGGCTTATTTAGCAGTCGCACTGAATAAACAAGCACAAAATGGTTTGAGGGCAACTGCTAAATAAACCACCAAAGGACCAAAAAAAGCGTGGTGAAACTGTTATTATACCGGCGTGCTTTTTTTTTTTTTGAAGGTCTGACTTTTTGACAGGATGTTATGCCAATCTTACCCCAACTCATCACAATCTTTCCAAGAAGAACAGGAAGGGAGGCTTGTTATTGCCTTGTTTTGTTACTAAATGTTTGCATCATGTATCCCTGCTGTCTATTCAACCCATTTTACAAAATATGATGGAAAGTTATCACTGAATGAATGAATTTGATCAAGAAAGCGAGTAGCACAAAAAAATTTAAGAAAGCGCTTGGAGGATGGCTTCCTTCTCTCCTTCCTTGCAGTATCACCCACCAAGTCTTAAATAAATGTGAAGCTAAAGTTGAAACGTTCTTTATCCATTTATTCATTCATGTATATTGTACTCTCTTTATGTATGTGATGCTATTGTCATTCTCTGTTCATTTTTGGGACAGACTCATTGAATTTACTTTTATTTCCCAGTGGAGCGATTGCTTGCTTGATTTTTGTAAGATTCTGTATTATTTCGACTTCCTCAAGCAGATTAATAACAAAAAGGGTGATATCAAATGTTCTGACTGTGTCTAATATGTTGATTAGCTCAATTAGTTGTCATGTAAGAGTCAGAAATATCACTAACAACTGTCTCCCTCCTTCTTTCTCGTTTTCTCTCTCTCTCTCTTTCGATGCAGCCACAGTAGTTAAAAAACATCTGACACTCGTCAGTCAAAACTGAACATTTTACTAGTCTGAATATTTGATACAGCTTTTATATTGAATGGCCGTAATGTTGTGGCTGGTCGACGTATAAACAGCGTCATCCATCTCTGTAAAACTGGTCAGGGGAGCAACTCGTTTACTGCAATTGGCCTTAATTAGTGTTGCCTCTTAAGTGTGCTGGGACGCCTGAATTCATGGCAACTTGTTTGCACAATCGTGTGTGTGTGTGTGTGTGTGTGTGTGGTGTGTGTGTGTGTGTGTGTGTGGGTTGGGATGGAGACATTCGGGTTCCAAGGAGGATGCAGGAGCAAAGGTTAAACCTGGAGCAGGTCATCAGTGTCAGGAAGTCAAATAATTCTTTTTTTTCCCCCCCAGCTTTTCTACCCCAAACAACATATGGAAGATGCACAGTAATGCCTTTAGGCATAAGAAAAAAAAGTTTTTTTTTTTTTTGTTTGTTCCTACGACAAAACCATGCTCCAATCAACGGTGCCAGGGTGAGAACATGTGCTGGTGAAATTAACAGCAGGAAAATAATGAGGCCCACAGGGTTGCTCCTCATCACCCCTTTACTTCCCTCATTCCCACCTACCACCTTCCCTTTGCGAGTGTCATCTTCACTCTGTCATCTGCTCGGCACCGCAAGACCTTACCTGTAAAGTACACACCGAGCTCTCACCTCATTGTTTTATTACTCTTTGGACTGCTCAACTTTGTTTTTCACGCATACATTATATCCGCTACCCCGTGCTTCATTTCCCCATCACACCTTGTTCCTGAGCGCTTTATTGTTATGGAGTTGAACGTGTGAAAATTGGAATTAATGTGACGTTCTTGCAGCAGATGTTGAAATCTGGTCCTGATGGAATTCCAAATGCATTTCAGCTACCGCGCCGTGATCAACGTTTACAGCAAATGACAAGTTATTTTTGTCATGATGGTTACTAGCTCGGGGCCCTGTAACAACAGCCACTTTTCCTGCTTTTCCATTTGTGATTTTTCAGCATAAATGAGAACAGTGAGGGGAAACGACGCATCCAAGCATTACCTTACTTTACTGGATTCAAGTTGTAAACTTCTATTAAGGGGGAAACCACAGCACGTAGGCACTTCATTCAGTGCATCACTTCAGACTTTAAATAAGAGGCAAAAAACATCTCCTGTCTTGTGCTTCTTGCACTGAAAATGATGCTAAGTGGAGAGGGAGAAGAGCAGAGCATATATTAAAGGAGGGACAAAGCCTCTTTTGTGAGATTGGCCCTCTTAACTGTTTCCTTGGCTGTGAAGCAGAGTTCAGAAGCAGGTCCTGGACCCCTTGTATTCCTTTTGCGTAAGCTCGTGTCTTCCTGCCTGGCCCGTGACAATGGAAGAAGTGTTTGTCTCAGAACAAACCTAAAGCTGACTGACATGTACCGGTATGTGGGAGTGTGCATACACCATGTTTGGTTTGCTAACAAGTAGGTTTAGGTGCCTGTCTCTCCACTCCTCCTATGCCTCCCCCAGGGAAGCAGGCAGGAGGTGGGAAGCAGAAGCGAAGCTATTGTGAAGGGGAAGCCACTGGCCTCTTCCTGTTATGAGAGGAAATGCATACAAATGTGCTTCCTGTGCGCCCCCAACCCTCCACGTCCCCCACTCACCCCGTCGCCTCCTCTTGCTCTTTCCTCTGTCTCCCCTCTCACCCATGTGGCGGGGAATCTGCCGCCGCTTCTCCTTCTTCTTCTTCTTCTATGTTTATCCCGGGCAGCCTCGCTCCCCGTTTGCCAGCGGAAATGTGACATGTCATTTTATGCAGAGCAAATCTCTGCTCATTTGACTGGGACACACATATAATTGCAGTTTCACAGACAAACATACGTACATGAATAAAGATGACGGGAAGACGATGAAAGGGTTTAACGGGTAATTTATCAAAGGAAGCCTCTAAAAAATGTCATTTTAAAGTGGTATTCATATACTCCCCATCAGGTACACCTTAAAGCCATTACACGAGAATAGTATGTCTACTTTTACAGATCAGAATGTTCAGTCGTGAGTGACATTGTCAGAAATATTAATAAATATAAGTTATTGGAACATAATTTACAGTAGTGTGGAACTGTATTGCATCATACTGAGTGCTGTTTGGAGTCCTTTATCATGCTACAAATATTGGTGAGACAAACAGTCAAAATAGATGACACATAACCCACTAGAAGGCACTCATAGCCATCCATTCATTGTCTTTGTGTCTGTTTATATTTAGTAGTGTTGTTGGTAAGCTGAAGTTGAATTTGGGTGAGAGGCAGGATACACTTTGGATTGGTTGCCAGTCACTCTCATACACACAAAAGAAAAACATTTACACTCTCATCTTCTATCGCTTCCGGAACCTGACATGCATGATATTGGAATGTGGGACGAAGCAAGAATACCCCGGGGAGAGCACGCAAGCACGGTGAAAACATGGAAATTCCACACATGAAACAGAGAGCCTGAACTTATATTGCCAAACTCAGAACTCGGAGGTTGCTGTGCTCACCAGTCGTCCAGTTTTTACCTTTCATAAGAAGACAGATTAGAACATAAGAATCATAATTAGTCTTGAAAGGCTGAAATCTTATATGAGAAAAATAAAATATGAGGTTAAAAACATTCTTCAGTGAGTGAGTTAACACACTGATAGTACTGAGTGGTGATTGGTGACCAGTTTTCAGCTGCACTGAGGGTAGGAGGAGCACATTTTGAGCAGGACATGTCAAGTGTCATGCTTACGGGGTAAAATTTTCATATGAATAGCTCTCTACAAGCCATGGAGTCACAGCAAATTTACCCAAAGCTGTACTGAGACAAAAACGTAAAGATCCAGCACCAATTAGTGCATCCCACATGAAGTTCATGCGCAAGAGTGTTTTTTTTTTTCGATCGAGCATGTACCAACCGGCGTGTTTGCGTGGATGTATGCTATATAGCAGGTTGTACTGTATGTGTCACATTGAGATGTGTGGGTGGGTTGTGAAATTCATCTAGGCGTTATTGTTTGGTCAGTTTGGGCTTTACGTAATCACAGCCGTTCACCTCCTGGAGGATGATGAGAGTCATTTAGGAATGATCCTAAAAACCTTCACGGACAGAAGTACTGGGTGAACTAGCCACCGCATGTTGTGGTTGTAAAAATGGAAGGCGTAATGCTGCAAAAAGAGGAATTTCTTAAAAATGTTTGTGCAGAATATTTGTGTTAGAGGGTGAAGTGGCTTCGCTCATATCCTCTGCTCTTCATCATCCTAAATGTTTGGCGTTGAGCTAACGTTTCTCTCCCCCAGATTCATAAAGCAAAGTCTATGCTGCGTCGTCCTTGTTTTGTGTACAGTTGCAGTCATACAGGAACAGAAACTGACTTTCCCTGAAATATCCCCATGAATTTAGAAACTGGGGATTTGTTGTAGACATCTTAGCGCAATGCTAAACTCAAATTCATGAAGAATTAGATATTTGAATTAGGATGATTGTGCCTATGTTACTCCATGCAGTGCAAATGCAGGAGTACCTCTAGGTACAAGTAATTTGACTTATGTACATTTTTTTTCCAGATATGAGCCCTTGCTCGGTCAATGTTTTGCTTTTGAGGAAATCCAACAATTGAACATCTTGCATCAAATAGCAGTTTGGCAGAGAGCAAAAAAAATTTTCAAGTTTTTTACTGCAACTCCCAGTCAGTGTTTACTGGCCAACAAAATGAAAAGAAAAAAAGATAAAAAAAAAGACACAATTATATATTTCATTTTAATACGGTTTGCCTTAGCAAAGTCCATTTAGCTTAATGCTAACAAACAATAAAAAGACCATAGATGTGCAAACAGCAAGCAATTAATAATCGAACACAAGTAGTGGAGCAGCACATGTAGACAGACACTAACAATACTCACAGGCATATTTTCTTTATCCTCTGGAAAAAAACGACTACCATTACTGCATTGTACTGAGTTTAGTTGTCTATATTCGTGTCTCTATTGTACGACTTCCAGGTTGCCAATGCAAGAAATGAATTGATAGCGATGCTCAAACTGTTTAATTCTGTAAATTCTATTTAATTATGTTATTAATTTATTAGGTACAAGGTGATGGAATTTTATTTTCCTTATTTAAAAAAAACAGTTGGGTTCTTTTGGGTGGCTGCAGCATATTAATAACTTTTCCAGACATTTCAATGTATAAAGATAATTTGAGATATGTGTGTTTGGCGTTACAAGCATGATCATGGAAGAATTTAAGTGCTTATCTCGAGGTACCACTGTGAAGTGCCTGTTGCCATTGGCCCACCAATCTGAACCAGCATGTACCGTGTCCCTCTTTGATCGCAGGACATGCGCTCCTCACAGTCTGCCCACTGCACGCCAGGTGCCACCTTTTAAAATGCTAATGGCTCCAGTCGAGTGAGTGTCTGAGTGATAACGGAGCTCGGTTGGCCGGTAGCTGTTTACCGCATGTGTCCCTTGAAAGACAACACTCCAAGTGGTGTTCTCACCCAATCTGCTTAAAGCTCATGCCGTACAGTTTTCTCATTTATGTGATAGTCCAAGGTCCTTTATTGTGCTCAACAAGAGTTTTGGTGCGTTCAAATAAATCTTACTGTCACGGTTTCTATTTCTTTCACATTTAAGTCTGATTGTGTAAATGTCAGCATGGTATTTCGAGCCCATGGGAGCATTTTCTTCTCCTTCCGTTGTTATTGAGTCAGAGTAAATGTTTTTTTTTTTCCGAGGTACAAGTACTGGATTTTCAGAAGTAGCGTCGCATGGAAAGAAAGGCTTTTGGAAGGAATCTGGTATAAGGATGGAGCAAGTAATGGCAACTCTTCCAGGGAGAGATGGAAGGAAAGGTTGGAGGTGAGGGATGGATTCAGTTTCCTCGGTGCATCCTGGGAGATGTGCTTGCATGTAATACAAAACTATCCATCAATATCCAGTCATTCCCAGCTCTTCTTTCAGCTTTCAAAGTGTGAAGGGCAGCACGATCCTTTTCTCTTGAAAGACTTGACTTGTAGTCTTTATTATCATATTCAACGTGTGATTCACTGAGAGTTGGGAGGTTTCAATTCTGTATTTTTCCGCACTCAAAGCATCAGAAGAGGATAGACAAAGATGCAGTAGATAATGCCATCCGAGCACAGCTCTGATGCAATGTTTCTCATTTTAAAAAAAAGCTTTGTCAGTGCAGTTCTCCAATGTAAATAAATAACAATACAGCGACACTGAAGAAAACACCTAGTGAGGGTCCCTCATGATAGCTTGAGTTAGGTTTGTTTTCTATATTGCACCCCATTCAAAGAAGGAGCTTGCAGGTGCAGGTTACATCCACCGCTGTAGTTTTGATCCAAGCAAGGAATACACGGTGTTCTATTTCAAAAATAAATAAATAAATAGAATGTGGACACTTTGGATTCAGTTGCCTCATATAAAAATACCACGAACAAACCAAGAAAAAAAATTCCCATCACAAAATGCCTTTTGTGCTTTCTTTTTGGGATGTTCTAAGTGGTATTAATAGGAGTGGTTGCTATTTATATTGAAAGGTAGTTACTCGGGCAACACTAACTTTTTATTTTTTTTGTTTTACTAAGGCTATTCGTCAGCTTCTGTGTATTTCTTTGAAGAAGAAGAAGGAGCCAATGTTTTGAAAAAGGACATTTTAATCTGTCATAAGTCCCTCTGTGTACTTTGAAGTACAAACTTTAACGGATCTTCTTGGCCGTTATTTTTCCGAGACAGAGTATTTTCAGTTCCTTAAAATGCAGGCGTTTTTTTTTTTTTTTTTTTTTTTTCCCTGGTATAGTGGTTGGACTGTATCAGTCGGGGCTGCTCATATGTCAACGGATTTCTGTTTTCCTTGAATGCACTTTCAATTCGAATGTTAGAATGATCCGAAATTTTTCCGGTTCCTTTTTGCTTCACAAATGTCCTGGCCAAGGTTTTTTTTCATATTATAAATAAATGGTGACCTCATAGCCAAAAATGTTGATTTCTTTATAAGGGTTTCCTTCTGTTCTTTTAATTTTGAAATCCAAAACTTTTCTAACATTCTCCCACGGGTCAACATTATTTTCTTCTTTCCCAGGTGACATTTACAAAGCGAAAGTTTGGCCTCATGAAGAAAGCCTACGAGCTGAGTGTGCTGTGCGACTGCGAGATCGCCCTGATCATTTTCAACAGCACCAACAAGCTGTTCCAGTACGCCAGCACAGACATGGACAAGGTCCTGCTCAAGTACACCGAATACAACGAGCCCCACGAGAGTAGAACCAACTCGGACATCGTGGAGGTGAGTTGCAAAACGACGCAAATGCACGTGCACTCGGATGCACTGAATCATGCACGGAAACACACAAACACACCAGATGGTTGTGACTCATTACTTCTCTCTTTTTGTCTTCACACTCATCACTGAGAGGAATAACTGCGTGTAACGTGTGATGCTCTGTAAAGTTCAATATAAAAAGAAATACTGTACACACTGTAAATGCTTAGGTCCTTTTATTTCCAATTGGTACCATACAGCTGAATGAAAACTGATCATTTCCCAGCTGCAGCGAGTGCCTTGATAGTGAAGCCTGATAATAACGGCAAATAATGATCTCTGGTTTCAATCGAATTTTGTAGAGGAAACAGCCAAGGTTCATATTGATGCATTCATTCCAAATTGCTTTTTTTTTCCAAAGGAAAGCTCATTAAAATGTATTCCTAATTTCATTGAGAAAGCTATTCTAATAGTTACACTATTACTACATTTTCATAATTGTAACCAACTACATTTCCAAAGTACTCTTCCCAACACTGGTAATCATATAGGGTTGAAATGCTAGAAACAAGACAAATAAGACTAGGTGTGTGGTTTACAGGGCACAAATACTCTACTGACCCAACAGTTCCTGATGCCCACTTAACTATACTCATCTGTCCTGTGTGGTAACAACAAAAAAAGGCACAAATATTTACTGTCTCAGCTTTTGCCATTATATTACCAAACCAGGTTTGTACTGCCTGGTGGCCAGCTTACTTTCATGATGTGACCATGCTGTCACCATTGATCTGCCTCTCAGAGTTGGACACTGACCTAAAAGAGAAGACGTGTCGCTAGCGTGGCTGCCGACAATTCCAAACATCGCAGTCAGGGAAGCCAGTGAGCAGGCAGATAAAACAGCCAATGACGCCGGTGCTTTACAAGATCCTTAAGCTCTCAACATGAACCTGTTATGCAACATTCGCACCAGAGTTCTGACCAACCTGGTGGGCAGAGTTGATCTTTTCTCATGTGCACACGCTCACACATTCTCCCGCTGATCAAACTGCACTGGAAGAATACATCTCTTTTTTTTTTTTAATGTGAAGCAACATGAGCGTTACAACACTGATGATACTACTGCCTACTCAGAGAAGTCATAATTGAATATGTTTAAATCAAAGGAGCTCTTGTTTTCATAGCAATTATCCAGTAAATTGTTTTTTTGTTCGTAATTCAATAGGAACTTGATTGAGCAAGCATTTTAATTTATTTGTTCTACCCGAGGACACATTATGTATACCAGTCTGATATTGTTGGCTCACAATTTAAGAAGGCAAGATGTACTGAAGCCCAATGAGATGTAATGAATGAATAGTCCAGGCCCACACGCACCTATGGATCAGGTTGGCCAGCCTAATACAGGAGCCCACAGCATTAGACATGTTTTTATCTCTTCATTTGGGTGTTACTGGGCCCGATGCCCAAACACGGGTGGACAGGTCCGCTGGGAGTACTCCTGCTACTCCAGATGGCAATCAGGCCCTCACAGCGAACCTTTCCAGTTTGCACATTCGCATCAAATGTCGTCTGCTTTGGAGGAGAACGGGGGCTGCTTTTTTGCTGCTTAGATGCTTTTAAAGACATTGATATACTGGTTGCGATGTAAATTTAGCAGTAGTTTGCTCTTGTTAATATTGTGGCGCTGTCAAATGTGTTAAGATAGCTTATAAGTTAGGTGATACAACAGTTAGCGTATGAAATGACCTTGATAATGAAAATGAAGCGAAGGGGCTGGGCATTATATTTAGAGGCACTCAAATGCATTATATGCCATTTTTAGTGCTCACGATTCACAATGCTTCATTCCTCCAGCATGACACTTCTAAAAAACAAACCAAAATAAAAACAAAGGTGACTAGTACTGTACGTGCAATTCCATCCATCCATGCCTACTTCTCCATTCCGATAAGAACAAGTATACTATGTATGAATTGTAATTTTATGCTAAATATCCCTGTAAAATCACATCCGAATCATTAATGCATTACATACACTAGCACATTTGCCCATGAACACTAGTTCACACCCCTTTTGTCACCGTATCACTAAGTGAGAGGTGTCACATTTCAACAAGTGCCTGTGACGCAACCTCTCCATTTTGATGCTCTCTGTAACCGTGTCTCCATTATTGAGCCGAGGGTGGCTAACATATAAACAGCCGTGTCAGGAAAGATGTTTAAGAGCCTAGTGGGGGCTAGGGTGGGGGCTGGGAAGAGAGCTCCAGAGCGCTACCAGCACCGGGGCCCCCAGAGGTCTCCTCACCAAATCGATGTGATGAGGCCTCTGCGTGCTCCCGAGATTGGCCACAGGGCTGACGCAGGCACGTTTAGCGTGGACGCAAGTGGGGTGCAAGCAGACGCCGGGGCGGAGGAGGGAGGTGAACGTGGGTCGGGACCCTCCAGTAGAGCCCTGTGTGCCGCTGCTAAGATTTGTCAAGGTTCATGAACGTGGGCGGGTGGCTTGGTTTGGGGATTTCGAAGCATAGTTCTTGTTGATGACAAAAGGGGGTCAACAATACCGGTATATTAAAGGTAAGCTCTAGCAATCTTCTCTAAAATTTAGGTTTGCACGCAGAAGAAAAATCAAACTAAAATGTAACTTTTAACGACATGATGTCTCATCGTTTACCTTCAGAAGTATACAGAAATGCTTCCTTCTGCCTCTGATGCTGCTGTGCCTGAAGGTGTAGTGGGAGGGAGGCAAGGCAGAGGTAGGGGAGCACAGCTCAGCGTGGGCGGCCAGCATCGAGGCTCACTACATTAGCAATAAAACTCTATGTAATTAGCATGTCTTTGGTTGATAATTAGAGTTGTTGAGAGAGTACCACTGAGAGTGTTACATATCCTCTGTAAGCTACTGCATTTTTACAAGATGCTTCAGGGCTTTCTCAGGAGGGTTTATTTTTTCACATCCGTTCAACATGCTACATCTCAAGTCATATGATAATTTTACAGTAGCTTGACAATATGGGTCAAATACAAGAGCAGCATTTTTAAAAATCAATGGAAACCACCACAAAGGCGTGCATTTTCATGTATATAGACACTAAAATAACATAAAAATGTAATTTATAGTGCAATCGCTAATTTTGAACACAAATGTTTCAGATTTGGTAACAACTGAAGTGGAGAGAATGTGTCCCAAAAAGCCCTTTCTTTTTTTAATCAATGCAAAAAGTCAAAGAAAATCAAGCTACTTGATCTTGAAACAGGCTGAGGTAATCCTTTGAGGCTTCGGGAGCCCTTGCCCAATATGCAGACGTCTCCCATAACAACGTGCATGATGGGATTTTGAACTTATTATCCAAAGTTTGTGTTGTACTATTGTAGGGGATTTGGACTTTGAGCTTCCCACGTACTTAATACTGTAAATGGTTCGATTGAATTCCAAATCTCTCTCACCCATGTCCGACACTGTAGTATGCACATTGGTTTTCTACACACAGTTCCAACTTTGAACTCAAGGAACTACAGAGGCAGCACCTCAGTCACAAGATGTTCAGCTCTGACCTCCCGGCAGGTCTGGAATACACTCTTGAGTCTGGCTCCAGATAAAAAAGATTTCCCAACCTCGCGCTCTGCTGGACCAGTTTTCTGGCCCTACAAATGATATCAACTAAAATGAAACGCTTAAATATCCATCCACGTTTGCCTTTTTTTTTATTTCTTCCTGAAGAGTTATTGCTTTCAAGCCATATGGGCTGCACTCTGTGCAAATAATGGAGATGTTAAATGCAAGAACATATCAAAGATTATTTTTCTCTGCTGCTGATGATTCCAGATTGAACATAAACCTCAACGGTGCTGCTGCCTCTCTATGTGACTGCTTGGCACCTTAAATCCAACAACACATTTCCAAAGTGGTATTCTAGTGTTTGTGCACCCAGAAACACTTCTCAGTAGAATGCAGTGAAAATCTGATTAGTCCATTTTGGATCTAATATAGTGGCTGTCAAAGTGAAGGATGTTGACAATTGATTTAAACCCTGCAGAATTTGAGAATGCATTATGATGTCCTCAGCAAGAGCGCCACTCTCATGCCAGTGCGAAGAGCATCACATGGTGTGGCACATGGCCCTCGGTACTAAAGTGACCTCTCTGGCTTCTTACCGTACCTGCCAGAAGAAAGGCTGCTGGCCAATCCCATTTCACCAGATTAATCTAATCTGAAAGTTCAGATCTTCTCATAATCTTCGACAGCAGCAGGAGCAAGAGCATGCTTCCCTTCCTTACCTCACCCTCCCTGCCTCGTTTTTCTCCTCAGTGCGCACCTAGGAGGATGTATCCCATGTTAAGGAGGGAAGGGGGGGCAGAGGGATGGATGAGTGTGAGCAAAGTAGGAAGGATGGAAAGAGGGATGGTGGGAAGAAGGCTGGTAATTATTTCCAAAGGTCATTCTGTTAATGACTACCCGCTCGGTTAATGAGATTCAGCAAAGCTCCCTGGCCATGTTTCACCCGGCGTATGTTTCACCGATGTGCCAAGATGTGTGCGAGGCACAGGTGTGCGCACAGTCCAGAGTGGCGACGGCAAACTGCAGCAGGCGGTAAACTAGCGGGGAAGTATGTCTACAAAAGACTTAAAAAGAGAGTGACATCCCATCGTGAATACGACAAAGAAGCCATTAAAACCACTCAGTGGAGAGTTTATTAAGTATCTCGCATTGAACTTTGCATCTCAATAATTAATGCTCAAATTCATGAGAATTGTAGCTTTCTGGTAGGTTTTTGAAAAGAGTATTATTCTGCAATGGTGTAAACCACACCTTATTTATCAGTAAGCACCAAGAGAACCGTGTATTTTTAATCTACACTACTAACTACAATAACACTAATATACGCATTGTTAAATGAATACGTTTCTGACTGTGTCAATCAAATTTGAGCATTATTTAATCTGAAAAGGCACTTGGATTTCGTTTCATTAGATTTTGGAGCTGAAGTTGGGCCTGCACCGTGTGCTTTATATTCCATTAGAAGGAATTATATACTGTATACAGTAGGTATACATTAACTCTTAAGCAAGTCAGTAGCAAGACATGTGATCTCCTTCTCAGAAGTAACAGTGTGCTCATGTTCTGCCTCGCGCCTGCGAAAATATTTTCCAGCATGTGTGCTATTCTGTGTGCTTATTTGGTTTCTAAACACCATGGAGAACATTAGCCTTAAGGAGTTTCAGTGTTGATCAGCTCACTGAATGACTTCTTCTCATGACTCTCAAAGGCTGTGTAATTGTGCCAACTTGAATAGCGACGCTAATGTAACCGCCACGACTTTTTCATTCGTCAGCCTCTAATGGAATTAATGGCGTCATATCTCCCGTCCCCGCAAGTGTCCAAAGAGATCTCGCGTGGACTTTTTAACTTTTTAGGTGAAGGTGTGTGGGGTGTGACACGGGTGCCACACGGGGTGTGGCCGCCGCAGCGATCACAGGGCTTCCCTGTTTGCTCGTGCTACAGAGACGGGCGACACGGCTTGTTTTTCCTGCCGAGGTGAGGATTAAGGTCTGAAGCTGCTTTGACTGCCTAAGTAAATTAACATTATGGCATTGGTAAGATTAAGAAATTAAGAATTCGCCCAAAGTATAGCCGATGGAAGTCGGGGTAAGTTTTTTATTTCGACATCAATTTTACATGTACAATAAATTGCATATTTCCATATTCCTCAAAAGGGTCACTTGGAGTGCTGGAGCCTATCCCATTGTTTTTGAGTTTTAGAATCAGCTTTTTCCTTTATGAAATAATTAATACTTATCTACTCCCTTCTGGAATCAAACTCTCATCATCATCAACCTGTAATGAACTGTTCAATCAATGTTTTTAATGACATTTTGACGTTCTAACCCATCAGAGAAAATAGTGTAAAACTTCCATCCTGTACTCACTTTTCTTTGAAAAAATGGAATACAAGCAGAAGAAAACTCTAGTTCTCTTTTTGGTTTACTGTACATTCTTTTTTGCTGTAATTCCTTTTATTAGTTCCAAATTAGCCAATTTCGCAGAAATAAGTGTACTGCTCTCTGCACTTCTCACATTTTTGCTCTTTTCCATCACTTCAGTGGTAGTACACAAAAATACCAGACAAGAAACGTGGACTAAATCCTTTAGACGCTCACTGAAGGCTTGTGAGGTACACAGATGACTGGCATGACGGTTAAAAAAAAAATGGTGTAAATTTCAAGATGTATACTGTATTTCCTGATATTTTCTCCAAGTCCGGGATGTCCGACTTTAGAGGTTCCACTTGTTTTCATCGGCTGTGTTAACAACAGTGGCAGCTGTAAGTAAGCCAATGAGTTGGTGGAAAAGCAAACGGGCTACTGTATACGTGCAAAACCTCTTGTAATGTTCCATGTGTCCTGCAGCTGTGTTTCCTTCCCTTCTTCCTGTCTTCACCAACTTTGTCCTCCTTGGTTCACATTGGGGCTCCACATTTGCAATCATTTTTTACTGTATGAATTCAGTTTGAAAACCTAAAGTTCAGGGGTTGAGTACTGAGGCTCGTGGCTATTTTTGTGTCAGTGTGCCAAAGATTCTTCCTTTCGAAAAGGCTACTTCATTTTGGTACATAGTGAAAAGTCAACAGAGTAAGCACTATCACTTACATTTCACCGTATGTGACCTCTTTTTTTTTAAATAGATGTCTTTATATAAAAAGATGAAAAAAGGGATTTAAAAATAGTTCTGTAAGGCTAAAAATAGTTAGTAGCTGGCAGTCTTTGCTGGGAGGACCCCCCCGCCCCCCTTTGAGTGTTGGTGCGGGGGGGTTGTTTTTCAAACAGAAGAGTGAGTAAGCAAGCAGAGCTCCATGCTATTCATTCAGTCCTCATGTCCCCCCTTTTTTTTCCCCTCTGATCATCCAGCATGAATAATTGCTCTCATCAACCACATGCATGACACCGTCGGCCCAAGACCCCGCGGTGCCCATAAACATTTGATCCTTTGAATAAAGAAGCCCGTTATTTAATTCACTTAGCGCCCCCACTCCCTATGCTTAACCAAACAGTAGCTTCCTGTCTTGTTGTTTGTTAAAATTCATACATAATAGAGGAAAAAAAATCTTTCACATCTAATCCTAAGGCTCTCCTTGTGTGTTTAAAATGATGTTATTGAGAAACTGACCTATGACTGGCCTCCAAGCATGATCAAGGCTAGCACACGAGACCACATCTGCATGTCTTAGATATAAGGAGACAACTTTAGTGAGTTCCCCGTTTTACAGACTAAACACTATGTCTCTTTAATTTTATACGAGAGGCTAAAAACAGGAAGGCAGATAATGTACTTGATCGACAAGCTCAGCATTTTCGCCCCACATCAGACACCCTGCGTCCAGAAAAGCAGAACCTCAGACGTTCAACTTAAGACTGGTTTGGATCTCTCTCCGGGGTGTTTTTTAAGGTCAACATGTTGCAGCGGAAGTCTGAGGTAGGCACACGACAACAAAAGGAACTTTTAAAAATAGACCGTTTGAAATGTGCCAATATGTGGTCCCTGTGGTGTGGAGAGTCAGGCCACTTCTGAGGCCGCCCTGCCAAGGCTGCCAGGCAAGGCTTTTCCACTATACAGCCCAAAACAATTCACGCCAGCCATTAACATGAAATGACGCCTTGTTCTTTGAAACTATTTGTGGAAAATTTGAAATAATGATCTATTTTTAAAAATGGCATTCCCTCCACCCGGCCCCAGAGCTTCCGTCCATCTCCCCCCCGCTCCTGCCCCTCCCCTGCCACCGCCCATGCCCCCCTTCTCTCCTCACCATAATTGCAGCTCTGGGCAGGGTTTGGAAATCCAAGGTCACATTACAGAGGTCAAGCAGCTGGTCATTGTTACTCAAGGCCTCCCTCAGGCTCCCTCTTCCTGCTGTGGAGCCACGCGATAAGCGACCAAGTGACAAAAGACGATAAGTCATGATTGGTAGGCGGTGCAAAAAAGCCAAGACATGGCGCGGCAGTTGTAAAGGACTCCACGTTTCAACGTTTCCCTTTAGAAGTGATATGTTGTTTGAAGCAAAATGAAAGCCTTATATATTATTAAATCCGAAATCAGTCTAGACACATCATTTCTGTTGTTTAGAATAGAGACTATGCAATACGTCCGGGGGTCAGAGGGAATTAAAAAAAAAAAAAATGGTAGAATCAGGATGTAGACATAAGTGCCCTCTTTATCCACTTTCTCTGAGCTGGTATTGTCTCATAATGTCTATCTGGGTAATTATACAGTGTGGTGACTTTTCTGAATGACCACTTTGTTCACTTGGGCTTGGATGCTGCTGAAGCAAAGCGTGTTGGATTGTGACATGCGCTCAGTTTGTGTGTCTCTTCCATATGGGATACACTGCACCATCTGGTATTGCGGTGCATGTGGGCTAGCTACTGTAAGACCGCTTGTATGTGAGTGGGCTCGTGTCTATGGGGGGGGGGGGTTTCCTAATGGTGACAGGAGCATGTGCGCATCCCACAATTAATCCCACAGTTTGATCAAGTCTGGAGCCCTGTTACACACATAACTTTTATCTTTCCTTACAAAACAGAACATTCAACCATTTGCGCCCGTGAAAGATGCCGTTGCATCAGACTTAATAGCTAAAAAGTCGTTGCGAGGTTCGCCTTTGAAATCAGAGATCCACAGACAAACACAGGCAGGGGATGAGCTGAGGTTCGAGGAAAGGAGGGGGCGGGGATTCCTCCCATCGCTAACCTACAAAAAGCAAGCCTCTCTAACCAAATGCTCACTCACACGTGCACACCATGCAGCCGTCATCCATGGACAGGCCCCTCGACATGGTCCTGGCGTGTTCAAACCACGCTTCATGAAACTGTGGCCTTCTTTGCCTTTGGTATGCCATCTGCTTCCAATAAACCAAGCCAGCCTGATCCCTCTGATGTCCCCCCCACCAACAACAACTCTGCAAAAGCAGAGAAAAGGAAATAGTAAGACCGCCAAAGTGAGTGACGAGTGAGACGAAAATCGCGTGTGGCAGAGAGAACACGAACAGAAAGGAGAGGAATGAGAGCGCATGACCAACATGTTATTATCTCTTTTGTACCTCAAAAAAGGGCCACACCATGAGTGTGCTTCCACTGCAGTTAATCCAAACTGCGTCCACTTTTTGACCACCTGGTCTTTTCTGCTCTGATGGAAAAGGGACAGATCCTTGCACCTGGTTCATCCCCATTTACACTGGCACATTGGTCCTCACCAAGCTTGTAGAAACACATTGTGTTGTTCAACTGGCGAATGCTCCATGATGATGAGTTATTTCAAGTGTCTATTCCTTAAAAGAAAATGAGCATGAGAATGTTTGAATGGATGATGAATGAATGAGTTAATTTTTTTCAAAAATATCGCATGTGACGGTACATATAGTTGGAACTATTTGAAGCGTGAGCGAACATAATCAGATCTCACTTTGAATCACATCTTTGGTCTTCTTTAACCAACTGAATTTCAAACTATTCAGAGTTTTCAAATAACCTAATCTGATATTAGATGAAGATGTGAGGAAAGTTTACATGGTATTGTAAGTGTCAATTGTACATTGTTACTAAGTGCACCATTTGGATACGATGTGGATCAAAATGTTTTGACGTTAGAGCTGCTATTTACAAAGTTTCACATATTACAAAAAATAAAGGTTGCCAGATTTTTTTGTGTTCAGTTTCACTAAAATTAAAAGGTTATATCTTTGATAAATACTAATCTGGTATTTTAAACAAATGTATTTTTTTTTTCAACACGGACAAATCAACAAACTGAAAAAGGTCAAAATAAGATGACAGAGGTAATAGTTAATACATCTCTAAAGGCGTTCCAAACGATCACTTTAAATTTTATGAAAGAATAATTTTTAAAAATGCCTTAGAAAAACAATTTATGCCACAGTGGTCCCTTGTAGTGGCAGAAGACATATTCTGCCACCGTGGCAGGTGTGCATCACTCGCATAGTTTCATGTTTTAAAAGCGCATAAGACTTTTTGTTTTAGCCAAGCTCACTAAAAGAGTTCTTAATCTGTTACAATTGCGCTGTAACTGTGGTAATCCATATGAGAAAGGAGTGTCATTTATTGTATTCCAACAAATGTGGAAAAGAACTGCTTGGGGGAAAGCCTCCCTCATTCTTTTTCCGACAAAGCCTCTTCTAAAGTCTATACAGTGTTGGCAAAGACCAAAAAATGAATAGAAACAAGCTGTTTCTGCACCAATGCTGGTGGCTTGAAGACATTGAGATACATTGACTAGCCTGTCTGTCGCCAATATAGCCATAAACACAATATTGAATGTGTCATACCCTTAAGTCGCTGCCAAGACGTTGGTCAGTAATAAAGAGCTTTCCAAACATAACCCAACAGTTAACACACACGTCTGTCAAAAATAAAGATGGACCCATCAAGCCAACAATGTTTTGACTCTGCTTATGTCGAGATGTGGTGGGTGTCCAGAAAATGAGGGGGGACTGAGAGGGAGACAGACTGAGAAGCAGATTTGGACAGAGAGACGGATCAGAGGGCTGGAGAGGGTGCGAAGAATGGCAGAATGCCGAACAGAAGGATCCTGCGATGGTGGGCATCAGCTGTCCCTTTCAGACCCCCTGGGGGCCGATCAGAATTCACACCCAAATACCCTGCAAGGGTCCAAGAAGTTATTACTCACACCCGGACTGTGTAAAGGAACTGTTACAATTTAAAACACATTTATTTGACAGATGCTATGCAAAGAACTTTTGAAACAAAAGAAAGCTGAATATTCCAATTTAAAGTTCTCTCTATTGAGTAGAACTGGTTGTTACCAAGTGCATTATGAAGCAACTACGGCAAACTATATGGTTTAGGGTTTGATGATGTGGAGGGGGGGGGGCAATCACTCAACCTGACTACATCAGACTGCTTTGAACTGACTGCTAATGTCTGATTCTGCTGTATAGCTCGTCCTAGCTCTCGGTGAAAAGCTGAAGGGTACTGATGAGACCGGTGTCTAAATATGTAGGCCACCGTGTCTATGCTGTCCCTGCTTGGCAGAGGCCCTATGACAAGTCGAGTCATGAGGGAGCATCATGAAGAAGGAGTTTAATTAGGAGCAAGCCTCCAAAGGGGCCACAGAAAGACATAAGAGCCAAGCAAGCAAAAACAGCTCTTTTTTTCTCCTCCTCTCCCAGGAAGTGCAATATGGTTCTTCTCCTTCTTTTTCCCATTCACTCAGTCTCTAGTCACATGGACTAAGTATAAATATATACAGTGACGTTAGGGTGTGAGGTGTGAACACAGCTGAGCCTTCTATGGTGATGTGAGCGGTCCAACAGACGTGATTGGTCCTTGGACCGTGTGTCAGCCTTTGGCAACAGGTGTGATGTTCCCAGACAGGTGGCCATAACTGGAATGAGTGGCATAGCACCCTCGTAGCACTCCCTCAAAGTGATGAGCCTCGCTGGAAAGCTAAGCCCAGGCAAGAGGGCCACATGCCTCCAAGTCATACAACACTCTGTGACCTATCAACACCCAGCACAAGCAGTGCCCCCACCACCCGCTCCTTAAGCCCTTTTGGGTGCCTCCTTTTCGCTCCGAGCTCGCCTCCTGCTAGCATTTAAAGTTGTTTTTTTTTTCCCAAAATGGGCATCTACTGAATATCTTGTTTTTGGGATGGACATTTGATTAACTTGGTGGACTAGAATCTTCTGAACTATCGTTACAGTTGTTACCAAGAGAATTTGCCATTTGTCTTGAACATTGCTCAACTTTCTTAGTGATTCTAGTTGAGACAGAATTGGTCACTGGTTGCAGCCAAATGGTGGCCTCCATTTCGCCTCGGCAGCTTCAATTCCAATCAATTCCTCAAATGGAGGTAATGCTTATCAGTCAAACAATTACGAAAAACAAGACAAAGCAATATTTTGGCTGTCTCAGTTGCGATCTGTCCTGGATTGGTGGAAAGATTTGGAAGTTTGAGAGTAAAGTTTTGGTTTCTGTGAACGGAACAAGGCCAGAAGTTCAACTCTTGTCAGCTCAACACAATGCATCGCCAGGACCACAATGCAACTGCACCAAAGAGAGAGAATAAAAAAAACCTAAAAATCTCACATCTCACGCATTTGCCAAAAAAGACAGCTTGATGAACCTCTGCAACCCCTTTGTTCTTCTGACTCACACACCTCACATGAAGCGAGAGCGCCTTTTTCCCGGCTGCTCTGTTAGAAGTCAGATCTCCTCGCGTTTGTTTGGTGTGATTTCCTGAAGACTGTCAGAGATGTAAGAGATGCTTTCAAATTCCAAATTCCAGATTTCCACTCCCGGGGGGTGGCAGCGGGCAAGTGAGAATTTGGAAAAAGAGAGAGGAGAGCCAGCAAATGTTGACACTATTATACAGCAGCTGCTTCGCCACAAGACGCCTCAGGAATCAAACAGCGATCACGCACACAAAAGGAGCCCTCTAAGTTCACTAAAACCACACTCCAAACAGGCCTTTGTTGTGCTGACATGAGAGATGAGTGGATCGTTATTTGTTTTCTAAGCAGGCAGATCGTTCCCTGTCACCGCTTGCTGCCGCTTGTGATGGAGCAGCGAACATCACTCGTATCTCTTCGGTGAGCGAGCGCCAACACAGACAAACAAATGAGAGGAAGAAGTTCACTGAGATTAACTTATCTCAGCATCTACCTTCTCCTTTGTACACCCACACTCACACCAGTACAAAGCTCTTCCCTACACACACACACCACACACACACACACACACACTTCATCAGCATCAAATACAGGGTGTACTAAAGTAAATTTAATTACGTCTGTCTGATATGGAGCCCCAGATGAAAGTAGGGGAGCGCAGTATGAAGCAATGACTACACAGACAGAAGCAGGGCCGTGATATTCCTCCACTAGACTAATCTCCCTTTATTAAAGCCAGGGGGAGAAAAGACGAGGGGGGGGGTCTGGCGGTGGGTGGTGGTCGTTAGGAGTGGAGTGAGAATGGAAGGAGGGGAGGGTCTGCCTTTGATGAGATCTCTAACTGTCAGCTACTGTACTTTTCTTCACTCGCAGTTTTGTCTTTGTCTCACTTTTACAAATGAACACGTGTATCAACGGTAGCCTACTTGCTTGAGCAGACACGCACTCATTCTTACACACACACACACACAGAACAGTACGTTTGAAATAATTGTTGGTTGTCGTGGTCGTTGACAATATCCTCACCCAAAAAAAAAGGCTCTCATGCTGGATCTCTGAGTGGTGGATCTGAGCTCTTTGGAATCTAACGGGGGCAGGTGGCCATCAGGTGGCCAACATGGAAACTGCTGCTTTCAATTGTACCCCCTTCAGTGACCCGAACCAAACATACATATATTTCCTTTATTCACATCCATTTCACGATCTTTGGCTATTGGTTTTATTTGTATTTATTTGTGGTTTCTGTTCTCAGGGTTCTACCCAGTGCATGAAATTAGTGACAATATTTTAATTCTAATATTGAAAAGTGACACCAAATTGCTAAAAAAAATAAATAAACAAATGTATCCAGTTGTCATTTTTTGTTGTTTTCTGGCATGTATGTGTTATTCATTCAATTATTCATACAGATACAATGCATGTTCTAAGTGTTATAGTTCATTAAAATGTCCTTTTTGCAGGGATTTAAGTAATTGTAGGGTTTGAATTAGGTTTCATCAGTGAGGGTTAGGTTTCACTGTATGTAATATAAAAAGAAGGTAGTAGCACTATGCTGGACAAAAAGAGTCCTTTGAATTTACTTAATTTGAACATGTACATTGGTTACACATGATTAAAATATTAAAATAACATTATTTACCACTTCAAAAAAACATGTTTTTACCACATTTTAATCATGCGCAACCAATGTACATGTTTAAATCAAGTCAATCCAGAGAATTGAGATTTCATCAGAGCTATGGTATCGAATTTGTTATGTCCTTGATTTTCAAAGTCCAATTTTTGGCATTTCCTCATGACTTTCAGCATTTGTCTTATTCTTTGCCACATGTGTCCTCACATCATAGTTGGTACTGTACTGACGCTGATGAGCAAATCTGTAAACAAAAAGACTTTTCATCTTCATGTCCCCCACTTCCCTTCCAAAATTTTCACCTGGGTTTCCCGGATCCTGCAGCTCTTCAACTGTGCTCTGCCACTGCTTTGCTTTCAGACGTTGAGAAAGAAGGGCCTAAATGGCTGTGACAGCCCCGACCCCGACGCAGACGACTCGGTCGGCCACAGCCCAGAATCTGAGGACAAATACAGGAAAATAAACGAGGACATAGATCTGATGATCAGCAGACAGAGACTGTGTGTAAGTACTTCTCGTTGAACCCCGAGTCTTCCTCACCTCTTTCTTTTCCTCTCTCCCCCGCCCCCGCTGTACTGTGTGTTACATGGTCCTCGTCTCCACGTTTCCGTCATGTCTCCCTGCCATCCGTCCATCTGCCCCCCCTGTGTTACTTGTGGGACCCGGCAGGCTTTGAGCAAGAAGGAGAACAAAGGTGGCGAGAGCCCGGAGCTTGAATCTACTCTCATTCTCACCCCGCGAACTGAAGAGAAATACAAACAGATTAACGAGGAGTTTGATCACATGATTAAAAGTCATAAAATTCCTGTAAGTACGGGCTTTCGACGTCATGCGGCGTCTTCGGCGAGCTAACAAAATGCTGACTGGCCAGTTGGTGTTGCGCTAACCCAGCTAACCGCCATTGTTTGCCACCAGACTAAACACACAAAGTGAGAGTGCGAGTACGACCACAGATTACAATGTATACGCACAGTGGAAAAGATTACAGCTCTTCCATTTTGCTTATTGAGGAGAGGTCCTCTAATTTGACATAACTGCAACCACAAGCAGCAGCCATTTTTGCTTCATAATTGCAGACTTTCTCTCGTTGAAATGCACTGGCTTCTCCACCGTGAACCTGTTCCCCGCGATGCCTTGCTTTTCAAGGGGAAACTGCAATCCAACTGCTGGATTGTAGTTTTCCATTTTACAGAAGAGTCAGGAACCACATCATAAAAGTGGCTTTGTGTAAGCGGACCCTTCACTCCATTCACAAAGCATCATATTGGAACGGTTACACAGGAATGTACAGTAATTCTATGGTAGATAATTTCGAGGAGAACACTTGTGTCTGACAAAACGTCGCGTAGAAGAAGGGGAGATGTGGTTTTGGTGAGCTGGGGGGCGGTGGCATGGCTTTCTGGGTGAGATGCGTTTAGGATCGGCGCTGCCGGAGTAGGGATTGGGGTGCGGTGAGGGGGAGTGTTCTGCACACAACAAGTGGCAGTTCAGAGTGTGGTCAGGGTGGATGCCAAGCCCTGGGCCTCTCTAGATTGCAGGGGGGGGGGCTGTTTAGGGGTTGGTTTGGGGGAGCAGAAAGGAGGAAGATGAGTGAAAACAGGAAGGATGGCACCCGGTGAATAACTGCTCAGACACGTGCAGTCTGATGAGAGACAGTTTCAGAGATGTTTAAAAACAGAGTGTCTGGGTTCCTCAAAAGTTTTTTGTTTTTTTTTTTAAATGAAGGCCTTAATTATCCTTGGAAAGAATATACCTTATTCTTAGATTGAGAGTCTGGCGAGCATGCATTTAGCCACGTTAAAACATACTGAAAAAATTTATCTTCGAGAGATCCAGAAACAACAGCAAAAACATCCAGAAATGCCGAATTTCCATTCCATTAATCAGTCAAATAAAAATGAAACAGTAATTAAAGTGAGAGAAAAAAAAGCTAGATGTTAGGAAAGGCAGCTGAGTATACAGTATATTCCATACAAATTCAGCTGATTCTCCTTCTATTGGTCTCAGACACATGGCAGTAATTTAGGGCCCTATTTTCTACTTCCTAAAGATAACATTCAGAATCCAACCACTTCCAGGGCACTCCCAAGGTTAAGCGCTTGTGCCAAGTGACACAAAAAATGTCACCCCCAAAAAATGGTGCTCAGGCCATCTAATGTTACTGATGAGGCTGCACAGTAATCTGAGTAAATACCACTAACACTTCACATCAACGCCATGAGATGGAAAAAAAATCATTTCATATTAAGCTCAAGTCGTGCCACCTCAAAAGTATTTTTCCAAAAATCAGTGCAGATTTGCACAAAGACGAAGAGAGAGTAGATGATCATTTGGCCTTTCATAAACATTGGACGTAAGTCCTGGCATGTACTATAAATGCAGCAACCAAATCCCAAATATTGCGATTGGAAATCGTATCTCTTTCTCTCCAAATGAAGTAAGCTACCAGTTAGTTGTGCTGATTGCAAACCATCAATTCCATTAAGAGCACGGTGGGTTATTGTGGCAGTTGTTTTCTCGGCAGTACTTCCTGAAAGCACCTCTCTCCTGGTTTGTGGTCTCATCTTCTTTTTCTTTCAATTGTGCATGGATGTCTGATGTTACTTTTTCCGTTTAACTTTTGGACCTTTCTCTAGTTTTTTTTTTTCCCCGATTTCCCTTTACTGTGTCCTCTCCCTGATTCTTTGTTTTTAACTTTCTGGTCTTGTTTGTTTGTCTGTTTTTTGTTCTGTGTAGCTCACAAATCTAACCCAACTGGATGCTCTTGTCTCTCCTTGCATCTTTCTCCCAGCAGGCTATGCCCCCGTCCAACTACGACATGCCCGTGTCCATTCCCGTCAGCAATCAGAACAATCTCATCTACAGCCATCCTGGTGGCTCCCTTGGAAACCATAACCTGCTACCGCTGACACACCATGGACTACAGAGGAACAGCATGTCACCTGGAGTTACTCACAGACCCCCCAGTGCAGGTAACGCAGGTAGGGGGCGAGAGTACATGCATCCAAGTGAAGACTCTTGTCCCATTTGTTTATTAATCTAGTACACCTAACCCAACGCAAAGTTGGCGCCAAAGTTCAGAGCAGCTCCACAGTATGTCAATAATTAACAGCAATTCATCAGATCAACGGAGACACTGGTCATGGTTCACATAGCTGGCTTTGCATGGGATCGGGCTCAATTTTACTCAATACTCAACTCAACTTGACTATATATAGAGCACTTTAAGAAAGAAATACAGCTGTGGCCTTTAACAAGGAGATGTTACTCGTAAAGGTAAAAAAAATGTATATGAAAAATAATACAGTAGTAATTATAATACTAGTAACAAAATTTATGAAATAAGCGTTCATTCATTCATATTCTGAGGGCTTTTCATCACAAGGCTCGCGGGAGTGCTGGAGCCTATCCCAGCTAACTTCGTGCAGGAGGCGGGGTAGACCCTTTACTGGTTGCCAACATATTGGAAGGCACATAGACACAAACAACAGTCACACAAAGGGCAATTTAGAAACCCCAGTTAATGCATGTTTTGGGGATGTGGGAGAAAACCGTAGTGCCCAGAGAAATTCTACACAGCCACAGGGAGAACATGCAAATGCCACACAGGCGGGGCCAGGATTTGAACTCCGGTCGTCAGAACTGTGAGGCCAACGCTCTAACCAGTTGCTCCACCGTGCCACCTTGAATGAAACAGCTCTAATTAAAATTGACTTAATAAACAGACTCCTGCAGCACCATCTTTGTGTCTTAGACCAAACTGTCACAGTGCTTATGCAGTGTTTATGTTGCTCCGCCGGCTACCTGTTGGGGGTCTCGAGTTGTTTGCAGCTGCGGTCACACTCTTCAGAGGAGGGAACGAACAAGAGCTCCATTCTAATTTTCCTTTGTCATGCAGGAGGTCCAGCATTTCATTCCCTCACATTTCATTTTCGGAACTCATGTTGTGTGAATTTGTTAGTGGATGAGATAGATGAACATGATTAAGAGTAAAAGGGTGTCACAATACTGAAATTGTAATTTCAAGATCACACAACATCACTCACGTTGGCTGCAGCGTTAGCAACTGGAGGTTGAATATAAACAACTGCAGTTGCTGTTGCTGTTAGTTTCTCCATTGCTGCATGCGTGACATACGTCACACGTCACTTAACTTCACTTTAGTGTTAAGGTGCCTGTCCATATCTCCTCACCCAGGAGATACCATCCGGCACTATGTTAGAGGCGAAGCGCCTTGCAGTTGTCAGTGAACAGAATAAGCGGTATTGAAAATGGATGGAAAGTGATCAACTCCGCCATGGATCAGTCATTGTCATAGCAGTCTAATTGCATTCTGTGGCTGATTTGAAATGAGCGGAATAGTTGTCTGGCCTCATGTCGAGCTTTGTCTTTCAATGTGCTTGTGACATAAGGAAATCAAGCCTGTTGGTTTGTTATTGTTGTCCAGAGTCCTTTTTCTGTCCCACTGGTCTGAGGCCTTCAGCCCACACCCTCACCCTGTCATTACAACTGGATGCAAGAAACGCCAGCACAAAACTAAATATGAGCTTTGGACCTTGCAGCATCCACACCAAACCGCACGAGTTTCTGAACCCTCCCACCCTTCCACCTCATATGGCTTAAAAATAATAATGTGTCATTTTTCTTGGACGACAGCCTCCAATTGGTTGGTCTTCATTTTTCTCTGGTAGCAATACACATTTGGATCCACGACATTAATGTGCCGGTGAAACGGCGTGCAGAATAAGCAGAGTAAATGCAACATGTGCCGAACCCCCTTCATTCATTCACCCATTCATTTCTTTACATTTTAGGTGGCCTCATGGGCGCCGACCTTGCCACTGGCGCAGGCACCAGTGCTGGTAAGAACGTCTTCACACCCTCACACCGTTGTCTAGTAGCCCATACAAAGTATCCGCTCACACATTCGGGTCTATAAACTGCATGACTAATATTAACCCAAAACCAAGTGGAGATTTTGTCCATGAATTGTTGATGTTAGTGGTGATGAATTTCATCTGGGAATGTTTACCGTGTGTGACACATCCTGCCCCCCTTGAGTTTAGCAATAAAATCATACAAGATGGGGAGGGGCGAGAAATGAAAAGTAATTCCTGATGAGGGGGAAACCTAAGCAATACCGGACTCTTAATACATATATATGTTGTCTTCTGCCATATACGGCTGAGATTTATTTAGATCAAGATCAAATTGTCAATTTGTGAAGCATTACTGTAGTTGTCAACTTAATATTCTTCAATTTTAATGAATGCTTTTTTTTCTCTTGAGTTAATATCATCCAAAAAGCAATTAACTCTTTCATTTGATCAGTACTTATTTTTGTAGCATGGTTGTTTTGCTGAGCAACTTTTCAGGTCTTGAAAGTCATTATTTGCCGGTCAAATTGTAAGGTAAAGTAACTTGTTAAATAGGGCAAGCCCATATAGCACAAACTCATACATTTTTAATCAATGATAAATATAGAACGGTAGTTCTCAAACATTTTACACCAAATCCCACCTAAAAAAAATACTTATATCTCAAAGTATCACGTTCATGTATTCATGGTATCATAGGCCAAATTATTAATAAAAAAAGTGTTTTATCCATAAAATTATGTTTCATATTATTCTAAATCATTGTAACATTTTTCCACATCTTAAACATTACCACTGCTCTTAAATATCTGGGGTGGAAAAAAAATGTTTTTTTTGACAATTAAAATGTCCTAAATCAACTAATTAGTTAAAGTTATTCCAAAATAAATTGTTCTTAAAGTACTCAGAAATGCAAAGTTAAATACAAATAAACTGAACTCGGGCAGTAATTCTTTCATGTACCACTAGAGGGAGCTTGCTACGCCTGTACTCAGAAATATCCATCCATCTATTTTCCGTACCGCTTGTCCTCACAAGAGTCATGGAAGTGCCGGAGTCTATCCGAGCTATCCTCGAGCGATAGGTGGGCTACACCCTGAACTGGTCGCCAGCCAATCGGAGGGCACAGAAAGAAATAAACATTCGCAGTAACATTCACACCAATGGGCAATTTAGAATCTTCAGTCAACCTACTACGCATGTTTTTGGGATGTTGAAGGAAACTGGAGTTGCCAGACAAAACCCACGCAGCCACGGGAAAAACGTGAAGTCGACACACGCGAGGCTAGATTTGGACCTGGATCCTCAGAACTGTGAGGCACCTGTATGAACCACTGCTTCCTACTAAGAAACATTCATCCATGCGTTATCCGAGCCGCTTATCCCTCATAAGGGTCACGGGACTGCTGGAGCCCATCCCAACTATCTCCGAGCGGGATGTAGGGTACACCTTGAACTTGTTGCCAGCCAATCGCAGGGCACATAAAGGAAAACAACCATTTGCACTCACAACCAAAACATAGGGCACTTTAGAGTCACCAATAAATGAATGTTTTGGGGATGTGGGAGGAAACCGGAGTCCCTGGAGAAAATCCCCACTGCAACGGGAAAAACATGCAAACTCCACACAGACGGGGCCGGGACTTGAACCTCGGTACTCAGAACTGTGAGGCTAACTCATTGACCACCCACCCACCCCCCTCACCCTGTGATTCAGAAACATATGTGCACAAATATGTAAAACTTATGTGTCAAAAATTCTCTTAAAAATACATAATTTTCAACTAAAATTAAATAAATAAATAAATAAATAAAGCAAACATTTGGGGAAAATGGAGGACGCTCCAGGGGAACATTGCGGTCGTCTACAACCGATACATTTGTAGTTCTTTGTATCCCCTTACAACCAGATTCTTTACTTCCTCTCCACACATTAACAGCTACCATATGTCTTGTAACCAAATTGATGCAGTGTTTTAGTGTCTAACGATACCCCCAAAAACATCTATATAGCCTACAGAGATTTGAGTGAACCAAGAAACCTATGTAAGCAAATGTAATGTTTTAGCTTCTTTGTGCCAGTAGGTTGGTCCCTCAGGGCATGTCAGGCCCAAGTTTATGGCAAAGAGACCCCCATTTAAAGGGTGAAATTTTATAGCCTCAACATATTTTACAGTGTAAAAATGGAGAGGAGGGGTGGAGGGTTCAGGGTGGTGCCTCAGTGGGACACAGCTGGGCAGCCCCGTCTGGCCCCTAGGGCTCCGTCATCGGGGTCACTGCTTGGTTTCTCTGTCTGGTCACTCGTTGCGCACACGCTCACACACACACACACACACATAAAACAGGGCCGTTTGTTGTGGCGTGTGTTCATTCGACGGCGTATTACAGAGCAACGCTTCCAATGTACTCTTTGTGTCACCGGGGCCAAGGAACAGAGCCGCTCTGTGAGGAGTGTGGCGCGTCGCTCAGCAGCGGCAGCAAAAAACACGCCGTGTAGAGAGAGACTTGTGCAAAACTAAAAGATTCCATTCAAAGGGCCCTTAAATCATATCTAGAGGCAGAGTGGGGGTGCAGGGGGAGATTGTGGGGGTGTGCGGTGATGAATACCCACTGGTGCTTTGAGGCATGTGTGCAAAAGAGAAACAGCAGGGAAACACAGATGGAAGTGTTATGTGAACTTGGACGGTCATTGTAATGATGAGTGAGTCAATGTGAGGTGGCTCAACAGCAATCACGTTATTATTAATTTATATATTTTAACGTTACTCTTCTGCGTACAAGTTTGGATCAGAATTGTACAAATAGCTGTCAGGTGCTTCTTCAGTGCAGCAGTTTCAAGAAAGAAGAGTCGTGTGTTTGTCTGTGTGTGTTTCCACAGATGTCATGGTTCCACTGTCTGTAAAAGAGACATAATGACAGCAAGCTCCCACTTGGGACTTCTATTACCTGGGGTCCCCCTGAAGTGTGGCAGCGTTGTTTAAAAAAAAAAAAATGTTGTTTTGTGCCTACATCCCTAAAGCCTGTTTGTTAAATCCATTGTTCTAATTGTCTCATGGTCTATCTACTATAAAACACATCCGGGTCCTTTCTCAACAAAAATTCATCTTTAATTTTCGTCTGAGTAAAATGGATTTCCCCATAGATTGTATTTTTAAAAATAAAAATACAATCTATGGGGAAATCCATTTGCTGCTTTTTTAAAGACGTGTTAAATTGAAGGAACATCACTAAACGTTAACCCCAAAAAAATTTCATTTCCACCTAAATGATAAAGCACATTAAAAAAAAAACAAGAGCTCCATTTGAATTCAAAGAGAACATTTCTCAGTCTTTATAGATAGTTTTGGAGAGATATATGCTAATTATGATGGTTGTATATTGTAGTGGGATAGAATTATACTCAATTTTACAGATAGCTTTTAGTTTGCTTGTCGTTTCCCCAATGTTATATAAGTTAGCAGTCTTTGTTTGGGGTTCCACATCAACACCCGGGCTGTCCTATCTAGTCAATGGACATGAACTGATGACGCCGGCTCAGATAAGAGGTAAAACGTCTTTTTAAGACTACCGGAATGGTCAACCCATGATCGATTCAATGACCTGAGAATTAAATGACACGTCTGAATGAAAATATCAATGGGAAAGAAATTAGAATTTAAATCTAATCTCAGTCGCATCTCGAGATAATAATTGCGACTGAACTAATATTTACAGGTTTTAAGAAAGCAAATTATGCTCCATTAATAACCTGGCATGTGGGTGAAGTCAGAATCACACATTGTCCTACTTCCAGTCCAGTGCAATGAGGACAGGTTACTGAAAGGCTGAGTCATCATGTCTCCTCCTCTGAAATGTGGGAGAAGTGTGAACGTGTGTGTTTATCGACAGCACATGTTCAAGGTTTCAAATCCTACACTAACTGGAAGACGCCCCCACCCCACCCCCAAAAAAAGACGAGGAACCCGGACCGAGGTCTCCTTTGAGCTCATTATAAAGCCTTAATCTTTGCCAGTTTTGAGGACAACAACTACATTGTGTGTATCTAGCATCTTTTTCTTTCCTACATAACACGTTTGTGCCGCAAAAATATATCCACTTCAAGCCTTAGGTGGCTGGAATATATCCCACTGGGTCGTCGCGTGGCTTTTCCTGACCACACAACTAAGTCACTCTGAAGCGGCCTCGCCAGCGTGAGGCTCTGGTCCACATAGCTGTGAAGTCAGACTTCTAAGAAAAAAAAAAAATGACCTCACTCTTCCACCCCCTCTCTGCGACTTGCACACACTTACTGCTGACAATGAGGCGCTCCAAAGCAGCTACGCCAGTGAACTATCAAAAGGGAAAAAGCGTTTTCGGGGTGTAGGCTTGGTTAGCTAGCTAACTGCGCATCATAATTGCACCGGATAGCGACCGACGGAAACAAAAGCACTCAAGTTCTTATGTAGTAGTTGAGGAGCAACCCATACCCGACCAGCGACATGTGTCCCGTGCGGCTGCTGTATCCATGCCCAAAAGTCCAGGAAAACCAAAATGGTGAAAACCACACAATTGAGTACTACATAGTTCTCAGTCTATGCAAGTTTTCAAGAATTATCTTAAGACATATACTACATCTCTGAATTCACATAACAGGGTTCTTGAGACATGACAGTTTATACATGAGCTCATCCCTTCCACCTAACTGGCTCCAGACTCGGCTGTGATATCACTTCCTCTCCAAGTTGTCTGTTGGAGCCCGTGCCATGCAAAGTCGCTTATAGTGTGTTCGTGGCTCTCGCGGCTCTGTGAGTTGAATCGGAGCATCTGTCACAAAATCAGAGGGGACAGTGAAATAAAATACAGTCATTTGCTGAATGACTTCATAATTTTACTTGTAAAACGCTTTAAGGAGTGGCCTGTTCCACTGGTGATCATCGAGCGGTAATAATTGACTGGACCACGGCCATCTCCACACGATGGCAACGCACAGATGTCCGATTGAAGCCTTACCAACATGAAGTCCGTGTGTCATTCTGACTAACGGTGTATTAATGCGACTCCCCTAGCACGTTTTCATCCCTGCAGAAACACTAAGGCATGGGTTATTTGCTAAAGTGTGTGTATGCATGGCGTCAATGCGTGTTTTAGGAGTGTGTGAGGTCTCATTCATCTATCTCCACATGCACCCACTCCAGCTCACAAAGGGCCAGCCATGAGAATGAGAGAGCAGGAAAGCTGAAGAGGCAGCTGCCACTTTGCTAATGTGAGGATTGAGATAGAACTAAGAGGGTCCCATAGAAAACACACACGTGCATCTATATGCATAGCTCGCTTTTTACTTTCAAACGCACAAAGACACCCCTCTCGCACATTTAGGCCCATCCGCATGAAAACGTGTGTACGGCTAAATATGCATGACACTGTATATTAACAGAATCACATCACACAACGAAGCACCCACACATGAGCTGAGCGTGTGCGCACACGCGCGCGCTAATTCGTTCACTGTCACCGCTTGCGGTCGTTTACTCTTCAAATTGTTCAAATTGTGCTTTTTGAGACTTTTCATTTCCAAACAACAAAAACCTCGCTCTCAAATTAAACAAAGATCAGCAAGGGAAATTGCCCAGGAAGACATCTGCAACTCATTTTCCCCCCGGAGTATATGATTAGGAAATTCATTTATGTCTAACGTATAATTCCTGCCTGTCTTTCAAGTGGGAAAAGTCCACAGTGCGGCCTGTGTTCTAGCCCTTGGAAGAAGGAAGGAGAAGTAAGGGGGGACCAGCTTGTGGGATCGGGTTAGAAACAAAGACTATGTTGCTTGCAGGAATGCTTTCCTCCTATTTTTTTTTTTTTTTTTTGTCTTCATGATATTGCGAGGTTTTCACCACATCGTTTTTCACGAGAGAAAAAAAACGTGTGCTGCACTTGTGTGCTCTTTGCAGAGTTGGTGGCAGCCCCAAGGGAGGGTCTTTGTGTGGAGAAACCACACGAGTTTAGCTCTGATGGCCAAATGATGGGCCCCATCCCTCTGTGGTCTTGCTACCCGTAATTTGATGTTTTTACATGATTCACTGGCTGTTGCTGGGCACATGTAGCCTTAACTGACTGTGACAGAGTTGGAAGAGGAGGTCCACTTTTTCTATCGCCGCCAAGTCGGTGATAGGACCACTCCAGGGTTCTCTGTCAGAGAGTAACGGTTCTATGGCTCATTTAGCCAAATGACTGAAAAGAATGATAGATGTGAAAACCTTGCCAGGTGAAAATAGAATACAGTATTGTGTATTCAAACGAACTTACACTGCAGGATTTTCAACAGTTATTCAACTCTGGAATCTTATTTTACAAGAGTAGTACTTAGTAGCACCTTGACTTCAACACATTCCGTGGGGCCTAGCTGCCGAAATTTGGTCATGAAGATTAACTGAATATTACATGCATCAAGAGTGCTTTTCATCATCATCTTATACCCCAAATAAAATTGCCAACATAAATGTTAATGGTCCAACAAAGAACTCATTCAAAATGGAGCAAATTCATTTTTTATTTGCCACCTAATCTTTTTTGTTTTGTTCATTCACTCTTGGTGGAACTTCACCCTGTCAGTGCCATCATCCTTTACGCATGTGTAATTGTGGTAATTGTAGGGGGGAAAAAAAAGTCATTCCTAAAATTCACTCATCTTTCATATCGCTTATCCTCACTAGGGTTATAGGTGTGCTGCAACCAATCCCAGCGATCTTTGCTCTCACAGTCACATCTACGAGCATTTTTAGAGTCTTCAGTCAACCTAACTAGCAGGTTTCTGGGATGTGGGAGGAAATCAGAGTTCCCGGAGGATTCACGCAGGCAGGCAGGAACATTTAAACTCCACATAGATGAGGCAGGTTTTGAACCCGGGTCCTCAGAAATGTTAGCCAGATGTCTTAACCAGTTCTACATCATGTCGCCAATTCCTGTAATGACATTTTTTTTTTTTTTTAAAAGGGTGGAGTCGGGGCAAGGGTATCCTGGATCAGCCCAAAATGTTATGGGTTCTCCTTTGTGGTATCTTGTGTGTGCATATTGATGTTTTCCAAAACTGCTAACTAACAAAATAAGACTGAAAATGAAAACATAAAATCTTGGGCAGAAGTAATTAGAAGTCTTATTTTTAGCAAACACTTGTTGTTAAATGGAAATTTTGTGCATTAATCCTCACTCCAAACAAATCGCTCCACTAATTTTGGTTGAGTTTATTTTGCCAGTGGGTTTTTGTGTCATCCTGCTGACATCAAGCAGATTTAACAGATAATGATGTCTTTGTTAACAATGCGACACAAGATATATTGTTTGTTTCAAGTTTGACTTTTAAAGTCAAAAGGTATTTTGGCCAATTCTCACGATACCTTCTATGTACATTACTGTGTATATCTTTATATTTTAGGGATTGCTAAGCCACACCAGAAACAGAACGCCAAATAACAAGCATGTCCACTGCCATTTTAAAAATTTTGTTTGACTTTTTGTCAAAAGTGTTTGGTCAAGGCCTTAAAGATGTTGGACTGGGAGGTGCCGACTGAACACTTGTACTTCTTGAATGTTTCTGACTCAACTCTCTTTCTCTTGTTTTCTCAGGAAATGGATATGGCAACCACCGCAACTCCCCCGGTTTGCTGGTCTCTCAGGCCGGCATGAACAAGAACATGCAGGCAAAGTCGCCCCCGCCCATGAATTTAGGCATGAACAACCGCAAACCCGACCTCCGTGTGCTCATCCCGCACGGTGCCAAGAACAACATGCCCTCGATTGTGAGTAAACCCTCTGGTCGCCATTGTCCTACTTCTTGTTTTCCTCCAATCTTGCCTCTTTTTATTTTTTTGCCATTTAAAATGATTTTAACTTGAACTTGCATTTGATCAGGCTATTTTTTTGCAACCCAAATCCGATTTATCAATGATTCTGGAACTTTGTTCGTAATGTACCACTTCAAAATTACTTAGCTCTCCAAAAGCAAAGAAGGTCTAAATATTTATCAGAAACAGGTGGGTGTTTTTACGCATTTTATTTTTTGGCATATACTTTATTACCGTAAGACAATATAATGTAACTGCATGTACAGTATGAACATTAGTACAGATAGATAGATAGATAGATAGATAGATAGATAGATAGATAGATAGATAGATAGATAGATAGATAGATAGATAGATAGATAGATAGATAGATAGATAGATAGATAGATAGATAGATAGATAGACATTAAACTGTACTAAAAATATTGAATTTTGTTTAAATATATTCGATATAAAAGTTGAATGGAAAATATACTTAAAGGTTTTAAAACAAAAGTTTCTTAAACAATAAATGCAAATGTATGGTATTTTGTGTGCTTAAAGGTTAAATACAGCTGCATAATACACTAAAATTAGTGCACTTAATAAAAAAAATATATGTACATTAAAAAGGAAACAACTGTAATGGAGTGGACAAAAACTTTTAAACAGGATGAATGCATACCGTAGCTACAAGCTTCATTCTGTTTGATTGGAATGCACGTTTTATTTGTAAATTATTGTATATTTTGGTTCAATTATTCTTTAGCAATCCTCTAGAGGGACTCTTTGTAGCACTCTTTGACGATCGCTGTGATATATTATACACACTTTCCCATAAAGTTGGGGTCTCTGTTTTCTGAAACAAGTCTCCATTAATCCCTACAGATGCAATAATAACATTAGGTTGACCAAGTTACTCAAGTGGAATCAATTGAAACACCATTTGTCTATATTTCATGTGAGGCGGTTTAAAAAATAAATAAATAGGTTCATTCCAACTTTATGAGCAAGTGTATTTAAGATAATTTTCTTTTGTCAGTATCCATTGTATATTTACTGTAGGTATGTCATAGCCGCATCATCTTTTGAGCCTCACCGAGTGTCCAGTCTTTTCTCACACACATTCTCTAATTGCAATTTCACCCTCCCCTTTAATGCCCTCAGTCTGAGGATGTCGATCTGCTATTGGTAAGTCGTGACAGCCTAAATGTAGAAAATCCCAGCAGCCTCCTCCAAATGCCCCTTAAATTTTTTTTTTTTTTTTTGTCCAATTATTGGAAAAACGGTCGCTTTTTCCTTTTCATTTGTGCTCGCTTTTTGCCGCCACAACCGGGACCATCGCAGGCTGATAATTCAGAATCCGCTTTTGTCCATTTTTGGAACTGAAAAGTGGGCTCACTGTGTTTGGATACATAGTGCCCTCCAGTGTTGTGTGACTGTAACAGCACGTTGACCTGATATTTTACTTTCATTAGTTTCATTAGGAAATTTGTTTCTTCTGCCTTCCACTTTTCTCTGCTCATACGACCACACACACACACACACACACACACAAACACACACTTCCACTGTTTATTACTTTGTTGTTTTATGCTTTCTTTTTTTGCATCAAAGCCCATCTTGCTCACCTTCGCCACAGAAAAGCACGTCACCTTCCTTTGCTATCGCTACCTTGCGTTGCCTTGGAGACAGATGGTGTTACTATAGCGACAGCGAGCCCTCAGTGAGGGTAAATGACAGGGTTGCCTGGGTTCAGCGCGTGTCAGGCAATTGCTTCCCTGCGCAAGTTGGCATCGTATTCATTTCCCCATCAATAAAGGAATGAACAAAACGCTTCTAACTTTCTTGCTTTGATGAGGCTTTGTTGTCTATGAAACACTCTCGAGCCTCTCTCTTTTTTTCCCTCATCTCCTTGTTCTCTGTTTATTGTCTTTCCTGTCACAGAACCAGAGAATAAACAACTCCCAGTCTGCCCAGTCACTGGCCACTCCAGTTGTGTCAGTAGCAACTCCAACTCTGCCAGGACAAGGCATGGGTGGCTACCCGTCGGCCATTTCCACTTCTTATGGTACAGGTATGTACCACAAACCATTACATTTTACCGAAAAATTAATGTGGACTTTGTAATTACATTTTATAACTACATACGTAAAATCTAACCAAAAAAAAAAAAAAACATTTCAATGAATACTCATCTGATAGTGTGACCATTTTTGATTTTATGCAAATAATGCTTTCAGTGAATTTTATACTTGGGAGGTTTTTATAGAGTTCTGGATAAAAAGTTCAAGACCATTGAAAAATTATCAGTTTCTGATATTTTGCTATTTACTGCATGTGTGTATATGTTTGCCTAAAATAATCGATTTTCTTCCATAAACTCTTAACAACATAGCTCCTCCCACATTCCGAATGCAGTACAAATATTGCCATTTACAGCTATTGTACCTCAATTCTCAACACCAAGTGCCACCTAAATACCACTAATAATATTACATTGCTCTCTAAAGTGCCACCATAATAATGAATATTAAAAAACAGTAGTGTAGTAGGGCCATGTTTTCATTTTTTTTTTTTTTTTATGTGACACAGGTTTCATTCCTCAAAATAATCATTTGTATTTTTTAGGCCACTGTAAAATTATGGACAATTTCACCAATTACACTGTTCTTAAATAGAGGAAAATTGAAAATTGTACTTAAACGATTCAATTAAAACAAATAATGTCACAACACAAAAACGGTTCTTAATGAGTAATTGTAACTGTATTGTACTTCGTTACAACTAATACAACTAGTGGCATGCGTGCTACACAGACAATCACTGATTTAGGCCATTTATTTGCAAAAAGAGATAATGAAAAAAAGTTTAAAATATGCCCTTTAGTAAAAACCAAACTATTGTTTTATTTTCTAGCACATTGTATGTTTCAATCAGAGTGCTCTCTATAAATATGATCGGTATAAATGCAGAAAAGGCCCTCCTGGCCCGCTGACGCCAGTCTGGCCTTTAATTCTACTTCACTTTTGGTATGTTGTACAAATTTTAAACAGAAGAGGGTGCTGTTGTTACACAAATGACGAGGGATTTTGGCAACAACTTACTCACGTGCTGTAACTCAATAATCATTTTCTACCTACACAGAGTATTCCCTGAACAGTGCAGACTTGTCCTCACTGTCTGGCTTCAACAGTGGCAGCTCATTGCATTTGGGCTCCATGAGCGGCTGGCAGCAGCAACACCTTCAGAACATGCAGCACTCGGCCCTCGGACAGCTCGGGTGAGTGGACGCAACTCCCCCCCTTTTGAAATGCATGGTTCATCACATAAGAACGATGTCACACCCGATAGCCCGAACAGTGTGTGGTGGTACCTCGACTTGCGAGTTTCTCAAGACAAGAGCCATTGATCAGTTGGTTTTGTTGGGTTGCCTTGAGAGAAAAAAAGTTTAGCTACAAGCATTTGATGCTGACAGCAAACTCAACTCACTTTAGGACAAGCAGCAGTTGACAGAGGTGAACAGTTTCTGTCACTGTAAACATCCAAAAAGACAATTACACATTACGGGGCCTTACTCAGAAATCCATTAGCTTGATGCTAACATATAATGCAAATCACAACAGGAAAGGAATGTCACAACCCATTAACCAATGGACATTTGAATACAAACTATAGTCTACAATAAACAACAGCCAGACTGTGACAATACTCACAGGCATATATTGTTAACACTGCGAAAATAACCAATGTTACTGCAGCTTACTGAGCACTTGTGACCCCTTTTTTATGTGCACTATATCAGTCAGTATGTCTGTTTCACCATGCTCCCTGGTGGCACACACACTAGAAGGAGCCACACGAGATTTTAATCCCCACTAGTATTTGTAAAATACGATAATGTAGAGTTATTTTTCTATTAAAAAGCAAAACCTTTGTTGTTTTTCTGTGGGGCTGGAATGGAATAGCGGCATATCCATTCATTTCAATGGGGAAGGATGATTTGGGACACCAATGTTTTGAGTTGTGAGCATGGTCAGAGAAGAGCTTGAACTTGTAGGTCAAGGCACCACTACACTGCACTGTACTGTACTGCACACCACCCGTTTTTCCAACCTTCACAGCACAAATTTGACACTTCTTGGAGATAAATAAATGCTCTGATGCATGTTTGTGTGCTGTGTGTCTTGTAACACCTTTCGTTTCCTCTTCCTTCCTACAGAAATTGCTCTAGCTCTCACTTATGTCAGGGTTCAAATCTCTCCCTGCCCTCTGCTCAAAGCCTGCACATCAAGTCCGAACCTGTTTCTCCTCCTAGAGATCGCACCAGCAGCACACCGGGGGGCTACGGTGGTGGCGGGGTAGTCCCTCCCCAGAACCCCTCGTCCCGCCAGGACTCGGGACGCTCCCCGGTCGATAGCCTGAGCAGTTGTAGCAGCTCCCACGAAGGAAGCGACCGCGACGAGCACAGGAACGAGTTCCACTCTCCTCTGGGACTGGCCCGGCCCGCCCTGGACGAGCGCGAAAGCCCCTCCATCAAGCGGGTGCGCCTGTCCGAGGGCTGGGCCACATGATAGCGCGGCCCTCTCCCCAACGTAACCAACCCCCACCCCCACCCGCCTCTACGTCATCAACGACAGCCCTCTGTCAATACCACAATCATCTGACAATCCCTCTCAAAAGTCTACAACCATTTTTTTTGTTTTTTTTTTTTGCTGAGTGCGTTCTTATGCTATACATATGACATCACATAAACCGGGGGGCTCTTGTAGATGTCAATTATTGGAGGGAGGGGGGTCTTTTGAATCTGTTTTCAGTTGGGGAACTATGCATTGATTGCAATCGCAAATGCATATATATTTACACAGGTGTACATATATGCATATCGCCAATCACAATAGTCAGGTACTCTGTTTCATACAAGTTCCAATTCACCGCAGAGAATCATCAGTAACTTAAAAAGAAAAAAAAAGAGGCGCATCAACATGAGATTGAGTGCGTGACAAAAACACCTTAAGCACTCGACAAATACGCGTGTGTATAGTGTCAGTTTCATCGCTATGTACCGTCTCCCTTGCAAAAAAAAAACGAAAAAAAAAACAAGTGTGTGTTAACATTAGATAATGTCATGTTGCAGGTTCAACGTATTTATGTAAATAGAGGTCGAAAAGGTGGGGTAAAGAAGTTGCCGGACATTTCAAGATTTATTTACTCGCTAAAGGAAAAGCTAATATGCAACATTTGAAGGACTGTACAGGAGCCCCGACACGTTTGGAACTTTTAGTGTATAAAAAGTGGGGGGTGAGGGAGGTGCGGAGGGAGGACAACCCCAAGTGTAATCGAGAACCCTCTGGATCGAGTATTATTACTATCAGTATTATTAAAGGAAGAAAACAAAAACAAAGAAAAAAACAATTGTACGATACACTTGCTTATATTTTCATATGAAAGGAATACAAAGCAAAGCATTTTTTGTGGCTTTTTGTAGTTTCTATAAGCCAGAATGTGTTTTTGATAGCTTTGCTAATAAGAGAAGGATAGCGCACCCCCACCTTGTTTGGGGGAGGAGGGGGCTTGGGAGCCCTAAGCCATGAAACAAACTGAGATCCAATGCTTTGCTGAACTGTTCTATCTTTGTAGAAGTTTGTTATTAAACGTGTATTTCTAATTATATATATAATAATGGTAATATTAAGAATCTTTAAAAAAAATCTGTGAAATTAACATGCTTGTGTATAGCTTTCTAATATATAAATATCTATAATATTTTTTTTTTGGGTTGTTGGTTTCTTAGTGGAGTTTTTTTTTTTGTTTGTTTGTTTGTTTTTTAAATGTGCAGTTGCACATGTTTGGTTTATTTGGTTTGAGCCCTGAGCAGAGCTGGCGTATTTCCTCCAACCTTTCGGGCTCCGACGCAAGCAGTCAGCGACAAAAGAAGTCCCGCTGACGGCCCAATTCCACATTACCCGACATGCATTTTGATGTATCACATGTTTCATTCTTAACCTTAATTAACTTATTGAACATGACCTTGTTTTCCCCTTTATTCCGCTCGCCACCTCATCCTGTCACGTCCAGACTTGAGCTGCACAATTTTCCCTCCGTGAGCTATTTAAGTAATGAAATTTTGCAAATGGATGTTGAGGAATAATCGCGAATCATCTGCGGACCTAATTTGATTCTATATCTCCACAAGTGAAATTGTTTTCCAGTCAAACATCGTTCACGACAGTTTTGATGGCTACAAAAGGCAAAATGTGATAATCGATCACGATTTTTCCCGATTGATAGCTGTTTTGATTACCCAAGCTAGCCACTTATTGCTGCCTCTGAGTCCTGAATCTGCTGTCATTTAAGTGTTGTGATATTTCAATGTGCATATTTCATGCAGGTTCACTATGTTGTTGTTACTGTACAGTCTGTGCATTCAAAACAGGGGCAGAGCCTCTTTAGCAGTGTTCTTTCGTTTCTTTTTTTTTAATTCAATACAAAAAGGCTGAGAGGGGAAAATAAAAGATGTTTGAGGCGTGTGAGTGGGGAAAAAAAACAAAGCCAGTGGCATTTTTGTGTTGTAAACTTATTTTCACGTTCATTTATTGTTTTCATTTTGCAAGCATTGAAACTACAATAAAAAAAAAGTTCAAATGTACAATTTCTTTCACAGTTCAGTTCCACTCAAATCCTGTTTGTCTTAGCGTCGACGCCAACAGCATTTAGTGCTCTTATTTGTCAGTTTTTGTGTGTGTTCTGCAAAGTGCATGCATTAAAAAGTCACGTGACAGTAATTAGCATCTATTTATGTTCACGGCCATTTTGAGCTCCTGCCAGCATGTCCTGGTGATTCATTCGAGTTGAAAATTACCCAAAGACATGAAGGATATTTATATTTACCTTCTTTTGTTTTCAATGGTTGCATTTCATTTTAGTCATCTGTTGATCAGTTGTTTGTGTTGTAGTTGAGATTAAGAGATTAAAAGTAAATGCTGGTACCTCTAAATGACCCAAGCAGTACTTCAGCCGATGTATTGTGAAGTCACTTTGCAGTGCAAAAGAAACGAGAGAGAGCATCTACCTGTACAGCCTTGTGTAATAGCATATTTATCATCCCTCTGTTCTGGTTTATTTAAATATTGAAGTGGGGGACAGGAGGGGGGTAAAAAGGGATTTTGTTTCTGTTCAATGCTTAGCTCGTCAATCTGTAGTGTGAAATGTAGCTCGTGTCCTCCCAGAGACTCATGGGGCAGCTTTGGAGATGTTTTGTGCAGGATATGAGCGGCTTTCGGCGGCATAAGCTGGCCTTTGTCGCCACGTGAGACTCGAGAAAGTTCACGTGTGTGGAACTCAAGGAGGGAGGGGGGGGGGGGGGCGCGCTGGGACTGGGACCGAGCTGTGTGTGGTGGGATCGCCGAGGACCTGGAACCGTACAAGTCTCCCCCGCTGAGACGCGGTTACATTGTTTGTACTTTGCAGAGATTTCAGTAAACTTACTGGCATTCTTAGTTATCTTCATTGTGACTTGGTGTGACTTCATTGTGTTCGACTCGTTTTTGCCACAGACTCGAAGCGGAAGGACCAAACAAATATTGGGCAACGCTTGAATGGTGACAAATGAATCGGGAAGGACCGCCAGTCAGCGTTTCTCTTTTTTTCTTACAGGGAAAACATTACTAAAAATCCCACATTCAAATAAACACATTTTGATTGACTGTGAAAAGAAAACAAATCCGTTGGCAATCAATAAAGATGAAAAAAATTACAATTTACTGATTTACTGTAACGTCAGTCTTTGTAACATTTCATATCCTCACTGACAACCTACAATACATGATTGTTATTGTTGTTGTTAATTAGCCAGAAAAAAATGGAGGCCTTCAGACTGGGGAAATTCATTCGTTTGATCCTAACAGTTTTAAGGCCTCTCGTGTTCCTAATGTTTTTCCTTTACAGTCAGGTAGATAATAACTACAAAGTCTAGAATGCTTCATCGTCTTTAAATTTAGATATTTGGGTTTTTATTTCCATTTACTTATTTTTTATTTTACGGATTATTTTCATTTGGAATATTCTCACAGAAAATATTCCCAATGTCTTTTTTAAAAATAGTCGGTTTGTTAGCACTCACTTTTGTTGAATTCGTTCCATTTTTTGCATTTCAACCATCTTTTGTGCATTTCATGTACATGAGGTGCTATATAAAGAGCAATAGATACTTTCTTTACTTAACTTGTCTTTTAAAGTGACTTTTTAAACCAACACCATTACCGTACAATGGAAACTCACAACCATTTAATTATTTTTTGTTAAAATAATCACATGTTTTTAAGATAACCAAACGAAATCTACACTGTATGATCATGACTTCTTGGAACGAGGACAAAACAAGTACAATTTAATTTAACGAATACATTTTGCAGTACAAACATTAAAAACATCCGTCAACAAATCAAATCGGACGTATACTTGTGGTTAATAAACTAATTTAGATGTGTGTATAGAGTTATGTTATTCCGATTAAATATTATTCTATATAGGTTCAAATGAGGCAAATGTAAATATTCATAGTCACACTTTGTCAGTTTATTAATACTTTTCTGTGTATTATGCACACAAAGCACGTTAAGTTGAAACAAATGCACTTTTTTTTTCGTTTAAAAAAAGCAGTTATTGAAAAAATAACTCACCTTGCAATTCCCGGGTTTACATACACAAGTTATGTTCCATGCCTCAGAACTGCAAAAATTAAAAGTGCAACGATTATTTACACGTGTTCGAATTCTACTGTAGGAAATCAAATATTTTTAACCAAGTTTGGTTCTAGTCTTGGTGGAGAAGGTGCATAAATCGAACCATGAGCAACTCAACTGAAGCCGCATTTCACTGCCACTTGTTGTTATCCTCCATTTTGCCACTAGATGTCATCATCGGGTCGTGTAGCCGGCTCCCCTTCTTTGTTGAATTTGTGCTGTGCATGCAAGTATGCCAATGGACGTGGAAAGTACATCTCTAGTTTTCAAGTTCGATCACAAACTGCCCCAATTTTAGGACAGTTTGGTACATTTAATGGCCATCCCAACTCACCCAATTTGAGCTAAATTGCTCCAACAATGAATGGGAAGATGCTAATGCGAATGGTTGCGTTATTACATAAGCACAGGAAGAACAATGGGAAGATGCTAATGCTAATCAGCCCATATCTTAACAAGTACAAGGATATAATTACGAGGTCTTCTTCCATGATTATTCTCTCTTTAAGGTGAGTTTTTAATCATATGAAGCCCAGTGTCCATGGTAAAGCTTAACGTTATATACTTAATACATCAGCTCGTCATTAAAGCTAATAGTGAACTTCTTTTAACACAATGTTAGCCTCTATTGTCATCAGGTCCTGTTCTCGTTCCATCAAAAAACAATTCAACGTTGTGGAAAATGTACATTTATTTTCAATTTTAAAAAAGACTTGTGAAAATGGCAATTGACAAAAACAATTGTGATTGGATTTGATCATCCTATTATTTATATACCAAATATTGTGTATAAGGATTGTGACGTATTATTCCAATCTCCATACGTGCCTTAACTAAGGTAAGTGATCTCACACGTCATTTGCCATTTAAGTGTTTTTTCCCCCACATGAAAAGGAGTTGTGTGAACTAACCATTCCATTCTATAACAAATATTTACAAATAAAATGGGAAGCTACATTTTCTTTAATTATTTCTATAGAAATGACATCTACCGTCAAAAGTGTGTGTTCAGATTTTATTACGGGATATCTAGGAAGTAAAATTGTCAGGAGGGCGTCAAACTTGTGTGTCAAACATCTCAGCATCAGCCTCTTGATGACTCTTTAGGGGCGCCTGCAGTGGGGCGGCTGACCACTCGTGCTGAGCCACGCACGACACACGACACGACCTAGGATGTAGCCATCAGCAAGTTTGAGTGCAAACTTCGAGAAGACTTCTTCCAAGACGACAAAAGGGGAAGCTGGAATGCCAGGTAAGAGCTCATACTTGCGTCTTATTATTTGTGCAGCCTACAGGACAGACGTGATTGATGTCTTGACTCCTATAGAGTCGTAAATTTGTGTTACCAAGTTGCGTCACTGGAGTCCTATCAAACGCTGACTTTTAATACGACGCCTTGCATTATTTCAATCGCTTCTGATGTCACTTTTCAGTCGCCATTGTTACGGCAACTGCTTGCTCATATGCGCCCAACCTGACGATTCATTGCTCATTTACATCATTTAAAAACTGTGTCTTCTATTATCACTACTGTCTCAATATCATCGACTGCATTTTTTAAAGTAATTTCCCAACATTTAAAATTTGCAGCAATAATTATGGCATGTTGATAAATAAATATCGGTAAATGAGTTTGTGTACGTCAATCATAATGGCGATAGATACAATACAACAGAACGATTAATGCATTGCAATAATTATCCATTCATATTGAAATTACTAATACCGTCGGATAATGTTGCTGCTTGTAGTCGTCGTCTCATTAAAAAAATGAGGGGGAAAAAATGAAAAATGCGTTTCCGCGCATGCAGGAGCAGTGCCTCATCGTCCAGATCGCCTCCTCTTCGTTGTGGTACAAAAACAAAAACAAAAACAAACTCAAAAGACCTTATAAAAGGACAAACATTTGTCCGTCTGCGGCCCCGCAGGTACACGCACACTGACAGTGTAGTACGAGCTGCATTTACATATTCGGATGCGCTAATTGCCTTCGTGTATTTAAATATAGCTGCACGTCGACGTCACAGGACGTGCACGCGCAACCTAACTCCATCATGAATCAATTAGAAACGGGGGGAGGGCTTTCATTCTGGCAATCGTTATCATCATGATGGAACACATCTGCCATAATATGACGTGGGGAAATAAAAAGTAATTTGGGCCATCTATTATTACTGTAGGAATCTAATAATACCAATATTTTGGTTTAAATTTCCACAATAATTATTACATGTAAAAAAAAAATCCTTGTTCCCGCTGATACTTCTTAACGCTTCAGCCTTGAATTTTATACCGTTTCAAAGTTCTCCTATTTGAAAGCATTGAGCTCCACTTGAAAGGGTGCGTTTCCTTTAGCTCTTCTGCATGTGGATCAGTATCCTAGTGGCGCACACTCGCTGGGTTCAGTTCACACTCAGTGGCGGTGTAAATATGAGCGTGACTTAATGTTTGTCTCTATGTGTTCTGTGATTGACTGGCGACCAGTCCAGGGTGTCGTCCGAATTTCACCCTGAAAGTTATGAGCGGTCTCCAAAATGTGCACTGGCTATTTGCTTATTGTGATGCAGCGTTAAGGGAAACTTTTTTTTTTTTTCAACAAAACAACTCAGGGGGACTTTTGGGGATTTCTGAGCGCGTCCTCTGACAGTAGGATGGACTTTTTGCAGCCTTCCCTTAACCCCCCCCCCCACCACCACCACCACCACCACCACCCCTCCATCATCATCGCCATCATCCGACCCTGTCACCAACCAATTGACAGTAAACTCCGCACGCACTTTTTCTATTTGATGGCAGTATGGGAAAGTTGTCTCCTGCACTCCCCCCACCACCCCCAACCTCCTCCCTTATCCACCCACCCCCACCACCACCACCTCCGTCTATCATGTGCTCGGGATATGATCACACTGTGCTCAGAGCGGCTGCAGCATGCATCAAATGCTGGTTATTCCACAAGGTGCATGCGGTTTCCACTCCCCAACCCTATCCCCTCCATCTCTCTCTATGTCTTCTTCATAGTTTTTTATAATAATTATTATTTTGAACGGGATATCTGAGGCGATAGAGTTTGACGACGAGACGACTCGGACCACTCACTTCATTTGACTCACCTTTGTAGGAAGTAAGTGCAACTTTTAAACCTCGATCTTGAAAAGAAAAGTTTTACAATAGAACTGTGTGGGGAGGTGTATGAAACGACGTCCGGGTGTTGGGTGATAGTATTAAGTTTTTGGTTGTAATTGTCATTTTGCTCCACGTCTATATCGCAGCAGCTTGTGTGTCATTGCTGAAACGAACATTTTGTACTGCGAGCCGCTTCACGTGACATCATTTCACCCAAAATAACAAATGATTCTTGTTAACTTTGTAAAACGAGCAGTTTTCAATTCAGATGGGTGTGAATTTAAATTTAAAAAATAAGCGATGCATTTAATTTGATTGTAGCCTTCGTGGAGATTTAGGGGATGATCCAATGGCATAAATCTTCCCGAGATGAGACAAAACCTAAAAGTTCAACTTGCAACGTCACCACACTCCCGTTATTTATTTATTCAATGTCATAAAGGAGCCTGTCATTTGCGTCTACAGTTTCCTATTCAATATATTTTTTCAATCAAAAAAAAGTCATCAAACACGAGTCGCATTTAATTGTTCATAATGAAGCGTTGTGATGACGTGCTGTCTGTTCGTGTGTGTATTCGCGCGGTCGCGGTAGGCCTGTTGTGAAGCCTTAATGAAGAGGCCTTCTAATTTCAGCCTTACACTTTACAATCTGAAGGTGACATAGTCGTTTTGTGTCAAGGTTTAAATACGAAGGAAAAAGTGCGTGAGTTTATCTGAGCTTTTTTTTTTTTTTTTGTGGGGAGGAGGGGTATGCTCGGGTTTTGTATACTTGCTCTATAGAAGGTGCAAAATTGTGGTGGAAAATACGTAACTTTGCAAGAGAATGTAAAGAGAGACTATTGCGCTTGTCACGTGTTTTAGTTAATGAACACAGGCAGCGTGCATGATTATTATTTGAGTCATTTACACCTGCCGATTTAGCCCCGCCCACCACTGACACTGAGACCCCCTTTGGAAAGTGGATTGACAAACAAGAATCCGTTTGTTCCCGACAAATTACCATACTATGTTATTCGTTTATGACGTGTTTTCGTCAAGAAAGATTTGCAGGTGCCGCGAATTGAACGATGATAGTATTCCATATGTATTGTCAGACGTTCGGTCAACTACTTACACTTGTGTACGCGGGCAATGAGTAACACACGGACACGCTTAAGGAGGCGACGGTGCCATTGTAGTCCACGCTGCGGATGCGCGAAGAAATCGGAGTCGAGAAGGATTTTGACGCATAATACAGCAAGCGAGTGCGTAGCATTTCTTTTGTAAAAGCAGCCTACACAGTCGCAGGATATGCTGCTTCCCCTTCGGATGGTCTTTTTTTTAAGCGCGTATATCCTCCGCTCAAACGCAGTGCAGCCGCTCTAAGGATGAGGTAAAATAAAAAGGTGGGGCGAAAAAACATTTTCGCAGCCGAGAAAGACGACGTGTACCGTGCAAGGCGGACTTTTTCCCTCCAGCGCGGATGTGTGCGCGGATTAGGTAGGGGAAGAGGATGATGATGATGACGATGAGGATGATGATGAGGAGGAGGGGGTGGTGGTGATTTTGATGTTTTTTTTTAATGACATCCCCGTGTATACGTGCTCGTGGTCCGAGGCCTTTGACCTCACCAGAGTTTGTTCATATTTTGCACCCCCCAATCAAGCTTTGGGTTTGGCCCCTCAACTTGTACACTTGTTAGGGGGAGCACGGCCACCGCTGTCTGCACAGTGGACCCTCCTCCGACTGCGTGCCTGCGATGCATCGGCTCTTTACCTTGGAGGTTCACGGACGATATGACCCTCAAAAGCAAGCTGGCGACTTCATAGTTCTAAATGTTTCCCGCGCTGTCGTTGCGCTTTCCACGGGAAAGCCGGATTTGCCCCCAAATCCTCACACCTTCCCTTCGTGTCGGTTCTCCTCTGGCCTCACAGGATATCTATGGCTGCTCCACAACGATTTAATAGAGGCGAACGAGTCTTTTGTGGGATTCGGGCTTATTTGCATTGTAGATGAGGGCCCCATGCAAGGATGACTGCACTCCATAGCCGGCCCGCTTCAAATCACTCATATTGCTTCATGTCAAGTGATTGTAACATTTACATTGGGATTATATTTCTTTTTTTTCCTCCCCCCACCTTCTCATGGGGGAATTTTTGCATCCTGTGTAGTGACCACCAGTGACAAAAAAAATGGAATATAAAGCAGAATGTGATTTTCTAAAAGGATGTTCTTTCCGTGCTCAAATGAATTTGAATTCTAAGAGATGGAAAGTTGGAGACCAGAAGAGGAGGTGTGCATATGGATTATTGAAGAAGAATACGAAGTGGGTTGTTATCTTTGGTTATCTAGCTGTATGAGTGTTCTGCTCGTCATAAAGCTAGATAACCGAAAGTAAAAACCACTTCCAGACTCGTCGAGGACAAGCACCATTTATTCTTTCTGTCTCTCTTTTTAATTTACAGCCCTTAAAACATTTAAAAGTCTCTATATTATTCTAATGGTCCTTTGTATAACTGTGATGTTTAAAGAAATGTATTAACATTGGCATTCAATACCACATAGATTGCTTACACACACACACACACACACCACACACACACACACACACACACAAAACTATCCGACAGGTCACCTATCCCCAGGTTGATATTCATAGTTGAGTATTGTATTACATAAGGGAGTATTTAGTAGTGACGGTTATTGTGCGTGTGTATTTCTGCATGTTCTACTCAGGCCAGGAAACGGCGCTGGCATCCCAAAGCAAAGGCCTAGTAATTAGGATGTATGGGGGGGGGGCTGACAAAAAGTGGAGAGTTGGGGGCTTGGAGGGATGAGGGTCAGAGGGTGTGAGGAGGAGGGTGGTGGCACAAGAGGGGGAGAGTGGCTGTGTATGGGGGGCGTCGGGCCAACTTAATTGATTCCGTTAACCACAAGTGCAGGAGATGTGAACGGCTGGACGATCCCATTCCCACGCTCGGCGGGGGCAAGTGGCAATGCCATGACCGGGCCCAATATGACAGGGCCGTGGGGTTGGGTGGGGGAGTTGTCATGAAAAGATGTCAAGTGCACCCCACTCATCTGCATCCCCAAAGAAAGAGGGGAACGTGGAGTAGACTAACGGTCTTTGAACGCCTCACCCCTGTGCCAGTTGTATGCATAATGACGCGACCATTATCTTGGTCGCAGTCTTCGTGATTTTGAAAGAGTTATGCTGCATATGGTCCCACTCCAACAAACTGCATTTAGCACATGGGCATTTAAGTACACTACGCAATTTGAATGGGCTGACATGTCTTTATGTGTGTGCATTGTAGCAATTTGAACTTGGAGTCTTTTCACGGAGAGTCTACTTTCAGGCACATCACGTGTACACCTGCACATTATAATGAGAATCAATGCATTAACAAAATGAGCAAAATAATTATCATTTCAAACTCAAATATACGGTAAGAGTCTGTTTGAATGTTTTGCCCCTCTTATGTAGCAAAGTAAGTTTACCAAATCTGACTGGGCCACCCTTGGTTTCTCCATTAAGTTGATCTGAGCATTCCATTGAAATTGAAAAATTATATTGTTGGTGATTGTTGAACCATGTGCATGCTGGTGGGCACCTTTAACACACTTTGCTTCATGGCGAGTTATGAGAGATTAGATTGTGTCAATGATAACCCCTTTGTCAAGAGTCCATGTTATTTGATTCCTCCTCAAATCTGTGTGTAGATTTTCGAGTTCAACATATTTTACCTTTAAATGATTGAGACCAATTGGCTTAATTGGACCTTTACAGAGGTGTTCTCTTGCCATCTCCAAAAGCCTGAAAGAACATAAGAGGAAGTTGGCCTGAGCTGTTACAAGTAAAACAAGCCTTCTCGACACTGGTTAAACTTGAGCATAGCTTTATGAAAGGGACTAGTGTTTAAATTTGCGGGTATGGGTGTCTGTCTATTGTGGGTGGGTGGGGGGAGCGGAGGGGGGCAATCTATGTCAGTTCACAACTAGCTATAGCACTTGGCCTCTCACTGACTGCAGCAGGATTCTAATGTGTTTTCCCTCAAAATTCTGACTGTTTATCCTTTTAAAATTATTTGCACATTATTATCAGAGAAAAAAAGAACTGTGCCGCGTGTATATTTGATTTAAATCCTGTAAAGATTCTGAAGGATTCACCCCTGCAGATAGGAAAAGTAATTGAACGGCGAGGTGTATTGTTACCAGGAGGGAGCAGCATCACGTCTCGCACACTTGCACGATCAGACTCGCTCAGTATTCTTTGATTAGCTTTCATGAATTATCCTTGTGTTTTTTTTAACGCTGTTTTAAACTTTCTGTGATGGCATTACCTTCAGATTTTTACTGAATTTGGAAAAAACATGCCTTGTTACATAGGTGTTCCTGAAATATTGCTCGAAAGCCCCCACGTCATTTGTGTACATTTTTTAATTTGAATATGCGTGCAGAAAGGTGTCCCATGGCATGTTTGTCCACACGCTCCTGAATGCTAAACTCGTTGGTAATCACGTGACTTGATTGGTAAGAAGACCATAGTGACCGTGAAAGGTATTTTCAAAATTCACCTAACTGAAAACGAGCCCATTTTACATTTGAAACCTTCGTGTGTTTGCACCGTTCTTCTGCATTTTAGAAATGGTGATGCAATGTCTTCATAAAGTGAAACAGCCTTGGTTGAGTTTACTCTCCAAGCATATAAATAGTCTACATCTAGGTGATGGCTCTTCATTTGTTAATTATTAATGCAACCCCCTGCAATGTTTTTGCAAAGTTGTCATGGGCCAAATGGTTGCTCAAAGCAAGCTTTCAAAATGTCATCTTCATTTTGATCCAGCCAGTCAAAGTGACTTTATTCACAGTTGCGCCTATGTTTCCCCGACGGTCTGGAAGTAGTCGTCTGCATTTTGTGTCCACACTTTGCTGACCCAGGCCTCCTCAGATAGTGAGCCTGCATTACGTTGATGAAAGGGAACAATAGCTGTGTCTTTTTCAACAATGTCTGTCTGTCCGGGCTTAAGCTTGGTCTCTCACGGGTTTTCTATCCGTGCGTGTATGCGTGTGGCTCCTGGACATGAACTTGAACTTGAGACAGGCAGCCAGACACCATCTGTGCACCAGCGCTAATGAATTCAGTGTATTCATGACTGCCGAGCGAGCCTAGGCCACAGCCACCCATTGATGAGCACATGACCTCTATAGTCTTGAGTTTGCTCTTCATCACTAATAGAATTCAACAATAGCAGCTGCTAGTAAGGGGACTTTGCTTGTCTGCGAGGGGAAAAAAGGGGTAAGTGTGTGTTTAGCGGGAGAACTTTGTATATGTCTGCCTGTGCTTCCCACTCATCTTTGTCATTTTACAAAGTCGTTGACATGCACTCTCGCCAATCCTGCACATGCAGTGACTCCGAGCGCTATTAAAAGCACTGGCCTACTCTTTATTGGCAGCGCCGTGTTGAATTTACTGCCCTAATAATTGAAAGGGCTTCTTGTTTCCCCTGGAAGAAGGGTAGTAAGTGAATGAGGCATAAACCTTAAACAAGCCGGCACAATGTGAATTCCTGCAGGCCCTCCTCATCCTCCTCTTCCTCCCGCTCAGGCATCTGTCACAATCACAGTCGCACATGCGCATGCGTACACACAATAAGGCTTTTCCCTCTGGTTGGTGTCGCCACGGCAACGGTAGGTGAGATCAACGTGCGCATGGCAGCATCAGCCCCTGCCAATGCTGGCGAGATTCCTGCTCTGTATATGTGTGTGGGCGTGTTGAATGCTGTCAGCATCAAACCAGAATGCCACCTCCTCTCCATTGTCTGAATGGAGATGCAGAATCATATTTACGTACCTCGACTATGCTCGACTTTCATAATGAGTTAAGACCACGGTATTCTGGGCTTCTTGTTCTATACTATATATACTAGTAAGTGAGGCAGATCGCTCAAAAGGCATCCCGCGTGGTTTCAGTAGCAATCAAAAGGGCTCTTTTTGACCTCATAACATTTGCATGCGCCAGTCCTACTTTCCAATAAGCCGTTGAGAAATGCGGCAGCGCTCAGGCCATTTTTAATGACATCATGTATGGCCACTTGAGCATCTTCTTTTGAGCAGCAGGCATGCTGTGCTCTGCCATGCTGTACGGTCCTCCTCCTGATAGCTGACGTGTTCAGTCCTTTTGTCTCTCTGCTGTCAAAGATCTATTTCACACTTTTTGGGTTGTCATTAGGTTGTGGTTTTGATGTGGTGAAAGATTTGTTGAATAAGCTTGGTCAACTCAGAAGAAACCTCTAATTTGTACTCAGGATGCGTAAAATAATTCACAATAAGATGTCTGATTTAGTATTCACAACGGAGCAAAGCGTAGAACGTAAGCCATAGTTAATTTGTTAGAATTGGAATAATCATTAAAAAAAATACCATGAGTTTACCGCTAGAATAGTACACGATACCAACAATTTGAACATGTGAGGCTCTTTGTTTTTGACTCTCCATCATGCTCTGCTGTAGGAGGCAAAATAGTTTCCATAAACAGAAATCCAACAAATAACATTCAATACAGAAATGGTCGTAAAAATATTTTTAAATGAATCTGTTTTATTGTCCCGATCTTCACTAGCTGCAGCCTTAGGCACACCAAACCCACATTATGAGACCCAATATTATAGCTGTTTCCCCCCAAATTAAAAAAAAAATCTGCACAAAAGCGATGTCACATGCACAATCACACAGTGCTCATAAAAATACTCTTTTTACACTCCAGCTCCAAAGCTGACTGCCATGCATGGCCTCTTGGATATCTGTGCTCCACTGACTTTTGATTATGCAAATACTATGCCATATAAATAAATTAGTATAATTGCGCCTTGAAAAATGCTTTCAATCGTCTGTGCAGATGAAAGAGTGTAAATAATATATATGATGTGCCACTGCATTATTCATCCTCGACTAATTACAAAACAGTGGAGCATACACTCCCAAAATTCTATACACCGAATGTTTTCACCACACATGCTCTCAGCACGTACGCTCACAATCAGTCCATCCCCAAATCCATTTATTGTACGTTCGTGAAGAGCAGTCTTCAACATTTGAAAATACGAAATGAGCTCCTCTCTACTTATTATTATTATTATTATGAAGAGGGAGAAACATGTTCTGCCTTCTTTTTTATAACGTATTGGTTTTCTGAGGAATTCTAACAGAAGCATAATAAACGCTGCACCGGCCAGCACAAGTGCAAAACATCCTCTCTATGAGGCCTGGTTACATTTGGCATGAAGCAAAGCATTTGAAAAATATATGATGCTGTTCACCATTTAAATTATACGGGTGTTCAGACTGGAGGGCCAGTAGCAGTGCTTATAGAATAGTGAGCAGGAGTTGCTACGCTCGCATTAGCATCTGGCCCTTTTATGTAAATTTGATGAGAAAGGAGTCATGCATACACACCCGGGCAGGGGTATATTCACCTTAATATCCTTATTAGAGAGCTGCGAATTAAATATTTATAATGGAGGGCTCGGGGTTAGGATGGAAGGGGGGCCTGTCCTGTGTTGTCGTGCGAAGTCTAGCCGGAGGAAGGAAGCAACGGGGACTGTGAGGAGGAGCTTGGCTTTCTCTACGCGCTGCCTCAAGGTGCCACCATCTTAAGGCGTTTGGCAGGAGTGCGCGCAAGGAGGGTAGACCTAAAATGTCCGCTGGCATAGACCCACGCTTGCATACGCATTAGAGCATTCAGATTTCCTATTGACAGCAAGGTGGCGGTCTGAAAAGTCACGTATTCAATTAGAGCGGTCCAGCACTATGCATGATGAGCATTTCATTTGCATGGATTAATGTCCCCGATTACTGTCACCTCCAAGATGCCAGTGTTTCATTTGCAAGCCATTTATTAGTCGCAGCTTGCTAAGATAAGCGCTGCTTCTGGGGAATTTCAAACCTTCACCAAACCTTTTGCAGGTTTGTCTTTATGAGTCGAAAAATGGTTTTTTTTTGGGTGTGTATGAGAACAATCCTTCTTACAAGTGTAGTTGTATTATGAACTATAAATATTATGTATGTATTTTCATTAACAGTATTACATGGTGACAGTATTACACAAACGTAAATTTACCCTCTACTTATTCACCGTCTTACAGTGCAACACACACACACGGAGGCCGTCCTCTCCTATCCGTTAATGGCCATAAAATAAAACTGCACACATATATACAGACATACACGCAGATATACGTATGTATATGGCACGAGCGCACATGAATATATGTGGTAAAAACTCACATGGCGCTGAGATACAGCATTAGCATTTTCTTTCATCCTGAAGTGCTCCTTAGGCAACACAAGAAGAAGAATGTGCGGCAAGTTATTCTGCACGAATTGTACCGTATGACGTGTCTATTTTGCAGGCACACACATAAACACGAGACCCATCATACATTGAGCGCATACTTTTTATCTATTCTGAGGATTACATGTCTCCGTTGACGTCGCTGTGTTACTTTTCTTTGGACCTTAACATGTAAGATTAAGTGGAAGTCAGAGTATGATTGTGTGTTCACGTCATTTGCATGTTTTGCATGCACATTATCATTGTGACACTCCCCCTCTGCCACGATGATGAGTGGTACAAGCGTGATGCCAACAAAGAGACAATAATTAAACGGCTGCCTGTGTGAGCCGAGCACTCGCTAATGGATTGTTACCGGGAAGCAAATGAGACAGGCGGCACGGGAGGGGGAGCAGCGTGTCAAAGTGGAGCTGGACTTATACGAACAATGAAAGACCGAAGGCCACCTTCCATCTACGAATAATAGTCCCAGCATGTGTTTAGCCTTTGTTTAGTTTCCTATTCTATGTATTTACGAGCTATAAATTTGAAAGCAAATTTGTCAGTTTTAACATCCTATAGGCAGCCTCATGCTGATGTCTTCTTGGAATCATAAGTGGACTTGACGCGGTGAGGGCCATGGTGGCCAACACCCCCGTAAATAGCGTAGGCTAAAGAGTGAATCAGGTGCATGAAATGGGGTGGGGGTGAGGGGGGGATGGGTTGAAACATGCCACACAACCCGCAAAGGAGAGAAAATGGAGGGAATGCAGGGTGGAAGTGCGATATGGTTCCCCTAAAGCCATGCCGTAGGGCTACACACAAAAACACACACACATTCACACACACTGAGAGGTCAGCCCACAAGTAGAACATTCCACTGGGGAATGAGAAGAATATGTTCCAGATAAAGATAGCTGCCACTAAGTGTGTCATTTATTGCGTTGTTTGGTCTTTGCAGTTTATAATTTTCTCGTTTTCTTTCTCTCAGGGTTATTTTTAACCCAAGTCTGTATCTCATGATCTATAATATATACATATGCTTCATTGCAAAATTTCCGTATATATTCTGTCAACACGGCAATATAATATACAGTCCCTTAAAAACAATCATTTGTATTTAAAAAAATAGAACCAACCAAAAAATTTCATTTTTTAATGACTACCAGCTTCATCTATATTCAAAGTAAAAGTATAGTAATATAAGCTTAACAGCATTAATATAATACTGATATTGCAATTGGAAAAATGATAACATTGTCATTTCCACGGTGATCACCTCATCTAATTGTCTACAAAATTTGGCCAAGAAGCCAGAGTCCCTCCGTTTGTGTTAAAATTAGCATGTGTTGACCATTTTATAATTCAGCTACTATGTTAGCATATGGCTTTTTTAGCTTCTGGCCATGTCCTTATTTCTTAATTAGTTTATCTAGAAGTGTCCCATTACATTTTACACCTGTAATGAGAGCTCATGGGCCCGATGTACACATGGATCAAGTTCGATTTAACATTTTGAGGCATGAAAATCTGTACCTCACATGACCTTTTATTTCTTGAACTTAATTGACATTTGACACTTGTTGGAAACGTTTCCTCTAGTTAAACATCCTCTTTCATTGCTGCAGTGATGAAGAACTGGAGCTACGCAGGAGACCACATGGAGGGAAGATATTGACATTTGACGTTTGGGATTTTCTTTTCACCGGACCTGTCTGAGGTAAGCTACTGTAACATCCAAAATTTTGAAATAACCAGACAGTACCAAGGGAATTATGTTGTATGTGGTAAACAAATTTTTAATCAAAACATTTATTTTTCAAGCCACACATGATGGGGAATTATAATCCTACTTCATATTTCATGAAAGATGTTGCAATGGCAACAATAAATGTAACAATGAAATGAAAATATGTAAATGCATTAAAGAGCAAGTTCGTGTCAGCGTCCCACACACGTTTACTTGTCCAAACACACACACACACACCACACACACACACACACACACGCGTGCACAAAAATAGGTAAACACACAATGTGAATGTGTCGAAGTGATTTAAAAACCCCGCTGTGCAAATCCACGCGGTAACGCTAATTGGTCTCATTTATGTCCCATGGAGGACATACTTGGTTTTTAATTAGGCCTGTCCTTCCCTTCTTTATTACACGTTAATTTTTGATGTCACTGAAGAGAGACACATCATTTTAAATAGTCAATCTTGTCCGCAGATGAGAAAGGTTGATTCGTTCATAGCGGTGGCTAATTTAGACCAAGGAGAGGTCGAGATTGTGTTAAAGCAAAGTGAGCGAGTATGAATAAAATAGACAGACTGGTTACAACATTGTGTACACTTACAAAGTTGAATCAAATACAACAGAAAAGCTGTATCAAAAATTCAATTACAATTCATTGTTTCCAATGCTAGGGATCAATTAATTCCATGATTATCGTGGTTCTAGTGTACAGTGGTTTGTCGCTTCACTACATAGGCATGTCAATCATCACAATAAATTTTAACATGCATAGTCAGATACTGTTGAATTGATATTCATCAATGTGGTAATCAAAAGTTCACAGCGTGTTATGAAGAGTCACAATTTCAACACATGTGGACCTCAAAATGACATTTGGTTGACAGGGTAGGGCCCTATCACATGTATAAAGCATGCATACTCAAAATATCAAAGAGAGGTGACGACCTCAATAAAACAAGCTGATCATTTTGAGTATAGTAAATATCACACACATACAGTAAATTGTACGATTGATTTTCTTAAAACAATAGCTGGCCATCAGAATTTCCTGCCATCTTGGAGCCATCAAACAGTAACTTTAATAGATTGAACATCCATCCATCCATCTTCATAGCTGCTTATCCTCATAAGGGTCACAGGAGTGCTGCAGCCAACCCAGCAATCAATGAGCAGGAGGCAGGGTACACCCTGAACTGGTTGCCAGTCAGTCAATACGATTGCATACTGCACATCCATATGCAATGGGCAATAACATACATACATACATACATACATACATACATGCATATGCAATACAACATCGACACATCAATTACATGCAAAGAAACATGCACTAAACGATCCGCAGCTATATTTCCCCCATTCTGTTATTTTACTATGAGCACACAACTGTAGATTTTGTGAAAACGTTCAATTAAAGCAGCTACAACGGCGGTTAACAAACACGATCGTAAAATCCAAGCAGATTTCGGCAGACTGTAAAACTGTGCAGGGGGGGGGGGGTTCTTGTGCATCACCGCAGAACAAAGGATATGCACATTGTGAAATCATGCAAATGAATGCAAATCACTAGCACCAAGGAATAGCAAGGGGGAGGATTTCGCACACGCAGAGGGGGATGCCTGTGACTTTGTACACAAAGTGTAGGACAAACAAACCGACAGTGTGTGCACATATATATATATATTATATATATATATATATATATATATATATATATATATATATATATGTATAAATACACACACACACAAACATACATACTGTGTATACAGTATATTACTGGAATTTTGTCTCATGCTCTGTGAATATTAATACAACATTTTAAAAAAACCATACGAACCTGCTTTCATCAGTCTATCTGGCTCTCTAAATATCACTTTACATTTGTTACGGATAATGCACCTTAATTTTTAGAAGTCACAATACAGCATTGTTGCTCTGTGTAAAGTGAATGTTATTACAAATGTTTTACCCATCTTGATCTTGTAGATAATTTCTCAAGGTTGGCCATTGACTTCAATTAGATATAATCCTCCATAGTTTTTGCCATTAAAGGAATGTCCTCTTCTCTGCATCATCGCGACACAATAAACAGTAGTTGATATTTGGAGAACTGCACCTATCCATTTCCAAGACATCCTCCAGAGCCGCACTTAAAATACGGTTGCTGGGTGAACGGGGGCACAGTCACATGCAAGATACAGGTAATTGTGTGTGCGTCTAATGAAGTGTCTATTGCGACAGGAGCTGGCTGTTCGGAGCTCTCGCTGTGTGTTGTTCCTTGTACATGTGCTGTAAACTATTGCACTACATCATGACGCATTAATTGCAGCCTGTGCCTTTCGTCAGTGTTTGGGCCGCTTGCCGAGGCTCATGAAAGGCCCAGGATGTGATCGTTAATCTTATCAGATTATGCATGAGCACGTTGGGCTGTATTTTGAAGTCTGTTAGCATTCAATTCCGCACGGACCTTGATATGTGGGCACAAAGAGCAGCCGTTATTGCCTCTTTAAATGCTCGGATCGTATCTTTTTAAAGTGTCTTCAGCCTCACTAATTGTTTGAATGGCTGGAAGAATTTTAGAATTTCCAAACCAAAAATGATTTTTTTATTTACTATGAATATTATTCCACACATTTTTCAAAAGCTTAAAAAAATTCAGGCCACATTTGGCATTACTTTGCAAATTCCACAGTCTTCATTTGCTACAACTCCACATTTTTTGCACCCCCCCCAAAAAAAACAACAACACTAGAGTGAATACACATTTCTCTACTGATTCAACCCATTCCAACTTCTAAACCATTCGGTGCGTTCAAGGCACACTGGGAAATATTTACGTTCCCCAAATTTTCAAGATTACATTCCCAAATTGAGAGAGATTTTCAAATATTCACCACCAGTTGCTGCATTTCTTGACTGATTCAAATCCTTCCAATTTCAAAATGTTCACTTGATTACGAAGATGTTAATAACTATTCCCATTACCAGAATTTCACAAATTCCGATAATTAGATAGTCGGCATTATTTCCTCCTACTCCCACATTTCTTGACACAATCAAACCGTTCCAAATCTCACATTCTACATTTCAATTAATTTCACAATTTAGCCCAGCATCAGAATTTCTGTATTCACATGCACTTTCCACAGAAACTGCATTATCTTGTTGATCTAGTTTTGATTTGGCTTAATTAAAAGTAAAGCGCAAGCCCTGCACACACAAAAAAAATGCCCATTTGCATTTCTGAATGAAAAGGCACCAAGACGAAGGGGAGGAAAAGTGGATATGAAAATGGAGGGCATGCAGGAGTCATAAAAGATGGAAACAAAGGGGTACAGACAGCTACACCGAGAGAAACAGGCAAAAGATGAAGCTATTTTCCATGGACACACAGTGGCGTCTGCATTGCTGATCGTTGAAATCCCCCCTGAATTTGTCCATGGCCTTAAAGAGGTGTGGGGCGGGGAGGGATGAACTCGGGATGGGTTTACGCTCTCTGTTTTGGTACACTTTGTTGGTTTTTTTTTTTCTCTCTCTCTCCTCCCCCACCGAAATATATTTTCTTTCTGCATCAAATGTCAAGTTAATTTCCTGGGTGCTATGAGCGATGTGTCCTCCCCTTCGGAATGTGTAGCAGGGCGCTGAGTGTGCCACTGTGTGTGTATATAGGGGACAGGGGCACGGCAAAGAGAGAGATGAGGGTTGCTGAGGGTTGCTCCAGTACAGTATCTATAAATTGGCTCCCTGTGAAGGGCTGGAAAAGTGTGTAGAACGTGCACATGCATTGATATATTCGTATGTGTGTGTGTTTTGCTGTGTAAGAATATGATCCAATTATGAATAGATGCTTTTGTCAGTGTTCCTGCTCCCATCTGCCTGGACTTATTGTGCATTCATATGCTCAACTCATTTTAAAGGTTCATCTGAATCTGTGCACAGAAAAAATGAATGGTTAGTAATTCAAAACCAAAAAAAAGTAAAAAACAAAAAAACAAAAAAAATGTCTGGAGTATTTTAGAGCAATGCTAGTAGGGAGATTCCATGCAGCTTTCTCATTAACTGAGTTGCACTTCTTAGTCTCCAACAATAAAATTGAAAGCTTATTACCAGCAGACATATACCATATTTAATCTCTTTGCTTGGCGACTGATGTCGTCGAGGATCTCTGCCTACTTGGTTTCAGGATGGATAAAGTGGAATATTCACTTACTCCCCACTACATTAGGTACACTTGCACAATTGCATGACTTTCAGAGCTGTATCAAGAAGAACTCTGCAATTATTTGAGTGACAGTCTCTGCTTTGTAGCAATTCAACATTGTCTGTTTGTGTGTGTGTGTGTATACATATATATATATATGTGTGGACTCTGCATGTTCTTTCTCCCCATGCCTGTGTGGGTTTTCTCTGAGTCGTCTGGTTTCCTCCCACATCCCAAAACATACACGGTAGGTCAGTTGAAGACTCTAAATTGCCTGTCGGTGTGAATGGGACTACGAATGGCTGTCTGTTTATATGTGCCCTGCAACTGGTTGACAACAAGTTAAGAGTGTACTCCACCTTTTGCACGAAGATAGCTGGGATGGCCTCCAACATGCCCTATGACCCCGGTAAGGATAAGGGGTACAAAAAATTTATGTATGGATGGAGTTTTTCAGTGTCGAACTCCACTGCATAATACCAAATATTTCCTTAGTTTTCAAAAAAATATTAGGAAGAGCTCCTAGTATGGTTGGAATAACTCCAAGGTCGTGGTACAATGAAGCTACAAAACGTTTGATATTTTGATGAGGTTTTTATTTTTATTATTTTCAGCTTTAGCTACAGTCCATTTCAACAAAATTCATGCTCCTCCCTTTTAAAAAAAAGAGTATGAATGCACTCCAGATACCTTTATGTATTATTTCTATTGGAAAGTAATGATAAAGTATGGTCAAACACACCTATTTTGTGCTTTTAAAATTTGTTCTTAATTAAATTTAAAACTGCACTTACTGTATATTTGCTATTGACGGCATATGTAAGTATTGTAATGGTTCTTTTTAGCATGCAACAGTAAATGTGTATAAACGCCAACTGTGATATAAAAAGCCTTATTGCAGAGGAGAGGAATATGTCAGTCGTCTTTATGCTGATGTATGCTTCTGCCTCACACACGTCACAACCCATAACCCAGAAAAATTACACTGGTCCCACCTAATTGCGCATATTCATGATGCTGCTTTGCATAGATCTGTTCGTATATTTCCACAAGAAGCCACAACCGCTAAAGGATCCAGCTGAGTGAAAGAGCTGTCAATCCACTGATTCACTACGTCTCCGCCACAAGCATCCGTTTGATCACACTCCCTCCGTGCCTCCATCTTTTTTTTTACTTCTTTTTTTTATGATCTGAGGCCATCACGCGAGAGAGTTTCCTCTTATTTCCTGCAGTCAGTCATACTGCCACTGCCTGCAGCTTGTTCAAATCCAGTGGGGATTTTAAATGAAGAAATTAGCTTCGTCCTAGATCACCAAGGTCATTTGAACAGTTTTCAGGTGCTGGATTTACTCCATGGACAGAATCTGAACAATACAACGAGATTGCATACCTGTTCGAATTTTAATAATCAATAACAATCAGTACAGAGCCTAGTATCTTTTTTTTTTGGGGGGGGGGGCATTTTAAGACAAAGCCTTTGAATTATTTTAACAGGATAGAATAGTAGTAAAAATTGCAGGTCTGGTTAATTTTTCTCAAAATAGTGAGAGTGAATTAACGACGTGGAAAAGACCTCTTCAGTTTGGCAATTCATTAATCCAGATAACGTTTTGAAGTCTTTCTCATGTATTGTAACTAAGTAGCCAGAAGACTAGTTAAATGAATACCTCTGAAACTGAAATTCATCTTTGCAAGGCAGGATAGTTTTTTTTTTGTTCTATACACAGTACATCTTGTGGATTGAAACTTTTTAGATACAGCAGTCACACATACTGAGTGCATACCTATTGTCTTCACTTTGTTCTTTTTGCTATATATAAAACAGTAGGACGGCATGGTGGCTCAGCTGGTAAAACTTTGGCCTCACAGTTTTAAAGTCCCGGGTTCAATCCCGGACCCGCCTGTGTGGAGTTTGCATGTTCTCCCTGTGCCTAAGTGGGTTTTCTCCGGGCACTCCGGTTTCCTCCTACATCCCAAAAACTTGCAACATTAATTGGACACTCTAAATTGCCCCTGGGTGTGATTGTGAGTGTGGCTGTTTGTCTCCATGTGCCTTGGGATTGGCTGGCAACCAGTTCAGGGTGTACCCCGCCTCCTGCCCGTTGACGGCTGAGATAGGCTCCAGCACTCCCTGCGACTCTTGTGAGGATAAGCTGCTAAGAAAATGGATGGATGGATGGATAAAACAGTAGATCTTGGTGACTACATGTAACTAACTAGATAGTGTAGGTATATGGGCATAGTACATAAAGGGTGTGCTTTTAATTGCAGAAAAGGGAAGTAGTGTGACATAAAGTGATTGCTGGAGATTTGTCCCAATGGCTGATTTTTGCACTTGTGGAAAGGACTTAATCAGCTTTGACCCAGCAGTAATGAACGAGCGCTCTCGGGCTGTGCTGATGCTTGAGTAAACAGCGATTGTTTCAGTCCAGGGTTCCCAAACATGCCCAACAATGCTGCTATTGTCCCGCCAGCTCTCATTAAGTGGAGCATCACAGAAGTGCTGAGGGGAAGTGGGTGAAAATGGTGCAAGAAGGGATGTCAAAGTGTGTGTGTGTGTGAGTGTGTCTTTGCATTAGTGTGCGTGTGATTCTGTGCGTGAGTGTGGCTGGCAGCAGCAAAGGACGTAATAGGCAGCGTTGAACGAGGGAAGTATTGCGGAAAATGGCAAGATGTGCTCCTCTGATCATTGGGGTTTATTATGTATTCTTTTAACAGCCTGCGAACCCCGTCCGCATCCATCCTTCTATACCGAGACGCCCTTGTGTCCTTTGTTCCTCGTTGCTTCTGCTTTTGGGATGGTGACAGATGCTTTGCCAGTCTTGCCACCTTTACATCACCTTCTTCCACCCAATGCAGAAGAGAGGGGGAACATGCGGAAGAAAAAGAGGCCAGGGTGGGGGTGAGCCAGTCACAGAGCAAGTGAGGGAGAGGGAAAATGGTGGGTGGGGGCTTGAGGGGGGGGCAACAAACAAGACAAAAGGAAAAGATTTCCCTGCTTCCTGGGCAAAGAATACTCACAATAGAATACATTATCATCACATTAGTTGGCGCAATCAATTAGCAAATGGACGACTATTCCAACTGTGATTTCTTTTTTAAAATGTGTTTATTGGTTCTGCCTCATTCACAGTCAAATTGGGTGACCCACTGAAGCACCTCGCTTCACCATCTTTCCCACACTTATTGCCAGAACCCACAACAATTGCTCAATGATGAAGTCCTCCATAATGTTCCTCAGAATCTGTGAAGAACATCTATGAGTGAGTCGACGGTAACCTGCAACATTATTAGGTTGGTTGTTTGTCAATTTTGAGTGACACTGTCAGTGGGATATGAACAATTTGTTTGTTATTGTTGCGTAGAACTGCAATGGCTTATACTGAGTGCTATTTCAAATTGGTTGCCTTACTGAGGTACTTGAGAGGGTCAAAATATTAATACAAATATGATGCATGGCATTGCTAGAGAACTGCAAATTACAGCCGCAATAACAAATAAACTGATAAATGATTAACCATCTGACAGTGTCAATCAAAACTGAGTACAGTATTATTATATAAAAAATTTATACAGCTCTAGTAATAATAGGGTGATGATTATCTGTAGCCCATTTCACTGGTCATTTTTCCTTGGAAAATGTCCTCTGACAACTAAAGTTTGACTAATGCTGACAACTGCAGAACAAATTTTCCCACAGGACCCATACGCAATTCACATGGCATTAAGATGAAATTTCTTTATCCATTTCTTTCTATGTTGTTTCCTTTTTGTGAGGCTCATTTAGAAAAATTTGCTGTAGATAATGGCAGCAGGGTGGAACAGTGGAGCAACTGGTTAGAGCGTTGTGGCCTCACAGTTCTCAGTACTGGCGTTCAAATCCCGGTCCTGTGTGGGTTTTCTCTGGGCTCTCTGATTTCCTCCCACATCCTCCAAAAACATGCATTAATTGGATACTCTAAATTGCTCCTAGGTGTGATTGTGCCACTGTTGTCCTGTGCCCTGCCATTGGCTGGCAAGTGATTCAGGGTGTACTCTGCCTCCTGCCCAGTGATAGCTGGGATAGGCTCCAGCATTCCTGTGACTCTTGTGAGGATCAGAAAATGGATGACTGGATGGATGGATGGATGGATTATGGCAGAAAGGCAGTAGAACAGACTGTTGGCCTCACAGTACTGAAGACCATGGTTCAAATCCCGGCCCCGCTTGTGTGGCGTTTGCATGTTCCTCTCGTGTCTGCGTGGGTTTTCTCTGAAAATTCTATTTTCGTCCCACATCCCAATAAACTTGCATTAATTGGAGACTTTTAGTCTAGAATTTTAATTTTCAGCATGGTGGATGACTGCTTAGCATATTTGCCTCTCAGTTCTGTCAGCCCAGGTTCAAATCTGGCTTCACCTGGCTTTGAACATGTGTTGTACAGCATTAAACTTGCATTTGCTTGTGCTTGGAGATCTTTTCCTGTCAACTGCTGGGTCAACTCCTGTTCGCACACAGCTGCTGTTCAATGTTCTGTACAGGTGGTCATGCTGGTGGCATTTACTGTATGTATGCGCATCGTCCAGTGACATACAGTACTGTAGCCTTAACCAGCTCATGAGTCTCTCTTCAGTATCCCGGCCCCCCTAAAACCCTTCTCAAACCACCAAGTCCAATTTCACCAATTTCCCCAGTGTGCATTGCCATTAGTGTTTAACTTATCAGGCACATTCATGCCTGAAAAAGTGAAGTACAAGTCAGTGCTGGACAACACTATACACTCATTGACCTGGACCCATGCTGTAGGCCTTCCTTAGTGACCTTGGGCAAGAACACCCTGAACTTGTCGCAGATCCAGGGCGCGTATAAACAAACAACCATTCCTGTTCACATTCACCCCTATGGTCAATCAACCTACTACGCATGATTCTGAGATATGGGAGGAAACTGGAGTACCTGGAGAAAACCTAAATATCCACGTGAAGAACAAGCAAACTTCCCATAGGAAGGTCCAGGATTTGAACCTCAGTCCTTGGAACTGTGAGGCAGATAAGCTAACCAGTCGGTCACTGTGTCACCTACCATGAACAAAATATAAAAATATCTGAGGCATACAAAATTCTGTTAGCCTTAAAACCTTCATCAGTTTCTTCCAATTTGGATCCAAATTGTTTTTAGCAAACATATATAGACATGTAATATACTGACCAGCCCTGCAGCCCTGGGAAATAAGAACACTGGAGGTTCAAGGTCATTTCAAGTATTCGTCTGCCTGGGGCTCTGCATTGTCAAGGCACTCCATCCTTTGCTCTCAAATGCACCCACTAGCTGTGGCAGGCACAACACATCATAGGTCGGTGGGTATTGAATGCACCGCATCCCACTCTCACGCTTCTCTGCAACAGTTTACAGTCTGTCAGGTGAGACTTCCCACTAACATACACAAACAGCTGCAGGTGGTACCATTCTATAGAACCACTATTTTATCGTTTGTTTGTGAGGTTGCTATTATGTTGCTCTTTTAAATCTATAATTGTACTTGGTTCATTCGTTACAGATTCTGCTGCACTGTTAACACTTTTTAATTGACAGGACTATTGTTGGCATTGAATGAGTGCTTATTTTGCTCTCTACTTAGAGAAGAGTTAGATTGCCTATTAATAGGAGAGTGTTATGTATGTGAGAACCACAGTAAAGGTGAAGCAGAGCAGGAAGGAGGGGGAGAGGCTAAAGAGGGAGTAGCAGCAGTAGGTGTGTGATTAGCTCCTTTGTTGGAGGTCTGTTGAGGTTCATTGACTGCAGAGAATAGCTTCCTAATGAAGGCAGCCAAGCTTGGACCAAACTTTGTGCTGAAGACAAACCAAGTTATGGTGGTCCGGCAGTGCGCTGGGGGTGAGACAACTGATATTCAACGCCTGGACATATGGTCCACCTGTCAGGGCCACCCCAAGCCACTTTCTCCTGTATTGGCTCATTTGTTAGTCTCCGCATTTGTGTGGATGGAAATATTTATATTGTGGATTACTCCATCTTTTTCTGTTTCAACAACACATCGGAACACAAAGAGAAAAATCCAGAAGGGAAGCAGAGGGTATAGTGACAGAGAGTAGAGGTTGTTGATGCTGACTAGTTGGGACACAAGAGAGAGGGCTCCAGGCTTTGTCTCGCTGGATGACCCCAGAATCAGAATCATTTCTGACATGTCCTAGAAGAGGTGAAGTCAGTGAGTAAATGACACAAACCTGACTATGGCAAAGATACAGTTTATAAAATCACTGGGCAATAACATTGCCGAAAAAATTTCATTCATTTATTATTGCATACCGATTCTTCTTACTGGTGTTGCGAGCAGGCTGGAGCCCATCCCAGCTGACTCCTGGGCTGGCCGGGGTACACCCTGGACTGGTTGACAGACAATCGCAAGGCACTATTAAACAACAAACACTTCGCACTCACATTCGTACTTACATGCAATTTAGAGTCTTCAATTAACCTACCATGCATGTTTTTGGAATGTGGGAGGAACCTGGAGTACCCAGAAAAAAAACATGCAGGCACTGGGAGAACATGCGAACTCCACACAGACAAGGCCAGTTTTGAAGCAGGGTCCTCAGAACTGTGAGACAGATGTGCTAACCAGTCACTGTGCCCCCTGACATGAACATAAAATATTAAATAAAGAGCACATGTTTTTTGTATGGAAGCAAGCCTGATTGTGGTTTGAGGCTAATTGTTTGGGTCAGGGTGGGAGCGTGGGGGACGCCTGGCTTCCATGTCTCACCAGTGAAACACTTGGTAACTGAGCTCGCAAAGCAGGGGGTAGGATTGGCCCATTCCTGGGCCACACAGCAGGCTTGAGCAACACTTAGTCCTACTGGCCAAACTGTCAGGCAGAACAACTTCATTGTGGCTAAAATTGGAGTTGAAAGCAAGGCAGAGACTTAGAAAGAGAGGGGGTACTTGGGTGGGTGGGGTGTGGGTAGTGAGGAAGAGTGAAGGAAGGCTGTGGAGACAGAAGACCGAAGAGAGAGTGTGTGTGTGGAAAACTGTGGGACTGGAAAAGGGGGAGTCCTGGTGAAGTTGAGGAGTTCTTTTCAATAAGATTTCCCACGATTTCTACTCACTTTAATATAGGTTTCCCTAAACAAGACTCCAACTTACAGTGTTTTTCCTAATACTGAGATACACATTAACAAATGAGAGCACAGCTGACCTTGACTTGTAGCAACGAACATTTTGAGCATGTTTTAATTTTAATAAAATAGCTGAAAGCACTTTGCTCAATACCCAGCACATCAGTTGGCCCCCAAACGGATTCATTTTCGGTTCCCAACCATACTTTTGATTAAGGGGAGTTCAGTTCTGGCCCTCATAGAATATTCTTGAGTGCAACAACGTAGGCAAGAGCCACCAGAAGACTAGATGAGCAGCACCAACCAGAGTGACTTAAATCAATCTCTGAGAGTCGTTGGCCAGCACAAGATGTATAATTGTTTAGCAATTTCGTTTTAGTTACACATAACTAGGATGGCCACTAGGTATAGTGTAGACCTCCTCCACCAAAGCAGAACTATTATTCATACATTATTTCATTGCGCTTATCCTTACTATGGTGGTGGGGGTATGGAGTTTATCACAGCTATTTCTGAGAGAGATGTACTTTACACCCTAAACTGGTCACCAACAAATCGCAGGACATATATGAATAAAAAAAGATTCACACTTACGGTTAATTTAGAGTCTTCAATTAACCTACGCTGCATGTTTTTGGGATGTGGGAGGAAACTGGATCCCGGTCCGAGGAACTGTAAGATAGATGTGCTAACCAGTCACCCACCATGCCACCAGCCATAAACATCAAAATATAAACATTAATATTAATATTGCTAAAAAGAAAAATGACTTTTTACTCAGACTTTTTTACTTAGCTTTGCTTGTTTATCTGTTTGTTAGCTCGGAATCCACTTCCTGGTTAAATGAGAAAAACATAAAACTAAAATAAAGCTTCACACTTTTATCAGAGATAGCATAAGTCCAAAAGTGCATGACATCACCACTGTCATCTTTTTCTCATCTTTTTACCAAATTCAAATTCGTATTTTCACGCCTTCACTACTTTCCTGCAGAAGATTGAAGAAGTTTACTTTGTTTCACTGAGTTTAGGGAGATGAAATTCTGTATCACAAGCATACGAATGTGGGCAAAGGTGTGCATGCGTGTGTGTATGCGTTTGTGCACAGCCTTTTCCTGCCAGCTGCTAGTATGTGAATGTGGATGAAATGCAGAAGTCTGAGTGTGCACGTGCACACATGTATACACACACACACACACGTTTGATCCAGAGAAAGCCCTGCAGCTCCCAGAGACCTAACAAAAGGCCTCCTCTATCCATTGTATGAGCTCTGTGTTTCCCAGGAGAACCCAGCCATACCCAGAGAAGAGCCGAGATCGCTTTCCCCTAACATAGCTGTTTTTTCTCTCAATGGTCCAGCACAACACAAAAAAAAAAAACCTGTTTTTTAGTATTTTGCAGTCAAAATACAGTTAATCAGTGTTTTTAGAGGGAGCGAGAGAGAGAGAGACAGACTGACCGAGATGGTGAGAGGAAGAAAAAGGGAGTTGACAGATGAACAGACGTGCCAGACAGACGGAAAGCAAGTGTTCCGATTGCACTTTTTTGTGAAAAGGAATATTTAGAGTGTTCAATGCCATTTTATTTGCTTCTTTTATTTGGACTGCAGTCAGCTCTTTTGTCGATATTTTTTTCATGGACTTACATCCACCCATTGGTGGGAAGGGAGATTTCCTCCTTGAGGGAGATTTCCTCCTTGAGGGAGATTTCCTCCTTGTATTGACAAGCTAACCGAGCAACTCCATAGACGGTATTTTCCGGACTACAGAACGCTCTGGATTGTAAACTGTGTCTGCTCTGGAGTTTTTCATACATTAGCCGCACCAGATTATATGCCACGAACCTATATGTACTTTGCAAAATCAGATATTCACACGGAATTTGCAAATGTTTATTTACCTGTAACGCGACTGTAACACGAAAGTAAAACGCTTCGAACAACAGAAAAGTCATTGTTTGTATTCATCCTCCTGTTCACTGAAACAACTAAAGTCGTCGTCTTCAGAATCGGAGTTCAAGAGCCCCAGAAGGGCTCCGTCACACCATTTCATCTCTCTGTTTCTGTCAATGTCATTATACTCTCGAGACAGAGTTTCCACTGAAGTTGTGTGGTGTGGTGAAGTTGGGTTCTCTTCATGTAGCGGTGCAGCCTTTCAAAATCTGTTGGTGATGGGAGATTCTTTCACCTGGCTCCACACTTTTAAGATCCAATGGTGAACATCAGAAAAGGATGATCTTCGGATGCAGCCAGTTTTTGTGAAAGTTTACTCGCAGCTGCTTCTCCAACCCTCCCACTCACCTGGGAGTGCCTCTTTAAAAGCACGATTCACGCATGTCCAGTGGCTGCAAAAACTTCATTGTAGCTCCAGGGATCACAACTGGAATTGAGTTTTATGTCTTGATGACTGTTTTATACAAAATGTGTTTTATGAGCCCCCATACTGTCCTAAAGAATGATTTTTTTTCTGGTGAAAAAAAATCCTCCTGGATGCCTACTGTAACAGGTACCATCTTCTTCTATGCTGGAGATAGCTTCTTCTTCTAAAGTTGCTGAAAAATGTCACAAATGTGGCTTGAGCGCAATAAGAGTAAAATGGATCATCATCATGTACCCAAAGAGAGGAGGGTTTTTGTGAGAGATGAAGGAAATATTTTTCTCTCTCAAGGTTTCTTCATTTTAGTATGAACAAACTGAAAACCTCAAATGCTTGTACTACCACTCATAAATGTACAGCCATGAACCTATTGTATTAATATGTCACAAAATGCCTAAATCGTAGCTGTTTAATGGAGATGCACAAAGAGTGTTAAGTGGGAAGCTCTTTTTAAAAGTGCACAAAATATGTGAAATGCCATTAGCAATACAAAAAAAAAAAAGGTTTTGAACAATTATAACCTCAAAAACAGTTCAGTTAAGATTTTTTAAATATAAAACTACAGTATGTAAGATGGTTTGAGACTTTGTGTCAAAGAGAAAGGGGAAACGCAAACTTTAGTTTTCTAAAGTTCAGCACTTTATTTTAAAGTAAATGTAAATGAGAGGGGAGTACACAGTTGTACTTATTTTTAATCACTGGTGCAGAATTTGTTTTATGGTCAAAATGAGTCTGTGACATGGTTTAAGTTTGACACCCAAGTGGTTTGTCGATTAAATGCAAATTTGATATATGCCAAAAGGATTTTAAAACAGGTGGCTTTAAAACCGCTGACATTGTGATGTAATTTTTTCTTTCAAATTTGCCTGCCCACTTCTTATTTGGTACCCACCCTCTCTACTCAGATGAACAGCAACACAGAATTTCCAGATATTAAGCGAGCGAGTGTAAGCTGCTGATGAGCCAGAACCTACAGTTATAAAGTATAGATATGTTGTGTTTTACAACAATAGTTAATGATAGTAATAATTTATAGTGGTGGCTGAAATTATGAAGCTTCATTTCTCTGACTTCCATGCAGACAGCGTAGCTTCAATTCCTATTCAGCGGCGGTGTGACTGTGAGTCTGAAGGGTGGTCTTTCTCATCATGTGCTCTGTGATTGACTAATCATAGGTGTAGTAAGACAATATTGGGAGATGTGGTGAATAACAAGACGACAAGACGAGAGCCAATAGTCACTTTACTCTCCAAACTGAGTGTTTTCACATCAATCAACCAGACACTTCATTTGATGCCAACAACTCTTCACCCAAAGTAGGCTTTCTGCTACCGTGGACAGGATAAGTAAGCAGTATGGAAAATGGCTGGATAGTTAGATGAATGGCTATACATTATATTATTGGACTTTTTTTTTTCTTGAGAATGTTGAGGTTTGGGGGGAGAACAGAAAAAAGATTGCTCTAATGCCATCGTCTTTTGTCCAGGAATTGTTAACCAGTGTCACGATCCTCATTTAATTTTGGCTATTGGCATCTTGGCTAGGCAGCAGCATCTTTTGCTATTTCCACACAAATCTGTATTGAAAGTAAAGTCATAGATCAAAGTTGTTTTTGTTCATGCCCAGGTCGTTCACCATGAACCCGTTCAAGCCATGCAAGCCAGGAGCTGAAGACAAACATGGCAGACTGATACCATCTAATCTCCCCAACACCATTATCGTCTAAAATATCACCCTACGCCCCTTCTTACCCACATTCACACACCCTCTGAATCAGACTTTCTCCCTCCCGCTGCACACCTTTTGAGGTAAAGCTTGTGTGGAGAGAATGAGAGTGAATGTAAGCCATTGTTGTAGTGAAACAGAACTCTCCAGCCGGTTGTTTGATCCTGTTTTGGGCCTGAAATGTTTTTTAAACCACCGCGTCAGCTAAGAAGGGCAGACAACCATCTCTATTTGTAGAGACCTAATTCTATTTTCTCGTGTTTTTCTCACTTTCCTCCTTCAGTTATTTAATTACGATTCACTTTGAATATTTACTTTCTTAAAAGAGGAGCCTCCACTCAATCGCATGCTTAACGTGGACACTAATGTGTGCTTTTGGGCTCGTGCTGTCGGAAGGTCATTAGTTGATACAAAGTACACTCTCACATTACAAGGTAGACCTGCACAATTTAATTTCATTCAACGTATTCTTTGACTTGTATGTTTCTTCCCGGTGTGGTACGGCATCATACTGAGTGGGGTTTCTGGTCTTTTTTGTCATCTTATTAGCTACATAAGAGCATCAACATATAAGAAAGACCTTGAAGAAGAGCACAGTGGAATATAAAAGTGATTGTTGACATAATTATAATTAATATGAGCAAAGATGGTGGTACGGTGTCGCAGCTGTAAAGCTTTGGCCTCAACATTTTTGAGAACCAGGATTCAAATACCTGCCCCGCCTGTGTGGAGTTTCCATGTTTTCCCTCTGCCTGTGTGAGTTTTCTCCAGGCACTCCGGTTTCCACTCATATCCCAAAAACATGCAACATTAATTGGCCACTCTAAATTGCCCCAAGGTGTGATTGTGAGTGCAGCTGTTTGTCTCAATGTGCTCTGTGGTTGGCTGACAACCAGTTCAGGGTGTACCCTGCCTCCTGTCCAATGACTGCTGGGATTGGCTCCAGCACTCCCGCGACTCTAGTCAGGTTAAACGGCACAGAAAATGGATGGATTAACAAAGATTCTGCAAATGTTGATTGATCAGCACCATCACAGAAAATTTTACCGGCTTTTGCGTTTCGCACTGACCCTAAGTGCAATGTTGACACATATCTGCGGGTATCCATAGCATCCTGCAATCATATACTGTAACTTCAACATTTAGTGGGGGTTGGATGGGCAACGTGCCCATCTTTCCATCAGCAAAGATGGTTATAGCTTGTAAGTTGAATAATAATGTAAGCAAATGTTTCAGGTTTGACCACACAGATGCCTTACTGAAATTAACAGATATGAGTTCATACAGCAAACTTGAAGGGATGCCTCAAGTGTGTCAAAATGCTCAAAAATTAGATCTACTAGCACAGTTGCTTGCATATTATGCAATTTTATCATCAGACATTCTAAATGCGTGGTCATCTGGAAAGACATCTGCTGACGCTTACTGACAAACAGACTTAAATCTTCACATCAGCTGTGAAGTATCAAACACCAAAGGCCCTCCTGTGACAATGAAAGTCAGCTAATATGCTGTACTATATGCTTACAACAACAAAACAAAAATAATTGGTGATTCATCTGTATTATTTCAAAATGAACATTTAAGGTCGCCCCAAAATATGGAATTAGCTTTTCTCTCAGCTATCAAATCCCTTCATCCTTCAGCTGACCCCCATCCCAACGACTCATTCATCCAATCCATTAATCATGTTTACCCCTGTTCCATCACATTTTCATTTAACAACATTCAATAAATGTTTGGAAACTGAGGATGGTTAGTGTTGAAGCATTGTAGGAGGAATTCTCACCCATTCTTGTTTGATGTACAGCTTCGGGTTTTCAACAGTCTGGGGTAATGGAAGACAGATCTGGACTGCAGGCAGGCTAGTCTGGTAGCTGCAGTCTCTTAATACGAAGCCACGCTATTGTAACATACTTGGAGGATGTGGTTTGGCATTGTCTTGCTGAAATAAACATTGGCTTCCGTGAATGAGACGTTGCTCAGATGTCAGTATGTTTCTCCAAAACCTGTATTGTACTGTACCTTTCAGCGTTAACGGTGGCTTCACAGATGTGTACATTACCCATGTCACTGGCACTAACACAGCCCCATAATGTCACAGATGCTGGCTTTCGTACTTTGCATCCATAACAGTCCCGAAGGTTCTTTTCCTCTTGGGGCCAGCGGACACAATGTCCACAATTTCCAAAAACAATTTGAAATGTGGGCAAGTCGGATCACAGCACACTTTTCCACTTTCAATCAGTTCATCTTAGATGGGCTTGGGCCCAGAGAAGCTGACGGCATCTACGGATGTTGTTGATAAATGGTTTTTGCTTTGCGTAGTAGACCGACAGATTCACTGACAGATGTAGCACGGAACTGTATTTACTGACATTGGTTTTCTGAAGTGTTCCCTGAGACCATGTGATGATATCCTTTAGACATTGATGTAGGTTTTTGATGCAGTACCGGCGGAGGGATCGAAGGTCACCGGCATTCAATGTTTGTTTTTGGCCTTGCCTCTTACATGCAGTGATTTCTCCAGATAGTCTGAATCTTTTGATGATATGGACCGTAGAAGATGAAATCCTTAAATTCCCTGCAACTGTATGATGAGGAACATTGTCCTTAAACTGTTCGAATATTTTCTCACTCCATTGTTCACAAACACGTGAAGCTCACCCAATCTTTGCTTCTGAAAGACTGAGCAATTAGGGAAAGCTCCTTCTCTAGCCAATCAAGTCACCCATCTGTTCACCATTAGCCTGTTCACCTTTGGGATGTTCCAAACTGGTGTTTGATGATTATTCCTCAACTTTCTCAATCTGTTTATACCACCTGTCCCAGCTTTTTTGGAACGTGATGCTTTATCAGTTTGAACATTTAGTAGCTTGTTTGTGTAGTGCATTCAATTAAATATAGGTTGAATATGAGTTGCAAATCATTGTTTTCTGTTTTTATTTATGTTTAACACAACATCCCAACTTCAAATGAAATTGAAATTGGGTTTGTAGCAATGATGTCATTGATTAATCAAAGTCAACTCAACTTCCATTACCTTGGCATCAACTTCAACAACTGGGATCAACAACAGTAACTTTTTTTTTTTTACTCTTGCCCAGCAAGCTACGCAGAGGTACTGCAGGGGGCAATGCGTGAGTCACATGATGCCATGCGGGTGTTGTCCAGGGCAGAAGTATAAAGAGGCGTTAATGGTGGTAAGAGTCAGTGTCAGGTGTTAAACGTCACACCCTTGTCCTGACATTACAAAACTTCCTATTAGACGTCCATTGAGCAGATAGGAATCTTTTGCCATATTGTTTGCATTTTTGGGGCGGTGACGTAGGACTTCTGTGACTCTTTTGGCATCATGGTCTTATTTTATGCCTTTTGTAGTCATCAATGTGCACAATGTGTGTGCAAATACTGTGATATGCTGCTTTTTATGTCAGATTTCTTCTCAAAGACGTAAAGATGAACAGTAGGAGGTGGGGATTGGTGTAAATAATATGTTTTGGATGGAGATTTTTGAGCGCAAATGCACTCATCTGTGCCTCTGACTCATTTCAGAGGTGAGAAACTGTGCTGTCATTTTCATAAGAATAATTGACACTTGAAGTTAGTCTTCCAATCAAAGGGGATTATTTCTCACACAGTTTATATGCAACGTAGCCAGTGTGTGCTGCCATACCGGTGAATATGAAAGGGTGGGCAAAGAGGTGGTAAGAAGGGGACACATCATAAAAGCTTAACCCTTTCATTTCTCCATCTCCGAATACAGGCATTGATGTCTCCTTTTGGTGCACATACAACTCCACCAAATCTTGAAGTTCTTTTCCGAGAAAGTCCGTCACAGCTCAATTGAGCATATTGTGGTCTTCATTTGTAATCTTGGAATGATGTAACATGGTCATTTATGTGTACACACATCCTTTAGTGAAACTGAATTCAGGCTAATGTGTGTACATGTGTGTATGCGTGCGTGGGTGTGTGGGTGTGTGTGTGTGCTCGCGAACCCATAATGAAGGTTTGCTCACATTAAACCATTAAAGAAAGTGCAATGTTGAATTATTGATAATAGCTAATGAAAAGGATCAGTTCAGGATGAACTATGGGCTTAACCAAAGCCCCAAGGCTAACACACCACCATCCCCTCCTCAATGGCATACACGCTCACACATACGCACAGTTTAGGTTCTATTTTGGCTTATTTTAGAAAGGAATCTCACTTGTCCTGTGACTTTTTTCTCTCTGTGCCATCTTCAATTGTTTCATTCTCCCCAGCAACATCCCCCCAAAAATTCAAATTCAAATCTAATTCCAAACTGAGCAACTCAAGCAGAGCGCAGAACAGTTGTGATCCTAAGCTGCATTTTAGGCAGAATAGGGCTTCAGTACTGGGGGTGGGAATGAGTGCGAATAGGAGCTTGGGGATTGGGGGTGTGGGCGGGGGTGTTGGGGAGCAGTAGAATCGGCGCCAGCCCCTCTGAGCTACTCAGCAGCATCCCTCCGTTCATAGAATGGCAGATGTGTCTGGGGGTATCCATGACAACACTGGTGTATGCCAGGGACATACTACAGTAACGTGTTCAAGTAAAGTTGGTGCCTGTTTGCTCTTGTGTGTGCAGATGCATCAAGGACCACAACTCACATTAATATTCACTCAGTCTGACTGAGAACTGCTGCAGCCTAAAACAATTTGCTGAATGGGCCCAAGATTGGCTAGCGTACATCCTAAAGTATATCCTTTGACTCGATCGTTTAACATATTCACTTTTTGCAATGAAAATTTGTACTATGAGACATCACCATTTCTCTCAGAGTTGAGATTTTCCATTCCGAGTATACGTTACGCTGTTAGAAATGTACACAGGTCAAGCTACCATAGTTTAATTTTTTTTTTTACTGTAGCAAGGGCGGAATTGTGGATGACTTTTTAGCACATCTGGGTCAAAACATTTAGGGATAATGTTAGCATTTAATGAACACATGGTGGACTTTCACTCAGCAACATGATTCAGTTAGCAAGCTTTCTGAGTACTGTTTCACAAAGTTATAAAAGGTTTAGATATCAATACGTTTCACTGTGACAGACTACACATAAGTTAAGATCGACAAAATCCAGCTACACACATAATATCATGAAAATTACAAACACGTGTATACATTTATTCTGTAGCTAGCTACTCACGGTTTCAGCCTCAATTTAAGAAGGACAAAATGCTGCTTATTATGTCACTAAAAACATCAGAGGGTTTCTTAGAGGGGCAGACACCCCATCATCTTTTTTGGACAGCAAATGCAGTCAGACACAAAATGGTCATCTAAATGCCCCCCGTTCCCACACAAACACACGCACACGCGCGCACACACACACACATGCACACACGTAAAGTCATTTTATAATGATATTGACCCAACATCTAAATGCCCGCATTGTGCCCATTCAGCATGGTAGAAAATGTACTATTTTGCACCCTCACACACATTGATGTCATGATACACAGGTCAAGAATAACTGTCAACACACTGTCACAAACATTCACACATTAAATTCTAATAAACCCATCAGGGACAGCCCAGATTCTTCACATTACAGTCCTCTGATGAGTTCCTATGTGAGACAGAAAGAGAGAAGGGACACTCCTTTTAGTGTCATAGGTTAGACAGTATAATTTTTTCAATCCTTAAATGCGCCCTCTATCCCTTGTCTCTCTCTCTCTCTCTCTCTCTCTCTCTCTCTCTCTCTCTCTCTCACACACACACACACACACAACACACACACACACACACACGCATGCAGATCCTATGGGGGTATATTTTTAACCCTGACAACCCTGTGCATTTGCTGATAGGTGAAAGGGCCAGATGGTGAATCAAGTAAATAATTCACAATAGCTGAAACTCTTTTGGTGTAACCTCAGCGTGAATGGGGGAGGGAGACCAAAGAGACTTACTTACATCCAACTTGGAGTTTTGACTCAACTCGATGAGGAAAACTCGTCATTTTCTGTTGCGACGTGTTCAGCAGTGATTAACCAGCCGGCAGACGCTTTGACGCGTATTTGTATTATTTGCTGCAAACCTGATGTCTTTCCTGCATTGTTTAGGTCCATTGAAGACCTCCCGGAGGGTGACCCGGACAGAAATGCTGCCGTGACGCCAGTCTTCAGGCTGACATGTCAAGGATATTCAGCAGATCGCAAAGGTGACTTTCTCCTTTCGCGCATTCCTGTTTCTGCCCTCTTTTTTATGTGGGCTATATTTCACACCCCCCACTATGGATCACCAGGCTCTGCGTTCCTTTTACTTCCTTTTTAGAATTCACCATGAATGCACACGTAATACATTTTGAGTGACATTGCACGTGTCAAACTGCTAATTGAAGGAAACATACTGTGCTAATGAAATTTTCTGACCCACATCCTTTTGTGCTATCCATTCCTCCAAAGACGCAAAAAGGGCATTTATACAGGTAAACCATGACTAGTCCCTGATGTGAAAGAAGGAAAAGGAGCATCCATTATTTACTATGGAGGGGCAGGAGGGGGTGGGGGTACGAGACACTTAGTACATAATGCACTGCTTCAAGCGTACAGAAACTGGAGTCTCATCTGCGCCGACAAGACCATTGTTGTTTTATATTTATTTTTTTAACATGTATGTTTCCAGCCATACTGACAGATGAAAAATGTCTCCCTGAGGTTGAGAGGAACTGACAAAGGTAGAAAGTGAATGGTGTTGTGAAGAAATGTGTCATCTTCCTGTAAGGCAATTGTATTTTCAGGAGGCTGACAATTCGCGTGAGTCCTTCTTTATGTCGGTTGACTATTATTCAAGGGTATTTTTTTTTTTTCACGGTCGAAAAAAGTATTTTTACATAAATTCTCTTACCTTCACTTAAGCTTCTAAACTAGCCGAATAAAAATAAGCTCAGTGTTGCTGATGGTGCACCCACCATGTTTCACCGTTGATCTGGTGCTCCTCTAATGATGCTTAATGTTGATTTTATGCTAAACTGTCTTTTATAATCATAATGTAGTCAGTATGGAGTGACTCGTACACAGTTCCAAATACTAGTCAACTCTCAGCAAAACCATAACCCGAACATACATCCAAAGCAACAAAATAATGTCTGACCAGAAGAAGAATATTTAAATTTTTGAATGCCCTCTCCAGGACACTGAGCTCAATCCAATTGAATTTTCATAATCTATATTTGTGCCAAGATGTAATGAATAGGTGTTCAAAAATGTTGCAGGTTGTGTAGTTTCTGGGAACGAAGAAACAATCCAGCAAAATGGAGATCAAAAGACCCCATGCCTTTGAGTGCTGGAATTACAGGGTATTTCTATCCATATCATGTCATGTCATACCATACGATATCATGGATGGAAAAAAAAAAAGATGGACACTGAAAAAAATAACAACTGCTTTATGAGTTATTGATGTTATTTAAGATGCGAAGGCTGAATTGAGGTAACTGGACTTCTCCTTTGTTGTTGTTTGTTGAAGATGTTTCCTCTTTCATTCAGGAGGCTTCTTCAGTTCTACGTATTTTTGGATGTGTAATCTTCCTATTTAGGCCTTGGTGGGTTTGCCGCCACATGCATACCAATAATCAGTCGGTATCGGCATGATGGTCATCTCACAAACCACGCAGAGAAAGTATAAAAGCACCATATTGTTGACCTCGGATGAAAGATCACCTACAAGTCCAATTCCCTCAATTCACAGTTTTCAGATAACCGCGATCGAGATCACAATCTACAGAATCTTCATTATGGTATTGAACACACACTGGACAGACATCACATCTATCAATGTATGCGGCATTGAAGTGACGTGCCTGCAGAGAGTGATACCGAGACAGACTGGCAGAAAGCCAGGCAGGCGGACAGACGGACTGGCCAGGCAGGGGAGACGGGCAGGCAGTGAGGGCCCTCGAGGTCCTCAGAGCACGCGGGGTCTCACACTTGACTTGTCTGAATTCACTAGCCTTCATCTTTTGGAGATGGGCAGAGTTTGGCTGTCGATAGCTGAGGGACCGCCTGCCAACCCTGAACTGTTCTGTACTGTCAGCTAAGCATCGGAGGCATTTTCCGAAGAAGAAAGCCTGGTCGCAACACTTTTGTGCAGACTGAATTCCTGAAAAAACGAGAGCAGTTCTCGACTTACATGTGCGAAGGAGGGACTTTCAATGATTCAAGATCATGCGTGGCAAGATAAATCAGGCTTAACACTTGAAATTAACCTGTTAGGAACGGTTCAAAAGACGATAAATGAAAGTGATGTGCAGTGTTTTGCATCTGCTGTTTGCAGCGAAGCACACCTTGGAGATATAACTGAGAAAGTCATTTTTACTGATTTTCTCCAGTGTCCTCAGCTGCCGTATACTTGCTACAGTCATACTGGGCAAGAGCGCCATTGTTTCAAAGAAAGGCAGTGGCATACTGTCCTTTGGGTTGTGGGTCGGGGTGGGGGGATGTCAGGTGTCGCGAGGGAGATTGAGGAAGAGTTGGCGGTGCAGCTAGTCCAGTTGGAGGTCAGAGGCTAGGTGAAACAATCAATTTGATAAGGCTTCTCCAAAAAAACTGAAATAGACCACAGTACTATTGTAATATTTGTCCTTGTTGCTGTCTGGTGATGAAAAGGTCCTGTATGTTACAGAAAAAATGTTTTAAAGCAGCATAGTTCATAACTTGACACACAACCTACGACTGTTATTAGATATGATTAGTGCAAGGAAAAGAGCTACTATTTTCATAGTAATTGCAAGTTGTATATATCCATTTGGTTAAAATACACACATAATTCAGTAATTTTTATATTTTGAAGCGGGAATACTATAATTCATAACTTGTGCATCCCTGGCTTGGACTTACCGTGACCGTGATATTTGTGAGTTGTCTTACTTTCCTCTCACCCTATAAAGTGTAATTCTTCGTTGATCAGTACATTTATTTTGTTGAATTTGACCTACACACATTCATCACACGCCCCATAACCAGTTCAGGGTGTACTCTCCCCTTCACCTGAAGTATGCTGGGTTAGGGGTTCTGGGATCTGACCAACCGGTTAGAGGACCCCCAAAAAAAAGCCAGTTTCAAATCTGATTGGTTCAAGAAGCAGTCCAATTGCTAATAGAGTCTAAGTGTAAAATTCTGATCAGAGTAGATTAACATGGTAGGACATGGAGGCTGTAATGTTATATTCTAAAAACCACATAAACATACCGGAATCAGTGTGGATAAGGGACACACTATGAAATGAAGAGAGCACAAGAAATTGGGAATGAATTAATACAATTTCATGGAATATATCTTAAAATTGAGGTGCATTTAGTTGCATTACATTCAGAAGTTGTGTTAACTCTAAGTCGTACTACTAGCCCAATACGTATTACATATATAAGCCTTTTGAGTAGGAATAGTGTTAACATTGCCATCTGTGCACCACAGGAACTTTTTTTATATAAATCTAGAGCATCGTGATATAAACATAAACCCCCAAACTACTTGTTTCCTCTTCGAGAGAATAATAAGCAGGTGTAAACCTGAGACACTCCCAAGCCATGTGTCCTCAGCTTCCGTCCCCACCCCCTAAAAAATAGAAAAAAGTCATTGGTCGTCTTATCAGGTTCTAAAGTAGATCGTGTAAGACAATACATGTGAGAAGTGCAGCAGGAAGAAAGGGAGAAAGGTGCAGTGCGATATGAGGTGGTGGGGGTTGGGGGAGGGGGGGTTGATGTCCACCACTATTGTTGAGGTTTTTGTTTCCTTCAAGTTCACTGAGACCTCACAGCTCATGAAGTCCTTTCATTGAAGGATCTTTCACCGCGCTGTTAGGTAACTCGACTGGCGCTTCCTCTCAAAACAAAATGTGTACACACACAGGTCATGTGTGCGTTGCACTTGTAGTCAAAGTTGACAATTCTGACCAGGGGTGAAGAATGAGTCCCGGGCGGGGTTGAAAAGGGATGAGGCTGAGACGTTTGAAAACTTTCTGAGGAAAATAAGTTGGGGCTAAGATGACTGGTTGGGGAATTTATAGCAACAGTATCATGCTATATATCTATATATGAATCAATGTTTTGATTTCCAAAGTATACAAGCATGAAAAGTAATTAAACTCTACTTTTGGGCTACATTTTTGTTACTGGTCCATGAACTGTATATCTATAAAAAGATTCATTGGCAAGACCATACCCTGTTGCCACTTTCTGCTCACCATGCATACCACCACCTCCACTCCCCATTTCAGTTTTTTGTTTTTCCACCATTTTGTTCTGAAATTATGCACTCCTTAGGGTCAATTTTCAATTTTCTGCCCAAACAAGTGGAACACTGCAACAAATAAAGAACATCTCATTCATCCCAATATCATCTTTTAAAAAGTTGATGAAGGATCCTATATACAATCATTGCATCTGTTTTTTATTTATCTATGATTTCTTAAATTTCTCCTTTTGCCAATTCACACTATTGCGTTTATTCTCACCCTCATCCACTCTTCTCAGTGTCTTCGCTATCTATTAAGCCACCTTTTTACGGTTTAATAAATAAAAATTATGTGCCGTATCAAAAGCCCAGACAACCTCACTCTTCATGGTGTCTATATAGTGATTTGCTCAATGTGCGGGATTGCGTCAGAAACTCTTATTTTTATGCAATAGTACAGTCCAACTGGGTTCGACTGCATTGTGCAGTGTGCAGCAGGCCTTAAGATCATTGAAGATTCTAAACGGCCCTCACTTATGAATGTGTGTGAATGATTGTTGAGATGTGTAATGCAATTGGGTGGCGACCAGTCCTGTGTGCACTATGATGCCTCTGGCCCAAACTCAAATGGAATAAGCTCCAGCTCCCCCGTGATACCAGTGAGGATAGGCGAAATAGAGAATAGACAGTAGGATGAATATTTGCTCTCTTGTTAAACCGTTTTTTCCCACTTAATATTTGCTGCAGTTAGAACTTTCCAGTAGGTAGCTAGGATAGGCTCTGGCACGCGTGTGACCTAAGTGAGGATAAGCGGTACAGAAAATGGATGGATGGAACTTTACTCCACGTGTATGTTACCAGCAGTGATACAATCCAGCGTGTCCTGACTTCTGTACAAGTACAGGTAACAAATATGGGACCCATTGTATTTTTATGGACTAAGCAAATTAATTTCAAGTCTTTTGACATTCATTTCTTTAGATTACCTTGTATTATTGTTGATTGCCATGAATTTCCGTTAATCCAAAATGTACCCAAGTTTAATTCTGAAGGTTTTTTGCTGTTGTGAACTTATTTTTGTAGAAATGTAATATTCAAGAGTAACTTTTACATTTCTAGAACTGAATTTCTTCAGACCTCAAATGCCTTTTGGCTAAGAGTTAAAGATATATTTTTCCAAACCCATAATTTCTAGTAATTGGGATGTATTATGGTCTCGGTGGTGCCTCAACAAACCTGAGTTGCAAATGTTTTTTGCCGAGAGGCCTGAAATCAGGTCATTAGAATTTCTCTATCTTTTCCACGTCACTAGTGAAGATCTCCTTCCCCTTCTCCACTGTCGACATCACAAACGCGTTTCTTAGGGCTTCCACATGGATGCAACCAATCAGAGGAGAGGGGGAAATCATAGCCATATATGGACAAAGGAGATACAAAAGTGGGCCAAACAGAATTAGCTCTCAGAGGGGCCTTTTCTAGGACACTTGCATGATAAAACCAAGGTGTTTTTTTTTAAAAGGAAATTTGTAATTATCTTGGGTCCATGTACTGTAAGAGATTCACTCTATGACAATCTAATCCATCCATCCATTTTCTTAGCCACTTATCCTCACAAGGGTCGAGCCTATCCCAGCTGTCAATGGGCAGGAGGCTGGGTACACCCTGAATTGGTTGCCCACCAATCACACGGCACAGTCGCACTCACAATCACACCTAGGGGCAATTTCAAGTATCCAATTCATGTTGCATGTTTTTGGGGATGTGGGAGGAAACCGGAGTGCCCGGAGAAAATCCACGCAGGCATGGGAAGAACATGCAAACTCCACACAGGCGGATCCGGGATTGAACCCCCGAGAACTGTGAGGCCAACCCTTTCCAGCTGCTCCACTGTGGCACCTCTATGACGATCCAAACAGCCAAAATACAGACATTTTAAAACTGTATTTTGGAACCGTGGAGCACAAACAGAAATTTGATTACAACAACTTCATAATGAATGAAATTTAAGATTTTTTTTTTTTTTACCCTGCTGGCTGGACTGAAGTTTCTAAAATATTTTCCATCCATGCGGTCTCACACTCAGTTTCTTAATTCTGGAGTCTTCAATTGTGTGTGCAGTGTTACTGTAAGTAATTTCATCTTGTAATATTTTTCTTTATTTTCTCTTTTAGGTGTGTCCCTCCTGCTAAACCACTAAAAGAGAAGCTATCAATGCTTTTGCTATCATTGTGAGCCTCTTACAAGAATTGCAAAGCCTATAACGATCCTGAGCTGATGAGACCTGGTGTACATTATTTCTGCTGATATGTTTATTAAGCAATTAATTGAAACTGACTGTTGTGTCTTTTGACGGCTAAATAAAGCCCTTTTCAAGACCAGAAATGTTTCCTTGATTTTTAAAGAACAACGGGCCTGACATAATTGGGTCCTGTTTGCTGATGGCAAGAGCATGCGCCCTGATAAAAGGCGGCAGGTTGATCAAAGTATCCCCATCAACTTGACATGCCCGACAGTTTGGAGTTTATCTGGGGGGGAAAACTCATAAAATATTTCCCAGCCTGCTTGTGCACAATAAATCCTGTGCCTTGTAAATCAAATGTACCTGTGTGCGCAATATGAGCAACACCATCTGAATATTTTCTTCTCGTGTTGCCAATCACATGCATATATATATAGATATGTATTTCATTGCATTTCTTGTATTTGCTTCGTGTTTTTTGGGGAACGTGGGAGAAAAAGCATGACGCGATCCAATCTCAGTAGATCCAAAGTAGGTTTGAGAAATTGTTTCATATGAGAAAGGCGCATAATTTTTCCTGCATGCTCTTCTCTCCATTCATCTTCATGTGCCTCTTCATTTCCCCTCTCCTTTTCCGAACTATATTATTCTCCCTGTCGCTTTCTACTTAACATTCATTCTCACTGTCATTCTCCCTCCTTCTTGGCCCATCTTCATTTCCTTTAGTGACATCACTCCTCCTCCCTTCTTTTCAGCCAGCGTCCCCTCCGCTCCTCAGCCCTTCTTTCTTTCCCTCACTCGTCGTCTTCTCCCTCTCAGATGTCACATCAGACGCTCTTGTCTTCCGCTTGCCCTGTCATCACATTTTTCACACAGCATCATCCGTTAATTGGGCCTGGATCATCATATCATGTAGAATACCAAATGGCAAGCAAGGGATGAAAGATGGCCTCCACCTATAGTCCCCCATAGACTCAAACATTCCCATTCGGTCGCGTTCACACAAACAAGGCCGTTGCTAGACGAATAGTGCCGCCTGTGCACATTTTTACACCTTGTGTTTACACCGCAAATGTCAGTGGCATGACAGGTGAGATGGTGTGTCGATTCCCGCAGTGTCCAATAATGTTTGGCAGCTTGTGTGATGAGACAAAGGATGCTCCTGAGCCAGCAGTCACAGCTATAGCTAACGGGATCGCTCCAAAAAAATAAACGGAAAAAAAAAAAAAAAAAAAGAAGAATCCGGCAAAAATGTCCCCTGGGTTTCCGTGTAGTTGAGACAATCAAACACAATAAACTGTACCTAAAACAACCAAATAAACACACACAAAAAATCAGTCACATGTTTGAACAAGTCGACCAATCTTTGTTTGTGCTTGATATAACAGGAGAGATACACAATAGCTAATTGCTCAACGGTGTTCCACAAAACACATATCCAGCTCCACGCCATAGAAGCCATGTTGCATTTTTTTGCTTCCAATCTGAAAAGTGGCGTGTTTGTTTGCTAATCCAACATACAAAAATGAATTATTGTCAGATTACTTTTTTTTGCAATGGTCAATTAGAAATCGATGGCCAATGCTGATAAAAATCGATGGCCGAAGTTTAACAACCTAAAACCTCTAAAAAAAAAATGTGTTTTTTGTGCAAAATGCTTTTCGTCAACATGAAATCTGCCAATCAGAAAATTGTATAAACAGAAACCTGTTGGTTTTTTGCAACGTTCTATACGTCAGGGTGAAAACCAGAGAAAATCCTCCACATACAAGGTTTTGTGTTTCAGCCTTTGATATGAAAAGAATATTTCACTAAACTCTTTTTCCATTTTATATTTTTGATCTGAGCCACAACTTGAAATATAAAAATTGAAAAAGAAAACTTTCTGATGACCAAAAATAAAGAATTAACAGATTTCCTTGTTATTTTTTTTTCTGTGTTAGATTTAAAAAGCAAATAACAAAATAATGAGTGGCTTTGTTTGTTTGGCATAGCCCGAAGAGGCAATGTGGGTTGCACTTCCCGCGGGATCACGCCATGTGGGAGGGCCCAACAGAGTTGGGTGCAGTGTGAGCTGGGTGGCACCCAAAAGCCTGAACCTCGGTGGTCCAATCCTCAGCAACTGAAGCTGAGTCTACGGACTTGGAACGTCACCTCTGTGGCAGGGAAAGAGCCTGAGTTGGTGTGTGTAATATTAACAAAGATGGCGGCGTAGTGGGGCAGTTGTTAAGCGTTGGCCTCACAGTTCTGAAGACCGGGGTTTAAATCCCGGCCCTGCCTGTGTGGAGTTTGCATGTTCTCCCCGTGCCTGCGTGGGTTTCCTCCGGGCACTCCGGTTTCCTCCCACATCCCAAAAACATGCATTAATTGAAGTCTCTAAATTGGCCTGGGGTGTGATTGTGAGTGTGACTGTTGTCTTTCTCCTTGTCCGATTGGCTGGCAACGAGGAGGGAGGGTACATTCCTCCTGCCTGATGACAGCTCCAATTAGCTTAAGCACTACCACAACCTTGTGAGGATAAGTGGCTCAGAAAATGGATGTATGGATAGACATAGTTGGGCTCACCTCAAGACACAGCTTGGGCTCTGCTACGTATCTTCTTGAGACGGATTGGACTCTTTCACCTTCAGGTGGGTGGATGGGTGCTGACTGTTTGTGGATATACGAACACTCACATACACGTAAACCCAAGTGCATGAACACAGGACCTACACAACTAGCGCAGAGACATGGGAAGGCAGTCAGGATCCTGGGCAAAGAAAACAAATCTCTAGGAGCCATCCACACCCAGAGGTGTTACAATTGGCAGCCACAGAGGATTCCACCATAAAGAACTCCATGACAGCAGTAGACCAGGTTGATTCCACACATTGTGCAGAACATAACCCATAAGTTTTGACTTGGAACAGCATCAGTCCCCACAAACAAAGAACCTGTACAAAATAATCACATTTTAAAATGTTTTAAGTATTAGTACATCATGTGGCACTTGTGGAAGTGCCTTGAAATTTCAGGGTAAAAGAATGGCACTCAGTGTATTTTTATTGCTGTCAAATCTCAAAATAGGACAATGTGAAAGGGTTGACTTCTGACTTCTTCTTCTTCTTTTCCTTTCGGCTTGTCCCGTTAGGGGTCGCCACAGCTCATCAACTTTATTCCTCTATAGTTCCCACAGTTCTGAACATCCCCTTTGTTCTTAAAAATGGGAACTAGAACACTTTTCCTCCATTCTTCAGGCATCTTTTCGCCCGCTAGTATTCTGTTGAATAAGTTGGTCAAAAACTCCACAGCCATCTCTCCAAATTGCTTCCAAACCTCCACCGGTATGTCATCAGGACCAACTGCCTTTCCATTTTTCATCCTTTGTAGTGCCTTTCTAACTTCCCCCTTAGTAATCATTGCCACTTCCTGGTCCTTCACACTTGCCTCTTCAACTCTTCCTTCTCTCTCATTTTCTTCATTCATCAACTTCTCAAACTATTCTTTCCATCTATTTAGCACACTACTGGCACCAGTCAACACATTTCCTTCTCTATCCTTAATCACCCTTACCTGCTGCACATCCTTCCCATCTCTATCCCTCTGTCTGGCCAACCTGTAGAGATCCTTTTCTCCTTCTTTCGTGTCCAACCTGGTGTACATGTCTTCATATGCCTCTTGTTTTGCCTTTGCCACCTCTACCTTTGCCCTACGTCGCATCTCGATGTACTCCTTTCGCCTCTCCTCAGTCCTCTCAGTATCCCACTTCTTCTTCGCTAATCTCTTTCCTTGTATGACTCCCTGTATTTTGGGGTTCCACCACCAAGTCTCCTTCTCCCCTTTCCTACCAAAAGACACACCAAGTACTCTCCTGCCTGTCTTTCTGATTACCTTAGCTGTCGTTGTCCAGTCTTCCGGGAGCTTCTGCTGTCCATCGAGAGCCTGTCTTACCTCTTTCCGAAAGGCCGCACAACATTCTTCCTTTCTCAGCTTCCACCACATGGTTCTGTGCTCTACCTTTGTCTTCTTAATCCTCCGACCCACCACCACAGTCATCCTACACACTACCATCCTATGCTGTCGAGCTACACTCTCCCCTACCACTACTTTACAGTCAGTAACCTCCTTCAGATTACATCGTCTGGACAAAATATAATCCACCTGCGTGCTTCTACCTCCGCTCTTGTAGGTCACTATATGTTCCTCCCTCTTCTGGAAATAAGTGTTTACTACAGCCATCTCCATCCTTTTTGCAAAGTCCACCACCATCTGTCCCTCAAAGTTCCTTTCCTGGATGCCGTACTTACCCATCACTTCTTCATCGCCCCTGTTTCCTTTACCAATATGTCCATTACAATCTGCACCAATCACAACTCTCTCGCTGTCTGGGATGCTCAGAACTACTTCATCTAGTTCC